>NC_064636.1:90406601-91031601 GCF_023864275.1 Schistocerca cancellata | reverse complement strand
TTTGTGTTTATAACCCTGTAGTCACCTGACCAGAAGCCTTGTTCCTCCTGTCACCGAACTTCACTAATTCCCACTATATCTAACTTTAACCTATCCATTTCCCTTTTTAAATTTTCTAACCTACCTGCCCGATTAAGGGATCTGACATTCCACGCTCCGATCCGTAGAACGCCAGTTTTCTTTCTCCTGATAACGACATCCTCTTGAGTAGTCCCCGCCCGGAGATCCGAATGGGGGACTATTTTACCTCCGGAATATTTTACCCAAGAGGACGCCATCATCATTTACTCATACAGTAAAGCTGCATGCCCTCGGGAAAAATTACGGCCGTAGTTTCCCCTTGCTTTCAGCCGTTCGCAGTACCAGCACAGCAAGGCTGTTTTGGTTATTGTTACAAGGCCAGATCAGTCAATCATCCAGACTGTTGCCCTTGCAACTACTGAAAAGGCTGCTGCCCCTCTTCAGGAACCACACATTTGTCTGGCCTCTCAACAGATACCCCTCCGTTGTGGTTGTACCTACGGTACGGCTATCTGTATCGCTGAGGCACACAAGCCTCCCCACCGACAGCAAGGTCTATGGTTCATGGGGGGGGGGGATGTGGTTACACGTATTTAATGTTGTAATCGATGCATGTGCGAGAATACCAGTGAATGTCTATTTCACAATTAGTGCACACTAATCTACACTTGCAACAGACATTATTGTCTTTCACAAGATAAACTTAAGATGATCTTGAAGTAGGTACTTCCCAGCCACTGTTTACCTTAGTAATGAAGTCATCCATTAAAATAGACTTGTGCCTTATGCAAAAGTCGTTTACTTTACTAGTTACCCTTCCTTTTGTGATCTTAATAAGCCTATCAAACAGCTTCACTGTTACAAATGACATCAGTGCAGACACACCTTTGCCCATTTATTTCACTTGCTTTGCATTACAATGTACGTGGTGTTCAAAAAGTCTCTCCGCAGTGCCGTACGATTGTTCGCCTGCCTGGGTTACTTCCTTTCAAGTGGGCTCTCCCAACATTCCACTGTTTCGTTTATCTCAGCCAGCATCAGGAGTATCGTTGGTGTCTGTCGTTACGTGTTGATGTGAACGTTTAAGTTTAGTTCCTTTGTCCGTTTGTTTCGGTTTTGTCACTGTTAAAATGCTAACCACTGAAGAACATGTGTTTTTAGTCGAACAAGTGTTCAAAGCTGGCGGTAAATACGCAGTTTCAATTCGTCAAACATTTAATTCAGTTTTCCCGGAGACAACACTCCCACATCACGATACTGTGTGAGATTTGACTAACAAATTTCGACGTACGGGTTCAGTGACAGATGCACTGAGAAGTGGTCATCCTAGCTTTTTGTTTGAGGATAAATGACTCGATATTTCCGATAAAATCTCTATGAGTCCGAACAAGTCAGTCAGAAAACTCGCTAGGAAATCGATGTTAGTGTCGGAACGGCACACACAGCTGTAAGGAAAAAATTAGAACTTTTCCCATGCAAAGTGACAGTCGTGCAAGAACTGATCATGGCAAGAGACTGCATTATTGTCAATTTTCTTCTGGGGTGCAGCGAAAGGAACTGTATATAAAAACTGTCCAGAATATATCGATGAATTGAAAACTGCAATATTCACTTTCACTGCTTCTGTTACAGAAGAAATGTTACAGCGTGTGTTTGGAAACATGATTAGTCGAATTGAATTGTGTATTCAACAACAGAGGGGACACTTTCAACATTTAATGTGAAAATCTGTAAGTAAAAATGAATATTCAATAAATTAATAACTTGTATTTCAATGAGTTTCATTCCGATATATTCATTACGGCACACGTGGCTAACAATCAGGGCACTGCGGAGAGACTTTTTGAACACCACGTACTTATTTCACAGCCTTGTGCGAACTCTGCTAGTGCATGGTTGGATTGAGTCCAGCTTGCATCCTGTGACAATACACCCAACACTTCGTATTTTTTTATAGTAGGTCTTGAAATAATGACCAAATTCGGATGTGTCCAGATAACTACAGAGCTTCTGGCATGCATTGTGCAGCAATTCTTCAAACACAGCAACATCTCTCACGTGCATTAATGCCTTAACAACCTTTTACACCTCATTTCTGTTGTACCTGTGATGAAATTTTATCTTGATGTTTTTCCTGCATGCTCTATCCACATTCCAGGTGCAGAAAAGTCTCATTTTAGGAGTTCCTATTGTTCTGTTCTAAGCAATACTGTAGGACTCTGCCAGATCTGACGTGAATACCTTGGGGCAAATCTGCCCAACAAATGACTTTATATACACTCCTGGAAACGGAAAAAAGAACACATTGACACCGGTGTGTCAGACCCACCATACTTGCTCCGGACACTGCGAGAGGGCTGTACAAGCAATGATCACACGCACGGCACAGCGGACACACCAGGAACCGCGGTGTTGGCCGTCGAATGGCGCTAGCTGCGCAGCATTTGTGCACCGCCGCCGTCAGTGTCAGCCAGTTTGCCGTGGCATACGGAGCTCCATCGCAGTCTTTAACACTGGTAGCAAGCCGCGACAGCGTGGACGTTAACCGTATGTGCAGTTGACGGACTTTGAGCGAGGGCGTATAGTGGGCATGCGGGAGGCCGGGTGGACGTACCGCCGAATTGCTCAACACGTGGGGCGGGAGGTCTCCACAGTACATCGATGTTGTCGCCAGTGGTCGGCGGAAGGTGCACGTGCCCGTCGACCTGGGACCGGACCGCAGCGACGCACGGATGCACGCCAAGACCGTAGGATCCTACGCAGTGCCGTAGGGGACCGCACCGCCACTTCCCAGCAAATTAGGGACACTGTTGCTCCTGGGGTATCGGCGAGGACCGTTCGCAACCGTCTCCATGAAGCTGGGCTACGGTCCCGCACACCGTTAGGCCGTCTTCCGCTCACGCCCCAACATCGTGCAGCCCGCCTCCAGTGGTGTCGCGACAGGCGTGAATGGAGGGACGAATGGAGACGTGTCGTCTTCAGCGATGAGAGTCGCTTCTGCCTCGGTGCCAATGATGGTTGTATGCGTGTTTGGCGCCGTGCAGGTGAGCGCCACAATCAGGACTGCATATGACCGAGGCACACAGGGCCAACACCCGGCATCATGGTGTGGGGAGCGATCTCCTACACTGGCCGTACACCACTGGTCATCGTCGAGGGGACACTGAATAGTGCACGGTACATCCAAACCGTCATCGAACCCATCGTTCTACCATTCCTAGACCGGCAAGGGAACTTGCTGTTCCAACAGGACAATGCACGTCCGCATGTATGCCGTGCCACCCAACGTGCTCTAGAAGGTGTAAGTCAACTACCCTGGCCAGCAAGATCTCCGGATCTGTCCCCCATTGAGCATGTTAGGGACTGGATGAAGCGTCGTCTCACGCGGTCTGCACGTCCAGCACGAACGCTGGTCCAACTGAGGCGCCAGGTGGAAATGGCATGGCAAGCCGTTCCACAGGACTACATCCAGCATGTCTACGATCGTCTCCATGGGAGAATAGCAGCCTGCATTGCTGCGAAAGGTGGATATACACTGTACTAGTGCCGACATTGTGCATGCTCTGTTGCCTGTGTCTATGTGCCTGTGGTTCTGTCAGTGTGATCATGTGATGTATCTGACCCCAGGAATGTGTCAATAAAGTTTCCCCTTCCTGGGACAATGAATTCACGGTGTTCTTATTTCAATTTCCAGGAGTGTAGTTGGAAAATAAAGTCAACAGGTCACTGTCATTCCTGTCAGAAATGAGGAAAGTGCATGGAAATCATGGCCTCATATCATGATAAGTTCAAAATCATAACCACTTAAGGCTGATCATTTCCGTATTTTGCTAATAATTCACCTGGTGCATTGTTAGTAATAATTAACACGTAATCTTCACTTCTTAATTCAAGGTGCAGGTATCATGAAATATTCGCATTTTAATTCCAGGTACAGGTCACCATGGTGTATAAAAGCAGTGCACATGGATTATAGCTTTGCTTTGCTTAACTTTGCGTATCTAAGCTTTGACGGTGTTTGCATCATTCATTTATGACTGGCTATGAAGCCAAAATATAAGAAGCTCCAATGTTATTAAGTCCTGCATTGTTGTGAGATGTACACTCTCCAAATCTGAATCCTGCATTATTGATCAAATTTTGTCAAGAACAGTGTGAATCACGATTCCTAAAGCAACGTGTGCAGCAATGCTCTCCGGTTCTTGTGGTGTCAGATTTAGGTACTTAAGACTAGATTGTGTCCAACATCAGCAGACCCAAAATCAACAAGGCACTTTCGTTATAGAGGACTTTCATCTCTGCAGGGCACTTTCCATTGATTTTGTTACTTCCTACCATTTTTAGGTGTCGTATCCCTTCACCTTTGGAGATAAATTGACCTGAACAAAGGCAAACGTACATACAAGTTGAGCAACTATCAACAAATTTAGTGGTACGGTGTTTGATGAATTAGGGTTATGTAGCACATTCCATTTCCTCTTTCAGCTTTAAAATTAGTCTTCACTAAAGAACTCCAGGTCCTCAGATTCCAAATGTAGTTGAAGAGTGGACTGTAAATGATCAATCCAAAATTTTTTTAGAATCAGCTTCAAAAGTGCACATCATATAGTTCAATGTTTTCTGCCACATTACGTCATGAGTATTTTAATTTCTTTTACAAGTAAAATTCTTGGTGAATATGTAGCACATGAAGATTCATTATTTGTAACATAAGGTACAATTTAGTTCAGCTACTGTGGGTGCACGTTGGAAATGTGCTACTCCAGAGTCTTGTGATAATCATACCAGTTTCCACAAATTTCACTCTTGAAAGAACCAATTTTAAATACTTTTAATTGTAGTGCACCACTAGCTCCAGGCATTTTTCCACAGAGACTAAAATATGCCGTTGTTAAACTCCTCTTTAAGAAAGGTGATATTTCACTGCTGACATCATTTTCCAAAATTTTTGAGAAAGTGATGTACTCTAGAATAGTATCTCACCTTGGCAACAATAATATCCTCAGTAAATCACAGTTTGGGTTTCAGAAGTGTTGCTCTACTGAGAATGCCTTTCACATGTTCACACACCGGATATTACAAGCATTAAACAACAAAATAGCACCGGTAGGTATTTTCTGTGACCTATCCAAGGCATTTGATTGTGTGAATCATAGTATGCTCCTAGTAAATTATAGTTTTATGGGATTGATGGTATAGCCAAGCAATATATCATGTCATGTCTAACCAAAAGAATGCATAAAGTTGTACTTAGAAGTAATTCAACCAACAGAATCCAGGGACATAATTCTGACTGGGGAGAAATGACGTATGGGGTTCCCCAAGGCTCAAGCTCAGATCTACTACTGTTTCTCATACATGTAAATGATCTACCGACTAATGTGCAACAAGCAGAATTAGTTTCTTTTTGCAGATGGTACCATTATTGTAATCACTCTCAGGATACATACACAAATGGTGAACAAAGTTCTCAAAAGTATCACTGACTAGTTTTCTGGTAATGGTCTCACCGTGAATTTCACAAAGACCCATTATATTCAGTTCTGTGCCTCTAAGGATACTATGCACCAGTGATAAGTGAAACACATGGTGATGAAATAATGCATAGGGTTGAAACTTAAAAATTCTTAGATGTTCATATTGATGAAAACTTAAATTGGTAAAAACACATTTTGGAACTTCTAAAACAACTTAGTTCAGCCACATTTGCACTTAACAAATCATAGCAAATTTCGGGGAAAGAGAAATCAGAAAAGTTGACATATTTTGATTATTTTCATTCAGTAATTTCATGTGGAATAATGTCCTTGGGTAACTCATCTTTAAGAAAAAAAGATTTCATTGCCCAAAAATGTGCTGTGCGAATAATATGTGGTGCTCACCTGTGATCATGTTGCAGACATCTGTTTAAGGAAGCTGGGAATTCTGACTACTGCTTCACACTATATATTTATTCCCTCATGAAGTTTGTTGTAAATAATCCACTACAGTTCAAAAGGAAAAATGAGGTACATAATTACAATACTAGAAGAAAAAATGACATTCATTACTCAACATTAAGGTTGTCTTTAGCACAGAAAGGAGGTTCACAATGGAGCAACAAGAATTTTTGACCACTAACCCAGTAATATAAAATGTCTAACAGACAGCAAGGGAATGGCAGCCCATTCTTCACGGAGTGCTGCACTGAGCAGAGGTTTCGATGTCGGTCGGTGAGGCCTGGCACGAAGTCGGCGTTTCAAAACATCCCAAAGGTGTTCCATAGGATTCAGGTCAGGACTCTGCGCGGTCCAGTCCATTACAGGGATGTTATTGTCGTGTAACCACTTCACCAGAGGCCGTGCATTATGAACAGGTGCTCGATCGTGTTGAAAGATGCAATCGCCATCCCAGCATTGCTCTTCAACAATAGAAAGCAAGAAGGTGCTTAAAACATCAATGTAGGCCTGTGCTGTGATAATGACATACAAAACAACAAGGGACACAAGCCCCCTCCATGAAAAACACGACCACACCATAAAACCACCACACCATTACACCACCACCTCCGATTTTACTGTTGGCACTACACACGATGGCAGATGACGTTCACCAGGCATTTGCCATACCCACACCCTGCCATCGGATCACCACATTGTGTACTGTGATTCTTCTCTCCACACAACGTTTTTCCACCATTCAATCGTCCAGTGTTTATGCTCCTTACACCGTGCGACGAGTCATTTGGCGCTCAAATAGTCCACGGGTACACTGCCGGTTCATAGTGTCCAACGGGCACATATTTCGGCGATCAGACATGTCACCATCGTCAGGTGCGCTGACGAACCCGTGGACTGGTCGAGCAACAAATATGCCAGGAGAAACTGAAGAATCGTGTCATTTGGCATTTACAGGCAGGATGTGTAGCTTATGAGCAGCCATTCGACCATGAAATCCAAGTTTTCTCACCTCGCACCTAACGTAACAGTACTTGCAGTGGATCCTGATGCAGTTTGGAATTCCTGTGTGATGGTCTGGATAGATGTCCGCCTATTAAACATTACGACCCTATTCAACTGAGGGCATTTTCTGACAGTCAACAGATGAGGTCAGCCGGTACACTTTTGTGCTGAATGTGTCCGATCACATTTCCACTTCACTGTCACATTGGAAACAGTGGATCTAGGGATGTTTAGAAGTGTGGAAATCTCGCATACAGATGGGTGATATGTGACACAAGTGACACCCTATCACCTGACCAAGTTCGAAGTCCTTGAGTTCTGCCGAGTGCTCCATTCTGCTCTCTCACGATGTCTAATGACTACTGAGGCCGCTGACGTCGACTACTGGGCAGTAGGTGGCAGCACAATGCATCTAATATGAAAAAGTATTTTTTGGGGGTGTCTGGATACTTTTGATCACACAGTGTATATATACTAGTTCTGCTGCAGTCATTGTTCAGCTTTTTATATTGGTACGACTATCAACTGACTGTCCATGAGGATAAATGGCCACCATCAAACTGTGGCCAAGAACAAAGTTGACCACCTTGTCGTACAACATGCAGATTACATTACCTACTCGATTTCAATAGCTGCTTCACAACCCAGGCCATCTAGACCATCCCCTCGACCACTAGATTTCCTGAACTGCACAAATGGGAGACATCCTTACACATAATTCTCCACTCCCAAAACCATCCCATCCTCAACCTATGTTAAGCTACTGACCCCACATTCTCCACCCAACTGTCACTTCACAATTCGCATCCCCTCACTCTCATTACATGCTGTTCTCTCTGGTTGCGGCCTTTTTTCCTTCTCTGCTTATCTCGTTTGTGCTCCCCATTTCTCCCCATCTTCTCCTTCTCCCACAGCCTCCCGATGGTGCATCTGTCAGCCCTATTCTGCCGCCTCTAGTCCCCGTGTGTTCTGCCGGGCAGGGCCAACTAGTGTTCCCTCACTCACATCTGACTACCCCTTCCCATTCCCCACCATACTCTGGATGGTTGCTCCTGTTCAACACGTTTCTGTTGCAGTCTGGCTGGAGGTTGTGGTCTGAGGTAATCTGGCTTGTGTGAATGTGGGTACATTTCTCTTTTCTGAAAAGAGCATTGGCTGAAATCTATTCAAAGTGCATGTCTGCAACTCGACATACACTATGTGATCAAAGGTATCCGGACACCCCCAAAAACACACATTTTTCATATGAGGTGCATTGTGCTCCCACCGACTGCCATGTACTCCATATCAGCAACCTCAGTAGTCATCAGACATCGTGAAAGAGCAGAAAGGGGCACTCTGCGGAATTCACAGACTTTGAACGTGGTCAGGTGATTGTTCATACGTTAGTACGCGACATTTCCACACTCCTAAACATCCCTAGGTCCACTGTTTCTGATGTGATAGTGATGTGGGAATGTGAAGGGACACGTACAGCACAAAAGTGTACAGGGCGACCTCGTCTGTTGACTGACAGAGACCGCTGACAGTAGAAGAGGGACATAATGTGTAATAGACAGACATGTATCCAGATCATCACACAGGAATTCCAGACTACATCAGGATCCACTGCAAGCACTATGACAGTTAGGCGGGAGGTGAGAAAACTTGGATTTCTTGGTCGAGTGGTTGCTCATAAGCCACACACCACACTGAAAAATGCCAGACGATGCCTTGCTTGGTGTAAGGAGCGTAAAAATTGGGCGATTGAACAGTGGAAAAACATTGTGTGGAGTGACGAATCACAATACACAATGTGGCGATCCAATGGCAGGGTATGGGTATGGCGATTGCTCGATGGTGAACATCATCTGCCAGCGTGTGTAGTGCCAACAGTAAAATTCGGAGGGTTTGGTGTTACCGTGTGGTTGTGTTTTTCGTGGAGGGGACTAGCACCACTTGTTTTGCATGGCACTATCACAGCAACATTGACGTTTTAAGCACCTTCTTCCTTGCCTCTGTTTAAGAGCAATTCAGGGATGGCATTTGCATCTTTCAACACGATTGAGTACCTGTTCATAATGCACAGTCTATGGTGGAGTGTTTACACGACAATAACATCCCTGTAATGGACTGCCCTGCACATAGTCCTGACCCTGATCCTATTGAACTCCTCTGGGATGTTTTGGAACGCCAACTTTGTGCCAGGCCTCACTGACCGATATTGATACTTCTCCTCAGTGCAGCACTCCGTGAAGAATGGGCTACCATTCCCCAAGAAAACTTCCAGCACCTGATTGAACTTATATGCCTGCGAGATTGGAAGCTGTCGTCAAGGCTATGAGTGGGCCAACACCATAGGCTACTGAATTCCAGCATTACTGATGGAGGTCGCCATGAACTTGTAAGTCATTTTCAGACAGTTGTCCAGATACTCTTCATCACATAGTGTATCTTTATGGAGAGTAGCAATCTATCCTTTTCATAATATTGTTGACTTTCCATTGTTAGATTTTATGTGAAATGTTAACAGAGGATCAAAATTGTGAACTGGCTGGGAGTTGAATGCAGGTATCTGATTATCTAAAGCAATGCACTCACCGGTAGGGATACTTCAATCTTCCATTAATGTTTGAAAAAGAGCTCACACTCAGCTGCAGGGAGAATGATATCGTTTCGAGACAAGACAACTATAAAAAAATGGAACAAGAAACAAACACATGTGCACAATTTTTCTATAATTCTATTTAGTTATGTATAGATGACTGAAGAAAGAGCAATCTACACTGTTACTTTACATGGAAAACCTGTCAACACTGAAACTTCAGCTTACTGTTCACATGGTAACATATCTACACTGATGCTCATAAATTAAGGATAATTGCAGAATGTGGTGCCACACAACGTGGCACTACACAAAACTGGCGCCAATAGCATAGCCACATGGGGAACACACATGACACAGGTCTGTAAGTCCATGGTCAGTTGAGAAAACCGTCCCGTGTTACAAAACTCCACTGTTTCCTGCGCATGTACCCTGACATCAATATGGGATATGATCACCACGCACACGTACACAGGCCGTACAACGGGTTGGCATCCTCTGGATCAGGTGGTCGAGCAGCTGCTAGGTTATAGCCTCCCACTCTTGCACTAATGCTTGTCGGAGCTCCTGAAGTGTCCTAGGGGTTTGAAGACGTGCAGCGATACGTCGACCGAGAGCATCCGAGACGTGCTCGACGGGATTTAGGTCTGGAGAACAGGCAGGCCACTCCATTTGCCTGATATCTTCTGTTTCAAGGCACTCCTCCACGATGGCAGCTTGGTGGGGCTGAGCATTTCACACATCAGACGGAAGGTGGGACCCACGGCACCCCTGAAAAGGTGGACATACTGATACAAAATGACGTCCCGATACACCTGAACTGTTACAATTCCCCTGTCAAGGACACGCAGGGGTGTATGTGCACCAATCATAATCCCACCCCACGCCATCAAACCACGACCTCCATACAGGTCCCTTTCGAGGACATTAAGGGGTTGGTATCTGGTTCCTGGTTCACGCCAGATGAAAACCCGGCGAGAATAACTGTTCAGACTTTACCTGGGCTCTTCTGTGAACATAACCTGGAACCACTGTTCCAATGACCGTGTACTGTGTTCTTGACACCAGGCATTACGGGCTCTCCTGTGACCAGAGGTCAGTGGAATGCACCTTGCAGGTCTCCGTGCAAATAAACCGTGTCTGTTCACTCATCTGTAGACCGTGTGTCTGGAGACAACTGTTCCAGTGGCTGCAGTAAAGTCCCGAGCGAGGCTACCTGCAGTACCCCGTGGCAGTCTGCGGGTACTGATGGTGAGGTATCGGTCTTCTAGTGGTGTTGTACACTGTGGACATCCCGTACTGTAGCGCCTGGACACGTTTCCTGTCCGCTGGAATCTTTGCCATAATCTTGAGATCACAGTTTGTGGCACACGGAGGGCCCGTGCTACGACCTGCTGTGTTTGACCTGCGTGCAGTCGCCCTAGTATTCTACCACTCATAAAGTCACCAATACGTGTTTTTTGAGCCATTTTCCACACACAGTCTCCATTAGCATGTCTGGAAACGTCTGCACACTTACTCGCTGCACCGTACTCTGACATGCACCAACACTTCTCTGCGTATGTGGACTGCTGCAGCATCACCGTGCGATGACCGCAGGTCAAATGCACTGCATGGTCATACCCCCGAGGTGATTTAAGCCCGCAAACTGCCCACCAGAGTTTCACCATGTATCAGCATTATCCTTAATTTATGAGCATGAGTATTGAAATAAACTATTATAATATGAATTCTCGGACAACACAAACAAAAACTTGGTCTATGTTATAAAGTTACACAAATGTGGTCATGTGTTTGTACAGTGTTGGGAGTATGGCCCTCGTTCATGCAAATGATTAATAGTGAGTAATGTAATGGCTCTCTGATTTTGTTCTGCATAAAAACTGTAAGAGTGAAAAACATTTTTATTTGGATTAGTGTTAAGTAGGAGGTGACTTCTATGAGAGCAAAGGTTGACAGTCAGCTAAACTAACCTAATTTAGATAAAATAGACCTGGGGGGGGGGGGCAGTTCAGATTGTTTAATTCCAAGGGAATGTGATGAACAATTGCACATTAATAGGTCATTATTGTAAACAACGTGAAAGGAGAACATTTTCAAATTAAACATCTCCGATTTGCTACGTTCAGTGATCTTGGTAAGAGGAAAAATACCAATTTGTAGAGGTACATGACAACTTGTTGGAAAGATACATGATTGCAAATTCAGAAACAATGAAATTTACACATATATTTTCAAGATAAAATACTAAATTGTGGTTCTTGTCCAGGTGCAGCAATGGAAATTCTGTCATTGGAAAATAAATTAATAGAGCTTTACATTATTAGGTAACATGGCTTCACTTCCTACAGCTACTCCCTACTCCAGGCTGTTGCTGGATTTGGTCTCAGCTGTTACGGCCACTTCTGCAGCAAATTTAGGTGAAGATCACAGCATCTGAACTTAAAACTAGATTCCAACACAAGTACTCAGTGTCTAGGTGAATGGCTTAGGAAGAAAAGGACTTCAGTGTGAGGAAAATCAAATGCTGGAAACTGTAACCTCAATGTTGGGGCTTATTTGTGTAGCACAACCAGAAAAAGAATAACGGGAAGAACTTAGAGAAAGTGGAGCAACACACTAGCTGAGAGGTAAGTTTCAGAATTCAGACAGTATGTGTGACAAAATACAAATTTTGGCTTTGTTCTGGAGGGGAGCCAAATCACTGTATTGCTGCCAGTGTGATCCAAACTTTCTGTGCACGTGATTCACATAATTTTAAGTCTTGCTGCAAACTTTTAAGGGTGGAAAAAGAATTTAGCAATGGATCAAGAACGTTGGTTATGGCCATAAAAAAAACCATGTAGTATTTGTTTCATGTTGTACTGTTCTGCTAGCACATTTCTTACATCCACATCGCAATTGTTAAGACTATATTAGGTTCAGTTTTCGTTCTATAGTACCAAAAAGAGATGATTCTCATGCGTGCAGAAGAAGTTAGAAAGTGTAACATAAAAAACAAAACATCTGATTACAATACTCACTACCCTGATGATTTGTCAGGAAGATGTTCCGTACCTAAAGACTGGAAAGTTGCTCAAATCACACCAATACCCAAAAAGGGAAATAAGAGTAATCCTCTGAATTACAGGGCTATATCACTAACGTCGATTTGCAGTAGGGTTTTGGAACATATGCTGTATTCGAAGATTATGAAGTACCTCTTTATACTCATGAAGTTAATGAGTGCTATCGACAGGGGATGTCAAATTGATTCCATATTTTTAGATTTTCAGAAAGCTTTCGATACCGCTCCTTAGAATCGTCTTCTAACCAAATTGCGTGCCTATGGAACATCGCTTCAGTTGTGCGACTGTTTTCGTGATTTCCTGTCAGAAATGTCACAGTTCGTAGTAATAGACGAAAAGTCATCGAGTAAAACAGAAGTAATATCCGGCGTTCCCCAAGGAAGTGTTATAGGCTCTCTATTGTTGCTGATCTATATTAACGACATAGGAGACAATCTGAGTAGCGCTCTTAGATTATTTGCAGATGATGCTGTCATTTACCATATGACCAAAATGAATTGCAAAATGATTTAGATAAGATATCTGTATGGTACTAAAAGTGGAAACTGACACTTAATAAAGAAAAGTGTGAAGTTATTCACATGAGTACTAAAAGAAATCCGCTAAATTTCGATTACACGATAAGCCACATAAATGTGACAGCTGTAAATTCAACTAAATACTTAGGGATAACAATTACAAATAACCTTAATTGGAACGATCACATAGATAATATTGTGAGTAGAGTAAACCAAAGACTGTGATTTATTGGAGGAACACTTAAAAGGTGAAACAGATCTACTAGAGAGACTGTTTACACTACGCTTGTCCGCCCTATTCTGGAGTATTGCTGTGCGGTTTGGGATCCGTATCAGATGGGACTGACGGATGATATTGAAAAAGTTCAAAGAAGGGCGGCTCGTTTTGTATAATCGCGAAATAGGGGAGATAGTGCCACAGCCAGGTTATGTGAATTGGAGTGGCAATCATTAAAACAAAGGCGTTTTTCGTTGCAACGGGATCTTCTCATGAAATTTCAATCACCAGTTTTCTCCCCCGATTGCGAAAAGATTCTGTTGGCATCCACCTACATAGGGAGAAATGATCATCACGATAAAATGAGGGCTTACACAGAAAAATTTAAATGCTTGTTTTTCCCGCGCGCCGCTCGACAGTGGAACGGTAGAGAGACAGCTTGAAGGTGGTTCATTGAACCCTCTGCCAGGCACTTTACTACGAATAGCAGAGTAATCAAGTAAATGTAGACGTCAAAACATGTGAATACATTACAGCAAACTGGAACTGGTAGTACCTCCAGAATTAATACATTGTCAGAATGAAATATGGACTTTTAATAAATTTATCATACCAAAGTACCTAATCTTGACTGTTGTGACCAAGTGTTGACAAAACTGAAATCTAACAGACATTAAAGTACGATAGATGAGTTGGAATGTCACTGACGAAATTGTATACAAATGTTTAACAACAGACAGCTCTAAGACGAAGAAAATCAAGAGTTCAATTTACTAAACCGTTTACAACAACCTTACAACAGCTTCTATGTTACTGATTTATGGCGCAGCAGAAGCTACAAATCTTTCAAACACTAAAGAAGAACTCAAAATAACCTCGTGTCTACAACATGAAAGAAATCACAACAGTTCACACGTAAAAATTCGCCCGTTACAGATGGAAATACTAATGAAGTATGTTATATATAAAAATTTCTGACTGCTTTCATTAAGCATTTCTACATTATCTCACATGTATAATCTTTAATTTTGATGAGATAATCAAAAAGAAATCAAGCCAACGATTTTGGCTTGTTTATGCACAACATTGACTTTCAGCAATCGATATAATAGACTGGAGTTAGTACCAATAAATATTTTCCAACAGAATTTCTTATACTAAGTGAGCTTATGGAAACTAGCGCTCTCTGCAAATAACAAATATCAGATTTTTAAGATACTGCAGAAGGAAGCTCATGAAACAAAGAAAGGGCAGTATGGACCACACTTTTATTTCAATTTAATTATTGTTTTTTATTGACGATGTTTTCAATTCAGATTTTCTATATACTTATTTTTATTTCTTTTCTCGTTTCACTGTGGTACCAGAAAAACTGAAATCCATACTAATACTGATTTTTCCCCTTGTTTTTACGACTGGTGGGCTCAACTATTTCTCTATTTTCCGTATGTTAGCAGAAAGACACGATTTCTTGTCACCAGTAACAATACAGGATAGGATGGTCATTGTCGTTCACAAGCCAATTGATGCACATACGGCCATATGCTGATTTTTGTTATTTTCACTTAGAGCATGCGGTACCAGTATACCCAATTTTTCAACCTTCCACATTGCATGGAAAAATCGCACAATAGTGGAATGATCAAATTTCATCAGATTTACTAGTTCTTTACTGCAGTGACATGGATCATTGTGGATTATTGTTTTTAAATGATCTTCATCAAACTCTGAAGGTCTTCCTGAATGTGGAGTGTCACTACGATCAAAATGATCTTCCTTAAAACGAAAAAAATCATTTTATTGCCACGCTCCATCCAGTGGCATTGTCTCCACACATGGCGCAAATGTTTCTAGCTGCCTCCACCACTATCACCCCTCTGTTGAGATCAAGCAGAAGAATATGTTGGAAATGTTGGGCTATCTTGACTGGCACTCCATTTTCTAGCATCCACAGCTCTTCTCATTATCTCCAAATGTCAAGATGTCAATACATAAACTCAAATAGTGACAAAGAAATGGAAATAACAAATGACAATCAAAGAATAAACCAACAATTTTAACTCATTGGAATAAACCCATAACAGCCAGAAACCAATATGTAGAACAAAAATGCTACAACATTTTGAACCAACCTAAAACAAAGGTTAGTTACCCATGGCAGACGCAAGAACTTGCAGGTATACTGTCTGCATTCAGTGAACACTTCATATAACTACTGTAAACACTTTCAACCATTCCAGAAAACTATTAGATATAAAATACTGACCACAAGAAAAATGGCATCTCTGTCAGAGTATTTCCGTGACAGTAGCCCAAAGATAATATTGACGAACAGTTGAACTCAAATGGATAACGTGCTTCAAAATTTATTGCATTAGAATGTAGGCTTCGATGAATGTAAGAAGATTAGTGCCTAACAAATACATAGAAAATTTTGTAAAATAATTGTAAGCTGTACTACACTGTAACGGTACTTTGATTAGCGCGCCTCCACCAATACAAAGATATAATTTACGATCGCGCACGCAGAAGAGCGCTGCGCCAGCGACCGATTTTTATAAATAATTTTGTTCTTCTTTTTACTTTTGTGTAGGTGTTTATTTTTAACAACTAATTGATTACACATTCTCTCTCTCTTGTCTTCATACGAAAGACGTGTATTTTTTGGGGCTGTGTTAAATATGCTTTTGGGTGGAAATTAAAATTATATTACGAAACGAAGTTGTTTCAATAATGATTCGAAATGGTTATCGCCGAATTTGTATATTGATCATGACAGTGTCAACCTGAAGAAGTTTTCAACAGGCGGAGAAAAGTGAAAGACGGGTCGTTCTACAAGAGAATTAGGAGGACAGCCATGAAGGCTATATTGTAATTAGTACTGCGTTTCTAACAAGATTATAAGGTAAATTTCCACTAATTTCTAATGCTATTTCTGTACAGTCGCTTTTTGTAGTGTTGCCGACCCGGTCTGCCATGCACAGTCAAATTACAGCACGATCTCAATCAGTAATACGAAGTCCGACTTATCCGTAACTTATTCCAACAAAATTCAAAACCCAATCAGATTTTTTATTTTGTATTTTCATGGCAGAACCCCGAGGAATGGAAACACTACAACACTTGCATTAAATCTTATGATTCATTACTGTTACAGTATAGCATGCATTAATCATACAACTTAGAGAATAAAAAAAAAAAAAAAAACGCTTAAATATTACTGGCTACATCTGGATTGGGAAGAACCTTGAAGAATGTGTTTAATTTTATTTCTGTGGGGTGTATTATACAAGCAAAAAATAAATCTGTATTTCGCTTATCATAAATTTAACTATCACTGGAGTTGTTCACCAGTTTCACTTGCACAAAACCAAGAACCATATCTAATTTTCCCTCTTCACAAACAGTCCTCGACAATTTCTGAATAGGCAGTGTAAGCTGTCAGTTCTTTGTCGCCCCAAAACATGTGTGCCATACAAATCATGCAAGAAAAATTGATTTTTTTGCGTCAAACTGATCATGCCAAAACTACAGAAACATTAACATACATTGAACAGCCAAAGAAACTGGTACACTTGCCTAATACTGTGCAAGGCCCCCCACAACCAAAAGAAGTGTCGCAACACAGCGTGGCATGGACTCGACTAACATCTGAAGCAGTGTTGGAGGGAACTGACACTATGAATCCTGCAGCACTGTCCATAAATCCGTAAGAGTATGAGGGGGTGGAGATCTCTTCTGAACAGAACGTTGCAAGGCATCCCAGATATGCTCAATTATGTTCATGTCTGGAGAGTGTTTAAACTCAGAACAGTGTTCCCGGAGCCACTCTGTAACAATTCGGAACGTGTGGGGTGACACATTGTCCTGCTGGAATGGCCAAAGTCCGTTGGGATGCACTATGTACATGAACGGATGCAGATGATCAGACAGGATACTAACGATCATGTCATTTGTCAGAGTCGACCCGTATCACTCTAACTGCACATGCCCCCACTATTACGGAGTCTCCACCAGCTTGAGCAGTCTGCTGTTGACATGCAGGATCCATGGATTCATGAGATTGTCTCCATGTCCATACACTTCTATCCACTCAATACAATTTGAAATGGCCCACAGCTCGTGGTCTAGGGGTTAGCGTTGCTGCCTCTGGATTATGGAGTCTCAGATTCGATTGCAGGCTGGGTTGGGGATTTTCTTTGTCTGCCGACTGGATATTTGTTCAAATGGTTCAAATGGCTCTCAGCACTATGGGACTTAACATCTGAGGACGTCAGTCCCCTAGAACTTAGAACTACTTAAACCTAACTAGCCTAAGAACATCACACACATCCATGTACAGAAGGCAATAGCAGAAGGAAAACAGGTTGAAATGGTTCAAATGGCTCTGAGCACTATGGGACTTAACATCTGAGGATGTCAGTCCCCTAGAACTTAGAACTACTTAAACCTAACTAGCCTAAGAACATCACACACATCCATGCCCGAGGCAGGATTCGAAACCTGCGACCATAGCGGTCATGCGGTTCCAGACTGAAGCGCCTAGAACCGCACTGCCACACCGACCGGCGGATATTTGTGTTGTGCTCATCATTTCATCGTCATCATCATCATTCGTGACAGTGTCTAGGTTGGACTGTCTGTAAAAAATTGGACTTTGTAAAAATTGGGACTTTGTACAGGCACTGATGACCGTGCAGTTGAGCGCCCCAAAAACCCATCATCATCATCATCATCATCATTTTAAATGGGACTCATCCAACCAGGTAACATGTTTCCAGTCATCAACAGTCCAATATCAGTGTTGAGGGCCAAGGTGAGGAGTAAAGCTTTGTATCGTGCCTTCAGCTCTGAAGGCCCATATCGATGATGTTTCATTGAATGTTTCGTATGCTGACACTTATTGATGGCCCAGCATTGAAATCTGCAGCAATTAGTTGAAGGGTTGCACTTCTGTCATGTTCAACGATTTTCTTCAGTCATCGTTGGTCCCATTCTTGCAGGATATTTTTCTGGCCGCAACGATGTTGGAGATTTGAAGTTTTATTGGTTCCTGATATTCACAGTAAGTTCATGAAATGGCTGTGTGAGGAAAGCCTCACTTCATCAGTAGCTCATATGCCCATGCTCCAACTATAACTTCACATTCAAACTCACTTAAATCTTGATAACCTGCCATTGTAGCAGCTGTAACCAATCTAACAACCTTCCCAGATACTTGCTGTCTTGTATAGCTGTATTCTGCTTGTATATCAGTTTCTCTGGCGCTTCGGTGTACAAACAGGAAAGAAGTAAAGGGCGTACTGTTAGGGTCAGCACATGACTGGATGAAATGTTGCTTTTTGGATAATTAATAAAATGTACCCCAAGCATTTAATTAATTTTCCCTGTGTAAATAAATCCTTCTCTCTCTCTGCCCCTAGCTTGTTTGGTTGCTGTCTCATATAACCTAAGTGTTGCTCTCGTATGTCTAACTTTGGGTTAAATAATCACATTAATTTAAAGATAACAGCTGTGTTTGAATCAAGAAACATACTTTCCTCTTCCATTAATGCCACATCTTAATTTATTATGTTGCATTTTTGAACTTGTTCAGGTTGGCAGAGCTGCTGATGAATTGTTTGGTGGCCACAGCCAAACGCTACTAGTGTTGCAGTTACTTAATCAACTTTTATTTCAGCGTCCCTGAAATCTCTTTTACATATCTTTTCTATCAGCATCCGAGGAATGTAATTACGCTAACTGCATAATTTTGAGAACGGTTTCTGGCTTCTGAGGCTGTGGCTATAGTGGCATCGATACCGGTGGATTCTGCCGATATGCGACATCGGCTGAAGACTGCCTATCGTTTCAAATCAGTGCGCCACTGTATGTGCGGCTCGAAGGTAGCTGACCTCATCTTCCAAATGTACATATTTTACGAGATGACACCCGGAGAAATTCAATTTTTTTATTTTTTTATTTTTTGGCGACCATAATGGCTAACACGACACGATACATGAACTGTGAGAGACTGACTGACAAGTTTAGTCAATGGCGGAGTTCGTGGCATTCTGAAGATAAAAAATAACTGGGATACAGTTCGGAATCCCTGGACGGAAATCGCAAGTTTATTGGAAACCACAAGTGGGCAAAATCGTTATCAGAAATTTTAGGTGTGGATTATAACTTGGAATGACAATTTGTTCATGAACCAAGGATGGTTCGCCATTTGTTTAAAGTCACTGTAGTGTATCTTTTTATGTTGTTGTAGGCGGACATCAGCTGTCAACAAATTATTATTACTGCTTACCGGCGTTGTTTTTATGGCAGTATGGTGGTGAATCTGTTACATGAAATGGTTCGCAAATGTGGTGCATGCACATGTCTCCACTTTTCAGTGCTTCACATGTTCAGAGTATCATACCGGTACACTAAAGTTTGTGTTTGTCTTTCACACATGTACTGAATGACAGTCATTGAAGTTGATTGAAATATGCCTGCACAGTGTTAAATAAATTCAACAAAACAGATTTCGAGTAGGCCTCTACTTGTAGAGTTTTGATTCGAGGTCTATTATAAAATCCAATTCTCATATTAAAGATGCAGTTCTGGTTGAAGTAAAACCAGAAGTGAGACTTGGATATTGAAATCTGTCAATTATATCTTTCTAATAATTAGGTCCATATCACGTTCAGAAAAGTACAATAACAAAGTTTTTGTGCGATATGTTAGATGCTATTTACGATGCCCTACATACTCATTTAAAATGCACCTCAAATACCTGTACAACAAATTTTTTTATTTTGTCTCTACCGAATTATGAAGCTGTACAGGTGCACTAAAAGACGCTGTAATACAATGTATTGTAAGAAACAGTCAATCTCAAATAATACTGTCCCTAGGAATATTGTTACTTTCCTTCTCGCATCCACTGGGTAAGTGCTCAGGAATCTGATCATCTGAATATCCTGCCTTTCATTAATTAGATAGGCCTAATAGTTGATTCCTTACCAATTTTATCCATGCATAATATAATAGAAAATCGTACTTTCACCATGTAAATTAATTATTATGCGCTCATAACCTCATTGGCAAAAACTTTACAGACCGAAGTCGCACATACTGCCACTGTAGATCACAATTTGGACGAAGTGTTTTGGAGAGATCATTAGTGTAGTGTATCACTGAAACTATATATTTTTGTAATCTATGCGTATAAACATTAAAAACAACTAAGACCTGTTAGTTTCTAAGGTGGTGGTCCTTTCTGCTGCCCAGGATACCGAGAAGCATACATAGCAGACTCCTGTTGGGCATTTTGATCACAATAGCCATACATCAACACGATATCGACCTTTTCCGCAATTTGTAAACGGTCCATTTTAACACGGGTAACGTATCACGAAGCAAATACCGTCCGCACTGGCGGATTGTTACGTGATACCACGTACTTATACGTTTGTGACTATTACAGCGCCATCTATCTCAAAGCGAAAAAAGTGGTCCATATAAAACATTCATATTTCTTTACGTACTACACGAATATGCAATCAAAAATGGGGGTTCCTATTTAAAAAAACGCAGTTGATATCCACCATCTAGCGGGCCAACCATAGCGCCATCTGGTTTCCCCCTTCAAGCTAGACGAGTTTCATTCTTTGTAGATTTTTCGTTTGATGCTTATTTGGTGAGATATACAAATACAAATAAAAAGTATTTTAATGATTCTTTATTCTTTATGTTTTTGGTGCATAGCTTTCACTCTTCGATTAAGTATCTTGTGATACACGACATTTTTTGTTTTATTACCAGGCTCAAGAACAAACAACACAGATGGTTTTCTGACCCGTGAACATGCCACATATAATTGACCATGTGAAAAACATGTATATTCCAGATTTAAGCCACAAACTTTCAAGGTTTGGCATTGTGATTTGTTAATGGTCATGGCGAATGCAAGACGGATCGAAAAGTGAAGTCTTTTAAACGCAAACGACATATCGGTTGGGATCATCGGGACACTCAAATGAGAACTTCCTCACCTTCGAAATTTCCTTTGAGTATCGTCGCGTAAATAACATTGTTCATCAGTTTACTTACCACCAAACGCATACTGTTGCACAGTTTTGGTTGTTTTATGTTTAGAAGCATGATTACTATGGAGCCAACTTTTAGGCGTAAATTGTGTGGTGGTAAGCCAGGCACATCCAAGGAGTTTATAAATTCAATTGGATAGTTGCTGGCTTTATCTTCATTCGTCACACAGTCAGTAGATTTGAATGAATGCATTTTACCAATGATCTCATTCAGAATTATGTAGTTTATGTCATCTACATCTTTATTCTTAGCCGCTAAAATTGATCGCTCACTCAACCATTCATTACTTATGTAGTTAGTAATGATGTTTGGGAATACTTTGTTGATAAGTTCGTCTTTCCATGAGACAAAGTTACAGGAATTATGAGGAAATGAAATCAATCCGCTCGATTCTTGGACAGGTACTCGACCATTACTGATAGTCAGCAATTACTCAGAGAAATCTTCAGCGGATGTATCATTAAGCAATGCAAATCTAATTCCTGGTGATCATATCCACGTTCCCGTTCCAATTCTCGATTAAGTGTGTCATCCATTTCACAATTTGGCGCTGGCATTCCTCACCTGACTAATAAACTTCCGCACATGACGTAACACATGTCTTCGATCAAGAGTAAAGCCCGATTAAGTATCTCCTCATTCATTTCAAGATCTTGATTTCTGGAACTGACACGAATTTGATGTAAAATATCTTCCGACATATTATCCTTGTATTTGTGCCAAAGGTTAGATGGGTTCGATGGAAAGCATGTTGAAATGATGATAGCAAATAATGTGCATATCTGACTTGGAGATGCAGAGATAATGGCTTCACCGATTGTTGTATCCCAATGGGTATCGTTTTCTAGTAAATTGAGTTCTTCACATGCAGCACGATATGTTGGGAATATTATACCATTAACAGTCTGTAGTGTCGCAAATGACGTTGGCCCACGCACATTTACCAGCAACAACCGCAAATAGAAGCATTCATCACGCTTTGGATGAACTGTATACATACGACCAAGAGCATCAGCAGAACGCACATCTGGATAACCAGGAACCGCATGGCCTTGCTTCCGTCGTTGAGAATTCTTCCATGAAGCATTCCAAGTGTAATAACGAGGCATCTCCCAATAAAGCAGAGTTCGTGCAAACGGATCGCTTTGGCAGTTCGCAAAGAAACTGGTCAATGTTGTCGCTGGAGGTGTTTCAGCACGTTGAACAACATTCAAAGCCGTAAAATATTACCCTTGACCATTCTCTAGATGCACCGCCAAAAACACAACAATAGGATGACGTTCGTGAATAGGGAACGCGAATATACGGCAAATCGCCTCATTGCAGTTCACATAACGACGAACTTGATATCGATGAATTTCATCGTTGGTACTGGAGGATTGGGTGCCAAAAACCGCCATATCGCTGCCTTTCGTGACATATTTGCAAATGTATATTATTTACTTTACTGAATTGCAATACTCAACGTTACAATGTGTCTTGTACGTTTTGGAAATAAGTGGGGAATATGGAACAATCCAACTGTTGTCGACAAAAAAAATCCATTCTTTTCACTTTTGTTGTGATAGTTCGACCGCTATGAGCAGGTGGTCGAGTGGATAACCATCGTTGCCAGTGACGGTTTCCACCGTTAATTTCCGTGGATATTGTTTTGAACACTTTCCGTCGACCATGCAAGGTGATTGCGAATTGAATCATATTTGTAATTACGAGGGCAGCTCAATAAGTAATGCAACACATTTTTTTTCTGAAACAGGGGTTGTTTTATTCAGCATTGAAATACACCAGGTTATTCCCCAATCTTTTAGCTACACAACACTATTTTTCAACGTAATCTCCATTCAATGCTACGGCCTTACGCCACCTTGAAATGAGGGCCTGTATGCCTGCACGGTACCATTCCACTGGTCGATGTCGGAGCCAACGTCATACTGCATCAATAACTTCTTCATCATCCGCGTAGTGCCTCCCACGGATTGCGTCCTTCATTGGGCCAAACATATGGAAATCCGACGGTGCGAGACCGGGGCTGTAGGGCGCATGAGGAAGAACAGTCCACTGAAGTTTTGTGAGCTCCTCTCGGGTGCGAAGACTTGTGTGAGGTCTTGCGTTGTCATGAAGAAGGAGAAGTTCGTTCAGATTTTTGTGCCTACGAACACGCTGAAGTCGTTTCTTCAATTTCTGAAGAGTAGCACAATACACTTCAGAGTTGATCGTTTGACCATGGGGAAGGACATCGAACAGAATAACCCCTCCAGCGTCCCAGAAGACTGTAACCGTGACTTTACCGGCTGAGGGTATGGCTTTAAACTTTTTCTTGGTAGGGGAGTGGGTGTGGCGCCACTCCATTGATTGCCGTTTTGTTTCAGGTTCGAAGTGATGAACCCATGTTTCATCGCCTGTAACAATCTTTGACAAGAAATTGTCACCCTCAGCCACATGACGAGCAAGCAATTCCGCACAGATGGTTCTCCTTTGCTCTTTATGGTGTTCGGTTAGACAACGAGGGACCCAGCGGGAACAAAATTTTGAATGTCCCAACTGGTGAACAATTGTGACAGCACTACCAACAGAGACGTCAAGTTGAGCACTGAGTTGTTTGATGGTGATCCGTCGATCATCTCGAACGAGTGTGTTCGCACGCTCCGCCATTGCAGGAGTCACATCTGTGCACGGCCGGCCCGCAGGCGGGCAAGCAGACAGTCTTGCTTGACCTTGCGGCGATGATGACACACGCTTTGCCCAACGACTCACCGTGCTTTTGTCCACTGCCAGATCACCGCCTATGAATATCTGAGATGCCCTGGTTTTCCGCCAAAAGAAACTCGATCACTGCCCGTTGTTTGCAACGCACATCCGTGACAGACGCCATTTTAACAGCTCCGTACAGCGCTGCCACCTGTCGGAAGTCAATGAAACGATACGAGACGAAGCGGGAATGTTTGAAAATATTCCACAAGAAATTTCCGGTTTTTTCAACCAAAATTGGCCGAGAAAAAAAATGTGTTGCATTACTTATTGAACTGCCCTCGTACAACATCATGTAGGTCTGGATCGGCTTCGTGATCGGGAAAATCGGCACTTATGATATCATGTTTTGGTCTGGTTGAATTCTTAACCACCATCCAAATAAGAATGTGCGTGTGCGGCAGGCCTCGTTTTTGCCATTCAATTGAATACATCCAGCATCGTGTATCTCAAAAGACGCGTTGTTTAACAATGTAGTTCATCAGGGAACGCATTTTTTGCCTGAATACACGAGCTGTGATGTCATGTCGATCACTTGATGTTTGTCCGGGAAGCAGCAATTGAACAATTTCTATCCATTTTGGATTACAGATAAAGGTAATAAACAGATCTGGCCGACCGTAATAACGAACATATGTCATTGCATCTTGCGCATATTCATTCATATGACGTGGACTACCTATGTATGTCGCCGGCAGAATAGTTAATCGACCAATATCTGCATTTCCTTCAGAACAAATTGCATCACGTAAACGGATATACTCCTCAGAACGCAGTTTGGCTTGGTTTAGCCTCATGAAAGTTAAACGCTCCGTTTCTATTTTGACGTACATGTCGACACAATACTGCTCACACAATCTACGAAACCGCAGCAAATAGTTGTCAGCAAACGATATGCATAATAATTCATCGAGCCAACTTTTTTTTACTTTCTTCACCTGATATTAAAACAGTAGATTTATTATTTCGTATAAAATTTTTAGTATAATTATCAATCGTCGGATTAGGTGGTGCAGTTTCGCAAGACTTAGGTACATGAGCTTAATATGGATATGACTTGCAGTCCCAGAATTTTATTTGCGGTACTTTGGTGCATAAGCTTAGTATGCACCTACATATGAGTAACTTGTAATCCTGGCATTACATTTAAAAAGTATTAAATTTTATGTTAATTTGCGAAATTATATTTTTGTTAATCTATAATTTGAACATGATACATTCATACTGTAAAAAAAGAAAAAAAAATAGGCGTTGGACGAAGATCGCGCATAGCCTTTTTATTGACTGTAGGTCAATACAGTGACCACATAAACATTGTTCCGATAGCGTATATTGTTTAGGTGGTGGACGGTTTGGCTAACTTTTACTAATATATTATTATTATTACTGTTTTTTTTGTTCGTTTAAACCGTCCACCTTGTAGATCTTCAGGAGTTGTTTTTCTGTCTTTTGGCTCATACCGCGCGAAGTATTTCTTTATTGCATGTGGATCATGATACCGCAACCGCGCTTGCGATCTATCGATGAAAGAACATACATTTTAGGAAGAGTGGTCCACTTTTTGGACTTTAATGACTAATAGGTCTATTACCTGCTACCTAAAAGTTCAAGGCCGATTCTACTCCTAAACAGCAAAGTGGTCATTTAGACAAAAATAGCATAACTAAAGCTAGTGGTTCATTATTCCAAACCAGTTCTTTAAGGCTAATTCAATTGCTAGACAACGAGAAATATGATATTCGCTGAAATTTCAGAAGTTATTTCCGTCATCATCTCTGAAGATCCTGGATTTTCATGATTTTTTAAAGAAACTACCCTTAAGGTACATTTGATCCAACAAAAAGGAAGCATTACAATTGGCCCAGTAGTTTCTGAGTAAACCATGAACAAATATTTTAAGAAAATAGAAACTTTTGAATTGAGTAACCTCTTTTTCTAAATTGGTTGAAAATGACAATATGTTTTATTTTTAAAAAAAGTATTTTCCCAGATGTAAGAGTTACTATAAATATTGTCACATAAAAAATATACTGTTGAAAAATAAAGAGTCCCACAGTCCCTCGTCTTATCCATATTAAGCATAATGTTTGAGGTAATTCACTCCAAATTGCACTACCTAATCCGATCACTGATAATTATAAAGGGGTGAAGCTAAATTATTTAAAATCAGTTGCCAGTCATTGGTCCAATTTTATCTACACAAACAACTCCTAATCGTTTCCTGGTAATAAGCAGTGAAATTGGTCTTTTTTTGCAAAACAAAACCAAACAATGTAAAATGTATGTCATGTTGAACTATGATCTTGATACTCACCATTCAATGGATTTATCATTTTGATATTGAAATAATATCCATCTTCTCCTTGCCAGAACATCAGTGGCTATTGCAACGTGTCATATGAACGCTGTGTTTCAGATATTCATTGCAGTTGCCCAGTATCGCGACGTGTAACCACAATATCGCCTGTTTCCAAGTGTTCACCAACAACCAGGATGGCAACTTCATCTATTCTTGGAGCGTTCAATGTGCGTTCGTGTGTTCCAGATGGTCGTTTATCTGCTCTGATCATGACTTTGTAGTCATCATTTGGCATGCGCTCTAAAGCACTCTTGAACAGCCTGACCAACGCATGATATTCATGAAGTAGTTGCTGCAAATCTTGAAGAGTTGCTCTTTTCATTGCTGCATTGATCTCTTGACGTCGATCAAGTTGCTCTTCCATGTTGCCCATGAAGTATATTTGTAAAAAATTATGCTGTGCATCTTCGAGAGGTAGCAATGATCCAATTCGATGGTGAATCTGTCCTTGTATCTACAAAATAAAATATTATTGATTTATAAACACTTTTTTTTAGAATTAGCAAACATAATACGTACGAATAAGTATAGTAAGTTATTCTTCTACTGTACTGTGTGTAAGTACAAAAATAAATAAATAAATACTTTGAATGTCGGATTAAATCCTCGTTCTTCGATACTGTCTGCCCCAAATGAGGTAATTTGGAAACAACTATTGTATTTTTGGGTGTTTGCAAGAAAATGACGTGATTCGGGCATTTCACCACAAAGCAATGAATGCAATGGCTCAGGTGGCGGAGTCAATAATGGCAATTTCACTTTCCCACTAAGGCAGCACAATCCGTGCGTTACTCCGGAAAACTTAAATGCGCCACAATACTCGCATAACAACGTCCATCGGCCCAATGAAAATGCAAGGAGTAATCAGTGCTGCAATTGTGTCTAAATGCTGCTCGATTCAATTCATCACGTGATAAATCTCTTCTTGTGCGTCGAAAATTATCTTCATGTTGATCTCTGTTGTTCGCTCGACGATTTCGCATTGCCAACCGAGCCGTTTCACGGGCTGCCTCACTTGGCTCTTGTGATTGAGAAGCACGAAGTCGAGACATACTAACGCGGGCAATTTGTTGTTCTTCTTCAGTCCTTTCGTTCGCAATGTTTTGTATCCTTCTCGCATTACGGCTTTGTCTAGAAATATTTGATCGTCTTGGTTTCGGCATTTTTAATGATGATTCAAAGAAAATACAAATTATTTCTTAAATCTTCAATTAATGATATATACTGATACTTAACCATAGACGTTTAGCTGTCATTTGCGTTTTGTTATTCCATGTCAGATGTGTTTCTGTTATATCACGTTTTATAGTGAAGTTTAGCTGACATTTGCGTTTTGTTATTCCATGCCAGATGCGTTTTTGTTAAACCACGTTTTATAGCAGTCGAACGGGATAAAAAGTATCCTATGTCTGTCTCCTGGTTCTAAACTACCTCTCCATCAATTTTCAGCAGAATCGGTCCAGCCGTTCTTGAGTTATAAATAGTGTAACTAACACGACTTTCTTTTATATATATATAGATATGTGTGTGTGTGTGTGAAGAATCATAAAAGAAGGTTGTATACATGGAAGAATCCTGGAGATACTAGAAGGTATCAGATGGATTATATAATGGTAAGACAGAGATTTAGGAACCAGGTTTTAAATTGTAACACATTTCCTGGGGCAGATGTGGACTCTGACCACAATATATTGGTTATGAACTGTAGATTAAAACTGAAGAAACTGCAAAAAGGTGGGAATTTAAGGAGATGGGACCTGGATAAAGTGACTAAACCAGAGGTTGTACAGAGTTTCAGGGAGAGCATACGGGAACAATTGACAGGAATGGGGGAAAGAAATACAGTAGAAGAAGAATGGGTAGCTCTGAGGGATGAAGTAGTGAAGGCAGCAGAGGATCAAGTAGGTAAAAAGACGAGGGCTAGTAGAAATCCTTGGGTAACAGAAGAAATATTGAATTTAACTGATGAAAGGAGAAAATATAAAAATGCAGTAAATGAAGCAAGCAAATATGAATACAAACGTCTCAAAAATGAGATCGACAAGCCGGCCGCTGGTGGCCGAGAGGTTCTAGGTGCTTCAGTCTGGAACTGCGGGACCGCTACGGTCGCAGGTTCGAATCCTGCCTCGGGCATGGATGTGTGTGATGTCCTTAGGTTAGTTAGGTTTAAGGAGTTCTAAGTTCTAGGGGACTGAAGTTTTTTTTTTTTTTTTTTTTTTTTTTGAGATCGACAGGAAGTGCAAAATCGCTAAGCAGGGATGGCTAGAGAACAAATGTAAGGATGTAGAGGCTTATCTCACTTTGGGTAAGATAGATACAGCCTACAGGAAAATTAACGAGACCTTTGGAGAAAAGAGAGCCACTTGTTTGAATATCAAGAGCTCAGATTGAAACCCAGTTCTAAGCATAGTTTCACAGAGCACTGAAAGACCTGAGTCGAAACAAGGCCCCGGGAGTAGACAATATTCCATTAGAACTACTGACGCCTTGGGAGAGTCAGTCCTGACAAAACTCTACCATCTGGTGAGCAAGATGTATGAGACAGGCGAAATATCCTCAGACTTCAAGAAGAATATAATAATTCTGATCCCAAAGAAAGCAGGTGTTGACAGATGTGAAAATTACCGAAAATTACCTAACTATCAGTTTAATAAGTCACAGCTGCAAAATACTAACATCAGTTCTTTACAGACGAATGGAAAAACTGGTAGAAGCCGACCTCGGGGAAGATCAGTTTGGATTCCGTAGAAATGTCGGAACACGTGAGGCAATACTGACCTTACGACTTACCTTAGAAGAAAGATTAAGGAAAGGCAAACCTACGACTCTAGCATTTGTAGACTTAGAGAAAGCTTTTGACAATGTTGACTGGAATACTCTCTTTCAAATTCTAAAGGTAGCAGGGGTAAAATACAGGGGCCGAAACGCTATTTACAATTTGTACAGAAACCAGATGGCAGTTATAAGAGTCGAGGGGCACGAAAGGGAAGCAGTGGTTGGGAAGGGAGTGAGACAGTGTTGTAGCTTCTCCCTGATGTTATTCAATCTGTATATTGAGCAAGCAGTAAAGGAAACAAAACAAAAATTCGGAGTAGGTATTAAACTCCATGGAGAAGGAATAAAAACTTTTGAGGTTCGCCGATGACATTGTAATTCTGTCAGAGACAGCAAAGGACTTGGAAGAACAGTTGAATGGAATGAACAGTGTGTTGAAAGGAAGATATAAGATGAACATCAACAAAAGCAAAATGAGGATAATGGATTGTAGTCGAATGAAGTCGGGTGAAACTGCGGGAATTAGATTAGGAAATGAGACGCTTAAAGTAGTAAAGGAGTTTTGCTATTTGGGGAGCAAAATAACTGATGATGGTCGAAGTAGAGAGGATATAAAATGTAGACTGGCAATGGCAAGGAAAGCGTTTCTGAAGAAGAGAAATTTGTTAACATCGAGTATAGATTTAAGTGTCAGGAAGTCGTTTCCGAAAGTATTTGTATGGAGTGCAGCCATTTATGGAAGTGAAACGTGGACGATAAATAGTTTGGACAAGAAGAGAATAGAGGCTTTCGAAATGTGGTGCTACAGAAGAATGCTGAAGACTAGATGGGTAGATCACATAACTAATGAGGAGGTATTGAATAGAATTGGGGAGAAGAGGAGTTTGTGGCACAACTTGACAAGAAGAAGGGACTGCTTGGCAGGACATGTTCTGAGGCATCAAGGGATCACAAATTTAGCATTGGAGGGCAGCTTGGAGGGTAAAAATCATAGAGGGAGACCAAGAGATGAATACAGTAAGCAGATTCAGAAGGATGTAGGTTGCAGTAGGTACTGGGAGATGAAGAAGCTTGCACAGGATAGAGTAGCATGGAGAGCTGCATCAAATCAGTCTCATGGGGGTGTCCAGATATTTTTGATCACACCGTGTAAATGGTTTACCCACAGCTGTCCCATGTGGTGCAGTGCTATGTTTAGATGTCACAACAATCATCGCATGTGGTGCCAACCTTGAAAATGTGCAACACAGCATGGCAGTGATAATGGGGATATGTAATATTTGGTTTGAGACAAATGTACTGCAGAAGAATGATAATAAAACTGAAGACATTGTATTCTGTCAGAATCCTCCCAGACATGATAACAAAACAGTCAAATTACTAGGATTTCACCTAGATCAAAAGCTTATGTGGAATAGCCACACAGGGAAATTAAGTGGCAGACTAGCATGTGTAATCTACTTGCTGTACAAGCTGAAGAGTAGTATTAATAAAGAATTTCTGTTATATTAATATTTTGCATTCTTCCATTCCCACCGAAGTTACAGGATACTATTATGGGCATTTCTGTAGGCCCAAAACAAGTTTTGAATGGCTAGATAAAGCTGTAAGGTTCATTGCGGGACTCATCTCTTATGAATCACGTTCAGATTATTTTAAAAAACTAAGTGGAATGCCCCTGTCGGAGGTTTAAGTCCTCCCTCGGGCACGGGTGTGTGTGTCGTTCTTAGCATAACTTAGTTTAAATTAGATTAAGTAGTGGGTAAGCTTAGAGACCTATGACCTGAGCAGTTTGGTCCCATAAGACCTCATCACAAATTTCCAAATTTAAATGTAATGACAGTGCCTAGCCTGTATATTTACAAATGCCTTGTCTTTGTTACAGGGAATCTAAGTAAATCTGATCTAAGGAGGGCAGTTCATGACCAGAACACAAGAAGTGCACATACAATAAATGTGTCATCTGCTAGGCTTGCAAAGACTCACAACAGCTAAAAATATCTTGGTCCTGTGTGCTTCAACAAATTACCTGAAAATGCCTCACAGTGGCAGTAAAAAAATTTAAAATCAGTCTTCTGAGATAGATGAAAAGTAAAGTAATTTACTCTGCTCAAGAGTTCCTTGAGTGTGTGTCAAATTACCCACATTTCTTACAACAATGAACAATAAATTAACTACAAACTTAACCTACAAAACACTGTGGAACTATTTTATTACTGTTTCATACACTTACTGCTAATTATCTGTCTGATTACTCAGTATTATCATTATTCACTTAACTATACAGTTCATGTTTCTTATAATTCTTAGGAAACTTTTTGTTCTTATTGGCATTTATTTAAATACAGGGTGCAGTGTGGGAACTTCATTATTTTAAAAAATCAGAAAGTATTAAATACATCAGTAGTGTTAGAAGTATTAGCAGAATTTGGACTAGATCAAAAGACAACAAACATCATAATAGAAACACTCACGGAGACCAAATCCAAAGTAAAATTTATGGGAGAATTGAGCACAGAATTTGAAGTAGACATAGGAGTACGACAAGGGGATGTGCTGTCCCCAGTGCTCTTCGATTGTGCTCTTGAAAAAGTTGTTAGAGTAAGGAGAAAAGCAGGTGCACCAGCACACAGACTGGGACCAAGACATAAGGGCACAGAATTAGACTGTTTAGCATTTGCTGACGGCATGGCACTGATCGCACAAGAGATTACTGATGCACAGAAACAGCTAGAATTACTACAAGAGCAGGCAGCAAAAATAGGATTACAAATTTCATTTGAAAAAACGAAATGTATGACTGACATCAAAGATGCACCTTCTGATCTCAAAATTGCTAATAACTACATTCCTCAAGTAAAAGAATTTAAATATTTAGGTGAATGGATTGCAGAAAATTGTAATGAAAAGAAATCTGTCCGGTCTATAGTCCAGAAAATGGAGACGGCATTTCAGTTAACAAAAAACATTTACAACAAAAAGAGTCTCTCTGGAACTGCAAAATATGACACTACACGACAGTAATTAAACCCGAAGCTCTCTACGCATCTGAGACACTAAATGTTGTTTAGCTAGAGAAGGCCAAAATGCACGCGTTAACTCAAGCAGGCGGGCGTGAGGTCTGAAACAGGATACGTGATGAATGCTATAAAGAAAAGTACGTAGCCTCTGGAATACTTAACTTTAATCCACATTTGTAGAACATCTCTCTTGATGATACAATAATAGACTCGCAATATAAATGGAATACGGCGCCTTGCTAGGTCGTAGAAATTGTAGCTGAAGGCTATGCTAACTATCGTCTCGGCAAATGAGAGCGTAATTCTCAGTGAACCATGGCTAGCAACATCGGCTGTACAACTGGGGCGAGTGCTAGTACGTCTCACCAGACCTGCCGTGTGGTGGCGCTTGGTCTACAATTACTGACAGTGGCGACACGCGGGTCCGTCGTATACTAGCGGACCGCGACCGAGTTAAAAGCTACCACCTAGCAAGTGTGGTGTCTGGCGGTGACACCACACTAAACCTTCAACACAGAACACTAAAAGAGGAATTAGAAGTGAAAGAACGTAAAATAATGAGGAAAATCCTAGGACCGAGAACTAAAGATGGTGTGCATTATCCAAAACCCAATGAAGAAATATATAAAAATATCTCCAAAATAACAGACACAATGCGCAAGAGAAGAATCCAATTCGTGGGGCATTTAGAAAGAATGGACTCAAAGAGGTTAATGCACAAAATTCACGGGGTTTTGAGGAAGAAGAGAGAAAAACTAACCGACATACGTGGTCTACGCAATGAAAGCTAGCCCATTCGCTGTTTATGAAGGAATACTGGGCGAAAAGGAAGGCCAACAAATGTTGATTATGCGTGGTCCTTAGTGATCCACCCGTGAAGAAGAAGAAGAAGAAGAAAAGAGACATCAATTTAATTCTCTTTTCTTTACAAAGAGTAACATCTAAGGTTTTGTTCCATTAAGTTTTGAAAATGATATCTTGTAGGTGGCCTCCATTCTGCTCAGTGCATTCGGAGAAGTGAAATCTGAAGTTTTGGTCCACTTTTTCCAACACATCTTTGTCGAGGTTGGCAATGGCAACACTGATATTGTTCCGTAGCAGAGCCAGGGTTTGTCGACGATAGGTACACACCAAGGATTTGATATAGCCCTATAAGAAAAAGTTGCACGGTGCTAAACCTGGTGAGTGTGCTGGCTACTGGAGATCATCCCTCAAAGAGATGAGACGATCAGGGAAGTGTTTGCACAACACGGTCATTGATGTTCATGCTGTGTGAGCTGTGGCACCATCTTGTTGGACCCAGCCATCTCCCACATCCATTTCTTCAATTTCTGGAAGAAAAAACTGTTCAATCATCTGAAAATAATGCTCAGAAGTGACTGTCACTGCTTTATTGTTCTTTTCGAAAAACCGAGGGCCAGTAAAGCCAGCTTTAGATAGTGCATACCAAACAGTCACACGTTCTGTACGCAGGGGCTGCTCGTGAAGTTCTCGGGGTTTCGTATTACTCCAATACCACATATTTTGTTTATTCACGCAGCTGGACAAATGAAAATTTGCCTCGTTGCTGAAGAACACTAAGGTGTCATGAGGCAGCTCGTCGATTAATGCTTCACGAGCATTTTTCCGTCAAACAAAATCACGTGGATGAAGTGTGTGCATCACTGACAGTTTATACGGATGGCATTTCAACTCTCCGTGAAGAATTCATCTCACTGTGCATTCAGAAACTGCAAGGGTAGCTGCACGTTTGCATGCAGATCGCTTGGGGGAATTCAAAATCGACATCTTTACCCTCTCAATGTTTTCAGGCATTCTGGTGGTTCTTGAAGGACCTGGTTTCTTTCTCAGAACACTTCCAGTATCCATAAAGGTGTCTGCCCACATAACAATTGATTTCCCTTCAGGAACACGACCTGTAGGCACAATGTTGAATTCTTTCCTGAATGCACACTGAGTTCTGATGATCGAAGGTCCACTTGAAAAGTATGCCGCAATGGTGAACGTGCGCTCCTCTCTTGTCCACTGCATGATTGCTACTAAACTAACCTTAAAAAAAAGTTAAGTCCCACACCTTTGATTGCACTGAAAATCACGCAGCAATGAGTAACAGCCAATGTGTGCCGCACGTCTCAAATAAGGAAGTTGCCGTGCTGCACACTGTATGTAGTGTATTGTTAGGAAACTTTTTGTTGTTATTGTCATTTATTTAAATATGTCGTGTATCTATCTTGGATTACTTTCTTATAGTTAATGACATATGCCAAGTTTATATTATTATTATTGTCTTAACTCTGATGAGAGCGATTGCATGTAAATATGCTCAAAGGTGAAATAAAACATTTGTAATTTGTAATCCGTGAAAGGAAGGTGATGATCATGATGGTGATGAATCTGGAAATATGACTTTCTCCATTGCAGAATTCAGCACACATGTTAAGGGCTTTAGTATGATTTCCATACATTCCTTAATAGGTGTGATGTAACACCACCTAAGGCAGAGGAATGTTTGACTTTTAGTTTCTTTATTATATTTGAAACTCTGTATCAGTTGTTTGGGGTGAGTACAGTTGTATGGTTTATATGCGGGTTTTTGACTTTGTATTTACTTTGCCTGTTTTATTTTGTTTCATCCGCTCATCTGCTACAACTATATAGTATCTGTCAAAGATGTTTGCTATTTTTAGAGGATCTATGTAACTTTTGCCATCTTTCAGTGGGCAGATGTCCTCTGTCCATTTTGTTACTTTTCCTCTCTCTTCAGTTATGAAGGACCATAAATCCTTTGAGTATTCTCTGCTTTATCTACAGAATGATATTCAATTTGTCATCATAATACAAATAAAAAGCTCCAAAATGCATACACACGGAATACACAAGTATGCTTTCAAGAGAACAGGATGGGTTGTTGGCCACAATCTTGCTGAAGGAAGCATCTCAGCATTTGCCTGAAATGAATTAGGAAAATCACGGAAAACCTAAATCGTGATGGCGGGACACAGCAAAATTCATCTTCCGGAATATGATGTCAGTGACTTTAACAACTGCACCGACACATTCAGTTGGTCCTTGTAAAATGTTCTCTAATTTGCACTCAGTACGCACTTATGAAGCATAGTTTTGTCATGCACACACTAAAGACATCGACTCGCTACTCCTGGGCCACAAATACGCTACTATGGCCCCAACATTCACTCTAGTTTGTTCAGAGAACTGACTCCAGGCCCATACACATGTAACTATATATGCCTCATACATGTCTTCAGTGCACCTGATAAACTGAGTTAACAACCATGCTACCCCCTCCCCATCTCCATCGTGAGTGACATGTTGAGCTCAGCATAATGACAAGACGTTACTATCGTGCACTATAGAACTTGGCACAGGATTTTCTTGTAAGAGTATTACACTGTGATAATGTAATGTGACAGGGTGTTGTCATTACCTCTTTATTTATTTATTTATTCTTTGGCCATGGACTGCAGCTGAAAATCCAGCTGAGAGTATTGGGTGTGTCATACAATAGGCTATTAACATCAAACTTGATTTCATTATATATAAATGAAACAAATGATTAAACAGAAATAGTCCATAATCATACAAAGGTATTACATGTTTCACATTATATGTACACACAAATCCAAACAACATACATGATAATTTTTAAAGGTACATTTCAGTAATGATATAACATATTAAACACCATCTTAGTATTCACTCAAACTGTATATACATTTCTCTGTGAGATATAGTTTCAAATGATTTTTAAAACATTTTAGGTCTGTTTCTTTTTTAATGATTTTGGGGAGTTTATTAAAAAACCTTTTGCCTGCTTCTTCTGGGGCAGTCATAGACTGTTTTAGATTTCTGTTTATCATGTAGTAATTTTCATTTCCTCTTGTACCGTGTTAGTAGGTGTTTATCACTTGACCTTACCGCCATTATGCTTTGGTATATGTACAGTGAATATACTGTCATAATATTATAGTGTACAAAAGCTTGCCTGCTGGTCTGTCTTGGTGGTATTTTTGCAATGCATCTCACTGCCCTTTTCTGAATTGTGAATATTCTTTTTAGGTAGCCAGCTTGTGCACTTCCCCATATATGAACTGAATAAGACAAATGTGGGAAGACAAGTCCATAATACATTGATCTGAGGACTTTATCATCCACAGTCTTAGCTGTTTTATGCATGATGAAGATCTGTTTGTTTATCTTTTTACACAGTGCATCTATGTGCTCCCCCCATCCCAAATGTTCGTCTATTATAGTTCCTAAAAAATTTGTGCTAGTTACTTCTTTAATAGTCTTTCCATTTATATTAACATTCATACTATAATTTTCACTATGCTTGGTCTGAAATACTACATTCATTGTTTTAGACTGATTCATAAACAGGTTGTTTTGTGTTAAATATTTATTTGCATTTTTGATAGTCAGGAGTGCTTCCTTCTCAAGCTCCTCCTTTGTGTCAGCTGTGCAAATGATTGTTGTGTCATCAGCATACATTATAAGTTTCTGATTTATATAGCTAGGGAAGTCATTTATGTAGAGTATAAATAGTATTGGCCCAAGCACAGACCCTTGCGGCACACCCTGTTTAACTGTTTGTAATTCTGATCTGTAGTTTGTTATATTTCCCCCACTAGTATGTCTGATTTCTGTGCATTGTTTCCTATTTGTAATGTATGATTTATGTATGTCATAGCATTTTCCTCTAATTCCATACTGATATAATTTCATCATTAATTTTGAGTGGTTCACACAATCAAATGCCTTAGATAGGTCCATAAAAATCCCACAAGTCTTTTGTTGCCTGTCAAGTAAATTAAGAATGTGCTCAATTATATCTGTTGATGCTGTTTTTGTTGACTTCCCTTCCCTGAAACCATGTTGTGATGAATGCAGTATACTGTACTTTGTTATAAAACTTACAATTCTATTCTTTATTATCATTTCATAGATTTTAGCAAATGTTGAGATCAATGATAGTGGCCTGTAATTTCCTAATTCATCCCTGTTCCCTTTCTTAAATATTGGCTTCACTTTACTTACTTTCAGTGAATCTGGAAATATACCTTCTTCTATCGCAGCATTCAGCATGTGTGTCAATGGTTTTAATATACATTCTCTGCATTCCTTTATGAGATGTGATGTGACATCATCCAAGCCAGATGAATGTTTAATTTTAAGTTGTTTTATTAGGTTTGACACTTCTGCATCCGTTGTAGGTATGAAAACCATGGTATGATTTGTATGTGGGGGGTTTAACAATTTACTTACTGCATTTGTTTTATTTTGACTTATTAATTCGTCTGCTACAGTAATATAATATCTGTTAAAAGTATTGGCGCTTCTAGAGGGTTTGCGTTGCTTTTCCCACTCATCAGTGGGCCGATGTCCTCCGCCCGATTTGTTACTTTTCCTCTCTCTTCATTAATGAACGACCATAAACCTATTGAGTGGTTCTTTCCCTTATCTATAGACATACTGATGAATGATGCTTTAGTTTTTCTGATAAAACTGCAGTACTCTTTCTTTTTTATTTTATACAGTGTGTTGTAGGCCTCAGTATTTTTTTGTTTGGAGAGGTCATAATACACTCTCAGATTATTTCTGGCATGGATTACTTCTCCAGTCACCCAGCTTTTCTTTTTTGTTGCTGTTGCATTATTAACCACTACCCTTGAGTCCTCTAAGTAATCTTTCATTGTGTAGTATGCGTTATTTATGAATAATGTTTTAGCTGCCTTTTTTAAACAGATGTACTTCAATGCAAGATGCTTTTAATAATTTCCACAATGAAATTCTGTCTCTAAATCTGGCAGAAAACCCAAAGAGACTCTGGTCATACATAAAGCACACCAGTGGCAAGACACAATCAATACCTTCACTGCGCGATAACAACGGTGAAGTCACTGATGACAGTGCCACTAAAGCAGAGTTATTAAACACGGTTTTCCGAAACTCCTTCATCAAAGACGACGAAGTAAATATTCCTGAGTTCCAATAAATAACAACTGTCAAGATGAGAAACATAGAAGTAGATATCCTCGGCGTAACAAAGCAGCTTAAATCACTTAATAAAGGCAAGGCCTCCAGTCCAAATTGTATACCAGTCAGGTTCCTCTCAGAGTATGCTGATAAAATAGCTCCATATTTAGCAATTATATACAACCACTTGCTCACAGAAAGATATGTACCTAAAGACTGGAAAATTGCTCAAGACACACCAATACCCAAAAAGGGAAGTAGGAGTAATCCGCTGAATTACAGGCCTATATCACTAACACTGATTTGCAGTAGGGTTTTAGAACATATACTGTATTCGAACATTATGAAGTAGCTCGAAGAAAATGATTTATTGACATATAGTCAGCACGGATTCAGAAAATATTGTTCCTGTGAAACACAACTAGCTCTTTATACTCATGAAGTAATAGGTGCTAACGACAGGGGATGTCAAATTGATTCCATATTTTTACATTTTCCTGAAAGCTTTTGACACCGTTCCTCACAAGCGTCTTCTAACCAAACTGCATGCCTATGGAGTATCACCTCAGTTGTGCAACTGGATTCGTGATTTCCTGTCAGAAAGGTCACAGTTCATAGTAATAGATGGAAAGTCATTGAGTAAAACAGAAGTAATATCCGGCTTTCCCCAAGCAAGTGTTATAGGCCCTCTATTGTTCCTGATCTATATTAACGACATAGGAGACAATCTGAGTAGCCGTCTTCGATTGTTTGCAGAAGATGCTCTCATTTATCGTCTTGTAAAGTCATCAGATGATCATAATGACTTGCAAAATGATTTAGATAAGATATCTGTATGGTACGAAAAGTGGCAATTGACCCTGAATAAATAAAAGTGTGAAGTTATTCACATGAGTACTAAAAAAAATCAGCTAAATTTCGATTACGCAATAAGTCACATAAATATGACGGCTGTAAATTCAACTAAATACTTAGAGATTACAATTGCAGATAACCTAAATTGGAACAATCATATTGATAATATTGTGGGTAGAGCAAACCAAAGACTGTGATTCATTGGCAGAACACTTAGAAGGTGCAACAGGTCTACCAAAGAGACTGCTTATACTACGCTTGTCTGCCCTATTCCGGAGTACTGCTGTGCAGTGTGGGATCCGCATCAGGTGGGACTGATGGATGACATCGAAAAAGCTCAAAGAAGGGCAGTTTGTTTTGTATTATCGCGAAATAGGGGAGATAGTGTCACAGACATGATATGTGAATTGGAGTGGCAATCATTAAAACAAAGGTGTTTTTCATTGCGACGGGATCTTCTCATGAAATTTCAATCACCAGTTTTCTCCTCCAATTGTGAAAACATTCTGTTGGCACCCATCTACATAGGGAGAAATGATCATCACGATAAAATAAGAGAAATCAGAGCTCACACAGAAAAATTTAAGTGCTCGTTTTTCCGTGTGCCGTTCGAGAGTGGAACGGTAGAGAGACAGCATGAAGGTGGTACAGTGAACCCTCTGCCAGGCACTTTATTGTGAATAGCAGAGTAATCACTTAGATGTAGATGTAGTAATCCTTGTCATTTCACTGTGCAATAAATTATTGAATTTCATTCCTTTATAGAATATGCTTTTTTGAGTTTTATGTTTGTTTTTTATTGGCAAATGTAAGTCCATGATTATGTGAAGAACTATTAGTGAAGTGCTCAGGAATGTTTTACATGATTTGTTCAAGAGATTGGTACTAACTCGGTGCAGTAGGGATATCTAGTTTTTAAGTAGTTTCTTTATTACAAGCCCAGCTACTACTTCTGTCATTGGCATAGATTTATCTTCTACATTTAGTGTGACAAAGTTTTATTTATTTTGTGTATTTATTCATTCATTCATCTGTAAACAAATTTCTTTGCATGGATGTTGTCATTACACACTATATATGAATAATTTATATTAGAAGTACACAATATAATGGAAAAAAACAGGATATATGTAAGAAATTCACAATACAAGTATACTTATACACAATTTATCACTGCATTACATAAGACAGAAGAGCCTGCTTCAAACAAGAGAAATGAATCATAAGACTCCTATGATAATACACCTTGGTTTTGTATTGATTGGAGTAAATTACAAACTACAATGTATTGTGTTGCTAACAATCATAGTCCATATTCTTTGTCTAGTTTTTAATTGGGCACTTGCTTGTTTATTTGTAATAATTTTATGTTGCATAAACTCTTTAATGGAGTAAAAACTGTTCTTTGTAAATATTCTTTAAAATGTATTTAAATTTATAGTGTTCCTTTATGTTTTTTACCTCTTTTGGCAGTTTATTATATATTTTGACTCCTTAGTAAAACATAGTGGTCTGGGTCTTCGCTCTGTTCATTCTATCCATGTACAAGCAGACACTGTATCTGGTTTGATGATAATGTATGGAACTGTTTACTGCATACTGCTCAATGTTTTTTTTTATATAAAAACTGCAGTTTGGAATACATATTCACTTGGAACTGTCAGAATACCCCATTTTTGGAATAGCTCAATGCAGTTTGAACACATTTTCCACATTCTGAGTATTTCTTCTTCTTTATATTGTTTGGTTTCTTTTTGTTCAATGTTAATGTTTTACACAATGTCCAGTCATAAACATCCTTGAAGGTCTCATTTGCTCTCTCTGATAAAAGTTCTGATTTCTTATTGGTGACTATGATGTTGCTGTCATTAACAAAAGAGAACTTCTTCCCTGTGTCTTATACGGTCTGAAAAGCCACTGATATATATTATGAAGAGAACTGGACCCAATGCACTATCATGAGGTACACATACTTTCTTTTCTGACAACTGTTTTACTAAAAATTTGTGACCAGCAGACATGTGAACTAGCTCTATCTTTTGAATTCTGTTTTCCATCCAACACTGGAATCACTCATTTGTAATTCTTCTTTCTCTTACACCTAGTGTTTCTAGCTTGTTTAGTCTGTTTCATGGCCAACAGTGTATGAACCCATGGAGAAGTCTATGAATATGCCTGTAACACAGTCAGTCTTGTCAAAAGCTTCAAGTACAACTTTTGTTAACCCTGTAATGGCCAATATTGTACTTCTCCCGTTTCAGGAACCAGACTGATTCATTAAAGAGGCTGCATTTATTCATGTAACTCATTAGTTTATCTTTCATGATTGACACAGTTATTTCTGAGACCGCAGACAGTAGTGAAACTAGCCTGTAGTTGTCAGTACTTTCCATACTACCTTTCTTTGATGAAGAGTTCTGGAAAAATATCTGAACTAAAGTACTCACTTATTATGTTTGTTATTGGGATTTATATGCTGGTTTGTTAGTAGGGTTTATATGCTGTCAACGCACAGCTTCAGAACAGAGACTGTAACGTCATCCATTCCATACTTCCTTTTATTTTTGGCATTACATATTATTTTGTCACTGAACGATTTATTTTGCAGCAAGCATGTATATTTTTGTACCTGTGATAATGCTTCAGGAAGTATAGGAAGTGTTAATTACTATTGTGCTTTTGTAAAGGGCTGATAAATATACACTATGTGATCAAAACTATCTGAACACTCCCAAAAACATGTTTTTCATATTAGGTGCATTGTGCTGCCACCTACTGCCAGGTACTTTGTATCAGCAACCTCAGGAGTCATTAGACATCATGAGAGAGTAGAATAGGGCACTCCATGGAACTCATGGGCTTCGAAGATGGTCAGGTGATTGGGTATTGCTTGTGTCATACATCTGTAAGTGCGATTTCCACACTCCTAAACATCCCTAGGTCCACTGTTTCCGATGTGATAGTGAAGTGGAAACATGAAGGGACACGTACAGCACAAAAGCGTACAGGACGACCTCGTCTGTTGACTGACAGAGACCGCTGACAGTTTAAGAGGGCCGTAATGTGTAATAGGCAAACATACATCCAGGTTGTCACACAGAATTCCAAAATGCATCAGGATCCACTGCAAGTACTACGACAGTTGGGTGGGAGGTGAGAAAACTCTGATTTCATGGTCAAGCAGCTGCTCATAAGTCGCACATCACACCGGTAAATGCCAAACGATGCCTCGCTTGGTGTAAGGAGTGTAAACATTGGACGATTGAACAGTGGAAAAATGTTTTGTGGAGTGACGAATCACAGTACACAATGTGGCGATCCGATGGAAGGGCGCGGTATGGAGAATGTCTGGTGAGTGTCGTCTGCCAATGTGTGTAGTGCCAATAGTAAAATTAGGAGGCAGTGGTGTTATGGTGGGGTCGTGTTTTCCATGGAGGCTGGCTGGCACCCTGTGTTATTTTGCATCACTATCACAGCACTGGCCTACCTTGATGTTTTAAGTACCTTCTTGCTTCCCACTGTTGAAGAGCAATTTGGGGATGGCGATTGCATCTTTGAACACGATCAAGCACCTGTTCATAATGCATGGCCTGTGGCGGAGTAGCTACATGACAATAAAATCCCTGTAATGGACCGGCCTGCACAGAGTTCTGACCTGAATTCTATAGAACACCTTTGGGATGTTTTGGAACGCCGAATTCATGACGCTGAGCGGTTCTAGGTGCTACAGTCTGGAACCGTGTGCGACTGCTACGGTCACAGGTTCGAGTCCTGCCTCGGGCATGGATGTGTGTGATGTCCTTAAGCTAGTTAGGTTTAAGTAGATCTAAGTTCTAGGGGACTGATGACCTCAGAAGTTAAGTCCCATAGTGCTCAGAGCCATTTGAACCATTTTTGACTTCATCCAAAGCCTCACCGACAGACATCAATACCTCTTTTCAGTGCAGCACTCTGTGAAGAATGGGCTGCCATTCCGTAAGAAACCTTCCAGCGCCTGATTGAACATATGCCTGTGAGAGTGGAACCTGTCATCAAGGCTAAGGGTGGGCCAACACCATATTGAATTCCAGCATTACTGATGGAGGGTACCACAAACTTGTAAGTAATTTTCAGTCAGGTGTCCGGAAACTTTTGATCACGTGGTGTAAATGTCTGGGAGGAGTTTCTAATGACTGCAGTTACCCATCTATTTCCCTTAGCTGCTGCTGTTGAAGTGGGTTCATTTGAAAATGTCAGCTCAAAAATTAATTTAAACATTGTGCCGAATTTAGAGAACTTAGCATCTACTTATTTTCCATACACAATTTATCCCACATTCGATTCACCCATACTCAAGAAAAAGTAATTCCCAATAAGATCCTGCAGTTTTGTCAGTTTTATCAAGCCTGTCTTTAATTTATAAGTGACAAAAATTATCAAAGAGGACAATATCTTTTTATAAGCACTTTACAGTTTTCCATGTCAATATCTGTAAGTGAGCCGTGGTAGGGGAACAGGACGGGGGGAGGGGGGGGGGGGGGACAGATGGTAGCACCAAATCTTTTTCTTTAACAGGGTGGCTTTATTGGAGTGAACAGTAGACAATGAAATTTAAATAACAACTCTACACAAATATGGCTTCACAGGTAAGATTAAATTTATGATAGTTAATTAAAAAAAAAAAACTTTCAACAAATATCCTTTAATGCCTTTAGTAAAACAACGTGATAGGCCTAACGAGAAAGTGCAGTCCACCCCAACATTTCCATAGATCATACACACAAGTTGCACAATTTAACCCCAAGGATTTGCCAAGACAAAATTTCCCCAATGTAAAAGATAAATCATTACACTAAAATGCTGCATCAGTAATCAACATAAAAATTCACAAGGAGCCCAAGGCTAGATATTAACATTTCTGACATCGGAGCAGTAGGCAAGATAAAATTAAGTCAGTTAACAAAATACAATTACACCAAAACTCAAATACAAGTTAAAATTTAACACAGACAGCGACAACCGCCAGCTTACAATAGTTCGAAACATTATTCAATCTCATAGGTGTACAGATGTCATTACCAATGGGAGTGTGCGAACCAACTTGAAGCAACTATAACATGGCATAGACGAAATTACAGATTAGGCAGTCTATGCAGAGAAGTCAGCAAGAAACAGTAAACAAGTCAGGAAACGATCACTGTCGCCAACATACACACTCGTGCATGGGCACAGAGGAGCCAACCTTAAGCCAGGGAGATAGGACAGGCAGGGTGCAAAAGACCATTCGTCACGGGGCCCACCGAACCACTGGATGGGAACTACCAAAATTCGCTCACCTTAAACTTTACGTACGATGCCCGGGCGAGGAAACGGGAAATCGTACGGACACAGGCCAGCAGAAACACCAGACAAACACACATAATCCAATAAATTCCAAAACATAATTTAATCAGTTATCCCCCAAAACTCTGGAACTTGGCACAAGTGAAATTACAGGCCACAGGACCCAAAGGCACTCTGCAGAAAAGTAAGGAGGGAAAACATTAAACAAAGTTCTGCAACGGCATAATAAAACGCCAAGAAAAACACGCTAAGTAAGGTACATCACCCCACAGAATGCCGAGAAACACGAGCACTGGGGTTTGCCCACGATTCCGACACAATCGTAACAATAAAGATAATCTTCTTAGCCACAGCATGCTGAAACACACAAACAGCGCCAATCTTCCGAGGACAGGAAAATACTCCCCTGTAAACTATATCCGGGAGCAGCACAGGCACAAGCTCCTGCCGAGGCACGGTCCAGGGAAATCACTGCGAGAAAGATCACTCAACAGAGGAAAGTCCACTGGACCTGACGGGATACCAATTCAATTCTACACAGAGTACGTGAAAGAACTTGCCCCCCTTCTAACAGCCGTGTACCGTAAGTCTCTAGAGGAACGGAAGGTTCCAAATGATTGGAAAAGAGCACAGGTAGTCCCAGTCTTTGAGAAGGGACGTCGAGCAGATGCGCAAAACTATAGACCTATATCTCTGACGTCGATCTGTTGTAGAATTTTAGAACATGTTTTTTGCTCGAGTATCATGTTGTTTTTGGAAACCCAGCATCTACTATGTAGGAATCAACATGGATTCCGGAAACAGCAATCGTGTGAGACCCAACTCGCTTTATTTGTTCATGAGACCCAGAAAATATTAGATACAGGCTCCCAGGTAGATGCCATTTTCCTCGACTTCCGGAAGGCATTCGATACAGTTCCGCACTGTCGCCTGATAAACAAAGTAAGAGCCTACAGAATATCAGACCAGCTGTGTGGCTGGATTGAAGAGTTTTTAGCAAACAGAACACAGCATGTTGTTATCAATGGAGAGACGTCTACAGACGTTAAAGTAACCTCTGGTGTGCCACAGGGGAGTGTTATGGGACCATTGCTTTTCACAATATATATAAATGACCTAGTAGATAGTGTCGGAAGTTCCATGCGGCTTTTCGCGGATGATGCTGTAATATACAGAGAAGTTGCAGCATCAGAAAATTGTAGCAAAATGCAGGATGATCTGCAGCGGATAGGCTCTTGGTGCAGGGAGCGGCAACTGCCCCTTAACATAGACAAATGTAATGTATTGCGAATACATAGAAAGAAGGATCCTTTATTGTATGATTGTATGATAGCAGAACAAACACTGGTAGCAGTTACTTCTGTAAAATATCTGGGAATATGCGTGCAGAATGATTTGAAGTGGAATGATCATATAAAATGAATTGTTGGTAAGGCGGGTGCCAGGCTGAGGTTCATTGGGAGAGTCCTAAGAAAATTTAGTCCATCAACAAAGGAGGTGGCTTACAAAACATTAGTTCGACTTATACTTGAGTATTGCTAATCGGTGTGGGATCCGTACCAGGTTGGGTTGACAGAGGAGATAGAGAAGATCCAAAGAAGAGTGGCGCGTTTCGTCACAGGGTTATTTGGTAACCGTGATAGCGTTACGGAGATGTTTAGCAAACTCAAGTGGCAGACTATGCAAGAGAGGCGTTCTGCATCGCGGTGTCGCTTGCTTGCCAGGTTTCAAGAGGGAGCGTTTCTGGATGAGGTATCGAATATATTGCTTCCCCCTACTTATACCTCCCAAGGAGATCACGAATGTAAAATTAGAGAGATTCGAGCGCGCACGGAGGCTTTCAGACAGTCGTTCTTCCCGTGAACCGTACGTGACTGGAACAGGAAAGGGAGGTAATGACAGTGGCACGTAAAGTGCCCTCCGCCACCCACCGTTGGGTGGCTTGTGGAGTATAAATGTAGATGTAGAAGATGATCCGGCACGAGTATTGTCACCCAGGCCTCAGCAGGGCGCAGTCGGACAGGGCAGGAATGCTGGTAATCAGGTGACGACTCCAACCACCGACCCGGGGAGCAGCAAGTAACACCAGTGCCGGCCAACGACAGCGTGGAGGGACCCGCCGTCTGACGTGAAAGGTAATGCTCGCGCCGCACGCGCCCGAACTTCACTGCCCGCGCACACGCCACCGGGCAGAGACGGCTCACCCGCCGCCAGGAGGCGCCCCGCAACGGAGAAAGAAACACCACTCAGAGGCCCAACGATCGATAATCGATCAGGAATACCACCGCCACGGCACAGTAAGTACGTGGTTTGGGACTAGTGCTGAATTCTTTGATAGCCTAGTAGCAGCATTTACTATTTGTGCCATGCCAAAAGAGTTCAGAATGTTTAGGAAATTATTACAAATTCCAACCTCAGCACCCATTTAATATTCGCGTTTCCACTCATTATTATGTCAGTTAGTGCACTCGGACTCTTCCCACGCCTTCAATTAATTTGTCAAAGAAAATGTGCACTACGTGAGCGGTATATGCAAAGAACGATTAACTTTTTATGGATGTCTAGCTTTGTTAGTTCAATGTTTGCCAATTCAAAATTTTTAATGGCAATAATTGTGATCTTATCTTCTCTAGCCTAAAAACGTGTGTTACTTCTGATATAAGTACTTGATCCCCCTCCCCTTAAGGTAGTTCACTAGCAGCAACTTGCCCAACAGTTAACTGCGGTTGGCTGCATATTATTACAAAAGGCCAAAGAAAATGTAAATGACGAGTAAACTTGGCTGGTGTGGTTGAAAAGATCTACTTCTCTTTAAATCAATAATAAACAATTCACTTTTCATTTATTGAGAAAATTGATATCATTAGTTTCATGAGGATCCTACATGTGTGCATAAATGCTTATATGCATTTTGAACACAGAAACTCATTTATTCACGACTAAAGCACTCATATTCAGCAACGGCAACTATATAATACATCTAGATTTACATCCACATCTGCACCATACATTGCACAGTGGAGGGTCTTGTACATTATCTTTGTGTTCCTTATGCAAAGTGTATGTTGGCAGCGGTAGAATCATTCTGCAGTCAGCTTCAAAGGCCAGTTCTCTAAATTTTCTCAGTAGTTTTCCTCAAAAAGAAAACTGCCTTACCTCCACTGATTCCCATTTGAGTTCCTGAAGTATCTCCGTAACGCGTGTGCTTTGTTCGAACCTAGCAGTAACAAATCTAGCAGACGGCCTCTAAATCACTTCGATGCGTGCCTTTTATGCAAAATGGTGCAAAACCCAAACACTTGGGCAATACTCAAGAATAGGCCACACTAGTATCCTATATACAGTCTTGTTTACATATGTAACACACTTCGCAAAAATTCTCCCAATAAACCAAGGTTGAACTTTCACCTTTCTTACCACAATCCCATGTGCTCATTCTGTTATTATTTTGCCACATTACGCCCAGACATTTAAGCAATGTGGCTGTGTCAAGCAGGAGACTACTAATGGTGTGTCCAAAGATTATATACCGGGTGATCAAAAAGTCAGTATAAATTTGAAAACTGAATAAATCACGGAATAATGTAGATAGAGAGGTACAAATTGACACACATGCTTGGAATGACATGGGGTGTTATTAGAACCAAAAAATTCCAAACTCTCAAAAAATGTCTGACAGATGGCGATCATCTGATCAGAATAGCAATAATTAGCATAACAAAGTAAGACAAAGCAAAGATGATATTCTTTACAGGAAATGCTCAATATGTCCACCGTCATTCCCCAACAATAGCTGTAGTCGAGGAATAATGTTGGGAACAGCACTGTAAAACATGTCCGGAGTTACGGTGAGGCATTGGCGTCGGATGTTGTCTTTCAGCATCCCTAGAGATGTCGGTCGATCACGATACACTTGGCGACTTCAGGTAACCCCAAAGCCAATAATCGTACGGGCTGAGGTCTGGGGACCTGGGAGGCCAAGCATGACGCAAGTGGCGGCTGAGCACACGATCGTCACCAAACGACACGCGCAAGAGATCTTTCACACGTCTAGCAATACCTTTTTTTTTTTTCTAATGAAACCCCATGTCATTCCAAGCATGGTGTCAATTTTTACCTCTCTATCTACATTATTCTGTGGTATATTAAGTATTCAAATTTATACTGACTTTTTGATCACCTGGTATTTGTTTTATATACTCATCTGGATTAACTTATATGTTTCTATATTTAGAGCTGTGCGCGGCACAGGCTACGCAGCCAATCAGAAACCGCGCGGCAGCAGCCGCAGCGGCTAAGTCCGCTTAAAGGTCACCCGCCTAGCAAGCAACCAGCAGCAGCACGGCCACCGAGTTATAACTGAATATTGTTTTTAATTAAAAAAAAAAAAAAATCTCACGGGATAGATAAGGATGGTTCTCGGGTAGGACGAACTTTATTGTCTGTAATATAACATACAGTCACCATTAATCTTTATTTTACAATTTCCATTCCCCACTTTGGCCCATATAAACAGGTACTCGTCGGTGTTCAATTTCTTCTTCTTTCTAGTACTCAACACAAATGGCATAGTGGGAACAAGTGTACCATATGGAACTTTAGCTAAGAGTCCTGTTGTCTCAGCTATACTCCATGTTTTCCAAGCCAAAATGTTAGCATCTGGAAATGCTTCAAGGCCACCATAATCACAATGATTACCCCACACTACAGCCAATGTCAACCATGTACATCAGATAGAAATTTTGTCTGTCATCTTGTATCCTCCTACAGTCACTCAACTTTGACATCACAGCATCATCAGCAAACAACCACAGATTGCTGTTTGTAGGAGCTTATCCACACTCCTATTTTTTATTCATTATTAAACCAACTCCTGCATTACCCCTATTTGAACTTGTATTTATAACCCTGTATTCACCTGACAAAAAGCCTTGTTCCTTCCGCCACCGAACTTCACTAATTCCCACTATATCTAACTTTAACCTATCCATTTCCCTTTTCAAATTTTCTAACCTACCTGCCCGATTAAGGGATCTGACATTCCACGCTCCGATCCGTAGAACGCCAGTTTTCTTTCTCCTGATAACGACGTCCTCTTGAGTAGTCCCCGCCCGGAGATCCAAATGGGGGACTATTTTACCTCCGGAATATTTTACCCAAGAGGACGTCATCATCATTTAACCATACAGTAAAGCTGCATACCCTCGGGAAAAATTACGGCTGTAGTTTCCCCTTGCTTTCAAACATTCGCAGTACCAGCACAGCAAGGCCGTTTTGGTTAGTGTTATAAGGCCAGATCAGTCAATCATCCAGACTGTTGCCCCTGCAATTACTGAAAAGGCTGCTGCCCCTCCTCAGGAACCATACGTTTGTCTGGCCTCTCAACAGATACCCCTCCGTTGTGGTTGCACCTACGGTACGGCTATCTGTATCGCTGAGGCACGCAAGCCTCCCCACCAACGGCAAGGTCCATGGTTCATGGGGGATAATGTTCATGGTAGATAATGTTGATCTAATACCATAGCCATTGTTTAAGAAGACATTTTTTGAAATTCCGCATCTAAGGAGAAGAAATGTGAGTGAAAGTTTTTTTGAAAATAAATCATTATTAAAGAACTGCTAAAGCATTTTCAAAACTATTAAAATTTGTATTTTACCTCTTGGTTCTAAATAAAAAATACATGTGTCAGTGTTTTAGGAAATTCAATCCCTAAGGGGTGAAGTAGGGAATGAAAAGTTTTATGAAAATATTTCACTATGAACATATTTTTGAAGCTAAATCTATGAAAATGTGTGATGAGCTTCTTTGGGTAGAAATAAAAAAAAATATTTGCTGCAGTATTTTTGGAAATTCGGCTCATTTGGGGGTGAAATAGAGGATGAAAGTGTTATGGAAATATTTTTAAAGCAAAATCTACAAAAAACTGTAGTTGGCTTCTTGGTTAGCCACTAGACATATATAAGACAATGAATTACATATATAATCATTCTCATCCTCTCTTAGTATCAATATCTTGCATTCCTGAAGAGATGGAGGAACACCAATGTTGTGATATAAGTAATTGAACTAGTGCCCATTGAGCAGTTAGCAATACACCTTGAGGAAGGTGTCTTGCAATAGTCTCTGAAATGTCAGAAATTTAAGTCGATAATGTGGTCACAAACCCAGAAGAATTTTATTGACTGTGACAATGGCTGCAGAAGCATACATTTACAATATGATGTATCTCTGCATATAAACAAACAGATATGCCAGACATGTATAAAACAATGAATGATGTTAGTGTGATATACTTTTGCATATTGAGCAATCACTTTTGAAAAAAAAAAACGAATAATTATTAAGAAATATTGTAAATAACTTTGAAAAAAAGCACTGTTAATGATAACAGACTATAAGTTAGTTTGTTATTATGTGTTACTATTTATAACAGAGCCTAATCCTTTTAACATGAAAGTTATTATACGGTGGAAACAAAAACACACACACACACACACACACACACACACACACACACACACACACATGAGGGAAACATCCCACATGGGAAAAATATATCTAAAAACAAAGAACCTGTAACTTACCAAACGAAAGTGTTGGTATGTTGATAGAGATTGTCTCTATCAACATACCAACGCTTTCATATGGTAAGTTATATATATCTGAGGGCTGACCGATCCATCGTCATTCTTCCGGCGGACAAGGGTTCCACGACCGTGGTACTTGATCATCGGGAGTATGTGGCTGAGGGACTGCATCAGCTTTCAGACAACGCTACATACAAAGTTTGCCAAGGTAATCCCATTCCTGATGTCGAGGCAAAGCTTCAAGGAATCCTCAGAACCTTAGGCCCCCTACAAAACCTTTCACCTGACTCCATCAACCTCCTGACCCCACCGACACCCCACACCCCTACCTTCTACCTACTTCCTAAAATTCACAAACCCAAACATCCCGGCCGCCCCGTTGTAGCTGGTTACCAAGCCCCCACAGAACGTATCTCTGCCTACATAGATCAACACCTTCAACCCATTACATGCAGTCTCCCATCCTTCATCAAAGACATCAACCACTTTCTCGAATGCCTGGAATCCTTACCCAATCTGTTACCCCCGGAAACCATCCTTGTAACCATTGATGCCACTTCTTTACACACAAATATCCCACACATCCAGGGCCTTGCTGCGATGGAGCACTTCCTTTCACGCCGATCACCTGCCACCCTACCTAGAACCTCTTTCCTCATTACCTTAGCCAGCTTCATCCTAACTCACAACTTCTTCACTTTTGAAGGCCAGACGTACCAACAATTGAAGGGAACAGCCATGGGTACCAGGATGGCCCCCTCGTATGCCAACCAATTTATGGGTCACTTAGAGGAAGCCTTCTTAGTTACCCAGGCCTGCCACAGATTTATTGATGACATCTTCATGATCTGGACTCACAGTGAAGAAGAACTCCAGAATTTCCTCTCCAATCTCAACTCCTTTGGTTCCATCAGATTCACCTGGTCCTACTCCAAATCCCATGCCACTTTCCTCGACGTTGACCTCCGTCTGTCCAATAGCCAGCTTCACACACCCATCCACATCAAACCCACCAACAAGCAACAGTACCTCCATTATGACAGCTGCCACCCATTCCACATCAAACGGTCCCTTCCCTACAGCCTAGGTCTTCGTGGCAAAAGAATCTGCTCCAGTCCCGAATCCCTGAACCATTACACCAAAAACCTGAAATCAGCTTTCACACCCCACAACTACCCTCCCGACCTGGTACAGAAACAAATAACTAGAGCCACTTCCTCATCCCCTCAAACCCAGAAACTCCAACAGAAGAACCCCAAAAGTGCCCCACTTGTGACAGGATACTTTCCGGGACTGGATCAGACTCTGAATGTGGCTCTCCAGCAGGGATACTACTTCCTCAAATCCTGCCCTGAAATGCGATCCGTCCTTCACGAAATCCTCCCCACTCCACCAAGAGTGTTTTTCCACCGTCCACCTAACCTTGGTAACCTCTCGGTTCATCCCTACAAAATCCCCAAACCACCTTCCCTACGCTCTGGCTCCTACCCTTGTAACCGCCCCCGGTGTAAAACCTGTCCCATGCACCCTCCCACCACCACCTACTCCAGTCCTGTAACCCGGAAGGTGTACACGATCAAAGGCAGAGCCACGTGTGAAAGCACCCACGTGATCTACCAACTGACCTGCCTACACTGTGATGCATTCTATGTGGGAATGACCAGCAACAAACTGTCCATTCGCATGAATGGACACAGGCAGACAGTGTTTGTTGGTAATGAGGATCACCCTGTGGCTAAACATGCCTTGGTGCACGACCAGCACATCTTGGCGCAGTGTTACACCGTCCGGGTTATCTGGATACTTCCTACTAACACCAACCTATCCGAACTCCGGAGATGGGAACTTGCTCTTCAATATATCCTCTCTTCCCGTTATCCACCAGGCCTCAATCTCCGCTAATTTCAAGTAGCCGCCACTCATACCTCACCTGTCATTCAACAACATCTTTGCCTCTCCACTTCTGCCTCGACTGACATCTCTGCCCAAACTCTTTGTCTTTAAATATGTCTGCTTGTGTCTGTATATGTGTGGATGGATATGTGTGTGTGTGCGAGTGTATACCCGTCCTTTTTTCCCCCTAAGGTAAGTCTTTCCGCTCCCGGGACTGGAATGACTCCTTACCCTCTCCCTTAAAACCCACATCCTTTCGTCTTTCCCTCTCCTTCCCTCTTTCCTGATGAGGCAACAGTTTGTTGCGAAAGCTTGAATTTTGTGTGTATGTTTGTGTTAGTTTGTGTGTCTGTCGACCTGCCAGCACTTTCATTTGGTAAGTCACATCATCTTTGTTTTTAGGTATATATTTTTCCTTCATGGAATGTTTCCTTCTATTATAACCATATATATATATATATATATATATATATATATAGAGAGAGAGAGAGAGAGAGAGAGAGAGTGAGTTTTACAATATTGATTATTGTGTATATGCCTTCAATTTGGCCTGAATCATATTCACCTATAGTGCACCACACCATTGGTGCCCTGGGGTCCATCAGCAATTCACAAAAATGTAATGTCATTGGCCTCTTCAAATGAGACTATGTTTAAATTATTTAGGGCACTTCTATGATGCACATGGGTTGGAGGTGGGGGGGAGGGACATCAGGTAGTACAGTGTGGTGTTGGCCTTCACAGGGCAGTGACATTATGCTGTCACGGCCTTCGTGCAATTTTCCAGGTGCGATGATGTCTGAGTTCCAGGAGTGCTGATGCTGATGCCAGCAACTTTTGGGATAGAATGTGCAATATTTCATTTACTTGCAATTATTATCATTGTTATTTTTGTCTTCAGGCTTCCTTTTGTTGTTAATACACCAGTTGACACACTGCATACCATTAACAAAGGTATGAGCATAAGGAATAGTTACACAGGTATCTGAGTAGCTTGAAGATTTCTGAAGTAACAGAACCCAGTTCGGTGTCCTCGATGGCGACTGTTCACCGGAGACAAAGGTATCATCGGGAGTGCCCCAGGGAAGTGTGATAGGACTGCTGTTGTTCTTTATATACATAAATTATTTGGCATTACATCATGTGAGATAACTGCAAGTTGAGTTTCATGTGATCAATGGTTTTGGAATCGGCATTGGTTGGCACTGAGGTCATTCTGTTCAAGATACCTCATTACGTTTGAGCTCAGAATATGTTCTTTGATTCTGCAACGAACTGATGTCAAGGAAATTGAATGGTAGGTTTGTCAATTGCTTCTACTACCCTTCTTGTAGATGTGTGTGACCTGTGCCTTTTTCCGAGAACTGGGCATGGTTTTTTGTTCAAGGGATTTATGACAGATTGTAGTTAGCAGAGGGACTAATTCAGCAGCAAATGCAGGATAGAATCTGACAGGAATCCATTGGGTCCTCGAGCTTTGTTCAATTTTAATATTTTCAACTATTTCTCAACACCACTGACATTAATACTTATTTCGTTCATCTTCTCATTGGTACAAGGATTAAATTGGGGCAATTTTCCTGGGTTTTCCTTTGTAAAAGAAAATTAAGCATTTCATCTTCTGCTTTGTTACCCTCAATTTCAGTTCCTGTCTTACTTACTAGGGATCAGATACTAACTTTCCTTTTATATAGATTAAGCAATTCCATTTGTGTCACAGATTTCAAGTTTTGAGTATTCTGGGTAGTTTGTGTGTGCTGTGAAGTGGCGCCACGTTCACGCTTCATGTCTAGTGGAAGGTGCAACTGTGTCTGTTTCAGCAAGAAGTGTGTCAGCAAGAAACAGTGCACAGCTGGTGGATGTACAACACCAGATAGCACTCACAGCTAACTTAAGATGTGTCTGTCATAGATAATAATGCTGTGTACATACTCTTTACAGCTAGCTACAGCATTCTCAGTACATACATGGTGGCAGATGGGACTAGAACAGAAATGCACATGGTATGGAAATGCAAAAATGTGAGCGGCATAATCGGCATGTGTGTTGAACAAACATATGAACATCAGTTGACTCTGTCATACTATACAGACAGTCCCATTTACGTACAGCAATCTAGTACCAAGATAATGAACATTCTATGTTTCAGTTACCACCTCAAAGTCACAGCAGGGTGCTAGGCTCACATTCACATGTTTAAATACACTTGCAATCAAACTATACATATTCGTAAACAGCAGTAAATTTCTAGCATTTATCTGATGTTGCCGAATAACAGCAAGTCTGATGAGCTGGAAAGAAATCCTGTGGACAATGACTGCTGTTGCTTCAACCCTACCAATCAAGAACACCCCCCCACCCTGACACACACACTTGCAGTTTATAATGTACTAGCAAATGAGCTTGCAGCAGCATTGTCTGGTAACTACCAGTTGTAATTTTTTAATTGACAGTATTGCTTGCACAACTGGCCAATTGGTAGGGCGCCAAATCTGTAAATTGGTCGTAAAATTGCCAACTTGGTAGGGCACTAAATATGAAAATTGGTAAACTGACTGTGGAATTGCTGATTTGTCAGGTCAATAAATCTTGGAATTGGTAAAACTGATTGTAAAATTGGCAATTTAGTAGTACACTAAATCCAAAAACTGGTGAACTGGCTGTATAATTTGTAAATTGGTAGGACGCCAGATCTTGAAACTGTTAAAACTGAACATAAATTTGACAATTTGGTAGGATGCCAAACCGGAAATTGCTATAAAACTGTTTTTAAAATTGGAAATTTGATAAGTAGCCATATCCAGAAAGTGGTAAACTGGCTGAATATTGGTAATTGGTACCACAGCCCATCAGATCTGGAAATTGATAAAATTGGCAGTCTGGTAGGACGCCTTATCCGAAACTGGTAAAATTGATAGGGAAAACCAATATGCAGATGCACAGCCAAAACAGAACTGTCTGATATGTAAATGCGTCCATTCTTACAATGTGCATTTGCATTAAAATGCGTTATAGTACAATTACAAACATCATACATATTAGTTATAACAACTTGAAAGAGATTTTGGCAGTTGTCACACTTGTACGTAAAAATCGCGCTTGTTATAATTGTGACGTCACAATCGCAGGCTTTGCCAGCTCTTCTCTGCAAAACTGCAGACGCGCAGTCAGCAGCGGCTGCGGTTAATTGTTTGAAAAGTAACACATGCAAATTAATTTGAGAGCTCCCGTGATGCGTGTAAGGTGTGGAACGCGGGTTGAGGATGTCCTTCACAGGGCAGTGACGTGATGTAATGGCCTTGGTGAAACACAGACTGTGGTGAAACTGTCCGGATGCAATGCTGTCAGAATTCCAGGAATGCTGATGCTGCTGTCAGCATTTTTTGAATCTAACACACACTGATGCTCTACTACTGCGTGGCGTCTGGCAACAGAAAGAGGTTGGTTATTGCACGTACGTGATGCCAAATTTCTGGTTCCATGCATCTCGGTGCATATTGTCGCGATGCACTGTAACACTATTCGATTACGGCTATAATACGGACGTCTACGCATTAGGTGGAGTTGCTTACGTCAACAATTTGCAGGTTGGTATTTGCAACGATCGTAAATATTGCAATAGTATCTATGATGTGCGCTGAGAAGTGTCATATTGCATGAACAAAAAATATTTAGCGAATTTTTAATGCATAATGAAGACTTTAATGAACAAATGACTCTTTGAGTATATGTTTTTATTGAGGCGAACAGCCCAGAAAAAGCAGATCGTAAGTTGATTAGGAAGTGCATAACTTCGTGAAAACGTGTGATGATTTCATTTTCTATTCGGTAAATTTTTTCGCATTTCCTCCTCCTAAGCCGAAAAATATAGCAAATGTAGGTGTTCGTTTTATGAGCGAACATTCGTGACTGCAACATTGTAGTCACTAGTCGGTATATTTTATTTTTATTGGGCATTGTTAAAGCAGCAAAATTCTCGTTTGGTTATGTTGTGTTTTACGGTACGTTTTCTAATGTTGTTGATTTTCCTGTAATACCCATGACCTGTTTCTTATTCGAGTTGATTAATAATAATTGGCGGAATTATAAGCCAGCTTGCTAGACTGTGAAAAACACACAATACCTGGTATTATGTATGGCAGTTTCTTTTTCTCTATTAGTTTGCCAGTCTGTAAAAACGGGATATGAAAGTGACAGTAAATACTGTTTTTATTTCATAATTTACATAGGCCTAGACTATAGAAAATTTGTGTCATTTAATCACAGTAACTGTTTTAGAAAGATACGACTGTGTCTAGTAATTTTTAATTGTAACAACGTTTTAGCGATAATTTCCGTTGTTCGGGTACTTATACTGCCAGCTTTGTGTGTATGGGGATACATTCATTAATACGAACTGAATTTTCTTGTAGGTGATCTCGTCTGTGCAGTCGTGATGTCGCTTCATTAAAAGAACACTCTTTGTACACCATGGAATCGGATAATGATGTAACAGAGGTAAGACTCGACCTCTATGTACGATATGTTTACACAAATCATATATTTAGATTTTGGTGGAAATAATGTTTCGTTTGTGAAGAGAATAAATAGGCTTCAATATATATAAAATGGAATGTATGTTTATACTTGCAAGTGTACTGTGACTGGTAAGTGTTCATCAAATGGATGTAGGACTCGAAAATATACTGCTAAGATTTGGAAAGAACTTGTTTGCATAATGATGGGCATAAGGAGGCTGTGGGTAATATTTTTGTTGCAGGTTAGTTGAACAAGAGGTGAGCAAAAGATTTCCACAGTTTTTGTGGCTACAAAGTGTTGATAATGCAAAAGATATAACAGTTGTATTGCATCAATGTAATTTCCATTATTATGAGTTTATGTTGATATTTGATTTATCCTGGTAGTGTGTTAATGAGAATCTAATTGAATGAATTGATCAACAGTGGTGTATTATCTTCAGTCCAATCTTCAGTCCAAATACTGGTTTGACCCAGCTATCTATGCTGTTCTATCTTGTTCAGGCCTCTCTCTGAATAAGTACTTCAACCTACACAGTCGAACCTGCTTACTATATTCATTTCTCGATCTCTTGACAATTTTTATCCACATCATTTCCTGCATTACCATATTGATGATTCTTTCAGGACATTCCTTATTGACGAGTACTTTTGTTTTGGTCAAATTGTTCCACAGATTTCTTTTTTCCCCAGTTCAACTCTGTACCTCTGCATTAGTTATTAGATGTACCCATCTACTCTTCAGTATTTTTCTGTAGGATCATGTTTCAAAACTTATTCTCTTCTTAATTAGCTGCCTATTGTCAACAGTTTCCTTCTATAAGAGTCTACACTCCAGAGAACTACCTTCAAAAACGACTATCAAACAATTAAATTGATGTTAGACTAGCTGAAAAGAAACTTACTTCGCATGGTTGTTATTTTCATTTGTGTTCTGCAAACATGCCAGATGACTTGAGAACATTATAGAGCATAGTAAAAATGAACATTCAACAAATCATAACAATTTTAGTATGCCACCCAGAAAATTATCATGCAACATATTATGAAAATGGGAACATGCCATTCAGAAAGTATCCCTGGTGCTCATAAATCCACTGAAGTATCCAACAATACCTAATTTGGAATTAAGTACTCTGCCAGTCATTTCTTTATAGACTAATGACAGTGTTAAAAAAAATCAGGAACGTCCTACAAAATTTGAGAGTTGTTATAATGACCACTTCATCTACATACATACTCCGCTAGTGTACCCTGTACCACGATTAGTCATTTCCTTTCATGCTCCACTCACATATAGACCCAGGGAAAAATGGCTGTTTATGTGTCTCCGTGTGAGCCTTACATTCTCTTATTGTTGTGGTCTTTACGCAGAATGTATGTCGGAGCAGTAGAATCATTCTGCAGCCAACTTCAAATGCCGGTCCTCTAAATTTTCCTGACATTGTCCTTCGCAAAGAACATCACGTTCCCTCCAGCGATTCCAAATAAAGTTTCTGAAGCATCTCTGTAATACTTGCATGTTGTTTGAACCCACCAGTAACAAATCCAGCAGTCCACCTCTTATTTGGTGTTCAGTGTTTTCCTTTAGTTCAACCTGTTTCCGATCCCAAACACTACAGCATTACTCAAGAATGGGTCACACTATATGCAGTCTCCTTTGCAGGTGAACCACACTTTCCCAAAATTCTCCAAATAAACTGATGTTGACCATTCGCCTTTCCTACTACCATACATACACGCTTGTTCCATTTCATATAGTCTTGCAACATTATGCCCAGATGTTTAAATGGGGTAACTGTGTCTAGCAGCACTCTAGTAATATCGTATTCGAACATAATGGGTTTGTTTTTCCTACTCACCTGCAGTAACTCACATTTATCTGCATTTGGAGCTAGCTGCCATTTTTCACACCAACTAGAAATTTTGTCTAAGTCATCTTGTACCCTCCTTCAGCTACTCTATGATGACACCTTACTGTACACAACAGCATCATCGACCAACATCTGCAGATTGCTGCCCACACTATCCACCAGATCATTTATGCATGTAGAAAATAAGAGCAGTCCTGTCATACTTCCATGGGGCACTCCTGATGATACTTTAGTCTCTGATAGTCACTGTCGGTGACAACATACTGGATTCTGTTACTTAGAACATTCTGGGTACTGTTACTTAGAACCCAGTATTTTGTCCTTGATGGTGAGTGTTCATCAGAGACAACTCGCATCTCTAGAAACACAACAACTACCACTGCACAGTCACTATAGTACACAACAGGGGAACAAAGGGAGCATCCGATATGAAAACCAGTCATTGGCAGTTGATTTTTTTTTTACCCTAAAATAATTTACACTTAAATACAGAAATTATAAAGCTATACTAAATCATGATATTCTCAATACAGCTATATTTAATGCAATGAAAGAAAACTTCGCTTTGTTATCATTATATATCATACTTAGCATATTCTATCACAATAATTGCTTATGAACTTCATGTGTCAACTTGTTATTTGGTGAGTAGATACATAAATTCTTTGGATGTCCCACCCCTAGAGTAAGCTGCATATGACTGACCATGAGAAAAGCAGGATTCTCTCAAATTAATACAACATCCTATCGTTTGTCTTCATGCCTTATTGATAAAGTTCTGAATGCTTTTCCAGAGATGCTTCTCTTGTTATTGCCTCTCTACTTCACCCATCATCAAACAATGGAAAATTCAGAATGGAATGTAACAATATTATACAAAGGGATAGTAGCTATTCACCATATAGTGAAAATGTTGAGTCTGCCTCCATCTATCAGAGACTGGTCGCACGTGTGTGTGTGTGTGTGTTGTGGGGGGGGGGGGGGAGGCGCATGTGCATTTGTTTTTGTCAATTTTTGGCCTTGTTGGCTGAAAGCTAACCTTCTGATCACCTATCATCAGTTAATTTGCTACCCAAACAGCGGAACTCATCTACTACTTTTAGTGTAGTTTCCTAATCCCACATCCTTCAGCATCACCTGGTTTAATTCAGCTAAATTTCACTTTTTTATGTTCATCATAATGTTGGCCAGTAGGTATAATTTATTCACTGCCATTACGGTGCCTGAAGTGAGTAGCTGTAACGGTAGAAATCGAATATCATCAGTCATTACTGGCAGCATTTATGGTGCAGCCAAACTGATCAAAGACACTGTGTTTGTACAAAATCAGAATAACAGCCAGTTAACATTTGTTCTCGGAACAGTGCAGTAAATGAATTGTACCAATGTGGAATAATGCTGAACTGAAGCACTAACTTGGAATAAGTTATCAGGTCACTTCAGGCTGGGTTACAGAGGTAATCTGGAGGATAGATTTAACGAGTAGTTAAAAATAGCTATAGTATCAGACACTGAAGATGAGATTTTGCATAATTATTTTTCAGGACGAAAAGAGACAAGAACATGAGACAGACGCGCAATTATTTCCAAGCGTACATTTACTCAAAATTTATAAGCTGACCAGCAAAAGTGGCAACTCTTCGCAGTTGCTAAATATTTGTGGGAATTGCATACACACCCTACACTTCTCCCCCCCCCCCCCCCCTCCCTGGCCACATCCTCCTATCCCTTCTCCCCTTCCATTTCACTGTCCCCCCACTCCCCTTCCTGGGAGTCACTTCCTCCCTCTTATCTCTGTCCATCTCATCCTCTCTTATCTCTGTCCATCTCATCCTCTCTTATCTCTGTCCATCTCATCCTCCATTGTCTCTCTCTTCAGTTCCTCCTCTGCCCTCTCTTTGTCCTCCTTTTTTCCCCCTATGAACATTCCCCAGCCCCCCACCCACCCACTCACTCACTGTATCCATCTCCTTTTCTCTGCTCTCTCACTCTCTCTCTCTGACCTGAAGCCCTGTTTATTGTTATTGCAAACTAAACCTTGTAGCAAATTGAAATAAATTAAAATGAATTGGTAAATCGGTTGGATCTGGGAGGATAACAGCTTTAGTGACAGTATTTCACATAGTTTTAATCTGTGAACAGGTAGGATTGCAAAGTTTCTAATGATTCGGATTCTATAGTAGTATTCTAACCACGAACCAGAGCCCGTAATTACATAGTCCCTGTTTTCTATAAAATCAGTGGTGAGAAAGAAAACAAAATAGCGCATTTTTGTGGATATACAATTTTTCTTTAACATTATATGTAGGGAGTAAGAAAATGTATGGGAGAAACAATTTGTTTAATGGTTTACATGTCCTGCTATCATACATAAAACTGTCTGCATGAAAGAAAAAATCCCACACATTTTTATGCACAGCATTTTCTTATCAGGTTTAGTTTTAACAGGAAACCTTTACATTGTTGTTTAAAACATATATATGGCCTATGTCTGTCTGAAGCTTTACTAGTGTATTGTGTAAAAATTTGAAGGAAATCAGTCGATAGCTTTTCAAGATTTTTGATATCCTCCTCCTCCCCCCTCCCCCCCTCTCTCTCTCAAGTGTTTAGTAGAGTATTATATGGAAATGTGAAGTAAATCAGTCAATTTCTTTTCTTTTCTTTTTTTTAAACCACAGCTAAACAGTGACTTTATATACACTGGAGCATCAAAGAAACTGGTATAGGCATGCATATTCAAATACGGAGATATGTAAACAGGCAGAATTCTTTGCTACAGTCAGCAGTAGTTATATAAGACAACAAGTGGCTGGTGCAGTTGTTAGATCGGTTACTGCTGTTACAAAGGCAGGTTATCAAGATTTAAATGAGTTTGAATGTGGTGTGTTATAGATGGCACATGAGTGATGGGACACAGCGTCTCCGAGGTAGCGGTGAAATGGGGATTTCCCCATACAATCATTTCACTAGTGTACTTTGAATATCAGGAATGTGGTAAAACAGCAAATCTCTGATGTCACTGCAGCCAGAAAAAGATCCTGCAAGAACAGGACCAACAACGACTGAAGAGAATCGTTCAACACAACAGAAGTGCAACCCTTCCGCAAAGTGCTATAGATTTCAGTGCTGGACCATCAACAATTCCAGCGTGCGAACCATTCAATGGAACATCATCGATATAGTCCACTCTTGTATCTTGTATCCTTGATGACTGATGACTTCACAACACGAAGACATTGGACTGTTGATGGTCAGACAAGTCTTGTTTAACATTGTATTGAGCAGCTGGATGTGTACGGGTATGGAGACAACTTCACGAATCCATGGAGCCTGCATTTCAGCAGGGTACTGTTCAAGCTGGTGAAGGCTCTGTGATGGGGGGGGGGGGGGGGGCTTGTGCAGTTGGAGCGATATTGGGACCCCTGATACATCTAGGTATGATTCTGACAGGTGACATGTACGCAAACATCATGTGTGATCGATCACCTGCGTTCTTTCACGTCCATTGTGCATTCCGACGGACTTTGGCAATTCCAGCAGGACAATGCAACACCCCACATTTCCAGAGTGGCTTCAGGAGCACTCTTCTGAGTTTAAACACTTCTGCTGGCCACCAGACTCCCCAGACATGAACATTATTGAGCATATCTGGGATGCCTTGCAATGTGCTGTTCAGAAGAGATCTCTACCATCTCGTACTCTTACGGATTTATGGACAGCCCTGCAGGATTCACGGTGAGAATTCCATCCAGCACTACTTCAGACATTAGTCGAGTCCACACCATGTCGTGTCGCAATACTTCTGCATGCCTGTGGGGCCCTACACGATATTATGGTTAAAATTCACATGGCTACCATTGGTGGGCCATAGCCATAGGCATAGGCTAATATTCCCACTCTGATGCAGAAGAAGGGGTGTTGGTAGCTCATCTCCTGTGGATACCATTGGCAGCCCATCGTCATTGGATAGAAAGACACTATTCCACACTTATGCTGGAGAAGGGTTATTGGTTGAAATGATTGCAACCGCTATTGGTCGTCATCAGTGGCTAGATTCGAAATGGACAGAGCTAGAGAGGGGGATTGTTTACCCAAAATATTATTGTCCGCCGAGATGACTTGCAGCGCGATGTTTATGCCGCTCACACATTGTGGCCGCGTATTTACTTCCTTGATGTCAGGGAGCCACGATGCCGGAAGCGTGTAGCCGTCCTCTTTATTGAAATTAGATGCATTCTTCGAAATTTCATGAATTGTATCCACAGGAGATGAGCTTCTGCATCAGAGTGGGAATATTAGCCAATGACTATGGCCCACCAATGGTAGCCATATGAATTTTAACCAATATTATCACTTCTCCAACATGAACGCGTGAAAACTCCCCTTTGTAAGAGGATGCAACACTTGTCTCTGACAGTGTTCTAGCAGTAGTGGACACCAGAAGATCCTGAGGAAGATCCCAGCAGGGGGGTCGAAACGTCGATCATTTTAGAAGAAACGTGACGCGGCCTAATAACCCAGAAGATTTTAACTTCAGTGACAACGGCCACGAAACCCTGCAGACTTACATAATCACCGTGTTGTTTTTTGCCAAAAATTACTGCATGGTTAAAGCCTTATGTGTCATGGTGAAGGGACCAGCATTTGCTGCACAATTTCTCTGGATGTTTCTTTCTCACATCCTCCCTCAGCCTCCCCAGGATGTCCTGATAGAATTGTCCGCTGATTGTCTGACTACAAAGTACAGACTCCTTGTGAATAATTCTACCAGTATCGGAGAAGTCGATCAGTACGGATTTGATGTTGCTCTGAACTTGATGGGCTTTCTGTGGGCAATCTGAAAATTGGATGCTCCGCCAGGATGATTGCTGTTCAGTTTCAGGGTCATATCTGTAAACCCGGCTTTTGTCACCTGTAACAAGCGTAGAAAGAAAATCTTAATGAGTGTGAAGCAGTTCCTTCAGTTCCACGCAGATGTATGTGTTACGCTCTTTCTGATTGTCACTCAAAAGTTGTGGCATGAACTTTGTAGCAATCTTTCTCACGTACAATTTTTCCGACAAAATCTGCTCACTTGTGCCGTGCGATAATCCCCCGACGTTACGGATGTCGTGGAGGGCCTGCCTGTGAGCTTTCGCAATCGCATTCCCAATCGCACTGATATTTTCTGGTGTAATGTCAATAGGTGATGATCCCGAAAGTTCGTCATCAGCAGATGTCTGGCCATTTTTAAAATGTTTAAACCAGTCCTATGTGTGCGTCTAGCTCAAAGTGTCATTACCGAATGTTTGCACTAGTATTTTGTGTATTTATGTGGCTGTTTTACCAAGTTTGAAACAACATGTAATTCAGCAACATTGTTCTCTCAGGTCAGTCATTGCAAAATCACAAACACAAGCAAACATCACACTTGAAAACTGCCTGCCAACAATAAACTTGTTCACTTAGATCGAAGCTGCTGAGCATACTGACACATAAGACATTTATTACACTAATCCTAACATTGTGTGGTTGCACTACTGTTTGTAAGTGTGGTTCATACAAATTTCAGAAACTTTTGGGTAGCACGTCAAAGTATAGATTGAATTTGTGAAAGGAAGCTGAACTTGGTCTTTTTGATTTTATGAACAAGAAATTGGATAATATGACAAAGTTAGATCAGAAATGTAAGGACTATGGCATGAAGATTAGCATCTCCAAAATGAAAGTAATGTCAGTGGGAAAGAGAGATAAACAGATTGAGTGCCAAATAGGAGGAACAAAGTTAGAACAGGTGGACGGTTTCAAGTACTTAGGATGCATATTCTCATAGGATGGCAACATAGTGAAAGAACTGGAAGCGAGGTGTAGCAAAGCTAATGCAGTGACCATTCAGCTACGAATCTTCTCTCTTCTGCAAAAAGGAAGTCAGTACCGAGACTAAGTTATCTGTGCACCGTTCAATCTTTCGACCAACTTTGTTGTATGGGAGCGAAAGCTGGGTGGATTCAGGTTACCTTATCAATAAAGTCGAGGTTACGGGTATGAAAGTAGCTAGGATGATTGCAGGTACTAGTAGATGAGAACAATGGCAGGAGGGTGTCCACAATGAGGAAATCAAAGAATAACTGGGAATGAACTTTGTAGATGTAGCAGTCAGGGCGAACAGGCTTAGATGGTGGGGGTCATGTTACACGCATGAGAGAAGCAAGGTTACCCAAGAGACTCACGGGTTCAGCAGGAGAGGAATGATTTTGAAGTAATAGGTTTAACTTCAGAAGAGGCACCAATGTTAGCACTGAATAGGGGATCATGGAGGAATTTTATAAGGGGGACTGTGCTCCAGACTGAACACTGAAAGGCATAATCAGTCTTAAATGATGATGATGATGATGATGATGATATCTTCATGGTCCTTACATGAAATATAAGTCGGCAGCTGTAGAATCGTTCAGCAGCCAGCTTCAAATGCCAGTTCTTTAAATTTTCTCAATAGTGTTCTTCGAAAAAAAATGTTGTATTACCTCCACGCTTTCCCATTTGAGTTCCTGAAGCATTTCTGTAACACTTGCAGGCTGATCGAAATGACCAGTAATAAATATATCATCCCGCCCTTGAATTGCTTTGATGTTTTCCCTTAATCCCACCTAAAGGGATCTCAGACACTTGAGCGGTACTTAGGAATGGGTCACGCTATTGTTCACAGATGACCCACACTTTCCTAAAATTCTCCCAATAAACCAAAGTCGACCATTCGCCTTCCGTACTACAATCCTTGCACGCTCCTTCCATTTCGTACCGGTTTGCAACATTAGCCCTAGATATTTAATCGAGCTGACTGTGCCGAGCAGCACACTACTAGTGCTGTATTTGAGTATTACAGAATTGTTTTTCATACTCATGTACAGTAGCTTAAATTGTATCGAGAAGGTTGTATATACAAGGTTAGTGGAGCATTTAAATTTGCTGTCAAATGTACAGTTTGGTTTTAGAAATGGTTTTACAACTGAAAATGCTATATTCTCTTTTCTCTGTGAGGTTTTGAATGGGTTAAATAAAAGGTTGCGAACGCTAGGTGTTTTCTTTGATTTAACGACGGCTTTTGACTGTGTTGATCACAAAATATTACTGCAGAAATTGGACCATTATGGAGTAAGGAGAGGAGCTTACAATTGGTTCGCCTCTTACTTTAAGAACAGAAAGCAGAAGGTAATTCTCCGCAATATTGTGAGTGGTAGTGATGTTCAGTCCCAATGGGGCACTGTTAAGTGGGGCGTTCCCCAAGGGTCGGTGCTAGGGCCACTGCTATTTCTTATTCATATAAATGATATGCCTTCTAGTATTACAGGTAATTCAAAAATATTTCTGTTTGCTGATTACACCAGCTTGGTAGTGAAGGATCTTGTGTGTAACACTGAAACATTATCAAATGATGTAGTTCATGAAATAAGTTCGTGGCTTGTGGAAAATAATTTGATGCTAAATCACAGTAAGACTCAGTTTTTACAGTTTCTAACTCACAATTCAACAAGAACCGATATTTTGATCAGACAGAATGGGCATATTATAAGCCAGATGGAACAGTTCAAGTTCCTAGGCATTCGGATAGATAGTAAGCTGTTGTGGAAAGCCCATGTTCAGGATCTTGTTCAGAAACTAAATGCTGCTTTATTTACCATTATAACGGTATCTGAAATAAGTGACAGTTCAGCACGAAAAGTAGTCTACTTCGCATATTTTCATACACTTATGTCATATGGTATTATTTTTTGGGGTAATTCTTCTGATTCAAAAAGGTTATTTTTGGCTCAAAAACGGGCTGTTCGAGCTATATGTGGTGTAAGTTCGAGAACCTCTTGTCGACCCCTATTCAATAGTCTGGGAATCCTGACATTGCCCTCACAGTATATATTTTCTTTAATGTCGTTTGTTAGCAATATTAGCTTATTCCCAAGAGTTAGCAGCTTTCACTCAGTTAATACTAGGCAGAAATCAAATCTGCATGTGGAATGCACTTCCTTGACTCTTGTGCAAAAAGGAGTGCAGTATTCTGCTGCATCAATTTTCAATAAGCTACCACAAGAACTCAAAAATCTTAGCAGTAGCCCAAACTCTTTTAAGTCTAAACTGAAGAGTTTCCTCATGGCTCACTCCTTCTATTCTGTCGAGGAGCTCCTGGAAGAGCTGAAAAATTAAGCAAATTCCAGTGTTACATTGTTGATTTTCTTTATTTAAACTTACGAATTGTCGCCTGAATACGTTTCTTATATTTCATTTTATCTGTTTCTACTATCGTGTTGTAATTTCATGTATTGACTCGTTCCATGACCATGCAGGCTTCTCCTTAATTTGGTCCCACGGAACAATAAATAAATAAGTAAATAAATAAATAAAAATCATACCGACTATAAATTTTGTCCGAGTCATAGGACAACGTACTGGGTTCTGTTACATAACAAGTCTTAGAGCTGTTCACATACCTGGGAAATACTATTCCGTATGCTCTTGCCTTCATTAACAGTCTACGGAGGGGCACCATGTTAAATGCTTTCTGGAAATCTGTGGATTTAGAATCTGCCTGTTGTTTTTCATCAATGGTTTGTAGGATAAAATGCGAGAAAATGGCAAGCTCATTTTCTCATGAGAAATGCTTTCTAAATCCACACTGATATGCGGGCAGGAACTTTCCTGTCTCTGGGAAATTGATTATATTAGAACTGAGAGTATGCTCAAGAATTGTGCGACAAAATGACATTAAGGATTATTTTCATCATGGCAGCGACAACAGTAACCTTTATGAAATTTTCTCGAATGAAAGACAGCCCACAGTTGCTCTAAATTATGTTTGTTTTAAATCTTGGCCATGGTTTCTACTATAATAATAGAGCTTTCTCCAGAAGTCATACACACTAATAAACGAAAAATGTCTTAGCCTGGTGGCTGCGTCAAGACCAATAAAATAACTTCAACAGACACAAGCCTGTTTCGAACATAAGTAAAATTACATATGGGCCGTATGTAATTTTACTTGTGTTCGAAACAGGCGTATGTGTGTTGAAGTTATTTTATCGGTCTTGACGCAGCCGCTGAGCTAAGACGTTTTTCGTTTATTAGTGTGTATGACTTCTGGAGCAAGATATATTATTATAGTAGAAACCATGGTCAAAGTTTAAAATAAACATAATTTAGTGCAACTGTGGGCTGTTTTTCATTCGAGACATTAAGGATATTTCTTGCAAGAACTTTGTGGTCTGGCATCTGGGTGCTATGATAATATCTGCATCTACATCTATACTCTGCAAACCACCGTGAGGTGCATGGCAGACGGTATGTCTCGCTCTACCAGTTAGGGTTTCTTCGTGTTCCATTCCCCTATGGAGTGTGGAAATAATTATTGTTTGAATGTCTCTGTCCTGTAATTATTCGAATCTTATATCTTATCCTCGTGGTCCCTATGTGAGCAATAGGTGGGGGATTGTAGTATATTCCTAGAGTCATCATTTAAAGCCAGTTCTTGAAACTTTGTTAACAAATTTTCTTGGGGTGGTTTACTTCTATATTCAAGAGTCTTCCAGTTCAGTTCCTTCAGTGTCTCTGTGACGCTCTCCCACGGATTAAACAAACCTGTGATCATTCGTACTGCCATTATCTGTATATGTTCAATATCCCCTGTTAATCATATTTGGCATGGGGCCCACACGGTTGAGCAGTGTTATAGAACCCGTTGCATGAGTGATTTGTAAGTGATCTTGTTTGTAGACTGATTGCACTTCCTCAGTATCCTACCAGTAAACTGAAGTCTACCAACTGCTTTACCCACAACTGAGCTTATGTGATCATTCCATTCCATGTCTCTACAAAGTGTTACTCCCAGGTATTTGCGTGAGTTGGCCGATTCCAAATGTGACCCCTTGATTTTATAGTCACAGGATACTATTTTTTTTTGGAAGTACATTGTTCAATACTTCTGAACATTTAAAGCAAATTGCCAACCTGTGCACTGCTTTGGAATCTTATCAAGACCTGACTGAATGTGTACACAGCTTTTTTCATGCAGTACTTTTCATTATAGATTACTGCATCACCTGCAAAAAGCCTAAGGTTACTGTTAATATTATGAGCAAGGTCATTAATATACAACCTGAAAAGCAAAGGTCCCAACATACTTCCCCAGGGCACAACCATACTTAATCCTACATCTGACGATGACTCTACATCCAAATTAACATATTGCGTTCTCCCTACCAAAAAATCCTCTGTAGAGTAATAGATTTTGCTTGGTACACCATATGATCATATTTTTGATAATAAACATCAGCATTGTACTGAGTGAAATCCTTTTTGACAATCAAAGAATACTACATCTTCCTGCCTGCCTGCCTGCATCTGAAGGTTTCAGTACATTATGTGAGAACAGTACGTGTTGGGTTTCGCAAGATTGATGTTTTCAGAATTCGTGTTGGTTGGCATGTAGGAGGTTATTTTGTTCAAGATACCTCATTATGTTTGAGTTCAATATATGTTCTAAGGTTCTACAACAAATCAGTGTCAAGGATATTGGACTGTAGTTTTGTCGATCACTTCCAGTGCCCTTCATATACGGGGTGTGAACTGTGCTTCCTTTCATGTACTGGACACAGTTTTTTATGCGAAGGATCTTCACTCCTGGAAATGGAAAAAAGAACACATTGACACCGGTGTGTCAGACCCACCATACTTGCTCTGGACACTGCGAGAGGGCTGTACAAGCAATGATCACACGCACGGCACAGCGGACACACCAGGAACCGCGGTGTTGGCCGTCGAATGGCGCTAGCTGCGCAGCATTTGTGCACCGCCGCCGTCAGTGTCAGCCAGTTTGCCGTGGCATACGGAGCTCCATCGCAGTCTTTAACACTGATAGCATGCCGCGACAGCGTGGACATGAACCGTATGTGCAGTTGACGGACTTTGAGCGAGGGCGTATAGTGGGCATGCGGGAGGCCGGGTGGACGTACCGCCGAATTGCTCAACACGTGGGGCGTGAGGTCTCCACAGTACATCGATGTTGTCGCCAGTGGTCGGCGGAAGGTGCACGTGCCCGTCGACCTGGGACCGGACCGCAGCGACGCACGGATGCACGCCAAGACCGTAGGATCCTATGCAGTGCCGTAGGGGACCGCACCGCCACTTGCCAGCAAATTAGGGACACTGTTGCTCCTGGGGTATCGGGGAGGACCATTCGCAACCGTCTCCATGAAGCTGGGCTACGGTCCCGCACACCGTTAGGCCGTCTTCCGCTCACGCCCCAACATCGTGCAGCCCGCCTCCAGTGGTGTCGCGACAGGCGTGAATGGAGGGACGAATGGAGACGTGTCGTCTTCAGCGATGAGAGTCGCTTCTGCCTTGGTGCCAATGATGGTCGTATGCGTGTTTGGCGCCGTGCAGGTGAGCGCCACAATCAGGACTGCATACGACCGAGGCACACAGGGCCAACACCCGGCATCATGGTGTGGAGAGCGATCTCCTACACTGGCCGTACACCACTGGTGATCGTCGAGGGGACACTGAATAGTACACGGTACATCCAAACCGTCATCGAACCCATCGTTCTACCATTCCTAGACCGGCAAGGGAACTTGCTGTTCCAACAGGACAGTGCACGTCCGCATGTATCCCGTGCCACCCAACTGGCTCTAGAAGGTGTAAGTCAACTACCCTGGCCAGCAAGATCTCCGGATCTGTCCCCCATTGAGCATGTTTGGGACTGGATGAAGCGTTGTCTCACGCGATCTGCACGTCCAGCACGAACGCTGGTCCAACTGAGGCGCCAGGTGGAAATGGCGTGGCAAGCCGTTCCACAGGACTACATCCAGCATCTCTACGATCGTCTCCATGGGAGAATAGCAGCCTGCATTGCTGCAAAAGGTGGATATACACTGTACTAGTGCTGACATTGTGCATGCTCTGTTGCCTGTGTCTATGTGCCTGTGGTTCTGTCAGTGTGATCATGTGATGTATCTGACCCCAGGAATGTGTCAATAAAGTTTCCCCTTCCTGGGACAATGAATTCACGGTGTTCTTATTTCAATTTCCAGGAGTGTATGATAAATTATAGTTGGAAGAGGGACTAACTTAGTAATCCCAGTAATTTTAATATCAAGAAAATAACATTACACTGAAGTGACTTAAGTCACGGGAAACTTCTTGATATCATGTCGGATCTCTTTTTCCCACTGTAGAGCAGCAACTCGACATGGCATGAGCTTAACTAGTTGTCGGAAGTCCTTAGCAAAAATATGGAGCCACGCTGCCTCTATAGCCATCCATAATCGCATAAGTGTTTCAGATGCAGGATTTTGTCCATGAACTGACCTCTCAATTATATCCCATAAATCTTTGATGGGATTCACGTCAGGCGATCTGGTTGGCTAAATCCTTTGCCTGAACTGTCCAGAATGTTCTTCAACAACTCTGCCCCTGTGACCTGGTACATTATCATCCATAAAAATTCCGTCATATGCTCGGTCTCCTGGTTGCCAAACGTAACCATTTCCAGTCAATGATCGGTTCGGTTGGACGAGAGGTCCCAATCCATTCCATCTAAACGTAGCCCACACCATTATGGAGCTACCAACAGCTTGCACAGTGCCTTGGTGACAATGTGGGTCTGCGCCACAATAGAACTCGAGGATCAGCTCTTCCGAACTGAAATCAGGACTCGTCTGACCGGGCCATGATTTTCCAGTCCTCTAGGGCCCAACCGATATGGCCACGAGCCCATGAGAGGCACTGGAGGCGATGTGCTCTTAGCAAAGGCACTAGTGTCGGTCTGCTGATGCCGTAGCCAATTAATGCCAAATTTCGCCGCACTGTCCGAATGGACATGTTCGTCAATACATTGATTTCTGTGGTTATTTCACAGAGTATTGCTTATCAGTTAGTACTAACAATTCCACGCAAACACTACTGCTCTCGGTTGTCGAGTGAAGGTTGTCGATCACTGCGTTGTCCGTGGTGCGATGTAATGCTTGAAATTTGGTATTTTCGGCACACTGTTGACATCGTGGATCTCGGAATATTGAATTCTGTAATGATTTCTGAAATGGTGCGTACCATGCGTCTAGCTCCCACTACTGTTCCATGTTCAGAGTCTGTCAATTCTCATTGTGTGGTCGGAAACCTTTTCGCATGAATCACCTGAGTACAAATGACAGCTCCACCACACACTGCCCTTTAATACCTTGTGTACGTGATGCTACCACCACGTGTGTGTGTGTGTGTGTGTGTGTGTGTGTGTGTGTGTGTGTGTGTGTGTGTGTGTGTGCGTGTGTGTGCGTGTGGGTGCGTGCTGTAACTTACCAAACGAGAAAGTGCTGGTATGTTAAGACACAGTAAAAACCACACAAACGCACACACAAATTTCAAGCTTTCGCAAACCAAGGTTGCTTCATCGGGAAGAGGGAAGGAGAGGGAAAGACGAAAGGATGTGGGTTTTAAGGGAGAGGGTAAGGAGTCATTCCAGTCCCGGGAACGGAAAGACTTACCTTAGAGGGAAAAAAGGACAGGTATACACTCACACACACAGACATATCCATCCACACATACACAGACACAAGCAGACATTTGTAAAGGCAAGGAGTTTGGGCAGAGATGTCAGTCGGGACGGAAGTACAGAGGCAAAGATGATGTTGAAAGACAGGTGAGGTATGAGTGGCGGCAACTTGAAATTAGCGGAGATTGAGGCCTGGTGGATAACGGGAAGAGAGGATATATTGAAGAGCAAGTTCCCATCTCTGGAGTTCGGATAGGTTGGTTTTAGTGGGAAGTATCCAGATAACCCAGATGGTGTAACACTGTGCCAAGATGTGCTGGCCGTGCACCAAGGCATGTTTAGCCACAGGGTGATCCTCATTACCAACAAACACTGTCTGCCTGTGCCCGTTCATGCGAATGGACAGTTTGTTGCTGGTCATTCCCACATAGAAGGCTTCACAGTGTAGGCAGGTCAGTTGGTAAATCACATGGGTGCTTTCACACGTGGCTCTGCCTTTGATCGTGTACACCTTCTGGGTTACAGGACTGGAGTAGGTGGTGGTGAGAGGGTGCACGCGACAGGTTTTACACCGGGGGCGGTTACAAGGGTAGGAGCCAGAGGGTAGGGAAGGTTGTTTAGGGATTTCATAGGGATGAACCGAGAGGTTACGAAGGTTAGGTGGACGGCGGAAAGACACTCTTGGTGGAGTGGGGAGGATTTCGTGAAGGATGGATCTCATTTCAGGGCAGGATTTGAGGAAGTTGTATCGCTGCTGGAGAGCCACATTCAGAGTCTGATCCAGTCCCGGAAAGTATCCTGTCACAAGTGGGGCACTATTGGGGTTCTTCTGTGGGAGGTTCTGGGTTTGAGGGAATGAGCAAGTGGCTCTAGCTATTTGCTTCTGTACCAGGTCGGGAGGGTAGTTGCGGGATGCGAAAGCTGTTTTCAGGTTATTGGTGTAATGGTTCAGGGATTCAGGACTGGAGCAGATTCGTTTGCCACTAAGACCTAAGCTGTAGGGAAGGGACCGTTTGATATGGAATGGGTGGCAGCTGTCATAATGGAAGTACTGTTTCTCTCTTCCCCTTACCCACCAGGCCTCAGCCTCCGCTAATTTCAAGTTGCCGCCCCTCGTACCTCACCTGTCATTCGACAACATCTTTGCCTCTGTACTTCCACCTCGACTGACATCTTTGCCCAACCTCTTTGCATTTACATATGTCTGCCTGTGTCTGTATATGTGCGGATGGATATGTGTGTGTGTGTGTGTGTGTGCACGAGTGTATACCTGTCCTTTTTTCCCCGTAAGGTATGTCTTTCCGCTCCCAGGATTGCAATGACTCCTTCCTTACCCTCTCCCTTAAAACCCACATCCTTTCGTCTTTCCCTCTCCTTCCATCTTTCCTGACGAAGTAACCTTGGGTTGCCAAAGCTTGAAATTTGTGTGTGTGTTGTTGTGTTTTTTACTGTGTCTGTCAACATATCAGCACTTTCTCGTTTGGTAAGTTACAGCATCTTTGTTTTGTATATATATTTTTCCCACATGGAATGTTTCCCTCTATTATACGACTTTTGTCACTTCAACGTATGTAGGATGAACACATGTTCCACCAACAATATTTTGGATGTTGTTCAGGGGTATTTTCTGAGTATTTTGCTATAAAGGTTCTGTGGTCTCTGGTGGTTTGCTGCAGAACAACATTGTAATTATTGTTTGTTCAGTTTGCAACCCCAGTTACCCTATTTCTTTGAAAATACATTCACAACAGTGATTAAGTGTGTAATAGACAATCAGCAAGACATCCAACACAAAATAGAGTAATCCAACAACACTCAACGTAGTGTTGTGGTTGCTGTTGCTGCGGGAACAACTCGGCATAGTGTTGTTGTGACGCTCCTCCATTGCATTCGGCGAACTCACACGTGAGGTGCATATCGACCAACTCTTTAACTAGCACACGTATTCGTACTGCTGTTTTTCACTTTTAAGGGAACCTGGATGCAAGTGTCTGTATTTTTTGCTAATATTTTTGAAACATAGTAACGTAAAACTTTTAATAGATACCAAAATGAAACTTTATCCAAATAATTAGTTTATTGTGACCTCTTTGTGCCAAGAATTGGAATACTTTAAAATTCATAAAGAAGTGGAAATTGATTTTAATTGTACATACAAAATTATGTGTAATTTGTATTTAGGTACACTGCACTTTGCACTTTTCAAAATAGAGGGTCTAAAAAATTTATTCTTTTAATTATTAACATGTTAAAAGAGTAAAGCAGGAATACTTACCAGTTTTCTGTTATGTGTATTAAAAAAAATGTTTTCTGGAAGTCAAACAACGGAAATTCGGCCAAATCCATTCCCTAATCCAAGCTTGTGCTCCATCTCTAATGCACTCATTGTCAACAGGGCATTACGCAGTAGGCTCCTCCTCATCCTGGTTTGCATATCAACAGTATGAGAATAATAATATGAAAACGATAGATTGCTACTCACCATATAGCGGAGATGTTGAATTGTAGATAGGCACAACAAAAAGAATGTCAATCAACTGAGCTTTCAGCCAAAAAGGCCTCCATCGGGCACACACACACACACACACACACACACACACACACACACACACACACACACAAACGCAACTCACTCACTCACACATGCCACTGAGGAAGGCTTTGGCCGGAAGCCTTTTTGTTGTGCCTGTCTGCAACTCAATGTGTCATCTTTATGGTGAGTAGCAATCTATCGTTTCCTAGTATTATTGTTTCCTAGAGTCCGTTTTTTTCTCCTGATAATTTAAAAACATGCTACATGCTCCAATTGAAGTATTTAATACATTGTTGGAACCAAAAGAAAAGTTCGGAACAGGTATTAAAATCCATGGAGAAGAAATAAAAACTTTGAGGTTCGCCGATGACATTGTAATTCTGTCAGAGACAGCAAAGAACTTGGAAGAGCAGCTAAACGGAATGGACAGCGTCTTGAAAGGAGGGTATAAGATGAACATCAACAAAAGCAAAACGAGGATAATGGAATGTAGTTGAATTACGTCGGGTGATGCTGAGGGAATTAGATTAGGAAATGAGACACTTAAAGTAGTAAAGGAGTTTTGATATTTGGGGAGCAAAATAACTGGTGATCGTCGAAGTAGAGAGGATATAAAATGTAGACTGGCAATGGCAAGGAAAACATTTCTGAAGAAGAGAAATTTGTTAACATCGAGTATAGATTTAAGTGTCAGGAAGTCGTTTCTGAAAGTATTTGTATGGAGTGTAGCCATGTATGGAAGTGAAACGTGGACGATAAATAGTTTGGACAAGAAGAGAATAGAAACTTTCGAAATGTTGTGCTACAGAAGAATGCTGAAGATTAGATGGGTAGATCACATAACTTATGAGGAGGTATTGAATAGAATTGGGGAGAAGAGGAGTTTGTGGCACAACTTGACTAGAAGAAGGAATTGGTTGGTAGGACATGTTCTGAGACATTGAGGGATCACCAATTTAATATTCGAGGGCAGTGTGGAGGATAAAAATTGTAGAGGGAGAGACCAAGAGATGAATACACTAAGCAGATTCAGAAGGATGTAGGTACTGGGAGATGAAGAAGCTTGCACAGGATAGAGTAGCATAGAGAGCTGCATCAAACCAGTCTCAGGACCGAAGAGCAGAACAACAACAACAACAACAACACATTGTTAGATAATCTGGTTCGCTGTGTAGCCAATCACTGTTTTATTATTCATACAATATTTTGTTTCTATATCTTTAATATTGGATTAGATAATGATACCTAAGTATCCAAAAACATTGATTACTGGAAATTGAAACTAAAGATTTGCATGTAATTTTCTTCTCAATGATAATGTGTTGAACATTACAGTTCCATATTCTTATTGATTCTGCGTGTCCATTTCCTTAGTTTCTTCGTTATTCTGGCTTCCTTGGTCATGCTTTCAGCAGCTGTTTCAACTTCAGAGACACCCTCATAGAAGCCCCTTTTTTCCCTAGTTTTGATGCTTAGTTTGCTCATAGTTTTTAATCTGATTGTCACTCCCTCATGGCGCCCCATCACACCAATTGAGGGGTCCTGCGCACTCATCTTGTAGAGGGAGCCTAAAAGATGCTGTGTTCTTGGAATGCTATGCAACAGTTCAAGCGAATAACATTAATATATATATATATATATATATATATATATATATTTAAAAAGAAAGATGATGAGACTTACCAAACAAAAGCGCTGGCAGGTCGATAGACACACAAACAAACACAAACATACACACAAAATCTAGCTTTCGCAACCAATGGTTGCCTCGTCAGGAAAGAGGGAAGGAGAGGGAAAGACAAAAGGATTTGGGTTTTAAGGGAGAGGGTAAGGAGTCATTCCAATCCCGGGAGCGGAAAGACTTACCTTAGGGGGAAAAAAGGACAGGTATACACTCGCACACACACACATATCCATCCCCATATACACAGACACAAGCAGACATTTGTCACATTTGCATACACAATCTGCAGAGTGTGGCCACTGTGTTGAATTTATTTTAGAAAATATTGTAGCTGCATTTGGGAGCACTTGCCAAACATTATTTTTGCTGGCATGTGAACTTTCCAGATTGGTGTTCTGGTGTAACCACAAGTGCCAGTGTCTGCTTGTGTCTGTGTATATGGGGATGGATATGTGTGTGTGTGCGAGTGTATACCTGTCCTTTTTTCCCCCTAAGGTAAGTCTTTCCGCTCCCGGGATTGGAATGACTCCTTACCCTCTCCCTTAAAACCCAAATCCTTTTGTCTTTCCCTCTCCTTCCCTCTTTCCTGACGAGGCAACCATTGGTTGCGAAAGCTAGATTTTGTGTGTATGTTTGTGTTTGTTTGTGTGTCTATCGACCTGCCAGCGCTTTTGTTTGGTAAGTCTCATCATCTTTCTTTTTAAATATATTTTTCCCACGTGGAATGTTTCCCTCTATTATATTCATATATATATATATATATATATATATATATATATATATATATATATATATATATATATATATATATATATATATATATATATATAATATCTTTTTAAATCTCTTTTTAAATATATTTTTCCCACGTGGAATGTTTCCCTCTATTGAATAACATTAATAGTTTTATTTCAATAAAGCAGATTTGACAATACTTAACTTGAATTTACAACAGTGTTACAAGCGATGGGCGACATGCAAACAATCAAAGTCCTTTGCTGTATACAAGGTCCATTTAAGAAGTTGATACGGATCACACGTCACTGCTATCATAGGGCTCTCTGCTACTACTGTGCTAATATCGTCCGCCTGATGTTGGCAGGAGCGGCGCTTATATTCGCTTAGTCTAGACACCGCTCGTATTGTGGTGACATCCTGGTCAGCGCACTATTGGCTGATGCCGTCTCACCTCCTTCTCTGATCTTGCATTCTCATCTTCGTTCTGGCACTTGTGGTTACACCAGAACACCAATCTGGAAAGTTCACATGCCAGCAAAAATAATGTTTGGCAAGTGCTCCCAAATGCAGCTACAATATTTTCTAAAATAAATTCAACACAGTGGCCACACTCTGCAGATTGTGTATGCAGTCTGCAAATTTTTCTTTCCCGTGCAACTTGAAACGCCATATCTATCTGCAGCAATCACTTGTAGGTAGGTGTAGTTGAGTCTGTGCCAAGAGATTTTAGTCGATTGGAACCCAGTAGCTATCCATTACTGCATTTTATTAAATTTTTTTTGCTTTTGCTTTTTGCAGGTATCCGATGAGTGATAAATTCCGAAATGTGTCATATGAGCAATAAAGTCAAATGCAGAACTACTGATTAACTATAAAAATTTTAATGTGGTTCTGTGTTTTGCAACTAAAATTTTTTCCAGTATTTTAGAATCTGAACGATCTCTATATATTGGCTTTAGTTCTACCATAACACACCGAGCAAGGTCGTGCAGTGGTTAGCACACTGGACTCGCATTTGGGAGGATGACGGTTCAATCCTGCATCTGGCTAGCCTGATTTAGATTTTCCGTGATTTTCCTAAATCGCTTCAGGCAAATGCCGGGATGGTTCCTTTGACAGGTCACGACCAACTTCCTTCCCCATCCTTCCCTAATCCAATGAGACCGATGACCTCGCTGTTTGGTCTTTTCCCCCAAATCAACACTACCGTAACAATTTCTGGTATTGTGTGTGTGTGTGTTTCCAGTTTAGTGAAGGTTTCGTGTTTGACAGCTAGGCATTTAAAGAACATGTGCCGCATCTGCTTTGAAAAGACATGGTGTGTGTGTGTGTGTGTGTTTCCAGTTTAGTGAAGGTTTCGTGTTTGACAGCTAGGCATTTAAAGAACATGTGCCGCATCTGCTTTGAAAAGACATGTATATACAAAAGTGAAGCTGTAATACACATAAAGCATATATTTTAAGAGTAGGAAAAATAGGAAAATTGTGTTTAGATAAAAAAACAAAATTTCAAATTTTTTGAGCTTTCGTAACATCCAGGTCCTCTCAATGTGCAGTTAACTCTGCCAGATTAACAACCTTGAGACGGAACGGAGCAGTACTCAATGCAAGTTTGAGGGCGAAGAGTAGAGTGGGCATTGATGTTGTCAACAGCAACGACTGTGAGTGAATGGGGCAAGTATGTCAGGAAACGAGTCGCACACAGTGCATATTGTAGACATTTGCACTGTTGTGCAGATGTTTTCAGTGCAGTACGGACACAGAAACAAACAGGAGTAAGAAATCAAACAAAATGCAGGTATTCTGTAACAGCTGTCGGAGACAACTGATCCCCAATGCCAAAATATTCAGAAAATATCCCTAAACAATCTCTGAAATTTTGTTGCTGGATTTCACATTCATCCTGCATAGACCCGTGAGAACAGACAGTGGGAGCAGTCATACAGTATTGTTACCAGTAGCAAATAATGCCCAGTACGTAGCTAGCGCATATGCTTTTGGACAGTGAATAGCACTCGACACTCGAAGAACTGTTGAAGGGTTCATTCACTGTTCAGTCTCTTAAACTAGCAACCTACCAACCAACTTGAAGGGCTGATAAAAGCTTTTGTGACGTATGTGGCCGTAACTCTACATAGGAGCTGCCTGGCAGGAAATTAATGTTGCTGTATAAATTGTAACTGTTTCACTGTGGTACGTTTTGATGAGCGATTCACTGGTGTGTTCATTCCATAATAAATGCTGTGAAAGGCATAGGTTATTGAACATAGACTACATTATTTACAAAAATATTTGACACTAATTGTGAATTGTGAAATTTTATTGAAATTGTGCCATTTTGCCAGTAATAGAAAGTGATTATCAGGTCAGAATACGAATCTCTGAAAGAGCTATGCAGTTTGCTAGCAACCATAGCTATAGTAACAATTTCCAGGGATATCAAGTTGCTCCTGTTTTCTTCGCCTGTCTCGAGTCTCAGATATTGCACAAAAATTCATTAATGTACTAATGCTGTTGAATGTGACAATTGTGCTTTGTTTTCTCATTGCAGATGTTGGAAGTACCTGGCCACTTTCAAAAGCCTCACCAGATATTTATTTCGGAGCAAGCTGTAAGTAATTCCAAAAGTTTTTCTGTTAATTTACAGTTGCAGATGAGATTTGCGAACTACTTGGTGTGAAATATTAACTGAAATACACTGACAGAATGAAAACCCAACATCGAGACATAATTAATGTACGGTAATGAAATTTTGCAAATAGCTTTTTGCAGGTAACATATTTAAGTGACAGGTTAATGTAAGCATGTGAAAAGCCATTGCAAATGTGAAATGCTGGTATATTCATAACCTGTGTAGACGGAGTCTCGTGCGTGTCGCACTTGGTCAGTCGATACGTGGATAGTTAATGCTGGTTGTGGATGATGCTGAAGTTGTCATCTGATGATCTCTATTGGAGACAGGTCAGGTGATTGAGCAGGCCGAGAAAAGCTGTTGATGCTCTCTAGAGCGTGTTGGGTAACAACTGCAGTATGTGGATAAGCGTTATCATGTTGGAAAACACCCCCAGGAATGTCGTTCACGAATGGCAGCACAACAAAGCCGAATCACCAGACTGACATATAAATTTGCAGTCAGAGTGCGTGGGAGAACCACGAGAATGTTCCTGCTGTCATATGAAATGGCACCTTAGATCATAACTCCAGGTGGAGGTCCAGTGCGTCCAGCTTTCAGACAGGTTGGTTGCAGGCACTCACCTAGCCACCTCCTATCCAACACACGGCCATCACTGGCAGCGAGGCAAAACCGGCTTTCACCAGAAAATATGACACACCTCCATTCCATAGACCGGTCTTCTTGCCACCGCACGTTCTTGTAACCACCACTGCCTGGAGTCATGTACAGGTGTTACTTCCCTGCCAAGTCTTTCTGCAATGTCCCCAGAAGGCATTCCTGGCTTACGTCAACTTATCGTGTCCAGTCTGAGGAAGTAGCCCTTACACGGCTTCAAATAGGACATTGTCCATTGACACATGGTTTTCTGTTACGTCGTGAGGAGCCACCGACATGTCAGACGTGTTGGACACAGCTGTCGATACGACATATTTTAACTGAGTGTCTTTTATATGCGGGTTTGAGGGAAGATTTAAGTTTCCCACCAGACCTGACCTCTATTTTAACTAATAATGAGGCAAGTGTGGCTAGAGTTTTACGTTTTTGTGTGATGTCTGGACTTCTTCCCAAAATATTGGGATTGAGATCGTAATGTGCTGTAAAGTGGTTTGGTCACCCATTATTTGTAAGTGGTCACCAAGCCACAGTTAATTACTTTTACCTGTTTTGTACTGGTATTTTAGTTTTATCTACCTGTTTTGATGTGCTGTGTCCAATCTTGAAATTTGAGCATTTACAATTCTCGCAAAGATCGACTCTGAATTTATCCTTGCTTAAAAAATCATGGCTGCACTTGCCAACATTTATTTTTTGAATGGGCACTGATAACCTCGTTGTTGTGCACCCTAAAACACTAATCATCATCATCCAGTCTCATTACTGTTACGGCACGTACTTGAAGCAAACCTGAGTTTCACACTCATAGTGACGCTACTAGTGCCTCTATTGTGTGATTGGTGCAAAATTCTAATAGACATTGTCTTTCAGATGTAGAAATGTGCCTACCAACTTTTTTGTTCATGTCACACAACTGATTTTTGGCGTTACGATTTATTTATTTTCTGTCAGTGTAGTTTTACAGGATGTGATTTATGCTGCTGCTGTTCTACGAGCTGATCTTTCCTGTGCCATCCTCTCCATCTTTGCGTGCCAATTGCACCCTGCTTACTGTAGTCAAGCCGTGCTCTCCCTCTAGAATTTCCCCATCTATTACCAAATTGATGACCGAGTGAGGTGGAGCAGTGGTTAGCACACTGGACTCACATTCGGGAGGACGACAGTTAAAACTCGTGTCCGGCCATCCTGATTTGGGTTTTCCGTGATTTCCATAAATTGCTTCAGGCAAATGCCTGGATACTTCCTTTGAAAGGGCACGGCTGACTTCCTTCCTCATCCTTCCCTAATCCAATGGGGCTGATGACCTCGCTGTTTGGTCCCCTCACCCAAATCAACCAACCGACCATATTGATGGTTCCTGGATGACTCAGGATGTGTACAATCAACCTTTCACTTTTTTTACTCAGGCTGTGCCATAAATTCCTGTTTTCAGCAATTTTGTCCAGTACCTCCTCATCTGCCACTCCTCTAAGCTTGAGCTTCCTTCCACAAAACCACATTTAAGAAGCTTTGATTCTCTTTCTGTATGTATACTTGCAGAAAAGAGCTGCAAATACTTGGGGGGGAATTAAAATGGATTTTTATTCCATTATAAAATCTGCAGTTTGCTTAATAAAATGCTATATAAATCACTTGTAAACTAGCATGTGAAGTTCTTTTTCCATATTGGTTGCAACTGTTTGATCTGTTAAAAATTTTACATGCTTTACTTCAAGATAAAATAAATTTGTAATTTTTTTTTGTGTAGAAGACTTTGGGTTGCAATATTACAAAGGAGAAATTATGTATCTGTTGGAAACTATGTAGTAGTTTTTCCTAATACAAGGGTCATTTCAAAAGTCCTGCAGACTGTAAAACAGAATTGATGAAAATAATTTATTTTCCAAAGTAATGCTACAGGTCTTCAATATAATCTCCATTCTTACCTATGACAACTTCCCAACGTTTTAGGAATGTCTGTGTTCCAGATTGGGCACCTTCATTTTGAACTGTCTGATCACATGAGTCACCTCACTGCATCAATTGCATCAAAATGTTTTATATAGAGTTGATTCTTCAATTTGGGAAACAAATCAGTCTGGTGGACTCATATGAAGACTGTATGGTGGGTGTTTGTATGGAGTGTAGCCTTGTATGGAAGTGAAACGTGGACAGTAAATAGTTTAGACAAGAAGAGAATAGAAGCTTTCGAAATGTGGTGCTACAGAAGAATGCTGAACATTAGGTGGGTAGATCACATAACTAAGGAGGAGGTATCGAATAGTATTGGGGAGAAGAGGAGTTTGTCGCATAACTTGACTAGAAGAAGGGATCTGTTGGTAGGACATATTCTGAGACATCGAGGGATCACCAATTTAGTATTGGAGGGCAGTTTGGAGGGTAAAAATCGTAGAGGGAGACCAAGAGATGAATACACTAAGCAGATTCAGGATGTAGGCTGCAGTCGTTACTTTGAGATGATGAAGCTTGCACAGGATAGAGTAGCATGGAGAGCTGCATCAAACCAGTCTCAGGACTGAAGACCACAACAACAACAACAACATGGTGGGTGGGCAAGTATTTGTCTTGCATTTCTCTCACTGGTAGGGCAATATGCAGACTTGCATTATCGTGCAAAATGTGGACACTAGCTGCAAGCTTGTCAGGCCTTATTTGACGAATTTTCAGGCACAAAACAGTTTGCTGAAACAGCTTGTAGTATGTGCCCGTTACAAACATCCCCTGAGACAAACTGACTGTAGACGTGTGTCATACGCAAAGATCGTCAGTTTCACGTTTTATTGTTGGCAACAGAATTTGTTCTGGACACGGAGACTTGGAACTTTTCTTTTGTGATGACTGGGAATTTAGTTCTGGTTAAAAATTTTGCAGCCAGGTTTCGTTGAGTGCCAAAGTATTTTTCAGTAATTGTTCTCCTTTTGTTTGAAAATGTTGAATCAATTCTTTTGCAATTCATTTGCGACTTGCTTTCTGCTCTTCACCCATATTGTGTGGTACCCATCTGGCGGCAACTTTTCTCATCTTCAACTTTTCAGTTATGTTTCTGTAAACTGAAGAGACAGACATTCTGGCCTCGTATGCCTCACATGTTATTTGTTGATCCTGTCTTAAAGTTTCGTTAACAGTGACATGAGAGGCAAACTTTGTTACAGTTGATGGCCTTCCCCTTCTTGATTTGTCCTCAGTGCCTATCTGATCTTCAAGGAAAGCGACAGACCATTGTGATAATGTGCTGTGATCCATTAGACTATTGCTACACACCTCTCTCAAAGCATTGTAAATTTCCATTGGTTTCTCTCCGCAAAAGGATTCGATTTTGATGTAGGAACCGTGTCACTCAGTGTAATCCAACCTGACTCAATTTCGGCTTTCATTTTAAAACTGAATTACTCACAACACAGCCTCAGTAACCAGCAGTGACTGACACGTCTAAAGTCTCACTCACAACTGACACGAGTTTCAACTTGATCACGTCACCGTAATGATGGCCGTTGTGGATACTGGAAAGGTAATCAACTTTCAGATTCTGACATAACTTTTTATAAAAGTAAATCAGTGAACCAAGCAGAATACATCTGTGATAGGAACTATGAAGGACCAAGTGATGGGATGGAAGCCTCTGCAGATATTGAAATTTTCAGTCTGCCCAGGAATGAAATGGGTGTTTGTTTTCTATGTTTTTAGGTGATGGTGACTCAAAAGCAAGCAACATTGTAGTAACAGCCTGGTCTTATGGTGATGAGAACTGGAGTGTGTGGATCACATCCAGAAGAGGATGGGCACCATGCCATGGAAGTTGAGAAACAAGAAACTATGTAATGGTAAAGTCATAAGGGCTAGGCTGGCAGACAAAATTATTGATGAATTACAACAATACCATGGGCCTTTAGGAATAACACTGGAGATTTGTTCAGAATTTGACAGGTAATACGGGCCACCTTCTTGCATAAACTGTCAACATATGACAGACCAATACATCAACTTTGGCTTTCCGGACCAGATTCGTGGTTTGAGTATCACAGTGCTCAATGCTCATTTATACAGTCAGAAACATTATCTCCCAGCAGCAGTCATGGAAGTAATAAAGCACGTTTACAGAGACTTGGCACATTCTGACTTTAAGAAATGTCTGCACGGGCAGACTCAGAATCTGAATTAGTTTTTTTGACAGTTTTATAGCAACTTGCACACCAAAAAATGTTTTTGTTGGAAGGAAGACACTAAAGTGAGTGGATGTGGCGTGTCTGCTATGTTGTTATTGCTTTTAATGATGGCAGCATTTGTAGGGTGAAAGTGCTACAGCATACGAGAATTATTCATCGAGTAAACTGCATCAAAGAACTTCATTGACTGGACAATATTGAATCGATAAAGGACATTAGCCGGTAGAAATGGCCACGTAAGAGTCCATAAATGAGAAAAGAATGAGATCCAGGGAAAATGATCAAGAGGACGATACACAGTACAGGGTGCATCGCAGCATGTAAAAATAACATTTTTAACATTTGTGAAGTAAATTTTACTCATTTCAAACTTTAGAAGCTGTTTCTGAAACTTGGACATTTTTGATTGCATTATTTCTTAAATGTCATGAACCAGTTGGAGTAGAGTCTTCAAATGTTCAGGGAGTTGCAACACAGATATAGTGAGTACTGAACTAAAATAAAAACGTAATGCTAATATTATTGAAATTATATTGGAACATGTACAAAAATTTTTGCAAAGTTTTACCTGTGTAGTTAAAAGATTGTATTTCTCAAAACCAATGATTTTTGTTCATTACACTAAGAACTTAATGTGTGACGCTGCAAGAGTTTCATATTCGTTGCTACTGTGGTTTCTGAAATACAGGGAAGCCGAGCAACGAAATTTTGACTTTGTCGATGTAAGGTGTTCCAACTCCCCTTAAATTGCCCTTTTTCTGAAAAGTTTTTGCCAGTATTGCCAATCTGCATTTAAATCCTCATTACTTCTGCTGTGATCTGTTACTTTGGTGCCCAAATAGCAAAGATCATTTACTGTGTGGGTCAGTCAAATGGAAACCGAATACCTACCAAAATCTGACGGTGGAATATTTCCACCCAAAAGCAATCACTACACACATTAAGACATTTATCCCACTCGGAGTTGAGACGGTCAATTCCCATTTTGTAGGATGTGTCTGCTGCCGACGGATCCACAGCCACATCCACTCTCGCACTTTGACTGACTGAAACCCATGTCCACCTCGTGTGGTGCGACCATTTCGATCCTGAGGCCACCAGTGGAAACATTGCACCCATCCCCCTCCAAAGAAATTCGGTGCTGTTCAATGATGACCTGCTTCGTCAACTGCCAGGGCTCTCCGCTCGTAGAGTTCCTCGGGTGTAGAATCACAGTCAGTGAGCAGCATATAAAGACACCTTGCAGAAACTTTGATGTACTGTAAAGTCAAAACGCTCAGGAATCCTGTCCGACAGAATCGTCCTGTCGCGCGATAACGCCCACCCACACACTGTCGGTCGGACGAAGGCTACGCTTCGGTAATTTGGTTGGGAGATGCTGCAACATCCTCCGTACCGTTCAGATTGTTCACCTCGTTTTCACATCTCGGCGACACGAAGAAAGTGGTGAAGTTGTGTACGGATGTCTGTTTCAGTCGGAAGAGGAAGTGCGAGAGTGGGTGCAGTTGTGGAACCTTCAGTGGTCATCCACGTTCTACGAAACATAAATTGACTGTCTCATCTCCCAGAGGGTTAACGTGTGTGGTGATTACTTTAGAATGGAAACATTCTGTGGTCCCATTGTGACAGGTGTTTGGCTTTCATTTGACTGTCTCTTATAGTTTTACCATCTCCCAACGAAATGTCCCCCATGTCACCTGTTTTACTTTGACTACATTCCATTATCCTTGTTTTCTTTTCAAGACACTGTCTATTCTGTTCAAGTGCTCAAGTCGTTTGTCATGTCTGACAGAATTACAGTGTCCTTTTTTACAATGTTATTATTTATAGTGGTACTATTTCTTCTTCCTGGACCTTAAATCCCTTTCTGAATTTCTTCTTGGTTTCCTTTACTGCTTGCGCAATAGTGAGGTTTCTACGGCTGCCGCCACCTCTCGCATCCCAATCTCCATCGTTCACGGTCATTCCAATCTCCTTCATTAAGACCTCTCGCCACCATTGCTTCGTTGACGTTGTCTTTCCAGCATCTCACAGGTCTACCGTGCTTTCTTCTCTGATGTGGAGTCCATTGGCATACCTCTTTTAGCCATCTTGTGTCTGGGATATGCTGTAAGTGACCATACCATAGTAGACACTTTCTTTCTATGTAGTCTAGCATTGTGCTTTTGACATTCATAACCTCTCTGATCCTATCATTTCTAATATGATCAAGTCTGAAGTATCCACAACTCCGTCTCCAGAAATTCCTCTCGACAGCCAGCAGGCGATCTTTCTGCCACTGAGTTAGTTCCCACAACTCTGCACCATATGTTGTGATACTTTCAATAATTGTGTGGTAGATGGTATGTTTTGTTCTGCGTGTTATCTTTTTGTTCCAGAGAATACCATTTAGTTGTTTTATGGCTCACTTGCCCTGGCCTATTTTATTGTTTACATCATCCGTACTTCTACCATTGGACGACAGTGTCACTCCCAAGTACTTAAAATTGGTGCTTGCTCAATATACAGATTGAATAACATTGGGGACAGGGTACAACTCTGCTTCACTTCCTTCATAACTACTGCTTACCTTTCATGTCCTCTGGTTCTTTATTACTGTAGTCTGTTTTCCGTACAAATTGTAATGACCTTTTGATCCTTGTGTTTGATCTCTTGTATTTATTTTTAATCTTGTGTTGTGTCTTGTGTTGCTGTGAGTAGTGTTTTTGATTGTGTCATGGGACAAATTAGACTGGTGGCATTAGTAAATTCACTGTTTCCAGTTAATCCAAGTAATGGCGCTGGACAGCAATGTGTCACTGACGCTGCATGAGAATTGTATATAACACGAAAGTTAGTGAGAGAGGAATTCAGTTATGCCAGCAATCAGGCTTTTGACTTTACCAGAAAAGGTGCTATTACTGAAGCCTTACTATCAGACTAGAGACTCTGCTGCTGCAACTATACAACTCTATTGCCATAAGAAGGGTTTGCAAATTGATAAAGGTCTTATGACAAGTGTGACTGTGGGAAAATGGCCATGAAGTTTGAAGCTACGGATTGTTCGGATAATCATCCCTGTAGTGGGCAACCAGACACTGCTGCTGAGGCATCTCAGGAAGAAATGGAGACTTTAGTGGGTACATCTCCACACCCAGTGCTCGTGAAGTCACACGTCACGATGGCATTCTGAGCGACACTGTTCAGACAGCACGAAGGCCTGCCCTCCAGTGCTATCCGTACAAAATCCGCTGTCAACGTGAACTGTTAACCACCGGTTTTGTGAGGCAGAGAGCTTTTGCGACATCGGCACTTCAAAACAAATGGGGGAGATGACGACTGGTTGTTTACGTGTTTGACTGACGAAGCCCATTTCACACTCTGAGGGTGTGCCAGCGCCCACAGCTGCAGAATTTGGGCTACTGGAAATCCTAGAACTGTTGCGAAAGTACATCACAAGTTACTGTTGACACGGCTGAGAATGCTGGACGCAGCGTGGAGTCTTCGAGCAGTGCACGAAGTGCCTTACGACAGCCGAACATTGCTCCGTCCACTTTTCGAAAAGCGCTGCGAACTGTTGCGAAACAGTATCTCCACTGCAGTTCGAGGCTGTCGACGGATGCGGATGGTCGTCACATTGACCAACATTTGTAACCTGGACTGTAGACATAGTAAGCAGCTAATAAGTGTTACTCTCTCGTGTGGACATTAACAAGTTTCTTTCAATGGTTTATTTGTTATTTCTCTTCTGCACGTCCTTACAAATGTTTCCACAAAGCTTCGTTGTCCTACAGTCACTCGTCCTTTCTGGAAAGTTTGATCGTAACCACCCTGTACTACAAGGTTTCAATTGTGTCAAATGTGGCAGGTGTCATGCGTCGTCTTTATAGACATGGGTTACACATTATTCTGCTGAAATAACATGTTAAACCACACTCCCAGGAAATAATGATCCCAACATTTCAGGCATGTAATAATTATCATTGCCTGTCTTGGTGATGGGACCCTGGAGCATTTGTTTGGTAAGTGTTTGGTTTCTGTTGATTTGAAGTGATAAATCTATTAGCCTGAAAGTGTTTGGCATTGTCTTAGACATTTAATGGTTGATAATTGGCTCCCCTACTCTTCCCAGTTGTGCATTCCAATTATATCACAGTCCACACAGACATGTTGGCACACAAAGTCCGTTGGATTTTTCTGAAAATGTACCAAAATTGTTGAGCAGTTCATTTTTGCTTATGCTTTTGGCCATGATTTAACCAAATGTGGCACCTGTCTTTGACAATGGTTTCAGGTAGATTATTATTTGTGCAAAATTCACCATAATATTCTTTTGCTATACTTATGGATGCAGTCTACATGTTGTATCTTTCATCTGACAACTGCATGTACAGGGTTGTGTTTGCCGGTCACCTGTCACGCATGCCAGTTGAATGCATCCCACGTCCCTCCGTTAATGCCTCACTGTGCGATTTTTCAGCCAGTGTCATTCGAACAGCGAAACAAACACCACGAGTGTAACTTTGAAGTCTGCAAACGTCACAGTGGCAAGACCGAATTATTCCATTCTACAACAAGTGTTTATTTACAATTCGTATGTGCGTTCAGGGTCTGCTCGTACTGCCCAGAGATTGTTTGGACAGAAGTTTCCAGGTGTTCCAGTTCAGAGTCATTATGCAATTCACAAATTGCTGAATAAATTTTGTGAAACAGTAAGTGTTCATGACAAGAAACGTAAATGATGACTTACAGTCCTCACAGAAGCTCATCTTGGGGACATTGGATACTGTCTGGAAAATTCTCCCAAAAAGTCCCTCAGATGTATTTGACAGCAGACGCAAATTTGTTACACCTCTGTACAATGATGTGCTGAGTTACTTGGGCTAAGGCCCTATAAAGTAAAAGTAGTGCAAGAATTTAAACCTGGTGATCCCACCCACAGGGTTAGGTTATGTGAACAGATTATGAAACAAGTGCAGGAAGGTGAAATGGATCCTTACTTCATTCTGTTTTCAGGCGAGGCTCGATGGTATTTACAGCGGTATGTTAATTCCTAAAACTGTCGACATTGGAGTGCCGATACACCTATTCTGCTTCACAAGGAATTCCTTCACAATCAGAAAATAGGAGTGCGCAGTTGGTGGTGACAGAATAATTGGCCCAATTCTTTTTAATGGCACGGTTAAGAGTGAGAGATATGTGCAAAACTTTTACAGCCATTTTTCAACGTATTGAGTGAATTTTTCAATAGGATTCACTTGTAGTGCCAATGTTTCGTTGCACACAGTTCACAATATGTTACATGAGAATAATTAACTGCCGTATCTGGCTCACTCGAAGTTACGGTTTAATCCCATACGATTTCTGTTTGTGGGGAGCACGAAAGGATAAAGTGGTAAAGTGCACACAATAAATTCGCACACTTTACAAGACAGGAACTTGTTGATAATGGGGGGGGGGGGGGGGGGCAGTTCCAGCATGTCCTTGCATGACACAGATGAGTAAAAAATTTATTTGCACGTATTTTATGTTTAGTACTGCAGTAGCAGGCGGGTGATGTCGCATCCGCTTCTACAGACAACGGAGCACTCGCTGCCCACTGTCTACTGCACTGTCTGTGCAGTCGTCAGAAAAAATGAATGTCTTAACTGTTGACAGTGAAGGAAAATAATTTTGTAAACCTTAACCAAAACTGGACACATTTCTTTTGGCGACGTACCTTCCAAAACAAATAATTTTTATAATTGCACAGTATTTCAGTTAATACATTTGAATGGAATGTGTAATGATTTTGTGTGTGTGTCAAAAAATAAATGTAAAAGATAATGTTGTAAACAGTAATTTGTTGCCACGCTTTTTTGTAGACAAAGTGTATTACATTTGTAGAGAGATGCATTCCACAGTACAGCAATTCATAATTATGATCTGTGGCAAAAACAAGACACACAAAAGCATGACTACTTAAAAAAGCATACTACTACCACTGCTACTGCTAGTCAGGTTGTCAGTTCTTTTGGTTAACCTGGAATTCTCAGAGAATTACAGTTTACCTGGTAAAATCAGGGAACTTCAGAAATTTCATAAAATCTTGGGGAATTCTGTGTTTTTAACCTAGCATTAAAATTCGGTTTTATTGAGTTTTATAAATCACAAATTTTAAAATATTTATATTTCAAAATGTGTTACTCGTATGGATACTATTACATCTAAATTATCTATTTTAAAAACTGTGGTTAAAACTATTGCTTATGGTTAGCATATCTCAGCTGTCAGAAGATTCTTGGCAGCATCTTCCTCCTCACACCTGGAATTCACAGAAAACTTTTCTTCCAAGTTTGAGTAGCCAGCCTAGTAGTAGTAGTAGTAGTAGTAGTAGTAGTAGTACTGGTAAAGACACGGCCAGGCTAAAAAATCTTCTTACCCCTGTAATTTTTAGTTTGGGAAAAATTTATTTGTTTCAGTGCTCCTGTCTCCATATAACTTATCACTGTCTTCATTTACTTTGTAGGACTGGTCATTTGAAAATAGTGCTCAGGAGGAAACTGATCCTTTATGCATTGAAGAAGACCAGGTAACTTTAAATAGCATTATTTAGTTATTCTTTTATTATTTAGTGCTTTAGAATCTTGACATAGTGTGTTACCTACAAAGTAGTAACTACCCCCCGCCCCCTCGTATCACCCTAGACAAAAACTCAGTTCCAATGATTCTCGACAGAAAAAGGTGTAGAAATTTCATCTCGTATCAATGTCGCTTTCACTTCTCCTAACAACCATGAACCATGGACCTTGCCGCTGGTGGGGAGGCTTGCGTGCCTCAGCGATACAGATGTCCGTACCGTAGGTGCAACCACAACGGAGGGGTATCTGTTGAGAGGCCAGACAAACATGTGGTTCCTGAAGAGGGGCAGCAGCCTTTTCAGTAGTTGCAGGGGCAACAGTCTGGATGATTGACTGATCTGGCCTTGTAACATTAACCAAAACGGCCTTGCTGTGCTGGTACTGCGAACGGCTGAAAGCAAGGGGAAACTACAGCCGTAATTTTTCCCGAGGACATGCAGCTCTACTGTATGATTAAATGATGATGGCGTCCTCTTGGGTAAAATATTCCGGAGGTAAAATAGTCCCCCATTCGGATCTCCGGGCGGGGACTACTCAGGAGGACGTCGTTATCAGGAGAAAGAAAACTGGCGTTCTACGGATCGGAGCGTGGAATGTCAGATCCCTTAATCGGGCAGGTAGGTTAGAAAATTTAAAAAGGGAAATGGATAGGTTAAAGTTAGATATAGTGGGAATTAGTGAAGTTCGGTGGCAGGAGGAACAAGACTTTTGGTCGGGTGATTACAGGGTTATAAATACAAAATCAAATAGGGGTAACGCAGGAGTAGGTTTAATAATGAATAAAAAAATAGGAGTGCGGGTTAGCTACTACAAACAGCATAGTGAACGCATTATTGTGGCCAAGATAGACACAAAGCCCATGCCTACTACAGTAGTACAAGTTTATATGCCAACTACCTCTGCAGATGATGAAGAAATAGATGAAATGTATGACGAGATAAAAGAAATTATTCAGGTAGTGAAAGGAGACGAAAATTTAATAGTCATGGGTGACTGGAATTCGTCAGTAGGAAAAGGGAGAGAAGGAAACATAGTAGGTGAATATGGATTGGGGGGAAGGAATGAAAGAGGAAGCCGCCTTGTAGAATTTTGCACAGAGCATAACTTAATCATAGCCAACACTTGGTTCAAGAATCATAAAAGAAGGTTGTATACTTGGAAGAATCCTGGAGATACTAGTAGGTATCAGATAGATTATATAATGGTAAGACAGAGATTTAGGAACCAGGTTTTAAATTGTAAGACATTTCCTGGGGCAGATGTGGATTCTGACCACAATCTATTGGTTATGAACTGCAGATTGAAACTGAAGAAACTGCAAAAAGGTGGGAATTTAAGGAGATGGGACCTGGATAAACTGAAAGAACCAGAGGTTGTAGAGAGTTTCAGGGAGAGCATAAGGGAACAATTGACAGGAATGGGGGAAAGAAATACAGTAGAAGAAGAATGGGTAGCTCTGAGGGATGAAGTAGTGAAGGCAGCAGAGGATCAAGTAGGTAAAAAGACGAGGGCTAATAGAAATCCTTGGGTAACAGAAGAAATATTGAATTTAATTGATGAAAGGAGAAAATACAAAAATGCAGTAAATGAAGCAGGCAAAAAGGAATACAGACGTCTCAAAAATGAGATCGACAGGAAGTGCAAAATGGCTAAGCAGGGATGGCTAGAGGACAAATGTAAGGATGTAGAGGCTTGTCTCACTAGGGGTAAGATAGATACTGCCTACAGGAAAATTAAAGAGACCTTTGGAGAGAAGAGAACCACTTGTATGAATATCAAGAGCTCAGATGGCAACCCAGTTCTAAGCAAAGAAGGGAAGGCAGAAAGGTGGAAGGAGTATATAGAGGGTTTATACAAGGGCGATGTACTTGAGGACAATATTATGGAAATGGAAGAGGATGTAGATGACGACGAAATGGGAGATAAGATACTGCGTGAAGAGTTTGACAGAGCACTGAAAGACCTGAGTCGAAACAAGGCCCCGGGAGTAGACAACATTCCATTTGAACTACTGATGGCCTCGGGAGAGCCAGTCATGACAAAACTCTACCATCTGGTGAGCAAGATGTATGAGACAGGCGAAATACCCTCAGACTTCAAGAAGAATATAATAATTCCAATCCCAAAGAAAGCAGGTGTTGACAGATGTGAAAATTACCGAACTATCAGTTTAATAAGTCACAGCTGCAAAATACTAACGCGAATTCTTTACAGACGAATGGAAAAACTGGTAGAAGCCGACCTCGGGGAAGATCAGTTTGGATTCCGTAGAAATGTTGGAACACGTGAGGCAATACTGACCTTACGACTTATCTTAGAAGAAAGATTAAGAAAAGGCAAACCTACGTTTCTAGCATTTGTAGACTTAGAGAAAGCTTTTGACAATGTTGACTGGAATACTCTCTTTCAAATTCTGAAGGTGGCAGGGGTAAAATACAGGGAACGAAAGGCTATTTACAGTTTGTACAGAAACCAGATGGCAGTTATAAGAGTCGAGGGGCATGAAAGGGAAGCAGTGGTTGGGAAAGGAGTAAGACAGGGTTGTAGCCTCTCCCCGATGTTATTCAATCTGTATATTGAGCAAGCAGTAAAGGAAACAAAAGAAAAATTCGGAGTAGGTATTAAAATTCATGGAGAAGAAGTAAAAACTTTGAGGTTCGCCGATGACATTGTAATTCTGTCAGAGACAGCAAAGGACTTGGAAGAGCAGTTGAACGGAATGGACAGTGTCTTGAAAGGAGGATATAAGATGAACATCAACAAAAGCAAAACGAGGATAATGGAATGTAGTCAAATTAAGTCGGGTGATGCTGAGGGAATTAGATTAGGAAATGAGACACTTAAAGTAGTAAAGGAGTTTTGCTATTTAGGGAGTAAAATAACCGATGATGGTCGAAGTAGAGAGGATATAAAATGTAGACTGGCAATGGCAAGGAAAGCGTTTCTCAAGAAGAGGAATTTGTTAACATCGAGTATAGATTTAAGTGTCAGGAAGTCGTTTCTGAAAGTATTTGTATGGAGTGTAGCCATGTATGGAAGTGAAACATGGACGATAACTAGTTTGGACAAGAAGAGAATAGAAGCTTTCGAAATGTGGTGCTACAGAAGAATGCTGAAGATAAGGTGGGTAGATCACGTAACTAATGAGGAGGTATTGAATAGGATTGGGGAGAAGAGAAGTTTGTGGCACAACTTGACTAGAAGAAGGGATCGGTTGGTAGGACATGTTTTGAGGCATCAAGGGATCACAAATTTAGCATTGGAGGGCAGTGTGGAGGGTAAAAATCGTAGAGGGAGACCAAGAGATGAATACACTAAGCAGATTCAGAAGGATGTAGGTTGCAGTAGATACTGGGAGATGAAGAAGCTTGCACAGGATAGAGTAGCATGGAGAGCTGCATCAAACCAGTCTCAGGACTGAAGACCACAACAACAACAACAAGAGTAGTGGTATCACTGGAGGACAGATTACTTTGTATATTGAACTTTGAAAATAATGTGTTAGTGTGTAAATCTTCTTCACTGTCTCCTTCTTGTAAATGTATACATGGATCTGAAAATGGAAAAGTTGCTCATCAGGTTTGTAACATTGTCTATATTATTTAACCGCTATACAGGAACTCTGGGTCAGTTGCAGGTGGCCTAGATAGCAATTTCCAGGAGCAACAAAAATTTGGTTTTCAATACTTTGCATGTATATTCACTGAATTTTAAAAATCTATTAATTATAATCTTGTGTTAAAAATTGAACACAGAAAGACAAGTATCAAGAGTTAGAACCTGTGTGTTTGTCATGAGGCGGTGTAACAAGTGGCGCACAAATACCTAGACTGTATTCACCCAGTATTAGAGAATGAGAACACTCAGTAACTTTCAGTAAGCCTTAGAAGTAATTTGAAAATTGAAACCCGGAAATTTTTCGGAATTCCGGGAATTTTTCATTGTTTTAGTTTTCAGTTAAATATTCGTGATTTCGACGGGTAAGGACCAACACTCTAACAAAGGATATTACTGTATCCCACTTCTGCAGAATAATACTGCAACAACAAAACATGAACGAGAGAAAAAAATGAAAATAAAACTTAAGTCGCAAAAGAAATACGCCATATACAACAATAAAATACAGTGCTCATACAAGCGTTTGCCAACTGCAAAGTGTGTCAAAGGCTTTGGGAAGACTATGCAATGCTTCCTAACAACAAATTGTCTCCGATGAGAGTGACGTCACAACTGTTTACTTTAGATTCGTTTGAGCAGTTGTGGGCGGGCTCTTGCGCATGTGCAGTTGAGTCGCATATGAGAAGTACCTTCTCCCGCTTCTGGCTACAGACGTGTGGTTGGGCGCCACTATCTAATATTGCCCCGGTTCGGAAACATCGGAGATCCGGGGCTGATCCACAGAGCAGTCTGAGATGTAGTGGGGAGTCTCCGCATGACCCGTGTTTACTTTTAGTGATTTTTCTGTTTCCTATTCATTGTCATTAGACAAAAACAAAATGGATATCTATGGCTGTGAGCTATCAAATGAATTAAAATACGTTCACATAATTACGGAAGGCTAAAATACGTCATTAGTTTCAGGTTTTATCTCCACCTTTCTTGCAGTCAAGCATTAATCGCCTTGCAGAACAATGAAGTTATTTTTGTTGATTTGCTGAAGAAATTTGGCTTTTATTAATCTTTTGCTCTGGGGCAGTCAATTTACTTGAAACGAAGTGTTTAATTCCGTACTATGGGCTAGTTTCAACTGTTCGCTGTATTTCAAAAGTGCATGTTTTCATCTTCTAGCACGTATGGCATTATGCCATAATAGAGAACCATACATGAGATATAATACAGTACTGGTACTCAAGAAAATTTACATCGGAATCTGGACATACGAATGTGCACTTTAAGCTGAATTACATATTGTAGTATGGTTCAAGAAAATCCGATATTCTTGGTTCCTATGATGCCTTGTTTCTTTTATGACATAGTGTAAGATCTTTTAATGTTTTACACCTACAAACATACGGGCTTCCTGCATCATCGTAGCTGCGCAAGTGCAGTGACGCCTGTTTCTGGCGCTCTCTGGCAACTACTGAAACAAAGCTATTTCTAACAGGTCGGGAGAATATTGCGAATGGTTGTTTGAAAAGCGTTACTGTCAAAGTAAATTTCCTTTTATGCAAGATGAATTATATGCGAGAATGTACGACGAATTTCTTAAATCACAGAGCGTCTGACTCTCATTTAAAATGTCTCTGAGCACTATGGGACTTAACTTATGAGGTCATCAGTCCCCTAGAACTTAGAACTACTTAAACCTAACTAACCTGAGGACATCACACACATCCATGCTCGAGGCAGGATTCGAACCTGCGACCGAAGCGGTCGCGCGGTTCCAGACTGTAGCGCCTAGAACTGCTTGGCCACACTGGCCGGCCTCTCATTTAAAAATCAAGTCTTTGAGAACATACATTTAGAAAAATTTTGAGCTCAGAAGATCATACATTTATGTCTTTATTAAAATTTTACTGACTCATTTGTGTGATGTACCTTAAAGTGTAACACGTGCAAAAAAAATCAACATTATATGTGAAAGCTTAGCTTCTCTTGCAGCTTATTAATCTTCGAGGCCAATATTGCGTGTGAAAGTTTTGCTTTTCTTGTAGTAAAGCTGTGTATGTTGATTTAAACCATGAACTTTTCCTATTTGTGTGTACGCGCTACTTAACAGTGATATTGCTATTGGCTGACTACATCTCATATTCTTCGCTAGAAGATCCGCTGTCACCGGCTGGCGAGATCACGTGACGAGCTATGACTGGCTACAAAAGTGCATTTGTCTTGATTTCAATGCTTCGGAAAGTAACATGCGGCTTTGGTAGAATTTAAATTTACACTTTCGTAATATGAAAATATGCAGCGTACATGTTGCTGCAAATCAAATATCTTTCCAAAACGTTTTAAAACCATAACCATTCAAAGGATTGATAAGTTTTACAGTCCCGAGGAAAAGTATACCGTCACTTAACATGGAAAAAGTGTATTATCACCTGGGAGAAAGTGTAATTTTAACCAGGAAATCCGGGAATTTTTTTTCTTGTCCATGTATACACCCTGTTTACATATATTAGAAACAGGTTGAGGTCCAATACTGAGGCCTATGGTATACCATCCTTACTTCATTGTGATTGGAATAGTGTATGGTTGATTTATATGTTGATCTATTATCTTCTTGAAATTCTATTAGTACTACTTGCTTTCAGCCAATAAGATATGACCTAAGCCAGTTGTCAGGTGTAGCTCTGATACCAATATTATCAAGTTTGTGCTGCAGTAGGATGTGACCTTAAACAGATCAAGACATATGCCAGTTACTTTTTCTTCGCTATCAAGTTTTTGGAGCACTTCACTCAGAAATTCAAATATTTCTGTTTCTGTTGATTGGCCCTTCCGGAAAGTATATTGGACTGTGGATAATATGGTGCACTTTTCTAGGAAATCTAACAACTTCTTATGAAAAATGTTATGTAGTATTTTCGAAAATACTGATAGCAAAGCAATAGCCCTGTAATTAGTTATGTTGTCTTTCTTACCATTTTTGAACATTGGCTTGAGTATCACTACCTTCAAGCAGGAATGAATGGATAGTTGAAAAGGTGGGCTAATGGTACGATTTTTAATGACATATAGGAATCACATCCATACCTTTGAAAATTTTGCTCTTAATGTACTAATTGCCAGTAAAAATTTTTTAGGATTGGTTGGGGGAAGAAATAGGGAGTCAGGGTTTCTATTTAGATTTGTTGGTAGTCTGTTAGAATTTGTATTGGAAGATTTTGTACCAAAGAGTAATTGTTTGCTAATGTCTGAAAATATGTATTAAAGTCACTGGCTACTTCTGGATTTGTAATTTGTTTGCCATCTTGGTCTAGCTGGAGGCTTACCTTTTCTTTTTTTTTGGGGGGGGGGGGAGGGGGGAGTCTCTCGCCTAGTTGCTGTCTGACTCTCTTCCATGTGGCTTTCATTTTGTTCCTGGCCATTATTATGTGGTTATCATTTGCCATTGTCTTAGCTTCTTCTATAACTTTGTGAAATACTCTCTTATAATTCTTGAAATACACCAGAAATTATTCAGTAACATTTTGTGTTTTGAAATTTTCATAAAGTCTCCTCTTTTCAGCACAAGATATTTAGTAAGTGCCTGAGATGTTCCAAGTTTTGCTTGTTAAAATTTGTACATTTTCTTATTACTTGTGGTTCCATATTGCCAGTGGTCTCTATTGGGAATCCAATAAATTGTGCATAACGATCACTGAAACCTGCATACACATTTCCAGTTTCGTATAAATATTTATCTGTATTTATTACTGTCTGATCTGTAATGCTACTAGATGATTTGGTGACTCGGGTCAGGGATTTAATAGTTGTGTGTATGTTATAAGTCTTTAATAAGACGTCACTGTTTAATTTGTCTTTTGAGTACTTGTTGAAATCTATGTTAAAGTCACCACACATGATAGTTGTTTTACTAAATACTTTTGTGCTGTTTAGTCAGGGTGTATATGGCTCGGGACAACCAGGAAAAAGTCGGGAATTTTTTCACTCGGGAGAAAACCAGGAAAAACCAGGGAATTTTTTAAAATTCCAGAAATTTTCATTGTTTTAGTTTTCAGTTACATTTTTGTGGTTTTGACTGGAAGAACTGATACTCTAACAAAGAATTTTACTTTAGCCCGCTACTGCAAGATAATTCTGCAGCAATAAAACATAAATGAGGAAAAAAATCAAAAACAAAATAAAACTCAAGCTACAAAGGAAATGCACCATTTAGAACAACAAAACACAGTGCACACACGAGTGTCTGCCAACAGCAAAATGTTTCAGGGGCTTTAGGACAAAAGACTATGCAATACTTCATAACAACAAACTGCTCCCGATGAGTGTGACGTCACAATTGTTTACATTAGGTTTGTTTGAGCAGTTACCAGCGAGCATATGTGCATGCCAGTACTGTCGCATATGAGCAGTACTTTCTCTCGCTTTTGGCTGCTTGAAATGCGGTTCTTAGCTGTATCTGCAGTAGCGACAAGCAGCCAGATGCTAATCGGAAAAAGTTTTCTAGGGCTCCCAAGCTGCCAGAGTCGCGCATGCGCAGAGCAGTCTGAGTTGTAATGGGATGAGTAGTAGTCTCCACATGAACTGTTTTTATGTTTGATGGTTTTACTGTTTCCTCTTCGTTTACATCCATCAAGCCAAATGAAAACAAAATGTATTCCTGTGGCTATAAAGTGAATTAAAATACATTCACATAATTGGCAGTCAGGCATAAATTGCCTTGTAGAACAATGAAGTTATTTTTGTTGATTTGCTAAAAAAAAGTTAGCTTTAATTAATCTTTTCTGCAGAGGCAGTCAATTTATTTGAATCAGTATTGGCTAGTGTCAACTGTTTGCTGAATTTCAAGTGAACGTTTCTATCTCCTCGGACGTATGGCATTATGTTATAATAAAGAACTAAACATAAGACAACAACAGTACTGATACTCCAAGAAAATTTGCATCCTGAAAACCACACTGAAAAGTTTAATAACAGGTTGGGGACAACTTCTTTGTGAATCTGGACATATGAATATGCCCTTTAAGCCAAAAGATGCCTTTTAGTTTGGGTTACATAATTCCGATGCTCTTGGAGTATCGTCTGATGTCCTGTTTTGTTTATGATGTAATGTAAGATCTCTTAATTCTTTCTATGTAGAAACATTTGAGCTACCTACATCATTGTAGGTGTGCATGTACGGTAACCCCGTTTTCTGGCACACTCTGACAACTGCTGAACCGAATTCTAACAGGTTGCAGGAAAATATTGCGATTGGTGGTTTCATTCTACGCAACATGGATTTTGTTACACGTGCGGACGTTCTTTGAATTTCTTAAATCACAGAGCATTTGATTCTCATTTAAAGCTTAACACTTGGGGAGGGCTAGCCACTGAGAAGAATTTTGAGCCCAGAAGAGAAGACATTTACGTCATGGCTTAAAATTTTACTGGCACATGGTGTGTGATTTTTTTGGCCAAAAGCTTAGTTTCTGACAGTCTTTTTGTTGTGCCTATCTGCGACTCAACACCTCTGCTACATGATAAGTAATATCTGGTGTTCCCCAAGCAAGTGTTATAGGCTCTCTGCTGTTCCTGATCTACATAAACGATTTTGGAGACAATTTGAGTAGCCTACTTAGTTTGCTTGCAGATGGTGCTGTCATTTACTGCCATGTAAAGTCATCAGATGATCAAAACCAATTGAAAAATGATTTAGCCAATATATATGTATGGTGCGAAAAGTGCTAGTTCACGCTGAACAATGAAAAGTTTAAAGTCATATGTACAGGTACTAAAAGGAATCTGCTAAATTTCAGTTACACGATAAATCGTGCAAATCTATAGGCTGTCGATTCACTAAATACTTAGGAATTACAGTTACAAACAACTTAAATTGGAATGATCATATAGATAATGTTGTTGGGAAATCAAACCAAACGCTGCAGTTTATTGACAGAACATTTTCTGAGCTATTAATGGGCAGTATGGGAGCCACATCAGTGGGATTGACAGAGGAAATCGAAGTGTAGTCAAAGAAGTGTAGATCGTTTTGTATCATTACGAAATAGGGAAGAGAGTGTCGTGGATATGGTACATGTATGGGGTGCCAGTCATTAAAACAAAAACATTTTCCCTTGCGGCAAGATCTTCTCGTGAAATTTTAATCACCAACTTTCTCCTCATAGTGTGAAAATATTGTTGCTGCCCATTTACATAGGGAGAGATGATCATCATACGGAAATATTTAGGTGTTTGTCTTTCCCGTGTACCATTCGAGAGTGGAACCGTAGAGAAATAGCTCCGAGGTGATTCGATGAAACCTCTCCCAGACACTTAATTTGTAAATTGCAGAGTAATTCTGTAGATGTAGATGTATAAGGGCTGGCATAAGGTCCTTCCTGTTGCCACCCCATTATCCCCAGGGGTGGATTATGTGTAACCCAGCTGTCTGCATATAGCGTTATTTGTGCAAAAGTGAGAGAACATTTTCAAAATGTTTGCGAATTGAGTAACTACATGGGTTTGTGAATTGTGTAACTACATGGGACTTGGGTGGGTACTAGTCCAATATTTATCTAGCGGGATATGGGGCACGCCCTAAAAGCCACACCCAGCCTGGCTGGCACACAGACACCATCATTAATCTGCGAGGCATATTCATTCTGGGGTTAGCACCCCTCGACGTTCTGGAAGTGGCGCTTTAATGCACGTGGCTATATGGGCGAGTTCTCGATGCCCTGTCTCTGTATATATTTATTATGCTTTGATGCATCATTAATTGACACCACATTTAATGTTAAAGCTTTGATAGTGTAAAGTGTAGATAGTGTAAGTGTAGTGTAGTCATTGGCATTTCAACCCCCTGTAGGAAAAGCATGCTAAGTTTGTGAATGTCTCAGTTGAGTGCTATCTAATACGGTAGCAAAAGTGCTTCCACCGAGCATGAGTTTACGAATGATTATTTATTTACTGTCTTTTTTTTTTTTTTTTTCATATAGTCACCAACTGGTAACTTTTGCAAACGTCATAGCATTTTTATACAATTTTTGTACAACCAGTAGGAATTTGCAGTTCACATTTACAAGAAGCCATTTATGGGTGACACACTTGGCAATACATGGTGCAGTACTTCATAATGCAACATACAGTTGTTATATAGTATAGGTTACAGCAAGTTGTTACAAAAATAATAATATATTACAATCACCTCAGAATCGTATGTCGTATAGATAGGAGAGTTAGGCCTACATTTAAGAATAGCTACATTTTATTATCAGTATTCACTCAGTGAGTACAAACATTTGAGAGTTAAGAATGATTTTAATTCCCTTTTGAATACTTTACCTCTGTGGCATCTTATAGCACTTGGCAGTTTGTTAAACCATATGTGGCCATTTATCCAAGGACTATGATCTGTTGTCTTTAGTTTAGTCCCGTTTCTCTGAAGAAGCAACCTTTTTGTCTTGTGTTATGGGTATGCACATCAGAGCTCTTAGCTTCATTATTTTTATGGTCCACAGAGAATGTTATTAATTTGTACAGATACAAGAAGTATACTGTTAGATATTTATGTCGTACAAAGGTTTCCCTACATGAATCTCTGTATCCTAGTCGATGCATGGTCCTGATTGCTCTTTTCTGCAGTGTTGGGATTCTGTTCATGTGTCTACCAGCAGCACATCCCCATACCTCTATTCCATAATTAATATATGCAAATATAGTCCCATAATAAGCAGTTTTAAATGTTTGTTTAGACACTAATTTTGATAGTTTGCTAATTAAGTGCAGTGAACTGTTGATTTTATTGCATATGTTCTACCAATCTAAGATTTTCGTCTAGATATATCCCCAAAAATGTACATTTGTTAGTGTCTACTTTTTTGATGCCACTTATATTATCAATACAGGTTTGGTATGAATTACCAAGTTTAAATGGTAATAGCTGGGATTTGCTAATATTGACTTTTAGACCTTGATCATGGAAGTAAGTAGTTATTTGACTTACGCCATCAGTTGCAGTCAATGTCAAGTCATTAGTTTGTCTGCAAAAGAACAAAAGTGACGTATCATCTGCATAACTTAATACTTGGGAGTACAGAGGTGCCCCTAAATCATTAATGTAGACCAGGAAAACGAAGGGGCCCAATACCTAGCCCTGAGGTACACCTTGTTTTACTGTTTCATAGCTGGATTGGAAATGTTTGATCTGACCATTAATTTCATAACTCAGCTTTGTACACTGCTTACGATTGGTTAGATAAATGATCAGTAGTTGTATGAATGTGGCATTTATATTGTAAGTTTCCAGTTTGCTTAGTAGTAGCTCATGGTTCACTGATTACAAGAACTAAGAATGCAAAATGTGTGTCGTTACCTCCAGTTCCAGGATGAAGTGTCTTATTTGCAAGTTTCTTTTTGCGAATGTATTGTGCCCGAGTTTTTGTGAGTTTTGTTTTACTGTAACTACAGCATACCCTGAGTTTGTAAACACAATACAAATTAGCATCACATTTAGCCAACTTACATCACATTTCAAGACTCATTAGCATAACAAACTGTACTAAAATTTACACATTTTGTAAAGATATTTTATGTTGTGTACACTTAAAATGCATATTTTTGTAAGAAGCAAGTACAAGGGTTGGAACTTTAATAGTGGCAACTATTTATTTACAGCTCATACAAAATAGATATGTGTTTCAAAGTTTTACTGACATTCAAAGTAGTCACCAGCATCGTGTATAATCCATTTCCAGCGATGTGGAAGTTGTGGCATACTCTTAGCCGTGCCAGTTGTGTTGACAATTCGAGTGGCGCGGTCTATTGCCCAACGAATTTGTAGTGAATTTGAAGTGAATGCTATGAAGTGTTTCCTTCAGTTTAGAAATGTAGTTGAACTCACGAGGGCTTCAGTCAGGGGAGTGCAGTCGGTAGTATAGCACTTAGCAGCCCCATCAGTCAAACAAATCAGTAACAGCTTGCACTGTATGTGCTTGAGCATTGTCCAGCAAAATGATGGTCAGGTCACTTCTGTCTCTATGCTGTTCATTTTTGGAACACAACCTACGACCAGCTTAGAGACAGAAGTGATGACACTTTCTGCAGGACCTGACCACCATTTTGCTGGACAATTCTCAAGCACGTACAGTGCAAGCTGTTACCAATCTGTTTCGACTGATGGAGCTGCTAAGTGCTATACCACTTACTGCACTCCCCTGACTTAAGCCCTCGTAAGCTCAACACGATTTTTAAACTGAAGGAAACACTTCACGGCATTCGCTTCAGAACTGCTACAAATTCGTCAGGCAATAGACCGTGCCGATCGAACTGTCAACACAACTGGCACTGCTAAGAGTTTCCTACGACTTCCACATCACTGGCAACAGGTTATCCACAATGCTGATGACTACTTTGAGGGTCAATTAAACTTTGAAACCCGTATCTATTTTGTACGATCTGTAAATAAATAGTGGCCACTATTAAAGTTCCAACCCTCGTATAAGTACAAAAACCATGAAATATAACATGTTAGCTTTGCAAACACTTAAAATAACACAATACATACTATATTTGTTTGCATCAGCTAATCACAGCACATCACTCTTTTTACACGTAAACTCGCCAGGGCCTTGGGTTGAAAATGATGTGTTGGCAAATGTGCCAACACCTTGTTGATAGAGGAGGCTGAAATGCACGCTAACTAACGCAGACGGGCGTGAATTCTGGAACAGGATACGTTATGAATGCACTAAAGAAAAGTACGTAGCTAAATTAATACTCAACTTTTAATTCCATCATTGTGGTACATCGCTCTTGGCTATACAAATGAGACACTCTCCAGATATGGTTAATCGCGCCTTGCTAGGTCGTAGCCATGGACTTAGCTGAAGGCTATTCTAACTGTCTCTCGGCAAATGAGAGAAAGGCTTCGTCAGTGTAGTCGCTAGCAAAGTCGTCGTACAACTGGGGACGAGTGCTGGTACGTCTTTCTAGACCTGCCATGTGGTGGCGCTCGGTCTGCAAATACTGACAGTGGCGACACGCGGGTCCAACATGTACTAATGGACCGCGGCCGATTTAAAGCTACCACCTAGCAAGTGTGGTGTCTGGCGGTGACACCACAGAAAACACGTGAAAAACGATCTCAATTTCAGTACTGAAAACCCGGAAAACATTAAGAATGCAGTGAAGCTAATATGCTATAAACCATCTGCGATTTTCACATTTATATGTGTGTATTACAAAAATCTTCAATTAAGGTGAGATCAGATGCCCCATGCCGTCAATGCTAAATTCTTTCAACTTTTAACCCATTATTTCTAAAACTGTTGATGATATCACCACCAAATTTTTACCAATTAATTATCTGAATGTATTTATTCACTGATCTAGAATGCAAAAAGTACACTCAGTGGAAATAGAGATACAATTTTTGTAAATATGCCTGTTTATTTGAATAAACAATTGTGTTTTATACAACACATCATCAATTATATAACTCTCAAAACACTGATTGTAGACCCATATAATCACCTCCTCTATATAAACAATCCCCATAAATTTTATGTTTTTATGATTATTGGTTCATGAGAAAATGGGTCTTTTGCCTGAAAATTTACAGTTTTGAGATAATTCAAGTTTAAATAAGAAGTCTATAGAAACATACCTTTCTTCTTTAAAAAAACTGACTAAAGGCAGCCTGCACCATAATCTGATCTTTCTTTTTCACCTAAATTCTTCATTCTTCTCTTCTTTCTTGCCTCCTTGATCATTTGCTGAGCAGTAATTTCAACTTTGCGCACTCTTAATGAGTCCCTAGCTTCCAGTGTAGTTGCCGTATTCTGCCCTCTATTTATTCCCAGCTGATCCAGGACTTTTAATCTCCCATAATTCCTACCATTGAAAACAATAATTGCATCTCTCACACACCAAGTCTTAAAGTTTTTATGCCTACAAACACATTTTTTGGAATCCGTGTCCACACAATATTGTTAAATGCCTCATTAGTATCCTGTGTCTTCCCATGAAGGCATTTCTTTAGCAAGTCTGGGTGTGCTAAGTCTCTAAATATAGGCTTAATGGCCTCCATTACTGCTTCGGTATTGTTTATGTTTAAATGCATTTGATTTTTCTGCTGCCTCTGCTTTTCTGTACTTGCATCATGTATCTGGTGCAGGCGGGCATAAGCTATGTACAGGGTTAGTGTATGTGAATAGCCTGTGAAAGTATTGTAGTAACTCTGTTCACGTTACGTCGCACTTCACTTAGCGTAGACCGGGACTGTGTCCTAGGCATGCCCGATGTTGACTGACTGCGCTCTGCCTGTCCTGCCGGAGTTGTTGTTGTTGTTACGCCGGCAGAGGGCGCGTCCGAATTCTCGCGTGCCCTCTGGTGGACGGGACTCTACTTGCGGCAACTACTGTCCATGACACGCCGTGCCAATGTGCGCCTCCCGCGATCTTTCTGGTGGCTACTACACTCCTCCTCCTTCGGGGGGTGAAGCCACTGTGATCCACTGCGTCGAAAGGTGGAGCGTCGGGCAGGAGCGATGACCTCCACATCCATGGGATGGCCGGAGTCGAGGGAATCTGCCAACCCTCGAGCCGGAACCTTCGAATATGGCTGGAAATGACCCACACGAAGAGGCCCCCGTCGTCCCACAACCGGAGCCCGGGACAGAACGGGCGACAAGCTGTCGAACTCCGGATCCTGTTCCACCTCAGGAGGGGCAAGACCCAGTGGCGGGGACGAAGGGGAAGGGACGACCACAGGGGAACTAGCCCCCTGCGAAACCGGGCCGGCCGGGGGGGCCAGCTCTCGCTGGGGCAGCTCGAATGACGGCGATGCCGGTGCTGGAGCCACTGGAGGCTGCCAAGGCTGAGAACCATCACAGTGCGGCAGAGTCACAGCGGGGAGAGGAGGTAACGTCCCCTGTGAAACCAATACAGGTGCCGGCAATGGGGAAGCCGGTGTCCGAGAGGGCGGAGGGTGGGTGCCCGAACGTGGACGTAGCTGATTTTGGTGACGACGTACCACCCGGTCCCCCACCTGCAAGGTATAGAGCCGGCGGCCATGTCGGTGCAGGACCACCGCCGGTATCCAACGTGGATTGCGACCAAACCCACGGGCCCAGACTGACATACCCAGTGGAAAGCCAGGTACTCCGTTTTGGGAAGACTGGCGAGGACCAGGCTGGAGGAGGTGCAGCAGAGTCCTAGGTTGACGCCCATGGAGGAGCTCTGCGGGGCTGCGGTCTCCCATTGGTGTGGTCCGGTATGCCGTCAAGAAAAACGTCAATGCTTCCTCTGCAGGAAATTCGTGCACATACTTTTTCATCTGCGTCTTAAAGGTGCGCACCATGCGCTCAGCTTCCCCATTCGATTGTGGATGGAAGGGGGGAGAGCAAACGTGCCGAATACCGAAGCGCCTACAAAAATCCTGGAAGGTCTGCGAAAGAAACTGCGGTCCATTGTCCGAGACCAGGGTGATTGGCAGACCTTCCACAGAAAAGATTTTTGCTAGTGCCTGGATTGCAACGTCTGAAGTGGTTGAGGAGCAGCGAACCACATATGGGAATCGGGAATAAGCATCAATGACAATGAGCCAAAAGCCATTGAGAAACGGCCCCGCAAAATCGATGTGAACACGTTCCCACGCCTGGGTTGCCGGCGGCCATGAAGAGAACGCTGCCCTGGGAGATGCTTGTTGGCTCGCACACTGGGAACAGGCGGCCACCAAGTGCTCAATTTCTCTGTCAATACCGGGCCAGTACACATGTCTGCGAGCCAAGGTTTTAGTACGGGAAACACCCCAGTGCCCCGCATGTAATAACTTGATGACCTCCCGTCGTAAACTTGCAGGAACAACCACGCGAGGAGCTGTATCATCGGTAGCCAGAAGGAGAACTCCTTCCAAGACCGAGAGACGGTCTCGTAGAAGAAAATAATTACGAAGAGGGTCCGAGGCCCGGCCCGGAGGGCGGGACGACCACCCCTGCTGAATGAGGCGAACTACTTGCCGGAGAACCGGGTCAGCCGCTGTTTCCCTGGCGACTCGAGAACTAGTGATCGGGAAGCCATCAACCGCCTGGCGGGACGCCACATCCAAATGAAAACACATAATCTCCTCTCAATCAAATGTAGGGTCCGGGCCCACCGGAAGACGGGAAAGAGCGTCGGCGTTGGCATGCTGGCCTGTAGGGCGAAAACGAATGTCATAATGGTACTTAGAGAGGAACAAGGCCCAGCGCTGTAGTCTGTGGGCCGCCCTATCCGGAATCTGAGAGGCGGGGCCAAATAACGATATTAACGGCTTATGGTCAGTGATTAACTGAAACTTCGTGCCATACAAGAAAGGGTGAAACTTGGTAACAGCGTAGACAATGGCCAAAGCCTCTTTTTCCACCTGGGAGTAATGGGCCTGCGCGGGACTAAGCGTTTTCGACGCAAACGCCAGTGGTTGCTCGGAACCATCTGCGTTGCGATGGGCCAGGACCGCCCCCACCCCATACTGTGAAGCATCCATAGCCAGGACTAACGGCTTATGGGGATCAAAAGTAGCCAAACAAGGGGCTGACGTGAGGAGGCCCTTCAACGAGGTGAACGCTCGCTCGCATGCCGGCGACCAATCAAAAGGAACACCCTTGTGCAGAAGGCAGTACAGGGGGTGGGCTATAGTGGAAGCCCTGGGAATGAACCGGTGGTAATAGGCTATCTTGCCTAAAAAAGCTTGTAACTCCTTCAGCGATGTGGGCCGAGGAAGGTTGACGATACCTTGGACCAAACTTCCTAGTGGCTGGATGCCATGCCGAGAGATGGTGTAGCCCACATACTCAATGGACGGTTGGAAGAAGGTTGACTTCTGCAGGTTGCAACGCAAGCCCACAGACCTGAATTTGAGAAAGAGGGTGCGAAGGTTGTGCAAGTGGTCCGTCGTGCTGCGGCCCGTGACAATTATGTCATCCAGGTAATTAATACAATGAGGGATTGTCGACGTGACATGCTCAAGATAACGCTGGAATATTGCCGGGGCACTGGATATTCCAAAAGGCAACCGCTGGTATTGGTAAAGGCCAAACGGGGTGTTGACGACTGCCAGCCGTTTGGAGTCCTCATCAAGTGGTATCTGATGATAAGCCTCTGACAGATCGATTTTCGAAAAATAGTGGCCTCCCGCCACGGCGGAGAACAATTCATCAGCACGAGGCAAAGGATAGGTGTCCACCACCAATTGGGAATTAATGGTGGCCTTAAAATCGCCACAAAGACGTAATTTTCCAGAGGGCTTCTTGACAATAACGAGGGGCGAAGCCCACTCACTGGAAGAAATGGGAAGAACGACCCCTAGGGCTGTCAGCCGGTCTAGCTCTTCCTTTACCTGAGGGCGGAGAGCCAAGGGGATCTGCCTCGCGCGTAGAAAACGCGGGCAAGCCGACGCCTTCAATGTTAAGTGAGCTTCAAAATCTGAAACACGCCCCAGGCCCTCCTCAAAAATGTCTGGAAAGTCTGAGATCAAAGATTCTAATGAGTGATAGGGAACGTCTTCGGAGACCAACTGTATGGTGTCAGCGATAGAAAAACCGAAAGCTTGAAAGGCATCCAGGCCAAAAAGGTTAGCGGAGCTCGCATCACTGACAACAATAAAAGTAATAGGCCGAGTGACTGATTTGTAAGTCACGTCGGTACTGAATTGACCCAGTAGGGGAATGAACTGTTTACCATAACCGCGTAGACGCCGGTAAACTGGCGCCAACGGGGGCGATCCAAGGTCGGAATACGTTTGTGCATTCAACAACGCAACTGCCGCGCCCGTATCTACTTGCAGTTGTAACCGGCGCGACCGAACTGACACCTCGATAAAGAGTTTGCGTGCCGATGCGTCGGGAGCCTGGCCCGATGAAACTTCCTGAATGTCAACGTCCATGTCCTCTGTACTTGCTTCCTTCGATTCCTTTGAGGCTGAGCGGCAAACTTTAGCAATGTGACCGTTTTTATGACATTTGCGACAAACGGCCCAACGCTGGGGGCACTTTGACCGATCGTGATGTATATAGCACGACGCACAGGACGGCAACAGGGGCCGGCGGCCGGAATTCTGTTTACGCGCCGCGCGGGAGCGGCCGTAACGGCCGGATTGTACCGCTCGCACGTCGTCCACCCCGGACACAGTGGACGCGGCCGCGCCGCCCTGAACCTCCGCGACGTCGCACCACGCTTCCAGCTGTTGACCTGCTGCGTGAGAGACTTCATACGATTGAGCAATGGACAGGACTTCTTCGAGGGAAGGGTCTTCTAACTGCAGGGCCCGTTGCCGGACCTCCCTATCAGGGGCCGAACGAACAATGACGTCGCGTACCATAACATGGGCATACGACTCCCGCGACTGCTCCGTGACAAAATGACACTTGCGACTAAGACCGTGCAGGGTTGCGGCCCACGCCCGGTAAGACTGATGGGGCTGTTTCTTGCATTGATAGAACTCGACCCTAGCCGCCACAACATGCGTGCGGCGGCGATAATATGAAGACAGCAATGAACACAATGCGTCAAAAGACAAGGACGAGGGTTCCTGCAATGGCGCCAGCTGCCGCAAAACTTGATACAGCGAGGGAGATATCCAAGACAAGAAGAGAGCACGACATACCTCCGCCTCGGCAACATGAAACGCCTGGAAATGCTGCCGAAGGCGATGTTCATATGCGTCCCAATCCTCCGCCGTCTCGTCATACGGGGGAAAGGGAGGAGGGAACGGCGCCGGAGCAGACGGCGGTGAGAGCAACGCCGGAAGCACTTGTTTCATGGTGGCCATGAGCTCCGTCTGCTGCGCAACCAAAACCCGCACCAAATCCTCCATGCCGTGGAGAAACTACGAAACCGGAACAACGACGCAACACGCGAAAGAACGACCCTACTCGTCGCCAATTGTGTAGTAACTCTGTTCACGTTACGTCGCACTTCACTTAGCGTAGACCGGGACTGTGTCCTAGGCATGCCCGATGTTGACTGACTGCGCTCTGCCTGTCCTGCCGGAGTTGTTGTTGTTGTTACGCCGGCAGAGGGCGCGTCCGAATTCTCGCGTGCCCTCTGGTGGACGGGACTCTACTTGCGGCAACTACTGTCCATGACGCGCCGTGCCAATGTGCGCCTCCCGCGATCTTTATGGTGGCTACTACAAGTATGTTGCCCACAATGCTCTTTTCATGCTTTCCAAATCATGTGGGTTTTCTCTAATGGCTTTGCCATTGTATTCCTGAAATTTGGCAGAAGTTAGAAATTATTTTTCAACACCACAATTTTTGCATATAATTTTTAAGTTTAAACACTATTCCATTCCTAGCAATCACATCTTCTGAAATCACTGTATCTCCACCATGTAACTTGCATGCTAAAGTCTCTCTCATTACTGCTGTTAAAATATTCAAATCTATAATTATATTCACAGCAATGCATTCATGGACAGTTAATGCATCTCCAGCACACTGAGCTAGCAATTTTCTTTACGATGCACTGGGGAGAGTGCCAACAGCCTTCTAGCCTTTAAACTATTATTTTGATTCAATTCATATTATCCACAATTGGTTATGTCATTTTAATAAGAGCAACAATGTACAACATTTTCACTATAAACACAGCAAACAACCAAACATGTTAACATTTCCCTTGTTTTCAAAGATATGCAAGTGTATGGGCGAGGAATACTAAATAATCAGTGCAGCCAACCCATGGTAAACAACGCCAAAGAGAAAGGAAAAAACCACAGCCTTCTAGGGCAAGTATTTCTGAGATTTGAATATAAATCTGAGAGGACGACAAAACCAGTGGAGACATCGCGATGTGTCAAGTTTTTTATATTAAAAAAAAAAAAATTAAAAAAAAATAAACGGAATTTTTTCAAAAATTATGCACCAACAGCTCCAGGAAGTCCAAGTATTTATATAGCAGAAAAAAACTAAATTAGCTATTTTTTTTGAAAATTTGGAGCCTGATCTTACCTTAAAGTGGGTACACTACATAAAGATCTCTCCAATTGTCATTTTTATTTAAATTTCTTTATGCTAAAGTTTTGGGAAATGATAGTTTGACAGCTAAACATGCTACCTATAGATCTTATCTTGGATTTAGCATTTGGTGATATTTAGTAACTGATTATGAAAAGGAAAGGAGATGTTTTAGAGAATCCTGGCACCATAGTTTCGATTGATAAATGGTACGGCCTTCTTCAGTGCAGGAACTGTGAGCTGTACCTGCGTAGTGTGTTACTTTTATATGTGCTAAGAAGTTGAAACTGAACTTGACACTGTTTTAATGTGAGATTAAGGACAAGAGATATAATAAGAGAGTTTTGTTGCATTACAGTCACTCTGTTCCCATCAGGTAGTGTGCTGGGTCTGTGATAAAAGTTGCGCCCGTAATAAGCAAAAAGAAATTTCAAAGATGAAGGAAAATGACATATTAAAGCTTAAAGAAGGTAACATATGAGGGTGGTTTGAAAAGTTGTCTGAATGGAATAGAAAAAAAGTACTTCAATCACTGAAATATTTTTAATTTTTCAATGTAGTCTCCTTGTAGATTAATGCACTTGGTCCAATGATGTTCCAGTGCTTTTATCTTATCTCGAAAGTAAGTTTCCTCCAGGCCTGCAAAATAGTTGTCAACTCTGGCTATCAATTCTTCGCTTGAAGTGAATCTTCGTCCACCAAGATGGGTTGAGATGGAAGTCTGAGCATCCATATCAGGTGAATAAGGCAGGTGTGGCAACAATTCATACTTTAATTCGTGTCGTTCTGATATGTCCATTCTCATGTGTTTTTGATCCAACGTCAAGAGTTGTGGCACCCATCTTGCAGATAATTTTTTCGTTTCTAATTCTTCAGTTAAAATGTGATATACCCTTTCAGACGACATCTGGCATGCGTGATCAATTTCATGCACTTTCAATCGGTGATCCTCCATGACCGTTTTGTGCACTTTTGCAATGATTTCTGGAGTAGTGACACATCTTGGCCAACCACTGCGTGGATCATCATATAAGCTTTCCCGACCAAATGTAAATTCATTTGTCCACTTAGCAAGAGTTGAATATGAAGGAGCAGAGTTCCCCAGTGTATTCTGGAAATTGGCATGAATGTCCTTTGCTTTCACACTTTTATTTATGAAGTACTTAATCGCTGCTCGAATATCGATTTTTTCCATTTTCACAAATCACTATGTGGGAACAACAGATATAGTTTAACAACATGATCTTAGAATTTGCTAATGTGAAGGTCTTATGATAGTTGTTGAATGTGATTAATTTGTGAAGTCCTATATGCAAAGTTTGTGCCTTCATCTTTCTTTGTGAAATAAAGAAATGATTCTGAATATAATAGAGGGAAACATTCCACGTAGGAAAAATATATCTAAAAACAAAGATGATGAGACTTACCAAACAAAAGTGCTGGCAGGTCGATAGACACACAAACAATGTCTGTATATGTGTGGATGGATATGTGTGTGTGGGCGAGTGTATACCCGTCCTTTTTTCCCCCTAAGGTAAGTCTTTCCGCTCCCGGGATTGGAATGACTCCTTACCCTCTCCCTTAAAACCCACATCCTTTCGTCTTTCCCTCTCCTTCCCTCTTTCCTGACGAAGCAGCCGTTGGTTGCGAAAGCTAGAATTTTGTGTGTATGTTTGTGTTTGTTTGTGTGTCTATCGACCTGCCAGCGCTTTTGTTTGGTAAGTCTCATCATCTTTGTTTTTAGATATAAAGAAATGATTCTGTTAGACGTAGAAAACTGAATGTTCATCCAAATTCGGAATCAATGGATTGCACCAGCTTCGTACAAGATGGCACTCTGCATTGTTTTTGCATTAGGGTTTAACGTTTTATGAAAAACAAATTTTCACAACACTGGATTGAAAATATTTGAAGAACATCACCACTCCTCACATGAAAAGTTTCTAAGCAAATAAAGTAACCAAGGTGGGATCTGCTGCTTGTTGTTGTTGTTGTTGTTGTTGTTATTATTATTATTGTTATTATTTGGCCCTGTAAAGAAGTCAGCTTTTAAAATGGTCAGTATTGCTGTTTCAATAAGTTAGCAGTGCTGAACGTTTTTACAATTCTTATTTGTTTTGGTTAGTGATGAAGTGCTTCATGACCGAACTGCATGCTGTCACAGATAACACTCATTACAATGAATTGAATGCATTGAATATGTCAGTTGTGTTTAGACTGATTGCTAAATTCCAGGAAACCAGTTTAGTTGTAGACATTAAACCTACAGGGTGGGCTTGTGTTAGTTGTTCAGTGGAAAACATTGCCATCATGAGAGATAATGTGGCTGTAAGTCTGGTGAATACATTTGCCGACATTTACAACAGTTGCAACAAGTTCTGAAAGGTGATCTACACCACTGGGTCTATAAAATCCAACTGACCCGAGAACTGAAGCCAATCACGAAAAGCTCTGATCATTTGTCCACTGGGTGCTTGCGATACAAAGAGCGGGCAGTAGTTTCATTAAGAAAATAACCTTCACAGATGAGGTGCATCTTCTGTTGCACAGATTCATAAACAAACAAAATTGCAGGATTTAGGGCACAGAAAAAAGTACGAGTAATTATAGAGAATCCGTTATGTCCTCAGTGAGTGACAGTGTGGTGCAGCATTTGGGCCGAGAGTGTAATTGGGCCGTACTTCTTCGAAGACAGTGCCGGAAATGCACTGACAATGCTACTGCAATACAGGGTCATTCAAAAAGAATACCACAACTTTAGGAATGTAAAACTGTGCAACGACAAAAGGCAGAGCTAAGCACTATCTGTCGGCGAATTAAGGGAGCTATAAAGTTTCATTTAGTTGTACATTTGTTCGCTTGAGGCGCCGTTGACTAGGCGTCAGCGTCAGTTGATGCTAAGATGGCGACCGCTCAACAGAAAGCTTTTTGTGTTATTGAGTACGGCAGAAGTGAATCGACGACAGTTGTTCAGCGTGCATTTCGAACGAAGTATGGTGTTAAACCTCCTGATAGGTGGTGTATTAAACGTTGGTATAAACAGTTTACAGAGAATGGGTGTTTGTGCAAAGGGAAAAGTTCTGGACGGCCGAGAACGAGTGATGAAAATGTAGCACGCATGCAGCAAGCATTTGTTCGCAGCCCAGGAAAATCGACTCGCAGAGCTAGCAGAGAGCTCGAACAAGAAGCACAACAATTCATATTTCAGCAGGATGGAGCGCCACCACGTTGGCACTTATCTGTCCGTAACTACCTGAACGTCAACTACCCGAGGCGATGGATCGGCCGCCAGGCAGCCCGTGACAGAGCACTTCATCACTGGCCTCCAAGAAGCCCTGATCTTACCCCCTGCGATTTTTTCTTATGGGGGTATGTTAAGGATATGGTGTTTCGGCCACCTCTCCCAGCCACCATTGATGATTTGAAACGAGAAATAACAGCAGCTATCCAAACTGTTACGCCTGATATGCTACAGAGAGTGTGGAACGAGTTGGAGTATCGGGTTGATATTGCTAGAGTGTCTGGAGGGGGCCATATTGAACATCTCTGAACTTGTTTTTGAGTGAAAAAAAACCTTTTTAAATACTCTTTGTAATGATGTATAACAGAAGGTTATATTATGTTTCTTTCATTAGATACACATTTTTAAAGTTGTGGTATTCTTTTTGAATCACCCTGTATAATAAGGGGTGTTTTGTGGTCTGAACTGGATTGTGTGAATGCTGAAGAAGTTCGGTTTCAACAAGATGGTGTAACCTAAGCACAGGCAACATTTGGTGACCCGTGAGCCTGATTCACATCATTCTTTAAGCTCACGGGCCATCCCTTTGTGTAACGTGAAAGCAGCGCTCCTAGTGCATAAAGTCAAAACTGTAGCGTCTGTGACATTATTGTTTATGGGGTAATGCACTGATATGAATGGCATGGGTTTTCTGATATGCCATGCCAGCAAATTGTGCCTCAAAACCCATGTTTTTTGAGAGTACATTATTTTGTGGACATCGTATCCTTACTTATGGCATTTTATGGTAGCTGTCATTAAAACTTCCGTGCCAAAATTCTGCAATGCTGTTAATAAAGAAACAGTATTCACAAAACGTAAATCAATGTAAGCATATGAAGATTGGTTGAGAGGAATCTTTAAATGTAATTACCGAAAAATAGTCACCCATAAAAGCAACCGTGGCAGATAGTCTGTAATATTATATAAAGACATTGTTTTATATACTTCATAGATTTACTTCAGATTTTTAGACAATATTCTAAGAACTTTTGGACCGACATAGGCTGCAGATCCTTTACAATATATATGATACGTAAATTTGTATTTACTATATGAATGAAAAAGGTTTTTAGCAAAAATCTTAACAAGTTCTTGACTGATTTTCTTCAAATTTCTAAATGACACATTCAAAACTTTGAACAAATGATTTGTCCCATATATATTCTTCCTCCTCTTATAGTGTGTTTGGGGAGGAAAGGTCAATATTTTAAACAGTGATAGTGTAAGTAATTCTGAACAAAAGATGTTATAGGAACATAGATCCGCACATGCTTCGTTAGGGAGGTATGGGTATTGAAAGGAACTTTAATTCTGCAAAATTGATGTGCACAAGGTGAACGTATATGCAGTAAAACTGGACCATAATGTGATTTTCTTGCAAACAATGCACAGATACATGCAATGTTTATGCTATGCAACGTATCACGTATTAAGGTCGTGTGACATACGTAGTACAATCACCCGTTGTTTGCGCAGTTGTGCCGTTTAAGTCACATTGTGTAGTGTACAGGTGATGGATCGGTTAGCTGTGTAGTGTATGGTGTTAACTGTTGTCTTACAGGTGCTGCTTACAATGCCACACGTCTACAGTAATGAGGAATACGTAGATATGGTGTATGTTTAGGCTTCTGTGACGGTAGTGCTACTGCTGCGAGAGAAGAACACCACAGGTGCTTTCCTGCTCGATGATTACCTGATTGCACAGTGTTTACCCCTTTGAGTGCAACAGGCTCTCTTCCAAGTAGACGTCAACAAACTTTGCAGGAACAGGAAGAAATTATCGCAGGTGTTGAGCGAAATATCGGTACGAGCATACGAAGAATGTCCCTGCGTATAAATGTCCCACAGACAAGTGTATGGGAAACATTACATGTGGAAAACCTGTAACCATTTCACATACAGCGTGTCCAAAATCTCCACGTTGGCGACAATGCTCAACGACTTCAGTTCTGTCTCTGGGTAATTGAGAATAGTCATTTGCTTCCATACGTACTATTCACTGATGAAGCCCATTTTTCACGACATGGAATAGACAACACACACAATAATCATCGATGGTCATGGGAAAATACACACGCTTTAGTGGATAGCAATTTCCAAGTTCATTTTGCCATAAATGTTTGGTGCGGCATGATCCGTAACCTTTTGGTAGGTCCATTTATTATCTATCAGCGACTGTCAGGAGAGAGGTGCCTGCATTGTTTGGAAAATTCGTTTCTGGATTGATTTGATTTTGACAGAGAAGCTAAAACAGCTTTGGTCTAACCCACCACTGCCCGCACTGAAACCGAGTTTATTGTGCGGTATCGCTCCCTGTATATCTGGTAAAGCCAACCAATGCCCTTAAATAGTGCAAGGAGTCCCTTTACCAGTTTTTTGTTAGACACAATTTCTTCAGGTCTAGTTGTCTTGAAGATTCTGTATCTTTTGCTCTCCAAAGCCATGCATTCGAAGATTTAGATGTGACGCAGTTTCTTCACCCTCATCACAGATGCTACATTTAGGGTCTTCTTCCGCTAAATCCATTGTGTGTAGGTGTTTTTTGAAATTTCCATGGCCGGTCATCAATCAGGTCATGAGTTTGATCTCTTTCCTGTTCAATCCCAGGATTACAGAGCTTTTTTTGAAACATAGCTTAGGCATCATTACCTCACCATGTTTCTGTTTATGGACCTCGGTACAATATTCTACGTGCTGTTTCCTAAGCCAGTTCCATAGTTCTAGTTTGATCATAGCCTTGGTGATTGTCAGGACAGGTTCCGGTCCAATAAATGGAGTCGTTTCCCACATCCTGGCCAATCTGTTGCCTTGTTCATTGCCACAGACTGGCCAGGGACCCACACAAGGCTTACCCTATTGCTTCCCCCTAGCTCCACAGAGGCTGCCTGGCTATCTGAATAGAGGTAGATGCTACGGTCATTGTAGCACCTATGCATATTCTCCTCCGCACATGCCCTCATTGCAGTAATTTAAGCTTGGAATACCGAGACCAGTTTTCCTAGAGAGACGATGCCCTCCAGTCTCGGTTGCATGCCGTACACCCCTGCCCTAATGCCTCGGTCCGATTTCGACCCATCGGCGAACCAAACATTGTCCCCTGTACGGTGTCGAACTGTTCTTTCCCACTGCTCCCTCCTTCCAGCTGTTGTATTGTAAGGCTTGTTGAAGCAGTTGGGAGTTATTATATAGTTGGCTGGCATTTCTCCAGCCATTACTACATTTACCTCTCTCACTATCTTAGTGAGAGATTCTCGATATCCCAATGAGATCCAGTTTTTACCAGTTTTAATTCTGTATGTCCCAGCTGCTGCCTCCATCTTGACCCAAAGGGTTAGTGTAGGTATGTCCAGCACGGCTTCCATCCCAGCGGTTGGTGTGCTGCTAATTCCACCTGTTATGGCTAAGCAGGCCAGTCTCTGCACCTCAGCAAGCTCCTTAGCTGCCGTGTGCTGTTCTGCCTTCTTCCACCACACTACAGCCACATAGGAAATCCTAGGTCTAACCGCCATGATGTATATCCGTTGCATACCTCTGGGGCTTAGGCCCCAGTTTTTACCACAAGTCCTTCTGGTACTCACTAGAGTACTTTTCGTCTTGGAGCAGATGCTCTTAATGTGAGGGGTCTGTCTTAGTTTCTCATCTAGGTTACCCCTAGATATTTCACTATCCCCTTCACAGGCAGAGTTTCATCTAAGAGCTTCAGGTTCCAACTTGAGTGTTAGATATGCCTCTTTGTGAATGGCACCACAACAGTCTTCTTAGGCTTAACCCTTAGGCCGTATCCTACGTGAGTGACAGAAGTGAGCGACTTCTGGATACACGACACTCCAGCAACAAGCAGCAGCATAGGATAAAAAACTTGGCTGTCCTGTGTGTCAGCGACCGTGTCGCGCTACAAGGTCGCTGCTTAGAGCCAGCCAGCTGTTTCTATAAAACACTGTCCTTCTACATCTACATCTACATTTATACTCGGCAAGCCACCCAACGGTGCGTGGCGGAGGGCACTTTACGTGCCACTGTTATTACCTCCCTTTCCTGTTCCAGTCGCGTACAGTTCGTGGGAAGAACGACTGCCGGAAAGCCTCCGTGCGCGCTCGAATCTCGCTAATTTCACATTTGTGATCTCCTTGGGAGGTATAAGTAGGGGGAAGCAATATATTCAATACCTCATCCAGAAATGCACCCTCTCGAAACCTGGCGAACAAGCTACACCGCGATGCAGAGCGCCTTTCTTGCAGAGTTTGCCACTTGAGTTTGCTAAACATCTTCGTAATGCTATCCCGCTTACCAAAGAACCCTGTGATGAAACACGCCGCTCTTCTTTGGATCTTCTCTATCTCCTCTGTCAACCCGACCTGGTACGGATCCCACACCGATGAGCAATACTCAAGTATAGGTCGAACGAATTGTTTGTAAGCCACCTCCTTTGTTGATGGACTATGTTTTCTAAGGACTCTCCCAATGAATCTCAGCCTGGCACCCTCCTTACCAACAATTAATTTTATATGATCATTCCGCTTCAAATCGTTCCGTACGCATACTCCCAGATATTTTACAGAAGTAACTGCTACCAGTGTTTGTTCCGCTATCATATAATCATACAATAAAGGATCCTTGTTTCTCTGTATTCGCAATACATTACATTTGTCTATGTTAAGGGTCAGTTACCATTCCCTGCACCAAGTGCCTATCCGCTGCAGATCTTCCTGCATTTCGCTGCAATTTTCTAATGCTGCAACTTCTCTGTATACTAAAGCATCATACGCGAAAAGCCGCATGGAACTGACACTATATACTAGGAGAGGTTACTTTAACATCTGTAGATGTCTCTCCATTGAGAACAATATGCTGTGTTCTGTTTTTTAAAAACTCTTCAATCCAGCCACACAGCTGGTCTGATATTCCGTAGGCTCTTACTTTGTTTATCAGGCGACAGTGTGGAACTGTATCGGAACGCCTTCCGGAAGTCGAGGAAAATGGCATCTACCTGGGAGCCTGTATCTAATATTTTCTGGGTCTCATGAACAAATAAAGCGAGTTGGGTCTCACACGATCGCTGTTTCTGGAATCCATGTTGATTCCTACAGAGTAGATTCTGGGTTTCCAGAAATGACATGATATGCGAGCAATACTGTAGCTGGAGAGTCATGCTACTGAATTAGGTTTACTTAAGAAAATAAAACGAAAAGGAATGCTGTGCATGAAATTTACAAAGGGAGGAATCTCCATGGAGAATTTCATAAGTATCATCAACTATGATCACCAGACAGATTCTTCGAATACACGTGAATGAGCAGAGGAGTCGAATGGTTCAACTATCTCATCAATAAATCAAATAAGAATGTTTTTTTACACGATCAAGAACTTTTAACGGCCAATAAATGCGGAGGAATGATTACTACATGACTGACTACGCTAAATACAAACATACGTACACAAATTAATACTGGTGAAGAAAAGTGAGCTGTGGTGTAGGGGTAGTGAATACAGTTCGTGATTACGTGTTAGGTAAAGGTCCACGGTTCAAATTCCCACCGTACTTATATTTTTACTGACTAAGTTACAATTCTGTATACTAAGTTTTATGTATACTGTTTACACTGCATCACTAAGTACGTTTTTAAGGTCTTGCCGAAGAACTTGATCTTCACACATATCCCAGTATATCACACACATTTAATTCCTAATAAATTGCAATGAATCATGAAATTTTACATATATTTGATGTTGCGAACATAATTCATCAGCAGTCAATGTTAAGGCCATGCGTTTCAATTACTCTAAATAGTGTGTAACCGTAAAGCTTACAAAATTTTTGAAAAGAAAGTCAAGTGTTTTGTGTAATGATTTATCTAAAAGTATGAAGAAAAAAAATTGGGAAACGTTTGGTGCACCTCATTTTCTGTTTGAACATCTTTCAAAGGCACAGAGAACGTTTCTCTGATCTACTTATTTTTACACAAATCATATCATAAAATATTTGACTGATTTCTTTCATTTTTTTAATTTCAATTTTTATTCAGAAAGCTTGATCTTACTGACTCCTCGGTTGCCTTCCTAACATTCTTGATTCGAAGGAAGCCATTTTGACATTTAAATACTGCACCAATGTATCTTTTTATGTGCAAAATAACTAGGTCTTGAACAGATAAATTTTTGACACTTCATTTACAGCAGCTTTTCGTGAAATGTTTCAATTTTTCCTCAGCTTATTAATTAAGTTGTTGTTAATTACCCTGATTACTTTCAAGCAGTTAAATGTTTTCATGCCAAACTAGACCTCATGTTAGTCACTTTGATACCCCGTTTACCTATTTCTCTCCCTTTGTTCGGCTATGAAAATTTGGACAAAACCTCTTGGTGTAAGTTATAGGGAGTCTTGTTTTCGTTCTGCTCGTGCATTTACAAGAACGTATTGAGTGTTAATCATATGATAAAATAGTCGTTTCTGCTTGCTGTCAGTTCCAAAATTCATTGTTTCGATATCTTGAACCTTTTACAAGATACCATGATTTTTACAACCACTCGATTCCCGAAGCGCAGGAAAAGTTCGGACGCGCCGTTTGAATTCAGACGTTGCCAGTTGCAGTGGGAGACAGGCAGCGACACAGATGTCGCTCACGTAGGACACTTCCGTAACTTTACCTGCTGTTGTGTTTTGTCACCTGAAGCTGTCACTCGCTTCTGCTGCTCACGTAGGACACGGCCTTAGATCCTGTTTATTGCACCAGCCTTGCACAATGTCCAATGCACCTTGTGCCATATTTCTAACTGTGTCAGTAAATTTGCGAAGTATTACTATGACGAGGTCATCTGTGTTTCCTTGGAAAAAGCATTGTCTGGAATTTAGTTCCTCAATGAGCTCGTTTGCCACTAGATTCCACAATAAAGGGGACAGAACTCCTCCTTGTGGGCAACCTCTAGTGGTGTTAATTACCATATTTTCATTCATCATGGTAGCCTCTACCTTCCTTCCACTAAGCATGGCCCTGGTACACCTACATATACTGGTCCCTAGGTCATGCACCTCTGCTGCCCTTACTATGGAATTGGAGGTCGTGTTGCTAAAGGCCCCCTCGATATCCGGGAAGATGCAGAGGGCTATTTCTTGGGAGTGAAGCGCTTTCTCCACCCTCACAACGAGTTGATGGAGAGCTGTCTCACATGATTTATCTGGTTGATATGCATTTTGATTTGAATGAAGAGGTACCCTAATTAGCCTCCTCCCCAACGTATACATTAACCAGTTTTTCCAATGTTTTAACAACGGAGGAGGACAGACTAATTGGTCTCGTATCCTTGGTCGTGGTATGATCAATTCTCCCTGGCTTTGGAATGAAGACAACTTTCACTGCCCTCCGAGCATTGGGAATGAATCCTATTGCTAGGCTAACTCTGAATAACCTGGATAGGACTCTCATGAAATTCTCTTCTGCCTGTTGCAGGAGAGCTGGAAAGATTCCACCTGGGTCAGGTGACTTGAACGGTTGGAATGTTCCCACCGCCCATTGGATTTTATGGAAGTCCACACACTCCTCGGCCGATTCCCAGTCCTCTCTTCGAGTGCCTGAGAGCAGTTGTCTCACCGGGATCGCATTCTGGTCTGAGCATATTGAGGAAAATGAGTTTTGAGGAGCAATTCCAGCGTCTCATGTGCTGTCTTCGTATATTCCCCATCCTCCTTCCTCAATGTACATCCTGGATTGGTTGGTACTCTAGTGAGGATTCTGTGAAGTCTGGCTTGAGCATCCATGTTCTCCACTTCCTCACTGAATGCCTTCAGGATACTTCCTTTGCAAGGTTATAGTTGACAAGAGCCTCACGATATTTTGCCCATTGTCCTTTACGTCTTGCAAGGTTCAACAGTCTTCGTACCTGTTTTCTTTTGCATTTACAAGTTGTTATTCTACCAAGGCACACTCCTATTTGTGCACTTCTTGGTGATTGTGCAGTTGTTCTAATATCAGGTCACTACGGCAGAGGTAACAGCCTCTGCTACCTCCTCAAAGTCTACTAGAATCCTTATCGATGTTTCAATTTCCGATAAGCTGAAGTCGAGGTCCCTCCTATATGTCCCCCAGTCTGTTTTCCTGGGATTCCTGTAGGCCGTGGTCTGTATGATTCCCCCTTTCAACCTCGAATTTAATGTACATGTGGTGTGATGAGGATGGCTCTAATGCCACATGCCATTGTTTGACGTAGCTGCCCATCATCACGGAACCAAAGGTTACGTCAAGTACTTCTTCCTTTCAACTATTCCTGAATTTAGGTTCATTGCCCATATTCAGGACCTCCCACGTTGTCAGCTAAGAGAAATTCGAGAAGGTACTCACCTCTAATGTCGGTGTCCTTACTGCCCCACACTAGGTTGTGGCCACTGGCGCCACATCCCACCGACAGTTGGTCACCTCGCCGATGGCGAGCTCCTGTCAGTCTCCTCACCTCCAGAGGAGGAGGAGAGCTGTCTTCATAAGGAAGGTTTGCCGAGTCCAAAACAATTTCCCTCGTGATACCTTCCTCACGTTGCTGACATTCTGACGGTCACTAGGTCCACGGAGCAGAAATCCATCGTTGGCATGAAAGAAATTCCATTTCTTACATAGATGCACGTTCTGGAGTTTCTTAGATTTCTAGCATAGTTCAGCTTACCTCCAGTGCCTCCGAGGCCCGATATTCCCCCTTTGTACAAGTAGGGTTCTCGTATCGGGGCCACATCCACTTCCTGCCTCCCCAGGCTGCGGCTCAGGGCAGCAGAGGCCACTTTACTGTGCTGCAGATTAATCTGCAGCACCTCCAGTCTCCGTCTTGCTGCCACCATTGCCTTTGAGGTCTTCAATAACCCTGATGGTGACCTGCGAGAACTCTAAAAACAATTTCAGGTCTCGCTCTCGCATCGCCTTCAGAGACTTCTCTCCGACCTCTGCCACCGTGGTTCATCCTTTCGCTACAACCTTCTGGTCGATTACTCTCCAGTCGAGACTTTTGGCTTCTGGACACCTATTTTCTCTAACGGAGTCTTAGGGGAGACATCCGTAAGGATCTTTGGTACCCATATTGATACCTTGGCGGTCTTAAGAAGGTCCACTGCCACCTTGACCGGCAGCTTCGCATCCTCCCACGGGGATATCGTGGGCACGTTGTACTTAAGCCATTCCACCGTGTGCACGCCCTCAGACGAAAATGAGGGCACCACAATCTAGATAGACGTCCTGAAGTTGGGTCCTGGACCAGCGTCCCCTCAATCTTTTCAAAGAGGGCCATCTGTACCAGTTCCTCCGGCTGCCAGGTGATGGCTACCAGTGGATAGCCTTCCTGGATAACTGGCATTATAAAAACTGAGACTGCACTACTATAGGTCTGTTTCCCTATTCCTTGCATCAGTTTTTTCTGGGCTCTCTTATCCACGGAGTTGGGAGTCTTAGATTTCTCCTTTATCCTCTTGCTGCCTGTCTTTGATGATGTGGGGGTCTGCATATCCCCTTCAACCTGAGACAGTTTTTCCTTGGGGGTCTTAGGCCCAAGCCCTTTTAATTCCGCCCACTTGTCTCTGGGAAGCCATTCTTTCCCTTCCTTTTGTCTCTGTTCTCTCAGGAGTTTCCTCCTGTGTGCCCCAGACAGGGCTTTAATCTTGATCTGGTCCAACTCCTCGGTTACAGTTCCCACTTCCAGCTCAGGTATAGACCCTGATTCAGTAGTGGGAATGCATTCCATCGGTCCTGACCCCGATGTTTGGGTGTCTGAGGTCTCAGCTTGCCCCTCAGTTTGTTTTAATTTATTTTCTTTAGTTGTGTCCATCTCGGTCCCATGAGATTTGGGGATCCACACGGTCCACACCACGAATACCCCACACGGTGTAAGACTATTTACCCAGTGACGTCGCCCGGTATCCATAACACTCCGTTTGCTACACATCTTCCCATGTGCCACGCAACCCTCGGCACAGATCACATCACACCTCGGATTGCGAAAGGGAATTGGGTAAGGACTAGGACTGGATAGGGAAGATGGTGCGTTGTGGGACACTCTTAGTCTCATCCGTCAGATAAGGCCTTTCTGGCAGTAGGTCCTCTACCTTCGGCATAGCCCTCAGCTTCACACGGATACGCGATCCTCTCCACCCGCACGGACAGTGCTTCGTCAAGGTGGTGTCCCCCAGAGAGGTTTGTTTGTGGAACTATTGGAGAACGTTCCTTTAGCCAAGCAAATTGGAATGTATTTTCAACATGACGGTGCCCCTCCACATGTTACCTTACATGTGAGGCACCATCTCAACTGCACCTACACTAATCGCTGGATTGGCCGTGGCGGTGCTATTAACTGGCCTCCGAGATCACCTGACCTTACATCTGTAGATTTCTGATTGTGGAGTTGGATGAAATCGCAGTTGCACAAAGTAAAGGTAAATGCACGAGATGAACTGCTTCTTTGCATCATGGACACTGCTGAATTGATTAGGAACCAACCACAGGCAATTGATCAAGCAACACAACATGTTATTGCTAGAGTGGAAAAGTGCATTGACGTTCGTGGTGGGATATTCGAACCTGTTCTGTGAACTGTACAACATCTGTATGATAAGTGTTAAAGCCGTTTGTAAAAGACGTGGTACGTCTTTTTCAACTGAATACATGTAACGTGCATGATGTAATTAATGCATTATGTACTAAATGCAGAGTAAATAAACATTATGTAAAAATGTGTAACATAACTGTACTTCTCTGTAACATTTTCAAGAAAATCACGTTACGGTCCACTTGTATTGCATATACGTTCACGTTGTGCACATCAATTTCGCAGAATTAAAATTTCCTCTCAATACCCATATGTGCCTAACAAAGCATCTGCGGACCTATGTTCATATGACGTTTCTTGTTCAGAATTACTTATACTCTCACTGTTTAAAATATTGACCTTTCCTCCCCAAACACCTTGTATACAATTTTAAACAAATATTGTATACACAACTATATTGGTTTTAACAGAACACATGGTGGTTGTAAGTATGGCATATTGCTTTATGGTGAGAATACTTCTGAAGAATCTGTATCGTGCAAAATTTTGTAATGCTACCCTTTTGCAAATTAAAACTATGCAGAATACTGTCATGTAAGCTACTACCCTCATAGATCCAGCAGCAGGTGAGATCTCCCATACCAGTATATCAATAATCCCAACCAATTTACACATTCATTTTAAGTGACTTCAATTCCCAATTTCTTTGGCAAAAACAATAAACAAGACTGAAGGTCAGGAGGGAGGGGAAGGGGGTGAAGAGGAGGTAGAGAGAGAGAGAGAGATTTGGGGGGGGGGGTAGATAACGCACAGAGAAAGTGGGGGGGGGGGGTGTCATGACATATACCCGATTCCCATACATATTTAGCAATTGACAATTGCGAAGCACTTCTGGGTTCATTAGTTCATCATAAATTATCTTCAGTTTCAACGGTTGCAGTGCTCTAATATGTCCATAACAGATAATAATTCTTTACTAATATTAAACGAGAAAGAATAGAAAACAAAATACGCCGATGAGATAGGCATTCCCAGCTGACAAATAATTAGGAGTAAAGACACAAAGAAATTAATGACATTTAACTGTTAGCGGCCATTGATTTACAGCAAAAGCTGAAAATTTGCGCCAGTCCAGGATTTGAGTGCAAGTCTCTTGGTTCTTAGGCAGGTGCTCTGACCGCTAAACCATTTGGACACAGCGGTCATTGTGACTGCACGGACTACTGTAGCACGACTCGCGTCACACTCAAATTCTCAACTCGTATACATATTGTGAATGTAGTGACCCTTACCAATTATCCTCATCACTCGCAGTGTGTCACTGATCAGAGCGTGGTGTGCATCTGAGCCAAAGGGATCATTGGCCAGTTTCACCTGAATTGTGTATCCAGAAGAACCGACACCATTTTGCTCCTGCAGCCATTATGAATCAAGATGCAAAGGAATTGATGACATTTAGTTGCCAGTGGTAATTAATTTACTTCAAAAGGGAAAGCTGAAAATTTGTGGTGGACCGGGATTCGAACCCAGGACTCCTTATCAATGTAAATCAATGACCACTAGTAGCTAAATATCTTTACTTCCTTTGTGTCTCGATTTGTAATGACTGCAGGATCAAAATGGTCCAAAAGAACAGACACCGTGTTCAGATAATTACGATTGTGACTTTCTTCTGCGAGCCATATACGGCCCACAGACTGCTCACTCCTGGTGTAACCTATCACATTCAAATGAGTAATCAGTTTGTGTTGCAGTTATGTAATTGTTTATTAGTTCCAACAATGCATTTCACACAGTTATCGCGTCATCAGACTGGAACAGTGAGGAAATAATTACAGCTCAAACACGTGAATGTAACAAGCAGCAGATCTAAAATCGCTAAAAGGCGAGTGAATTAAAAAAAAAAAAAATAATAAAAAAAAGTAAAAACTTACTCAGTTAGACATTGAAAGTATTTAATATTGGGCCCCTTTGTCATGTAGAACAGTGGTGGAAAACACCCTTGTCATTAAGTGCAAGTTAACAAAGGGCAATTCTAAAGAGGTAAAAGGTAAATAGCAAAAACATCGAGAATAATGAGTTAGGAGGGAGAGGGTAAGGGGAGAGGGTAATAGACTATAAAAGTAATTAGAAAGGAGGTGTTGTGTAATTAAACCTCATCATGGCACGAGGAATACCTGGTATAGAGACAGAGGCTTCATTTGAATCGTTATCTGTTGTTGGTGATTTCCAGAATGGAATGGACTGGAATATATAATATGTCACTCATCGCTTGCAGCAATGCACTTCTTATGAGAAAGATTCACTGGTCCTGTCATTTCTGACAGTGGTGACGTGAATCGGCCATCCAGATCTTGTGATGTGACATTGTGTGCTTTCTTTCTGTGGAGTTTGAAATCTCGTGTGAATTCCAACAAACCACAGTCACTTTCAGAACTTAAAGCTGTGATTCAATGTGTTATTTCAGAAAAGTAGGCACGAGAATGCCAAAAAATTACGGAAAATTTCATCGAAAACAGGAGAGTGTGCCGTTTTTTGAGTAATACGTTTCGTACAAAAACACAGGTAGAGTCCATTGCAATGCTATGTAAATTGCTGAATTTGATCAATAAATTTGTATGTTGTTATGCACTCAAAAGTAACATTCCATAGGGACACCCTTTCTTTATATGAGATGTGAGTGCTGTTTTAGGACTGCGAGAATCTGGGAGGAGGAGAGAAACTACGCAAGGTGTGGCCGCCAGTGAAAAATCGTGTTATTAAAGAAGATCCAGTCAAGCGAGCTGACGTGAATTTTCCATCGTCGGATTTGACTGTGAAGCGAGAAAAGGTATTTCATTTTCCTAGTTTGTCTAAGGCACGTATCTGACTATCTGTGCCACAGTTTAACTGGAAGAACCCTGTTGCATTTAAGTAATCAGCAAAAGTTTCACAAAAAATTATCTATTCATGAAAAAACTGGACTGCTGTCTGCTGTGTGACGACTTGGCAATCTCCAGTAGCAGTTTTCACTACAGAATGTAAACCAAAGGCATGCTAAAATTAGTTTGATCTGAGTGGAACAAGTTGACATTTTACTTTTGTGTCTGTTTTGCATCTTTGCCATTTCAGACCCTTTGCCACTTTCAAAGCAGTTGTACACTATCTGATCAAAAGTTGCGGACTCCTATAAGTGGACATTAATGCATGGTATGCCCATCCTTCACCTCTGAGATGGCTTGAACTCTGCTGCAGACGATTTCAGTGAAGTGTCTGAGTGTCTGTGGAGGAATGGCAGCCCATTCTTTCTCAAGAGCCACAGTCAGAGAAGGTAATACAGGGTGGAGAAAAATTGTGTCACGAAATTTTAACCCTCTATAGCTGGTGCCAGTAGGAACCAAAATTACTAATGCTGTGTAGCTCGACAACACATCATTTTTTATCTACAGAAACTTGGTGCTACACGCTCCGATTGGCTGCGGGATTACCCTGTTGCCGTTTGTCGGTTGACGGACAGCACTATGGTTGTCGGTTCACACTTAAAAACGTCCCTCAACCCGTCACTGCCCCAATGTGATTTGTACACGTGTCGAATAGGTCTTGCTGTTTGTCTCCACCTCACGTCAGTCACACATTTGCAGCACACGCACATCACCTGCATTTTAGTCATACAGTAAGCATGTCAGCACAGTATTCATTCGAAGAACAACGAGATATGGTTTTTGTTTATGGACTAGCCAATGGTAATGTGCACGAAGCTCAATGGTTATGTGAGGAACAGTACCCAGCAAGACACCACCCACAGCTGCAAACATTTACAGCAATTCACCAGCGTCCTGCCGAAACGGGCTCCTTAGCGAGATATCGCAGTGATGCCGGAAGACCTCGAACGAGATGGGATGTTGCATTTGAACAGACTGTTCTCGAGCACTTTGAGGGAGCAGCTACGACAAGTACTCGAGTGGGTGGACACGACGTGGGCCATTCGTCGGCAAGCCTGGGAGGTTTTGAGGGATGACGGTCAGCGTCCATTTAGTAGTTTCCACCCTGTGCAAGACCTAAATCCTGTGTTGGACTACGAACACGGGCTAGGGTTTTGCTGGTGGTTTCTGCGACATGTTGCACGAGATCCCGACTTCCTCACCATTGTGTCGTTTACCGATGAGTGCACCTTCCACTGGGATGGCCTTTACAGCATTCGAGACATTCCTTACAGGGCGAAGGGAAATGCACATGTCACGTACGTCCACGGACACCAGAAACGATTTTCACTCAACATCTGGGCAGGCATTGTGGGTGACCATCTGATTGGGCCAGTCCGTCTACCTCCTCAACTTACCGGGTCAAATTACCTTTATTTTTTGCAAAAGACTCTACCGGGCCTGCTGGACATGTTCCCCTGGACATAAGGCTACACGTGTTGTTGTAGCACGATGGGGCGCCCGCACGTAACAGTCGTGCCGTGCGCAGATATTTAAATGAACTCTTCGACGATCGGCTAATTGACAGAGGTGCTCGTAGGACGTGGCCCCCGCGATCACCGGGCCTTACGCCACTGCACTATTTCCTGTGGGGATTCTTCAAGGTTCTAGTTCACCCACCTGGACAAGAACAACCTAGAAATGAAGAGGAATTAATGGATTATATTCAACATACCACCAATCACATCAGGGCAATGCCAGGGATCTTTGAAAGAGTTTGGCAAAACACCTTTCGACGGTACTGAGCTCGTGTCGCGTCAGAGGGTCGCCAGTTCGAGCACCTGCTTTGAGTAAACAATGTCCTAACTACAACTTGTAAAATACTTTCTGTATGAAACTTCCTGGCAGATTAAAACTGTGTGCCCGACCGAGACTCGAACTCGGGGCCTTTGCCTTTCGCGGGCAAGTGCTCTACCATCTGAGCTACCGAAGCACGACTCACGCCCGGTACTCACAGCTTTACTTCTGCCAGTACCTCGTCTCCTACCGTCCAAACTTTACAGCAGCTCTCCTGCGAACCTTGCAGAACTAGCACTCCTGAAAGAAAGGATATTGCGGAAATATGGCTTAGCCACAGCCTGGGGGATTCTTTCAGGAGTGCTAGTTCTGCAAGGTTCGCAGGAGAGCTTCTGTAAAGTTTGGAAGGTAGGAGACGAGGTACTGGCAGAAGTAAAGCTGTGAGTACCGGGCGTGAGTCGTGCTTCGGTAGCTCAGATGGTAGAGCACTTGCCCGCGAAAGGCAAAGGCCCCGAGTTCGAGTCTCGGTCGGGCACACAGTTTTAATCTGCCAGGAAGTTTCATATCAGCGCACACTCCGCTGCAGAGTGAAAATCTCATTCTGGAAACATCCCCCAGGCTGTGGCTAAGCCATATCTCCGCAATATCCTTTCTTTCAGGAGTGCTAGTTCTGCAAGGTTCGCAGGAGAGCTTCTGTAAAGTTTGGAAGGTAGGAGACGAGGTACTGGCAGAAGTAAAGCTGTGAGTACCGGGCGTGAGTCGTGCTTCGGTAGCTCAGATGGTAGAGCACTTGCCCGCGAAAGGCAAAGGCCCCGAGTTCGAGTCTCGGTCGGGCACACAGTTTTAATCTGCCAGGAAGTTTCATATCAGCGCACACTCCGCTGCAGAGTGAAAATCTCATTCTGGATACTTTCTGTATGCTAAGTAACAAATGTTGACGGGTTTGTGCCCAGTACGTTTATCACGAAACTACAACAGATGTGTCGGGACCCCGACGGATTTGCCCCCAGAGTGGAAAGCTGGTGCCCTACCACCGAGTGTGGGGGCTGTCTCGGATATGTCGCGGTCTCCGGCAGGCAGAGCATTCGCGGTCACGTGTTGTCCGGAGCATCTGGGAAAAGGGCAATCCTGCGGCCAATTGCAGCGCGTGGTACCGAGGTTCTGTAGTTTAAAAATTGTGCACCATCGAGCTACACGACATTAGCAATTTTGGTTCGTACTGGCATCAGCAATCCAGGGTTATAATTTCGTGACACAATTTTTCTCCGCCCTGTATAGGATGCTAGTGTCTGGAGCAAAACTGATGTTCTAACTCATTCCATACGTGTTCCATTGGGTTCAGGTTTTGACTCTACACAGGCCAGTCAATTTCAGGAATGTTATTGTCCACAAACTGTTGCCTTACAACAGGGTGCATTGCCATGATGATACAAAGAGACTGTAGACTGTCCCTCTACTGTCCGCTACTTTACGCAATTCGCAATGCATTCAACATTTTTTTCAAGTGCAGTAAGGGGACCACACGCTACCCACAAAAAACACACTCGTATTGTAATGCCTGCTCCTCTGTACTTCACTGTACGTGCTAAATTTGATAGCAGTTAACATTTGTGAAGCATTTTCCAAACCCAGACCCTCCTACAACCACTCTCTGCAATGTTGACATTCCCAGTTGGTAAGTACACTAGGCCTGCACGGATGTTGCTTTAGCCGCGATTGTTCCTTTTCGTTTCCACCCGACAGTCACATCACCGATGGTCAACTCTGGCAGCGTTAGGAGGGTTGAAATGTACCTTATGGTTTTTTTACTCAGCTGGCACCCAGTGACTAGTCTGCATTTGAAGCCACTAAGCTTCAGTACTGCCTGGCTTCTCTTGTACTGGTGGGCCCATCTCTTGTGACATTTAGTGGTTAATTCGACAATACGTAGATGCGTGCAGATAATTTTGATCGGACAAAGTACACCGGTAACATCTTTGTCTTCACATTTAAAATCAATTTGTGATCGAGTTTCCTCGTACACAATTCGGTCACATTAAAATGACCACTGCCTAGATTCGACATTGACGTGCAGTGACAACTCACACATGCAACACCAGCAGTGCAGTCGTTGTCGTAATGCAGAAATGGAGTGATTTATCTGACGTCACAGCCATTGATTTTTGGATGAAGGGTTGAAGCATTTTCTAAAACAGCAGAGTTTGCGAACAGTTTGTGTGCCACTGTGGATAAAATACAGGGTGAGTCACGAGGTTCTGCCCCAGTTGCTGGAGGTTATCCTTAGGTTATTTGGAACAAAAAATGTAAATACAGTAATGTGATCAGATCCATAATTAAGGAGCTACAACAGAGTTCTGAAACATGCCACGGTGTATGGAGCGCTACACTTGTGTTCACAGGACACACTATCAGTCTTAGGAAGGCGAGTGCATTGAGTAGTACGTTTGGGTAACAACCGCGTTGTTGATACTGCAGTCACCCTTTACTGTTATTGTCTCCTGTATGCAGTATACTTTGTGATGCCATACAAGTTTTCACCGCAGGAGTATGGAGAGGTGGTGTACATTTTGTAGGATTCCAAGTGCCAAAACATTTAGTGGAACGTATCGAGCATTGCTAGAAACTGATACTCTTCCCAGTATTTGTATTCGCTCTGAAAAACATCATGACATTCCAGAAGAGGAAAACATTCGTAATTCAGTAGAGCACATAGTCCTTGTTCAAGTACGAGACACCTAGCTATCCGACTGAATGTTTCACAAACTAAGTTATGTGGGATTCTTCATGAGAATGGACTGTATCCTTTTCATGTGCATGAAGTTCACCATTTAGAGCCACACGATTGAGCAAACTGTTTGCACTTTTGTGTCTGGTTAAATGGAAATTGGCAGCTCTGTCGCTTCATAATGTTCGGCGAAGAGGCAACCTTTACAAGAGATGGCATCAACAATCCAAATGGCACGGTAGTATCTCAATTTCAATGCTGATTAAGTGTCAATGTCTGGTGTGGGTTTGGGCCTCTTAGAGGTTGTCAGGACCAGATCTTTAGCTTACGGCAAATAATGGAGAAGTGTTATGAGTGGAACAGGGAATTGTATCTATGCTTTATAGATCTAGGAAAGGCATATGACCGGGTTCCTAGGAGGAAGTTATTGTCTGTTCTATGTGATTATGGAATAGGAGGCAAACTTTTGCAAGCAATTAAAGGTCTTTCCATAGATAGTCTGGCAGCAGTTAGAGTTGACGGTAAATTGAGTCCATGGTTCAGAGTAGTTTCAGGCGTAAGACAAGGCTGTAACCTGTCTACACTGTTGTTCATATTATTTATGGGTCATATGTTGAAAACAATAGACTGGCTGAGTGAGATTAAGATGTGTGAACACAAAATAAGCAGTCTCGCATATGCAGATGACTTAGTTGTGATGGCAGATTCGATTGAAAGTTTGTAAAGTAATATTTCAGAGCTAGATCAGAAATGTAAGGACTATGGTATGAAGATTAGCATCTCCAAAACGAAAGTAATGTCAGTGGGAAAGAGATATAAACGGATTGAGTGCCAAATAGGAGGAACAAAGTTAGAACAGGTGGACAGTTTCAAGTACTTAGGATGCATATTCTCACAGGATGGCAACATAGTGAAAGAACTGGAAGCGAGGTGTAGCAAAGCTAATGCAGTGAGCGCTCAGCTACGATCTACTCTCTTCTGCAAGAAGGAAGTCAGTACCGAGACTAAGTTATCTGTGCACCGTTCAATCTTTTGACCAACTTTGTTGTATGGGAGCGAAAGCTGGGTGGATTCAGGTTACTTTATCAACAAGGTTGAGGGTACGGATATGAAAGTAGCTAGGATGATTGCAGGTACTAGTAGATGGGAACAGTGGCAGGAGGGTGTCCACAATGAGGAAATCAAAGAAAAACTGGGAATGAACTCTATAGATGTAGCAGTCAGGGCGAACAGGCTTAGATGGTGGGGGTCATGTTACACGCATGGGAGAAGCAAGGTTACCCAAGAGACTCATGGGTTCAGCAGTAGAGGGTAGGAGGAGTCGGGGCAGACCAAGGAGAAGGTACCTGGATTCGGTTAAGAATGATTTTGAAGTAATAGGTTTAACATCAGAAGAGGCACCAATGTTAGCACTGAATAGGGGATCATGGAGGAATTTTACAAGGGGGTCTATGCTCCAGACTGAACGCTGAAAGGCATAATCAGTCTTAAATGATGATGATGATGATGATGATGATGTCAGGTGTGGTGTTGCATGTGACCAGTTAATGGCACCATTTATTCTTGCGTGAAATTTAAATGGTCATATGTACAGTAAGTTTTTACGAGAAGACTTACCACAGCTTCTTGAAGATGTTCCTCTGGAAACAAAACAGCGCGTGTATGTCCAACATGACAGGGCACCTACATACTTCCACCGTGCGGTAACAGCTTATCTTAATCGGCACGAGGTCACCCTGATCGACCTTTATGCACATCACACACTGTTCCACAAATTTTGAATTTGTCTCGTAGACGTGACCTTGAAGGTGCTTCTGTACCGTACTCACTTCTCCACTGTCTTCGAACCGCAGCTACATTCTCAAACTTCCAGTACCACTTAATTATCTGCTTCCGTGCTTCAAAGCTCAAACGCACGTCCGCCGTGTTGCAGTTACTTCCTTGCCACTGCTGCCACCTGTTGAAAAAACATAACATTACTTTCTCACAGATATTTAACCTTGTAGAATGGAAAATAAATTGTCTATGACAGTTCAAAGTATGTATACATTTTGTTGACGCACCCTGTACATAGCTGTGTACGGGCCTCTGCTGCAGATACCCAATTTGTGCACCCGTGCCAGCTGCCCGTCATCAGTGATGAAAGCTGGAATTTGCACACTAGTATCACTACTGGATGTCCAACGAGTGGCGACAAATGGCCTCTCCTCGTGAATCGCATTTTATGCTCCATTGGACAGACGGTTGTTGGCGAGTACAGTGTGAAATGTCTGGAAGGAAACATTCTGCAACCAGAAAAGAGTGTTATGTTTTCGTGGCATTCCCTGTGTGATCTAGGCATTCTGGAAGGCACAGTGAATCGACACCAACACGAGTACGTGTCTCTCCTCAGATACAATCTCCACCCCTGCACGCAGTTTGTTTTTGCTCGGCTCGTCAGCATCTACCGACAGGACAGTGTGACGTGTCACAAAGCTCGATAGTACGTGTGTGGTTCAGAGAACGCCGGAACAAGTTTACTGTACTTTACTGGCTGTCAAATTCATTGGATTTAAACCCATTCGAGAACTTGTGGGACGGTCTCGATCGAGCTGTTTGTGCAGCGGGTCCTCGACCGAGAAAGCTAGTGCGGGTGGCCGCAGCACTGGATTCGGCGCGGCTACAAAATCCTGTCGGTACCTTCCGGAACCTCATTGATTCTCTTCCTTCACGTTTTGCAGCTGTTCGTGCTGCAAAAGGTGGTTATTCAGACTTTCCGCAGGTGGTCACATAAATGTGACTGGATGGAAATGTTATACAGTGAATTTATGTACGAGGGGGACCCAAAAGAAACCGGATTCCGAGGGTGCTGCCACTCGTAGACGTGGTGCAGGGTTCTCGTGCTAGATGGTATTAGTAGAGACCTTCATGAAACAGCTGTGCAGACAGCGTCAGTGTAGAGCTGAATGTGCAAGTGTGGTATTGTGTTTCTCTGACTGTTGGTGGGTTGCCTCTGCGAAGTTGTTATGGCAACTTTAAAAGAACAAAGAGAGTGTGTGAAATTTTGTTTCCTGCTGAAAAAAAAAAAAAAAAAAACTGCAACTGAGACACACCAAATGCTTCAGGAAGCTTTCCAGGAGGACACTATGAGCCGCACACAGGTTTTCGAGTGGTTTCGGCGCTTTAAATGTCGTGAGGTGTGTGTTGAAGACCGAGCTCATTCTGGACGCCCTTCAACATCTTGAAATGAGGAGAACATTGAAAAGGTCTGCCAAAAGATCGACGGGGATCGTCGCCAAACGATCGACCAAATTTCAGCAGAGACAGAAATCAGTTGGAGCTTGTGTCAGCAGATTTTGAGTGAGGATTTGCACACGAGACGTGTTGCTACTAAATTTGTTCCGCGCCTTCTCACACAGGAGTAAAAAAACCATCTGCATGAGTGTGTCAAGACTTGAAAACAGAGATTGCATGTGATCCAAACTTCTTGAAGAAAGTCGTTACAGGGGATGAGAGTTGGTGTTACGGATATGACCCAGAAACCAAGCAAGTGTCAAGCCAGTGGAGGACTCCCAACTCTCCCAGGTCAAAAAATCGAGGCAAGTGATGTCAAATGTGAAGACGATGATCATTGTCTTTTTTGATGTTTGTGGAATTGTGCATCGGGAATTCGTACCCCCTGGCCAGACTGTTAACCAGCACTTTTGCCTGGATGTTTTATGGTGTCTGCGAGAGGACGTGAGGAGGAAACACCCGAAACTTTGACAGTTAGGTGACTGGTTTCTTCATCACGACAACGCTCCAACACACACGGCCTTACGAGTGACCCACTATTTGGCATCTCAGAGGTGGTGTGTCGTTCCCCACTCTCCGTATTTGCCGGACCTAGCCCTGTGCGACTTTTTCCTATTTCCACGAATGAAAAAACACTAAAAGGGGAGCGTTATGACGATGTGGAGGCGGTAAAAACAGCTTCGCAAAGGGCACTGGGCAATGTCAAACTTGAAGAGTTCCAAACACACTTCCAACAGAGGGAAAAGAGACTTCACAAGTGCATCACATGTAATGGAGAGTATTTTGAAGGTGACTGGTAATTTTGTAAAAATGTTCATCAAAAAATTTTTGATGGCAACAATCTGGTTTCTTTTCCGTCCCCCCTCGTATAATTTCAACAAGCATGTATTATTGGCCACTGATGATAACTCATTAATAAAGGGAAGTGAAATGCATTAAAACAAACAGCCTTTTAGTTAGTTGTATAATTTCAACAAGCATGTATTACCGGCCACTGATGATAACTCATTAATAAAGGGAAGTGAAATGCATTAAAACAAACAGCCTTTTATTTAGTTGTATCGATGGACCACTTTGGTGATGGTGTTGATAATAATATTAATAATAGTATAAGATTTTGACCATTGGCCTTTGTTAACAATAGACACACACACATTCGTGCGAACGCAACTCACACACACGACTGCAGTCTCAGGCAGCTGAAACAACACTGCGAGCAGCAGCACCAGAGCATGATGGGAGTAGTGACAGGGTGGGGATAAGGAGGAGGCTGGCGTGGGGAGGGGGACTGATAGTATGTTAGGGATGGCAGAGAGTTAAGTGCTGCAAATTAGATGGAGGGCTGGGGTGAAGTGGGGAGGGAGGGGAGGGGTAGTAGCAGAAAAGGAGTGAAATAAAAAGACTGGTTGTGGTGATGGAATTGGCGGCTGTGTAGTGTTGGAATGGGAACAGGGGAGGGACTGGATGACAGTGGGGTTTCAGTTGCCTGAGACTGCAATTGTGTGTGTGTGTGTGTGTGTGTGTGTGTGTGTGTGTGTGTGTGTGGTTGATGGAGGCCAGTGGTCAAAAGCTTTAATTGTGAGAGTCTTTTTGTTGTGTCTATCTGCGACTCAGCATCTCTGCTATATGGTGAGTGGCAGCTTTCCTTCTCATAATGTTGTTACATTGCATCCTGGATATTCCATTGTTTAATAATAATATAGAAGCAGCTAAGGAATGACATGATGATTTTACATTTATTTCGTTGATTTTAATTTTGATTTTGATTGAGAATACACTTCTACATATAAATGAAATGTTCACTGTTACAGGGTGCCACGGATTCGCCACCGAGTGATGGATTCAGAGTGTCCGCGATTCCTCATGTTAAAGAGGTGAGATATGAGTGCTTAAATATTTTGTGTAATTATTACGCATGCTCGCTCACACACACACACACACACACACACACACACACACATACACATACACACACACACACACACACACACACAGTGAGGATGCATGGCCAAAGCTGTTCTCAGACAACGTGAAAGCTAATGTGGACATGCAGTGAGAAGATTTGCTTTCACGAGGTGTTGATTCTTAATTTGAGAAATTCTCTGCCGCTATCTTTCAATAATGGTACTGCAAAACTGGTTGTTACACAGTATTTCCTCTGTCGCAAATTTCCCCTCCAAATTGTTGTGTGTACTGTCAAACCATAATTTTCTAACTTCAAAAGTGTTACAAGTTGTTCCTCAGGGGTGAAGTTGTTGAAGCTTTTGACTTTATCGTTTTGGTAGCTGACAGATTTGCTACTTATGTGCAGAGGAAGTGTTTCTCATTATTTCTTAAACAATGACAACATACTTTTCATAGTTTTGATTGTTGCACCATTCTCTAAAGTTTGTTAAAGCCAAATTATTTTTTAGAAGTTATGACACGTCCTGCTTCATTATGAAGTGTGTTAATTCATATCTGATTCTGTCCTAATCTCATCTATATTCATAGTGAGGTAAGTAGTAGTGTAACTTTTAAAATATAATTTGGCATTAAAAAAAAAAAAAAAAAAAGAAAAAAAATCTACAGAACATATTCATTAAGTTGAATTGGCCCTTTAGCAATTTATGTTGTTGACACTGTTAGTCAGAAATGGTACGATAGCTAAAAATGTGATTGTCAATGATACATTTAGTAACGGATGAGTTGTAAAATGTCATTTTGAGAAATTGGCCAGGAACAAGTACATCTCACGCTCTGAAGGTTCCACAGAAAGTTTATTCGTCGCCCCCTTCGCTCCCTAGGAATTGAGAATCTCGATGATTTTTGATGGTGGCAACATATCCGTCCCAGGCACTTCAAATCGTCTGAAAATGTTTTACTTTTAAGTTTGAAGGTAGACAGCATTGCAAAATAACAATCCTTTTTTTTCCCTTGTACTGTGAAACCTTGTTTCTTCCAAATTTTATGACTGTAGGTCGATGGGCAGTACCCAATAGGTTTTGATTAGTGGGTCTGTAAGCAGTAAAACATATGACCCAAATGGCTGCATCTTTTGTCTGCATTGACTTAAAAGCTAATGTTTATTAAGCTGCCAAGGTGTCATAGCCCTACATGTGTGGCACAAAATTTTAACCTCATACGTGTACCCTTTCCTGAGAAAAAAAGGGTTTAACAGATGGTCAGATGGACAGTCACATAATTTTCATTGCATTGACTTAGAGGCTTGTGTGTCTTACACATCCAAGAGACTGTAGACGTTAGTATATTATGTAAATTTCAGTGTGATATGTTTGCTGTTCCCCAGAAAGAGAGTTTCTATCTCTTGTTGTTTTGAAGCAATAAATGTTTGAAATCTGTTCCTTTGTTTTGAATAGCCCTGTATGTTGCTGTAGATTTATGAGCCTTGTTTGAAAGTAAGTAAAGTTTTAAAATTCTGCCGCTGCGGTGAAGTCCGCATTCGGTGCATGCATGCTGTGTTGCCGTGCTGCTCTGTTGGCAAGACACAGATGCTGTTACAGAGACCTTCGGGGTGTTTATGTTTGAAATGGCTCCTTGACTATAAATACGTGTGGTTTGTGTTCTTAGTGCTAAAGATGTGAAAACAGTTGAAACTCATCAGATCAGTGAAGTGTACAGAGAAAACGTTATTATGAGCAATGGGATGGTACGGAAATGGGCGACAGATTTTAAAGATTGTCATATGAATGTGCAGACTGAGGAACGGGGACCTTAAAAAAAGGTGCTGCACAATCCAAAACTAAATGCGTGGCATGCTGACTTAGTAAGGGGATCTTTTTGCTTTATGACAGTGCCCTCCACACACAGCCGATCAAACTTGAGAGCTGATTGCATCATTTGGGTGGGAACAATCTGATCACCTTCTATACAGCCCCAATTTAGCTCCCAGTGACTACCAAGTGTCCCTGCATTTGCAGAAGCATCTGGGTGGTCAGTGTCACGACAGCAACGAAGATGTCAAAACAATTATGTTGCAGTCGTTATCGATATAAAGTGACAGATTTCTACAGGGTGGTATTCAAAAGGTGGGTGTATGATACATTATGTCCCTTTATGTTTGTGGGAGTTGTGTAGAAAAGTAGATTAAAGTACAGGCTTCTGTGTAACAATAAAATTGCTAAAAAAAATCAAATTATTGTGTTTTTATTTCAAAATGATACTTATTTCAAAAATATGCCTTATAGTTGCCCCAGGTGCACCAACATAACAAGGTATTTTCCATTTATGCCCAATTTCTTGTTTAGAACGTGTGAAATCTGATTTGAGAGGACGTGGCATTCTTTAAACCTTCATTCCATATTTCACATTTCTTGATGTGTGAGATGTTGATATATGATATGCAAATGACACAGACAGGTAGCCAAGGATCTGAAACAAGTGAAAACATATAACTACATAATATAATCTACATTTATAGATGATGACTGTAAGAAGGACCAGAAGTTCTAAGAGACAGTTACCAGAGGTCAAGCAAATACAGTACGAATTAGTGATGAAATATCTGAGTTAACAAATGATGAACATAGTGTACCAGTACAAAAAAGAAAACACAGTAAAGTTGGTAGTAATGACGATATAATATTAAAAATGTGGAAAGAAAGCAAGCAAAATTTGCTGACAACTTTTACGGAAAACAAAGATGATGACATTGATGTAATTTCCCCCATATCAGCAAAGTTATAAAAAAAGTTAATACTGTTTCTGACTACAAAATAATGGCTGCATAGTGCAACACACGCCATCAAGTGATATCAGTTGTCCTTCAACCATCACACTTCTGGCATAGTGTACGGTATTAGTAACATTGACGCCAAAAGTCAGAGAAGTTGTGAAATTTTGTACGCTTACGTCAGCATCAAAAATAATTTCTGTTCTGCACTTATTGTATTTCTTAGACACTGTGGTTTCATTTCATCTTTAATAAAACTGTGCATCATATTAAACTGTCTTTTATGTAAACAACAATAGCTCCTGAATATGTGCTCATCACTTAATACATGTTTTTGAATTGACACTGTGTAAGTTTCTTCTGCTGTCGTACTTCATATAAAGGCGGTATTCGTCTCTTCCTGGTATGTTATTCTGAAACGTCACCATCTTCCCCTTCCAGTAACAGCGCAATAACCGTGATGTAGTTACCAAACATTTCGCCACACGTAGTTCTTACAAGCGATCGCATTGTTTGCCTCTTGCTGCGTTCCGCAACGCACCCCCTGCAGGCGACAACATTGCTGTCTGCAGTTGTTTCGGGTTGCTCTCGCCATGTGGAATTACACCTTAACTGAGCCCTACATTTTGTTAAGCAGATCTGCACTCTCTGTGTTTCAGTTTGTAGTGAATCAAGTATTAGTCTCCAGGCTGTTGACCAATGTTACTCTTGTCACGCTGTGATAACTGCTCTTTTGTGACCTCTCTCTGACTTAATTGTACTGCCTGCTCCTTCGTCTCTCTCTGGGTTCCAAGTCACGTGCGTATCCCTGGGAATAGATTGGCTGACCATTGAGCTAGAGAAGCGAATACTTGCCCATCATCCGCTTCGATGATTCTAGGTGTGGATTTGCATGCACGGCTCAGAGATGGAGCAACATCAGGTGGGCTCTAATAAAATTCGCATTACCAAAGAGACTACAGTTACACGGCACTCCTCCTTCCGTTCTTCCCGGAAGGAGTCTACTGTCCTATGCACCCCTCCTCATTGCTCAAACTATTTTAACTCGAAATTTTATTTTATGTAGCGTGCCACTCCCACATTGTTGTTGTTAATAGAGCCTTTACCCCCACCCCCCTCTTCTTGCTCCCCACACTGAGCACGCTCTTCCTAATTCTTTGATTCTAATGGCGGAGGATGACTTGCAGGCGGTTGAAGCAGTTGTTACTCTATCCTCAGATACAATGTTTTAAAGCAGCACTTCCCAACCTTTTCAGCTGGCGGACCCCTTCTACAGTCGAAAATCCTTGGCGGACCCCTAGTCAATCAAGAGCACAATAACTTTAAATTTCAGAGCAAAACCCATGGGAACTGAAAGTTTCTTAATGCAAGTGCCATATTCCCAGTGACCCCTCCCCCCCCCAACCCGAAGTATCAATAGTCTTTGGAGCTTCTTGTGATTGTTCTTCCTTTGTGGTCATCCTCCCTGCTCGTTCATTTCAACTGAAAACTTCCCTTGTGAAGACAATGGAGGAACCGCACCCCTCTTCAATGATGCTGACTTCAGCCACGGATCCATGTTAGAAGTAATAAACTGGTCAAAAATCGACTTATGAAATAGGTAGTGCACTGACAAAGCAAGTTTAACATTTAACGATGCCTGGAGCCGCATACGTGCCAGCGAGCGCTGTGATCGGTCGACAAAGCTCGCTCCGCGCACGCGTGAAAGGTTTCAGCGCATCCAGTGCCGTGAGCCGGCGCACAAACGACCCCCGTACTGTTAGGAAACAGTCGATCAGAGAAGCCGCATTCACCGGCACTAAACTGTGTATGCGTTCTCACTTAGGAACCACAAACGCTGCTTGGGAATACGACCTGAAGTAAAAGTACACATATTTTACTCATTATTTTGCACAATTTGGTCAGAAGTGGTTGCGGACCCCCAAGAAAGAGCCGGCGGACCCTTAAGGGGTCCGCGTACCACATGTTGGGAAGCCCTGTTTTAAAGTGTTTCCGGGGCAGGGTTTGCCGTGCTTCCTGCCACATCCTATTTTAGTTTTAGAGGTTGCACTCTGATGAATAGTGGGATGGGATGGTTGTGGGAGGGATGGCCCCTGTCACCATGCATTCACCTCCCTGATAACCACAATTATTTCTCTCACTGTGTTTCATTATTGTTGGTTGAATGTATGTCCATTACATTTTTAGTGTACTTGTTTTACTGTTTTGAATCTCCTGACTGGAAGACATTCCTTATGCTGTAACGGCCTTGACACTTAAGGGGGGTAGGACGTCAAACGGGCCGACTTGGAGTAGGAGAGGCGCCACAGGACATTTTAATATCCACTGACTATACTTTCACAAATAAATTCATAAAACTTTGTCAGCAAGGCCGGGAAGGATTCAGGATTCACACTCGTAGCAGTGGAAGTTCAAAAACATAACAAAATAATTTTTTTTACATGCAAAATTTCATCATTTTTTCACTTAACATTGGCTACATTTGTTGCTATAGGTACACTTTCCTTCGTAAGTAAGAGAGATTCTTCGATGAATTTTGCACAGTGTACAAACCGTACTTACAGGTGTATGAAACTCTAGAATTTATTTAATTTATGAAAAGATGAATGAGCTGTTACATTTTAAACTTAATGTTTAGAAAAAACTCTATTTTTATAGTTAATTGTCTCAGTTTATACCACAGTTTTCAGTAGATTTGGAAGATTCTAGAGTTTCATACACCAGTAAGTACGGTTTGTATGCTGCACAAAATTCATCGAAGAAACTCTTTTACTTTTGAAGAAAAATGTACCTATAGCAACAAATGCAGCCAATAGCAAGTGAAAAAATAAATTTCATATGTAAAATAAATTTATTTTGCTATGTTTTTGAACTTCCACTGCTATGAGTGTGAATCCTGAATCCTTCCTGGTCATGCTGACAAGTTCTATGAATTTATTCGTAAAAGTATAGGCAGTGGAAATTAAAATGTCCTGTGGTGCCGCTCCTGTTCCAAGTGGCTCATTTGACGTCCTATCTCCCTTAATCGGGTTAGTGAGACCTCTTGTCTTCATACACTTAACGTCTCTGTAAATTACTTCTCAGCTCTGTTACGAGTAGTGCCACCAGTGTGTCGAATTTACTACTCGTACATACATTCGTCTTCCGATCGCATTTCTGGCAGATGTCACTAAAGGCCAGTTCACACTGATCGTCATGTCGCATCCCGTCAGAACATTCCACAGTGGATTTCAGAAGGCAGAATCTAGACTGGCTGTTATGTCACATTACGGTCGAGGTTTCTCGGGAAGAAAGTTTTGACAGTTGACGTCATTGTCCATTGTCGATCACGTGACACCTGAGCTCATTTCTTCCCGATACACAGCCGTGCACTCCTCCGCTGTACTTTGTTCCGTTGTGTTTTTTGTGTTTGATGTCACTTGTTGTTCTAAGTATTTGCTAATCATTATTTTTCTTATTTGTCATAAAGTAATTCATTTGTTAAAATTTATAATTTTATAAAGAATGACGAAATGTTAATTGAAGCTATGAGGCAGCAGTCTGAATTGTACAATGTGAGCAATGGAAGGGACTCAGATTCTGCTAGGAAAGAAACATTGTGGAACAAATAAAGAATGTATGAGGTCTTATTCCAAAACATCTTAAATCTTCTCACATATGTGTTGTAATTATTATGTGCCAGAAATGGATTTTCAATAACAGTTCAGAATTACGTGCCCTCTGTTACATTTATAAAATAGATTTTTATATATGCCGGTATCGCATTTAGTATTTTACAATAAAGTAGACTGGAATGTAGTGGCTACTTAGCTTCAGATGAACTAACTGTCGACCAAGGGATTGGTGACCTTTCTGTTTAGTCCCTTAACTCCTGACCGACCATTTCAGCCAGAAAAATTGCTAATGTTCCATTGTTTCCCAGTGACAGCAGAAGAAAATTGGCAGAAAACTGTGAGTAGAACAGAGATTTTACTTGGAGGGAAGTGGTAAATATTAGTCAGAAGGACAGAGGAAGGATGAACAAGACAGGAACATTTCCTTTAGAACAATGGGAAGACTTTAAAAAAATAATAATCATTGCAGACTCAAATCCAGAGTAATTTCTCACCAATGAGAGATTTTTAAATCGAGTTGTCAGTCATAACTGCAAGAAGGAGATTTTCAGAGTTGGTTCAAATCTTTTTGTGGAAGTAAGTGATCAGTCTTGGCAAAGATAGTTATGCAATTTAGATCGAGGACACAGATTTTTCCTTTGCTGATCACTGTAATAATCTGTTAACACGCGCAAGGTTTTCATTTCGTAATGGGATTCAGAATTTTGTATTTATGACCCGAGGATGCTTCAGTGATGAATCTGTGTTCCTTGTAATAGAGAGGAACAATCTGTACAGCCGGAGGAGATAACGAGGTACATACCGTGCAGAATGTGTTCACATGTGTGAAACATCACATCCCTATCCGTGACACTACGGTCCTCTGAGGACTTCGGTCGTCTCAATCAGAGAGTTCCAGTCGTCTCGGTTTTCAGCACGCCTGCACCACCTCCTCACTCTCACTACTCTCAGGTCAACTTCCACATCTTCCAGCCATCTTACGTGTGGTCGTCCTCTCCTTCTTCTACTACCAGGATGTCCCATCATCAGCTTCTTCTGGAGCCTTTCTTCTGGCATCCGCTGGTCGTGTCCTAACCATCTTAGCCTTACCATTTTGACTGAGGTTACCAAGCCAGGTTCTGTGTACAGAGACCTTATTTCTTCATTAGTCCTATTTCTCCATACCTCTCCTTTTACAGGACCAAAAACCTTCCTCAGCCCTTCCCTTACCCAGATTATCCTCCAAAGCGTCCGTCAGTACCCGTGTCTCACTGCCGTACGTAAGAACTGGTTTGATCATTGTTTTGTAAAGTGTCGGCTTTAATTTCCTACTTAGGTTCTTATTTTTGAGCATGGAGTATAGTGCACTTCGATCTGTTGGCAGCCGTAATTCGGTTTACTATATCTGCGCTCGGTGATCTGTTTCCTGTCTGCAAAAAACATTGTGCTGCCAGAAAGCCATTCCCAGCTATGCAAAATCTATTGAGACAAGTGTATGAGCGTACAACATGTGCGAAAATGGTGCAGGGAGTTTGAGAACGGGAGTACTGATGTCCACGATGAGGAGTGTTCCAGACAGCCATCTGTTTCTGACGAAACAGCCGCAAAAGTGGAGGCAGCGGTGCTCTCAGATCGAAGAGTGACGGTTCGTGTGCTCTTCGAAATGATCCCTGATGTCAGCAAAACCTCTATTGACAAGATTTTGACGGAGCGTCTAGGGTATGCTAAGGTTTGCGCGAGGTGAGTACCCAGAATGTTGACCTAAGACCACAAACGTCAATGTGTTGAAGCGTCCCGAGAACTACTTTGAGATCACGGAACTCGTGACGAGGAATACCTCGACTCCATCGTCACTGGAGACGAGACTCGGGTGCACTACTGCACACCCGAAACCAAAGAACAGTGCAAACAGTGGAAGCACCCAGAGTCTCCGAGATCGTGAAAATTCGAACAAACGCAAAGTGATGGCAACAGTGTTTTGGGTCAGGAAGGGGGTACTGTTGTGCGAGTTTGTGCCCACCGGTACAGCAATCAATGCTGCCGGGTACTGCGAGACACTGCAAAAATTGTGCCATGCAATTCAAAACGAGAGGAGGGGTATGCTGTCCGAGGGTGTGTGTTTCCATCAGGATAATGCTCGATCGCACACTGCTAGAGCCACCAACGAGCTCATCGCAAAATTAGCAAGGGGTATTGTGAAACACCCACCCTACAGCCCGGACTTAGCCCCAAGTGACTACCATATCTTCCCTGACACGAAGAAACACCTGGGTGGAGAGCATTTTGGCGGCAGAGAAGAGCTGGAAGAAGCGATTCTCAGGTATCTGCGCAGCTTGGCGGCAGATTTTTTTTGGCTCGGCCACTCAAAAGCTTGTGCACTGCATGTAAAAATGTATTGACCTCAATGACAACTATGTAAAAAATAGGTTGAAGTCTGAACTTTCGAAAAATGTACACATTCATGAAATAAACATGTTTTACACTGTGGGGGGAAAAATTAGGAACCTTATTTTACAGACACAAGTTTTTGTTTCTTTTCCCTGCACTTTAATTCCCTTTACGGATTTCTCCTCGGTTTCCTTCACATCTTCATCTATGTGCTGACTGAATAACATTGGCAAGAGGCTGAAATGGTGTCTCACACCCTTCTCAAGTTCAGCAACGCAGCAAAGAAATTCCAAAATGATGGAATTGTCATGTGTGACATTGTCCCATCAGTAGCAGGTAAAGCCTTTCTTAATAAGAGAAATTTGGTAACATCAAAAATAAATTTAAGTAATATTGAAAAAGTAAAATTGTCAGCAACCTGAAGTTTGTGTAGAAAACAACAGTGCTTTGCTAGACATGGTTCTGTTGGCGTGCTGTCCCCCTGGCCAGTTATGGGGGGACATATAGTGACCATATAAAGTGGACTCCAAGCCGTGGTACGTCGTGGCATCTTTCATGTTAACAAATATTGCCAGGGGTGAAAGGTGCAGGACGTGATTGTTTTGTCCATAAAAGGGCAACATTGTGAAAGTTGTGACTATTGATAAATATAAATAAAACAGTTTACTGTGTCAGTCACTGATTTATTTTTTTCTATTGCGCATTATGGCTGTTCACGCCATCAGCTTCCAGCTGAGAACTGTGAAGTTACATTGCTGGTGGTAGTGAAGAGCACAGGTGCCTTTTTACAGCAGCAGACAAAGTGCAAGACACGGTATGTTGCCATCAAATAGGAAGAAAACAAGATTTAGCAGATGTTTTGGAGCCACAGTTTTTGGAAGTGAACCATTTTGTTGATGTAGGGTGAAATCTTGTCCCAATTTGGAATATAAATTAACAGGCTTTTTTAGCAGAAAATCTATTCATTTGTCTATCCGGAAAAATCGTCCAGAAGTTAAAAGGTCAATTATTATGCAAGAGGATTTATTAAGGAGCAAGTCTTGTTTCATATGTTTTATTATTTTTTCTGATGCATTACACACAAGCTGTGTGCCGTGCCTAAGGACGTTAATATTGTACTTGGCATAGTGACGTGCAAAGTAATCAGAGGTAGCAAAGAATCTTCTGCACGAACTGTGCGATCGAGGAATACGGGTGACCAGAAGATTATTATAATAATGTAAATGCTGATGTATGGATACTCTCGTTATTCTTCGGAAGTGTGGAGTGTGTTAAGAACAAGATGTACCTAGTTGATTAACCTCTGATCACGTTTTGTAATTAAAGTCATAATAAAAGCCTTCCTATAAATCAGAGCCAACGAGTCCTGGTTTTAGTCAAAGTTTAGCTCTGCTACAGACATAATTAGAATTATCAACAAGTTGGGGATTTGCAGGCTCCTCCAGGCTGAAGACCAGTGACAAGGTAATTTACAAATTAAGTGAATCTTCGTAATATGAACAAGTCACTGCAGTTTCCACACTCCTTTGTTGGTGGATCTATGGACGAAACTGTGTACCTTAGTGAATAACACGGGGAGAATTTCTTTGTCATTCCTATCAGAATTGTAGGATTTTTGCAATAAGACCCACTCTGCCCATTGGTAGAAAGCCAAGACTGCATTTTTATTACTCTTTTTACCTGTATAGGAGCTCCTCTGGAAATTATTCTGTTTCACCTTTCTCCAAGTAGCTTTGTACCATGGCTGGTCCCCTGACTTTGCCAGAGTCTGTGCCTGCTGGCAGCCTATCTCCTTAAAAGAGGGAGCTCAACTTTTGCCCGTACAAAATTTAATTCGTGGATACAACTGTTTCAGACAGACACCGTGTGCAGTAAGTACATATCCCATTATCAGTTCTGTTAACATACAAGAAAGCATCTTTGTGATTGTCTTGTGAACACACTCAAGCGTGCCATTTGCTTTAGAATGAAAAAGGGTAGTTCTTCATTTATTAATTCTCAAAAGCTAGTAAACTTGCACAAATCTCGTCAGGGCTTCCGAAAGGTAGAACCAGACTGTTGCCTCAGTTTCCTTTGCTATATCAACAATTTGAACTAGAACTGCATTGAAATACAGTGAACTACAGTGAAATATGGTCAGTAGTAGACAAAATGCATTTGTGTTCTTGTGTTGTTTGTGGTAATGGTTGTAAGATGTCCACGGCTCCCCATCTCAAAAGGTGTCGAGGCCTCGGGCAGAGTTTCCAGCAGCACTCTGAGTTTAGTTTGTTGTGCTCACTGTGCACAAGGAATGCGAGCGCAAATATAATCTTCAGTATTGCGATGTCACCCCTCCAGAAATACTTCGCCGCTACACGAGCATTGTGGTCCGATTTTCACTATGCCGAACTAGAACGCAGTCGTGATGCTGTACAATAATATAGTGCAGGAGCACTTTCGGTATTACCAGCCGAGTTCCTTGTGGTTTACGATATAAAATGGAAACTTGTTATGCAGTTTCTGGAAGTGTAGCGTACTGCTTGCATTCTTCGTTCTACTCCTGCACCTCTTGCAATTCGGCTGTAAGTACCTCATCTGCTTTTGGACACAAACTGTTTGGATTAGGGCATCATCATTTGGTGTAATTTGCTGCGATCTTCTCGTAATTGTATTCACCCGGCTTCAGAGACCATCCTATCAGTCAATTACTCGGACTTTCTAAAATTAGCATGAGCTCGCTCAACTTACTGTAAAACATTTAGTATAAATAATTTCCTCTCCATTGTGCTGATGCAATGTGTAACCGACTGGTTCCTTTTCATCATGTTTCTTCTGACTAAAAACATGGAATAGAGTGCAGTAACTAGCTTCACATGGTAGAATAAGTAGTTCTTCAAAATTTTGTTAAGTTAAGAGAGGGGGTTTTGTCACACCGTCTTTTAACTTTTTTCATCACCATTTCATGTTCCATTATACGAGTCAAAGGTATTATTTTTCAATAATATAGTTAAAGGCTATCTGTGATAGTAATTAGCGAGAACGAGAAATGATTCTAGCTCTTTCACAGTTTTTGATGGTGGGGAATTGTCAACTGCTTCTGTGAGATGCGGGTCAGCTTTTATGCCAGCAGAACTTACAATGTGGCACAGGTATTTTACCTGACACTGTGTTAAAGAACACTTTTCCAACTTTAACCTTAGGCTGACAACTTGTAACCCTAATAGTACATTTCTCAGTTGTTCAGCATGTTCCTATATCTTCCGTGAAAAGTCAGCGATTTCATCCGGGTATACTAAATACGTGTTGGGTTCCAATCCGTGCAGTAATAATACTGCAGACTGGGGAAAAGTGATGGGTGCAGTGCATTCCTCAAACCAAAAGACAGTCTAAGAAACTCGTACAGTCTAGAAGATGTGACAAATGCAGTGTCGGGTGTGTCCCGAGGTGAGATTGCAATTTGACGATAGCCTGTCTTCGTAGGTAGAGTAGTAGAATATGTACAGTTTCCCAATTGCTAGAGTATTTCACGAATATGAGGCAGCACACATGTGTCGGGGGTGGTTAGCCCGATTCAGTGCTCACGAGTTGACGCAAAGACAGTTAAGTTTTCTTGCCATTAATGATTTCTTTTGGGTCATGATAATAATAGAAAATGCCCAAGGGCAATTGTCCCGGCACGCTGTTGCTGTTAGATGCTTTCCTCCACAACTGATTGTAAATGATACGGTATGCTCTAGGGCAGTCTCATCCAAGAATTGCACCCGCAGCTGCCAGGCAGTGTAGTTCAGCGCCCCGTCCGCGACCGTGTGTCGCTAGTGTCGACATAGGAGCGAGAGAGAGAGACCGCACACCACTGCTCTACGGTGGACTGTCCCGCAGTCAGATCCAACGCAAACAAAATAACCGAGGAAGCGCACCTCTGTAAAACAGGCCGATGAGCGGTAAAACGAGCAAACCATTTTCCGTTTAGGTAACAACTAGTGTTTGTGTGGCAGAATTACTGCACAAAGCTTTAGACAACAATATCCAAAACAAGAATCGAAGAACATCTTAGGTGTTTTCTGACCCACACGTTCATTCTGTTAGTACAGCACATACAAAAATGGTTCAAATGGCTCTGAGTACGATGCGACTTAACTGCTGAGGTCATCAGTCGCCTAGAACTTAGAACTAAGTAAACCTAACTAACCTAAGGACATCACACACATCCGTGCCCGAGGCAGGATTCGAACCTGTGACTGTAGCAGTCACTCGGCTCCAGACTGTAGCGTCTAGAACCGCACGGCCACTCCGGCCGGCCGCTGCACGTGCATACTCGTCATATGTACAATAGGCGTCTTCTGAAAAATATATCAGTTTCTTAAATGAACTAGAGTTATAAATATTCTATTTTAGAAATAACTTTATGTAAGGGATATAGAGTCTCATTTTTTACTGTTAGCAGTTACAAGTAAGTATTTTTTGTTATACTTCGGGCTACATCTCTTTGTATCCCTTTTTAGAGTTTAGAAATCGGATCCTTAGTTTGCTGTTTTGTACGTAATAATTTTAACCGATCAAGTTTGAAAATATTAAAAAATAGGTTATAAAGGTTATAAAGCTCTTTAATTCTTACAGTCAACATTGTTAAAGAAGACAATTAACATTTTACACTTTTTTCTTTTTCGAGGAAACGGTTTTGTCAATGTTTGATACAATATTCCCTGAGACTTGTAACCTCAAAGAATTAGTCAAATTTTTATCGCCAAGTATTCAACGGTTCTTAGTTTTAGCAAGCTTTAAAAGAGAGAAAAAGTGCTCACAGATATACGTGGAACCGAGCATTGAGAGAACTTAGACCGCGTGATTGTGCAAAAGAGGATATTTCTCTCATGGAAGACAGCTGTAAAAGTCATCTGAAGTTTTACACATGCGAAAGCGGTCCTTCAGGCAGATGTCGCACTGCAGGTCAATCAGCTTTAGTTGAAGCACTTGTGAGACGTCCTATGCCGAAGGGAAAACGGGCGAAAAAATATATCTAAGGCCGACTGAAGCGCTTTTATATCCAAAAATCTGTTTTCCAACCGTTCTTGTAATTCGTTCTTGTAATTTTTTTAATGCTTCAATCGCCTGCTCTAAATCAACGATATTGTGATTTTCGTGTTGGAGTGAAATGTTCAAAGTATTTAAATGACCAGTAAGGTCACTCAAAAAAGCCAAATTCGCCACGCACTTAGGATCACAAAGTAATTCGTCTGGACGACCTTTCATTTCCAAAAAGGTATTTATTTTGTCCCTCAAGGAGAAAAACCGATGAAGCACCTTTCTTCTGCTCAGCCATCTTACTTCAGTGTGGTAGGGGATGTCCGGGTAATCTGCCTCGACATCAGCCAGAAATTCTTTAAATTGGCAATGTGAGAGTCCATGCGAGTGAAGATAATTAACCGTTCGAAGAACTGTGTCCATAACATTTGTTATGTTGACAGTCTTCGCACAGACAATGGGCTGTTGCGAGTAAGGAACAGCCAACTTCAGCCATTTTTGACCTCACGTAACTCAGAAATCCAGTGCGTATTCCTCGTAGCACAGGGCCTCCATCCCTTGTTACACTGATCAGGCGTTCCCATTTTAAACCCACCCATTGATTCTAACACGTTTTCCACGGCTAGAAAAATATCCAAAACCGTGGTTCTGTCTTTTAATGGTATAAGATTGAGAAATTCTTCGGTGACACCTCGAATAGAAAATGAAATTAAGTTTGCCGCTCTCTCCATTAATTGCTGCTCAGCGAGCAACAGTTTGAGGCGAAAGAGCTATTTTTTTCAAATTTTTCCGTGGAAAGAGCTATTTTTTTCAAATTTTTCCGTGAGGTGTGGTGGACAAATAGAAGCCGCCGAGTCGACCAGGCAATCCTTGATGAGATTCCCAGCAGCAAAGGGTTTCCCTGCCTTCCCAATTCTCAACGATCATTTGTAACTTGCGCACAAACTTTGCCCACCTGTTTCCTGCTCGTACCACGCCAAAAAAGAAAATAAAATTAATTTTGTACAATCTTGTTTTCAAAACACTTTTATCAGTTTAACGATTAATTGTTTCATTCATTGAAACTCAAATAAAGAACTAACAAAAAAGATTGGTTTTAGATGCGTTTTCCCCCAGTTCCGCTGAAAAGTACAGCGATGTGTGGTCGCAAAATAAATTCTTATCTGTTGCAATATTTGCATACAGCGGCATGACGAGGCTCGGCGGGCGGTCTGCACGGCCAGCTGAGCGACGCGGCTCGGCCACTGCGACAACACACGAATTCGCCCAGGTCGCTGGCCGCGGGCGGTCGCGGGTGCTAGCACTGTGTTAAATATGCGGTCGGAAAATATCGCCTCTCCTTATACAGCCACGCAGATTCCTTCAACGTGGGATATAGGAAGTTTGTGTCTGGTTCTGATAAAAGCATTTAATTTTCCTGTGAATTGGATTCTAGAGGTGGCATAATTTGACACACTTTTTAGAACTGCAGTGTAGTTTCTTTATTTTCTTTGAACTTGTGCTCTTCCTTGCCTAATGTCACAACCTTGCATATACTGGCCAGTATCGTTCTGTGTGAAAATGTTGCCTCTTGAGTGTCAAAACTATCCGAACCTACTGACGTGCAGATTTTTTCAATTTATGTTCTCTGTCCTACGATGCCTCTTTTTGCATAAATCTGCAGGTGGTCTAGAACTCATATCTGGTGAGCATGTCAACCAGAAAAATACATTTCCTGCAGGTGGTAGGATTCTGGTTGTCACCCAGAGAACTCTCCCTGTTCCAACGCAAACAGTTTTAGGAGCTCAGGCTCTCGACATCGAAATAGAGCAAATAGGCACTTTTACTGGGTTTCTCGAGTGCATGTAGTTTTGTCACTGCCAAGATGGTGGATTGGACTGAATCAGAAGTCTACTATGCTTTGAAAGTGGTGCAGGAAATATTTCCCCAGAATAGTGCCAAAATCGTGGCCTCTTTTTGATCCCTTCCGTGTCAGTCTATACTGTCCACCTCCAGTCTCCAGATCGACATGACGTGTTCCTAATGGACTAATAATTTCAGTCCGTAGCTCACTAATGCGGAAGCTTGGCCTTTTCTGCCTGTTGTTAGGGGTCACCTGCTCACCCTTGTCTATCGGAATCTTAACAGGCCTATCTGTGATGTTGCCTTGCGCAATTGTGTTTACCACCTCTTTAACTCACAAAAATTAACTTCATCAGCGACTTCGTGGAGATCTGGGAGTGGTGAAGACTGGCCCCTCTGCCATTTCCCTGCCAGATCTCCCGTCGACTCCAAAACTTCTCGGTCCTCGTCTGCCTCTTCCCTGTCTGTTCCGTGATCGGTTGCAGTTGGCACTTTGGTGGCCAATCTCTCTATGGTAAGTATAATGAGTGGTGTGAGACTTATTAACAATACGATCCGAGTATTTCCAATGTTCGCAATTTATCTTCATTGTTTACACACACCGGAAGTCGTTGCCACGGGGAGAAAATTAAACAGAACGATCAGCCAGCTCTCCTTGCAGACCTAGGTGTACTGCTTTCTGCAAAGATGAGTATGACACCATCTTTATCTCTTCACTAATCTGTGGGTCAATACCCTCATTAAAATATCTGTTAGAATGAATTTTCACTCTGCAGCAGAGTGTGCGCCGATTTTAAACTTCACGACAGATTAAAACTGTGAGCCGGACTGGGACTCGAACCTGGGTCCTTTGGACAGGAGGCCTGTCCCCACAGCTCGTACTCTGCCAGTGCCTGGGCTCCTGTGTTCCAAACTTCTCAGCAGTTCTCCTACAACCTTGCAGGACTAGCACTGTGGAAGAAATGATATTGTGAATACATGGCTTAGCCACAGAATGGGGGATTGTTTTCAGAATGAGTTTTCACTCTGCAGCGGATTGTGCAGTGATTTAAAGCTCCCTGCAGATTAAAACTGTGCGCAGGCTCGGGACTCAAGCCCGGGACCTTTGCCTTTCGCAGGCAATTGCTCTACTGACTGAGGTATCCAAGCACTACACACAATCTGCCCCCACTGCTACACTTCCGCCAGTAGCTCACCCACCTTCGAAACTTCAGAGACGTTTCTCGCTACCTTGCGGGGCTGGCAGTCCACAAATTGGCGCACATTCCACTGTAGATTGAAAATCTGGAAACAATCCCCCAGGTAGTGGTAAGCCGCGTATCCACTATATCTTTTCTTCCAGGAATTTCCCTCGGCTATTGACACCGGTCGGCTGATGAGGCCATGTTCGCGACGCCCAAGAGAACTCTCTGCGTGCAGCCAAAAGGTACTGACCGAGGCACTGGCTAACGATGTGGGCCGGTTCCTGCAGTCTGCCATGCACTCCCTGGCACCGGAGACACTCCACCTGCAGCCTGATCACACAGACGACACGCCGAAGGCGCAGTGTATGACTGGGCCGACCGCCGACCACAGTCGGTCTCCGAAGCTGAGCCGCGAGCTAGCTTCGCCGCAGCTGCAGAAGTCCTCTTCCACCGAGGACATCCTCGATGACGACATCCTCGACGACGATACTCTCTTGTCAATGTCGGCGTGTGAGCTCAACAAGAAGTTGTCCGGTTGGCCGTTCGAGGTGGTATTGCGCGTCAAGAAGAGGCGGCGTGCGCTCAAGAACCGCAGCTATGTACAGAACAGCCGCAGCAAGCGGCTCCAGCAGAGCCGGCACCTGGAGGCCACGAACCGTATGCTGGTTGCCGAACTCCGGCACCTCAGAGCGGAACTGGCACGTGTCACGCAGACTGGTGACCTTGAACTGCAGCCCAGCTGCACGGCCAACGCCACGGTAGAACCCCAAGATTTGCCGGTGCCGGTCCCTGCCGGCTGTGCGCCCGGAGGCATACCCGTCGACTCGGACGGCGACTTTCGAGAGCCAGCGGCACGACTGACACTTGCCGCGTCGACCGCCTCCTCTGCCGAGGACATCCTCAGTGACGAGGCTCTCCTGTCACTGCCGATGTCCGAGCTGAAGGAGAAATTGCGAGGCTATCCGCGGGAGGTGGTGACGCGCCTCAAATGCAAGAGACGCACACTCAAAAACCGCAGTTACGCGCAGGTTTGCCGCAGCAAACGGCGACGGCAGCGCCACGTGCTCGAGGTCACCAACCGTACGCTCGTCGCCAAGCTGCATCACCTCAGGGTGGAACTGACCCGCATCGCACGGGAGTGCGACCTAGACCTGCAGCCCGGCTGCACGGTGGACGACGCGGTGCCTCCGCGGGACGAGTCTGTTCCGGCTGCCACCTGCCGGGCACCGGGGACGACCTTCGCCGTCACTGGCGACTGTTCCGAGCTGCCGGCCGAGTACGCGCCACGGCGGCACCGCGGCGAGGGACGGGTGCTGTCGCAGCCACTGGCTGTCAGTTCCGACTCGCCCGCTGTGCACCACCACGACCGGCCACGGCTGCAACGATACGAGCTACTGCCGCCGGAGCTAGAGCGGGCTATTTTCACAGACTCCTCCGTTGAGGATGTTCTCGGTGACAACACTCCCGTACCGCTGTCACCGTGCGAGCTTGACGAGAGACCGCACGGCACCCCTTGTGAGAACGTGGTGGACCCGAAGCAGAAGAGGCGCAAATTTGCAAATCGCAGCTGTATGCAGAACTGCCACAGTGAAAGGCTGCGACGACACCGGGATCTCGAAGTTGACCGTGATGGGCAGATACGGGTGCAGCCGCCCGTCGATAGCTCTGTCTCGCCTGCGGTGCACCACCGTAACCGGTCGCAGCAGCACCAGTGTGACCTGACGCCACCCGAGCCGGAGAAGACCACGTCCACCGCCTCGTCCACCGAGGAAGTGCTGAGTGACGACACTCTAGTATCGCTCACGATGTGCGAGCTCAAAAAGAAACTGCACGGCTACCCACGCAGTGAGGTAGTACGCCTCCTGAAGAAGCGGCGCAGGCTCAAGAATCGCGGCTACTCGCAGGACCGCCGCAGGAAACGGCTGCGACACTGCCGGGAGCTCGAGGTCGACAGTGAGGACTCGGTGCTGGTGACGCCCCCAGGCGCCAGCTCCGCATCATCAGCAGCATCCCACCAGATGAAGTGGCGGCAGAACCACGAGCAGGCGCAGCCGCTGTTGCAGCCTTCACAACCACCGTCACCGCCACAGCAGCAATACACCGTGTCCACCAACTCCTCCATTAAGGAAATCCTCAGTGATGATGCTCTCGTGTCACTCTCCACATCTGAGCTCTATAAGAAACTGCACGGCTACCCACGCAAGCAGGTGGTGCGCCTCATGAAGAAACGGCGCAAGCTCAAGAACCGCATCTACTCACGGGAACGACGCAGGAAACGACTGCAACAGCAGCTTGAGATCAGCAGTGAGGAACAGGTGCCGGTGCGGGTCCTGGACGCAAGCTCAGTGTCGTCTCCAGCACAGCAACAGCAACACCACCACAAGATGGCACCAACACCACCACCACCACCTCCGCCTCTGCATCTGCCTCTGCCTCGGCTGCAGTATACTGTGTCCACTGCCTCTTCCACCAAAAAACTTCTCAGTGACAATGATCTCCTGTCACTCCCTATTTGTGAGATCTATAAGAAGCTGCACGGCTACCGGCGTAGAGAGGTAGTGCGCGTAATGGAGAGGCGGCGCAAGCTCAAGAACCGTGCCTACTCGGAGGAACGCCGCAGGAAACGGTTGGGACGGCGCCAGGAGCTCGAGGTCGACAGTGAGGAGCGAGTGTCGGAGTGTCCCCCGGCTAACGGCTCTGTGTCGTCCGCAGCACACCACCGGCCGCCACAGCAGCACCACCAATCGGAGCAGCCGCCACTGATACCACCTCCGCCGTCTCCACCTCTGCTGCCGCCCTCGTGTACTGTATCCGCCGCATCCTCCACAGATGAAATACCTAGAAACGACACTACAGTGTTGCCGTCGACGTGCGAGTCTGACGACAAACTGCACGACACCGGAAGTGAGGTGGTGGTGTGCGTCGAGCAGAAATGGCACACACTCGAGAAACGTGGCTACACGCAGAATGCCGGCAACAGACAGCTGCAACAGTGCCGGGAGATTGAGGCCAACAGTGAGGAGCGGTTGCCGATACATCTACTCCTCACCGACTCTGCCTCACCCGAAACACGCCACTGCCACCAGCCGCAGCACGGGCTCACCGGCGAGCTGAGCTGCAGAAGTAAACAGCTACAGAACCGGGAACTAGAGGTTAACGCTGAGGAGCACGTGTCCGAGAGACCCACGCATGCAGGTTCTGTCTCGACTGTGGAGCACGACCGCCCTCGACGACACGGGCACGAGCTAGTACCGCAGCTGCCGTATGCCACCTCCTCCGCCGAGGGCACTGTCGGCGTAGACACACTCGTGTCGCCGTCAGTGAGTGAGCTCGACGAGAAGGTGCACGGTTCTCTGTGCAGTGAGGTGGTGTGCCTCAAACCTAATTGGCACAAGCTCCTCAACTACAGCTACACGCGGAACTTACACGGCAAACTGTCACGACAGCTTCAGGATGCCAGTGTCGAGAGCGAGGAGGGAGTGCCGGTTCTGCTGCCGAGTGTCGGGTCCGTCTCGTCACCGGTACACCAGCCACGACAGCAGGAGCGCAACCACGAGCGGGCACCACAGCCACCGTATGCCGCGTCCTCCACCTCCGGCACTGAAGACCTCCTCAGTGACGACGCTCTAATGTCACTGTCACTGTACGAGCTCCGTAGCGAGCTGCGCGGCTACTCACCCGAGGTGGCGGTGCGCCTCATGCAGAAGCGCCGCAAGCTCAAGAACCGCGAGTACGCCCGGGACCGCCGCAGGAAACAGCTGCGGCAGTACAAATTGTTTCAGGCAGAGAAGCAGTTAGCAGTGCGACCACCGGACACCGATTCCGTCTCGCCCACCGTGTGTGATGACGACCGGCTCCGACGGCAGGACCACCGCGAGCTCGCACCGGGGCCACCTCGCTCCACCGGAGACATACTCACTGGTGACAAACTCGTGTCATTTTCGAAAATCGAGCCTGACAAAAAATTGCCCGATTGTGTACACGAGGACGTGGTGCACCCTGAGCAGATGTGCTGTACAGTCGAGAATTGTGGTTACGCACCTAACTGCTGTAGCAAAAGGCTACAACAGTGCCGGGAGTCTGAGGGCGACAGCGAGGAGCAGATTCCGGTACAGCTGTTGAACACCCCACCCGTTTCAGTGGCACCTCACAACCGACAACACCAGCCGCGACAGCAGTCCCACGAGGAGGTGCCACTGCCTCCTCCGCAGTACACCGCCTCCTCCTCCTCCGTGGAAACTAACTGTGGTGACACTCTTACGCCACCGTCGACGTGCGAGAATGACGACAGACAGCACGGCACCCCGTGCGAAGTGACGAGGTGCCTCGAGCAGAAACGGCTCACTATCTGCACGCAGAATACTGGCAACGGACAGCCGGTACAGTCTCGAGAGTTCGAGTGTGACGGCGAGGAGCGGGTGCAGGTGCGACCGCCGTGTGAAGACTCCGTCTCGCCCGAGGCACACCGGCCACGACAGCAGCACCGGAACAAACATGGCGACAGCAGCAAAAGGCAACAGCACCAGAGGCTAGAGATCGCCAGTGGAGAGCACGTATCGGTGCGAATGCCAGATGCCAGTACGGTCTCGTCTACAGCACACGATTACCGACAGCACTGCCCCCGAGATTTGTCACCGCAGGTGCCGTACGCTGCCTCGTCCACCGAGGATATTGTCAGTGACGGCACAGTCGACGAGAAGCTGCACGGTTCTCCATGCGAGAAGGTGCCGTGTGTAGATAGGAAGTGGCCCGAGCCCCAGAACCTAACCGGCAAACATTTGCGGCAGTACCGGGAGGTCGATGCCGAGAGTGAGGAGCAGATACCGCCGAGTGTCGGCTCCGACTCACCGCTGTCACACGATCGCCTCCTCGGGGAAGCACAACAACCGCCGTATACCGAGTCCACCGCCGACGACATCCTCAGTGATGACGCTCTCGTGTCATTATCGTTGTTCGAGCTCAATAACGAGCTGTGCGGATACCCACACGAGGTGGTGACGCGCCTCGTGCAGAAGCGGCGTAAGCTCAAGAAACGCATCTCCTGGCACAAGTGCCGCAAGGAACGGCTGCGACAGGTTCGCGTCGACATCGAGGAGCCAGCGGTCTCGTGGCTGCCGGGCACCGGCTCCGACTCGTCCGCCGTACACGACTGTGACCAGTCACGACAGTATCGTGAATGCGAGCTGACGCCACAGCCGCCAGATGCCACCTCCGCTGCGGGTTCTGCCGAGGAGATCCTCGGTGACGACGCTCTCGTGTCTCTGCCATTTTCCGAGCTCGACGAGAAGCTGCAGAGCTACCCACCCGAGGAGGTGGTGCGCCTCGAGGAGAAGTGGCATACGCTCTGTAAACGCAATTACGTGCAGAACTCCTGCCCGAAACAACTTCTACAGTGCCGGGAGTGTGAGGTCGACAGTGCGGATCCGGTTCTCGTGCGACTGCTCGGTACTCCGCCCCTCTTGTCGGCAGCTCGCCACTTGCCACAACAGCAGCTGCGACGAGAGGATTCGGCACGACAGCCCTACGGCACGTCCACTACATCCTCTGCCGAGGGTATCGTCAGTGACGACGATCTCGTATCGCTGTCAATTTGCGAGCTCAACAGGAAACTCCGAGGCTACCCGCAGGAGGTTGTAATGCACCTCAAGCAGAGGCGGCGCACACTCAAGAACCGCGGCTACGCTCAGATTTGTCGCGTCAAGCGGCTGCGTCAGTGCCAGGCCCTCGAGGTCAAGAACCGTACACTCGTCTCCAAGCTGCAGCGCCTCAAGCTGGCGGTGGCACGCGTCACGGAGGAGCGGGACCGGTACAGGCGGCAGCTCGAGCAGCGAATGTGCCGGGTCGACCCTGCGTCACTCCCTCGTGCTGACGACACTCCCACAATCCTCTGACACGAGTTTGTGCGAGTGTCGAGTGGTCTGTAGTGTGGTCTGCCAGGGAGAGGGCATCTGAGGAAGCTAGAAATGAGACGAGAGGTTTTTATAGGCAAGACACAAACAGATCACTGACCGATCGAGACGGTGGTGGCAGGTGTCGATTAGTGTCGGAATGAAGTCCGAATCCCTACTCACCTCATTGGCGGCATTTTTACCCTAACAAACAGCTGCCGTGTCGAGGGGATGATTCGATCCGTCACGTAGGCCACAGTGAAGTTATACTGAGAGTGTTTGAAAAAGTGATAAAAAAAAGGAAGAATCAATAAGTCACCAACAAAAGGTCCTGGTACCCCCCTAGACGGCTAGTGCCTTGCACAACTCGATACCAGAGTACCATGCGCAATTGAAGTATAAAGAATGCTAAACATTTGTACTCGACATTCTTCACGTAATGTAGAGATCCAGGGTTTTTCACGTGATCGGTAAGGGTTAGTTTGGCCTCAATTTTTTTTAGTAAGTGCAAGACTCCTTCACAGCCATTACAGTAACACAATAATCGTCTTCGATCAGAACTGTATGATGAAGAAGCTGTATCACCTCTACTTCGAGATTATTTGCAATCTTTGAATAATTATGCAAAATATTACGTTATTAAGAAACCAGTTACACACATCCAGATATAGAGATCAGTGATCACGGACCCTGAAGATCGTGCACCAACCTAACAGTGTTCCTCAGTAGATGGCAATTGTGTGGACTTTGGATCTGGACATCCAATTGCTGAAGGTCTTTCCGAAGTCCGTCCTCCCATCGCTTCCTCGATCTTCCAGTTGGATGGAATGCATCCGGTTTTCCTCTAAGCACAGCTTTGACCCGGTAAGTGTCTGGCTTTCTGCCAGGGTTATTCTCCGCACATTAAGTTTCTGTGCAATGTTCAAGTGTTTCGTTCCATGTCTTCAGTTGTTCTCTTCGTGGATTAGTCCAGAGATCTTTTTCCTGATTTTCCATTTGAAATTAATGTGTTCTCACCTTCTTTTGTATTGCGTAAGGCTTCTGTCCCACATAACAATGTTGGTACTGTCACTGCATTGTGGACTTAAGTTTGGTTTTAGTTGATACATTTTTGTAATGACATTATATGCATCAGTCTGAAGTAACCTTGATACACTGATATACATTGATTAATTTCTTGTTTTAAATTATTATTTCTGTTGAACCAGGAACCAAAATATTTAAATTTTCCAGTCTGGTTATGTCTCATATTCCTGCCTGTAATTGGGTGTTATTATAGCTTCTCTGTCTTCTTGTCACATTTCAGTCATCTCTGCATTAATCCACTGATACATTCTTTGCTGTGTCCCCTACAGTGCCTGTCATCTCTTCCTCCGTAGCTGCCATGCCATCTGCATATCCCAGTAACCGTGTTCTTCCAGTTATCTTTACTCCTTTGCCTCTCTTTCCATTTCCGGAATTACTTTTGTGAAGACCAAATTGAAAACCAGTGGTGAAATTACGTCACCTTGTCTCGCACGAGTTCTGATGCTGAATTGCTCGGACAGCTCCCGTAGGTATTTCACCTTGGCTTTTGCCTGCACTGCACGCACCTTCAACAAGTTAATTACCTTCCATAGTATGCCAATCTCTGTCAAGATGATGTGCATATTTAATACGTGTATAAGCTCACCAGGGGAAAAAAATTTAGTCGTCCCTGTGTGCATGCACAGACGATAGATGAATTGGTAAGCTTTTACAGGTGGTGCAGTGGTTGAGCCGTGCATTCAACTGTGTGTGCACTGTCTCTATGTGAACGTAAAGGAGTAGCAATCAGTGAGACATTTGTGTTTCAAGCAGTCTCTAGAGGAACAGAAGGTTCCAAATGATTGGAAAAGAGCACAGGTAGTTTCAGTTTTCAAGAAGGGTCGTCGAGCAGATGCGCAAAACTATAGACCTATATCTCTGACATTGATTTGTTGTAGAGTTTCAGAACATGTTTTTTGCTCGCGTATCGTGTCATTTCTGGAAGCCTAGAATCTACTCTGTAGGAATCAACACGGATTCCGGAACTAGTGATCGTGTGAGACCCAACTCGCTTTATTTTTTCATGAGACCCAGAAAATATTAGATACAGGCTCCCAGGTAGATGCCATTTTCCTCGACTTCCGGAAGGCGTTCGATAAAGTTCCGCACTGTCGCCTGATAAACAAAGTAAGAGCCTAAGGAATATCAGACAAGCTGTGTGGCTGCATTGAAGAGTTTTTGGCAACAGAAGACAGCATGTTGTTCTCAATGGAGAGACGTCTACAGACGTTAAAGTAACCTCTGGCGTGCCACGGGGGTGTGTTACGAGACCATTGCTTTTCACAATATATATAAATGACCTAGTAGATACTGTCGGAAGTTCCGTGCGGCTTTTTGCGGATGATGCTGTAGTATACAGAGAAGTTGCAGCATTAGAAAATTGCAGCGAAATGCAGGAAGATCTGCAGCGGATAGGCATTTGGTGCAGGGAGTGGCAACTGACCCTTAACATAGACAAATATAATGTATTGCTAATACATAGAAAGAAGGATCCTTTATTGTACGATTATATGATAGCGGAACAAACACTGGTAGCAGTTACTTCTGTAAAATATCTGGGAGTATTCATACGGAAGGATTTGAAGTGGAATGATCATATAAAATTAATTGTTGGTAAGGCGGGTACCAGGTTGAGATTCATTGGGAGAGTCCTTAGAAAATGTAGTCCATCAACAAAGGAGGTGGCTTACAAAAAACTCGTTCGACCTATACTCGAGTATTGCTCATCAGTGTGGGATCCGTTCCAGGTCAGGTTGACGGAGGAGATAGAGAAGATCCAAAGAAGAGCGGCGCGTTTCGTCACGGGGTTATTCAGTAAGTGTGATAGCGTTACGGAGATGTTTGGCAAGCTCAAGTGGCAGACTCTGCAAGAGAAGTGCTCTGCATCACAGTGTAGCTCGCTGTCCAGGTATCGATAGGTTGCGTTTCTGGATGAGGTTTCGAATATATTGCTTCCCCCTACTTATACCTCCCGAGGAGCTCACAAATGTAAAATTAGAGAGATTCGAGCGTGCACGGAGGCTTTCTGGCAGTCGTTCTTCCCATGAACTGTACGCAACTGGAACAGGAAAGGGAGGTAATGACAGTGGCACGTAAAGTGCCCTCCGCCACACACTGCTGTGTGGCTTGCGGAGTATAAATGTAGGTGTAGATGTAGACATTGTATGTAAACATGAGAAATGTAAGGTTGTGACAGAATGGCAAAAAGGGGTAATCGTGTTGCCTGTGCCACTAGGGCTGTTAGATGTGTTAGGAAATAGTGACTCGGAAACTTGCCGTCAGAATTGTAGTTGGAAAAAGACCCTGACTGAGAGGGACCAGAGATGTATGGCACAGCTTGTGAATCAGAATTGGTTCCAGATATGTCTGGAATTGCTGCAGGCAGGAAATGAAGTTCTTTTCCTACCTATTAGTGAGGACCACTGTGATGGGAACTGCGCACTTGGAGCCACTCGCGTTGGAAAAGGCCACTGCTCACACAGACATATAAAGACGACAGCAGTGTTTGTTGGGCTGGAAAAATATTTGACTAGTTTCATGAACACTTCACCACCTTATTACACGTCGACTGGCCTGCAAAATCATCTGCATTGAATCTCATACATAATAAAGCCTTGGGACATTTTGGGAGAGTGGTGAAACCCCCAGGTATCAGGTTCAGGATAGGAAAGGATTAAACATCAATACGTGAAGGGAGACCCGTCAGATAGTTCGTCATTTTCACCAAATTATCATTTATTTAAGAAAAACATACTCATCAATTAAATTCCAGATTAATGACATCATCAAAACCACCAGAACTACAGTGACATATAAAGTGACAAACTACTGAAATTTACCAATATAAGCAAAAGGAAACGCCATTCAGTAAACACAAGACATAAGAGTTGTTGAACAGTAAGAATGAACTTTGAATCGTTCGGTAATTTACAAAGTTCACGAGTTAATCCCACTAAACTCGACAGCCTACAACCCTGGCGGCAGTCGCTCGACCCGGGTATAGCTCCGAGGAACAGGACAACTACTCAACGTTTGCTAGGCGTCACAGATGGTGCGGCAAAGTGCTCCCGCGGCAGTAACTTCGACCTCGGGCATTGGGCAGAATGCTGCCAAGGTAGCAGCCCCAGAAGTCACGGCTGCAAACTCCAAGGTAGACTCACGTGTTTTGCAATCAACTGTGAACATAAATCACATGCTGCGAGGCAGCACCCTCAAACAATAACAGAATATACACTGACAAATAATGAGTCTCGCTTTAGCAAGATAAATACAACTTGTACCTCATATAAGACAAATTGTTAAAGTCAATCTTAAATAAATAAACTCGACACACACACACACACACACACACACACACACACACACACACACACACACACACACACACCTTCACAAGGCGTTTAATCAGATTAGGGGAAGAATGAGATTTTCACTGTGCAGCGGAGTGTATGCTGATATGAAACTTCCTGGCAGATTAAAAGTGTGTGCCGGACTGAGACTGGAACTTGGGACCTTTGCCTTTCGCAGGCAAGTGCTCTACCAACTGAGCTACCCAAGTTTCATATCAGCGCACACTCCGCTGCAGAGTGAAAATCTCATTCTAGAAACATCCCCCAGGCTGTGGCTAAGCCATGTCTCCGCAATATTCTTTCTTTCAGGAGTGCTAGTTCTGCAAGGCTCGCAGGAGAGCTTCTGTAAAGTTTGGAAGGTAGGAGACGAGATACTGGCAGAAGTAAAGCTGTGAGGACGAGGCGTGAGTCGTGCTTGGGTAGCTCAGTTGGTAGAGCACTTGCCCGCGAAAGGCAAAGGTCCCGAGTTCGAGTCTCGGTCCGGCACACAGTTTTAATCTGCCAGGAAATTTCAGATCAGGGGAAACTTGCTAAGATTGACAGAGAGAATTAGAATGGATTTTGTCGTACACAATAAATACATACGCCTCTATGTGGGTAAGATGATAAGCTAGTACATGTAACTGACAAGGTGCGGGACAAAGAAAGCAGTTGCAGTTAACCCACACCACACACACACACACACACACACACACACACACACAGGTCACTTGAATGAGTATTGCTAAATTGGCTTAAGAAACACTAGCTAAGGTGAGCTTAAGCAGAGCAGAAAATTTCACTTTGTAGTAGTCTTCATCATACAGTTGATACTTTATAACACAGTACAATTAATAATCAAAAATCAAACCCTGAACTCAGCATTATTTTACATGAAATGGAATAAAACAGGCAATACACAATCCCACATTACACTTTGAACACATCGTTCTCACAGTAGATTTACAGTCCTTGTGTGCACACCTTTTCTTCTTCTTTCCTTCTGTGTGCTGGACGAGGTGGTTAGTCTCATCAAACCTAATCAAATGTGCTATGCGGCTCTCGGAACATGCCCTCGGTGCATATGGTCTCCTGGCTCCTTTTGGTAAAGCTTGGTGTCTTTGCAAGTACACCGTTGCTACTTCTCTCTTGAAATTAAGCTGAGAAATAGTTTGGTTTCTTGCTTTGTTATACAAAATGCAACTTTTTTGTATGGCGACATTTAACATCCGTGTAAAGAGACACCAGTACCATATCTTGCTTCTTATAGCAATCCGATAGCATGCTAGATTCTGATCCACCTGATCAGTACCTCCCATATATGTATTATATCTGGCTACCAGTTTTGGTCGGTGAATCATTATATTTCGCTTTTTTAGTTGCAAGCATCTCTTGACTTGGCCAACTTCTCGTGCACCACATGAAGAAGAGATCATTGTGACAACTGAGTTGTCCAGCCATCGCACATACAATAATCCGTCATTCTTCTCTATTCGGATCTGGGGGCTTAACAAACACATCACCTTCAATATCGTCATTATAAAGAATCTCGGGCGCCTCAGCAAGCGAGAAACCTCTTCTAAAACAAAAAAGAGAAAATTCGTCCTCCTACTGAGTACAAGCGCCTAGCGTTGCCATACGGCAACACCGACGTTCAAACGGCCTAAATTAACGTAATTTATTTCACAGCAAGCAGTAACCTCCAAAGAATATATATTTGAGTATTTAAAGCACAACCATACTAAAAAACCAAATTATATATCGTAAGTTACTGTGTAAAACATACTTACTCGAACTTGTACTCCATTTTTCTTTGTCATTCAGCAAATGACAACTTCCGACACTGCTTTTGCCGCAGAATTTAAATGTATTGTTAAAACTGTAGCATTGTAGTGATCTTTACAGTCCTGTGGAACGGAATCCAGTGTTGGCAACACTCTCACTTCGTATTGTCGTGGAATCGACGATTTTAAAAATGTGTTACAAACGTTGCCATATGGCAACGCACGGCGCCAATGGGTTACCCTGGATGTGGCGTACCTGCCCAACTTTGTGGACTCCCTTCCTAACCGAATACAAGCAGTTGTCAAGTCCAAGGTTGGGATTAAATGACATTAAATAATGCTTGTAATGATTTATCTAGGGGTGACTAATTTTTTGTCTGACTAGCTTACTATCACAAGCTTTCGAGAAATCTACAAATATTACCAAAATCAATGGTTGGATTCCCAGCACTTCTTCCAGATTTGCCTTCTGTTGAAAATGTAGTCTACAGTTGGATCTTCCTGCCGAAAAACCTCATCGGTAATTTCTATGAGTATCTTTAGCCACAGGCTTCAGTTTTTCAAGAATTAAGAGTACTAGCACTTTCTGTGTACATGTAGTTAAGAAATTCGTCTGTAGTCACCGCAATTTCCTTTACTGTTCCATTTGTATTGTGGGATAATTGTAGAAGACACTTGCTCTTTTGGGCTCTCCTTTCTCCACTTTTCACTTATGAGATTGTATAATTTTTTCTGAATTGTTTCATCTCCTATCTCCAACATCTCTGTCATTGTGCTATCTTCTCCTGGTGTCTTATTATTCTTTAAGTTTCTCAATTGACCTTTCAGTTTACTGTTCTTCTTCCTCTACATATCTGCAATTCTTTCTTCCTGGGAGGACACACTTGGGATCTTCAGCATTCAGCAACTCCACCTGTCAGGAATCCTTTCCTTTTCTGTTAGCATATTTCTATCCTTGTCATTAATTTTTTTGAATTTTCCCACCGGCTTCCAGAACATTGCTTATTACTTATAGCGGAGCTCTTCACCCTCTTTCGGACCACGCAGTACATCCGGCGACACAGGTTTTCCAATTGTGTCGTCTGCTCTGACTCACTTGGTGCCCTTCAAAGACTCTGTATGCTGTACATCGCCCATTCCTTACTGCAATAGGTCCAAGAAAGCTTTCATTTGGTCACTCTCGATCGAGCCAACGGGATGTTTATGCAAGCTGACGCTGCTGCCGAGGCTGCAGTCCTCGTACCTCGGCCTGCTAGTTCTTCCATTTCCTCCAGTAATCCCTGTGTTGGCGTCTGTTGGCAGGTGGTGTCACTTTGGCATCAACACTGGTCTTCCCTTCACGAGAGCAAACTCTGGGGAATTAAACCTGTTCCTGGGGCTCGGCCGAACTCCCGTCTGCCGTCTTGCCGCGAGGAGATCATTTTAGCTATGTTGCATGTTGGGTTCTGTCTTTTTAGTCATCACCATTTGTTAAGTGGTGAACACCCACCACTTTCTGCTCATTGTCCTCAATTTTTGCAGGTTTGCCATTTCCTGATCGAATGCACTTTTTTTAACCACTTATGTTCAAATTTATGTTTGCCATCTGATTTATCAGCCATTTTAGCGAACGACAGACAGGCTGTCGGGCCCCATTTTGCTTTTTATCTTTTGCAGCAGTATGGTGAAGGACATTTAATCTTTAGTTCAGGACCTCCGTTGTCTTTATGGTGTATTTTATGGACCTTTCTCTTAAGTCCCTGCTTTTAGCTGTTTTTCGCCCATCGCTTGGGTTTAGCATGTATTCGTTTTTAGCTTCTTTTTCATCTTCATGTTCCACAATTCTGACTTGGGCGCATATGACCCTATTTGTTTTTGTGTCCTAAAACAAAACAAAATGAACATTCCGTCATCTGAAACATTTTTCTGCTATGTCCTCTCTTATTTTGTTAATCATTGGTCAGAAATTTTCTTTTCTCTGTCCTCAGAATCTTGCTTGCTTCTGTTTTCAAATTCTTGGTTACACTCTAAGACAAAAAAGACAACACACCACAAATAAATTATCTGATTGGGATGGATATCGGTAGATGTTATGTATATGTACAGAAAAACAAGTGATTACAAGTTCAGGAAAGTTAGATGATTTATTCAAGAGAACGAGCCTCACAAGTCAGTAATGTGTTTGTCCATCTTGTAATTGATAGATAGAGTTGTTGGATGTCCTCCCGACGGTTATCGTGCCAAATTCGTTCCAATTGGCGTGTGAGAACGTCATAATCCTGAGGTGGTTGGGGGCCGATGCCCGTAATGCTCCAAACGTTCTCAGTCGAGGTGGGATCCAGCGACTTTACTGGCCAAAGCAGGGCTTGGCAAGCACAAAGACAACCAGTAGAAACTCTCACTATGTGTGGGCAGGCATTATCTTGCTAAAATGTAAGCCCAGGATGGCTTGCAACGAAGGGCAACAAAACGGGTTGTAGAAAATCGTCAACGTACCGCTGTGCCATAAGCAGTCCATGTTGTAGTTGTGCGCACAAAGAGGTCCTGCAAAGAAAAAAAATAGCACCTCAGACCATTGCTCCTAGTTGTCAATCTGACAACGGCTGTCAGTCAGGTTGATGTCCCACCACCGTCTCAGCTGTCTCTGGACACGACTTCAGCCTGGAATGTGAGATCGTCACAATCCTGAGGTGGTTGGCGGGCCCTACCCATAATCTTCCAAACGTTCCCAGTTGCGGTGAGGTCCAGCGAACTTGCTGGCCAATGCAGGGTTTGGCAAGCACAAAGACAAGCAGTAGAAACTCTCACTGTACGAGGGCAAGCATTATCGTGCTAAAATGTAAGTCCAGTGAGGCTTGCCACGAAGGGTAACTAAATGGGTTGTAGAAAATCGTCAACGTACCGCTGTGCCGTAAGCGTGCCACGGATGACAGGCAAAGAGGGCCTGTTATGAAAATAAATGGCACCCAGCTGTCTGTCCGACGACGGGCGTCAGTCAGGTCGATACCCCACCGCTGTCTGGGGCACCTTCAGGCATGACTTCGGCCTGGAATCTTATTGACTGTAGTAGAATTGTCTTCAGTGATGAGTCCCGCTACAAATTGAGGCCCGATGACCGGCGAAGACGGGTCTGGAGACGGCCCGGACAGTGGGGGAACACCGACATGACTGTTGCCCGCCATACGGCCCACCGACTGGGAATGACAGTCTGGGGTGCCATTTGTTTTCATAGCAGGATGCCTTTGGTTGTTATCTGTGGCAACCTCACAGCACGGCGGTATGTCGATTGTATGACGGTATCCTACACCCTATTGTATTGCCCTTCATTTCCAGCCATCCTGGGCTAGCATTTCAGGGCGGTAATGCACGCCCGCACAGGACGAGAGTTCATACTGCTTTCTTCGTATTTGCCAAACACTACCACGGTCACCGAGATCGCTGTTTGGAGCTTTACGAGCAGGTCCCTCCGACGAGCTTAGGATATTTACAACTCGACAATTGGACAGAATTGGACACGATATCACTCGACATCCGGCAACTGTATCTGTCAGTGCCGAGCCGAATAACTGCTTGTATAAGGGCCAGATGTGGACCAATGTGTTGTTGACTCGCTCAATTTGTGAAGCTCTTTCCAATTTTTCTGACTCTGTAATTATTTGTTTGACTGTACATATACATCACATTTACCAATTTCCACTCCATTCAGATAATTCCTTTGTTGATTTTTGCCCCCTAGAGCGTATTACTCTATTATTGAATACCGTATCAAAGTACATCCTGAAATTAACCGTAACATACTGGGAAAAAAGAAAAAAACAATGGTGCGTGACTTTAAGATATGTACAATCTTGTTTATTCTCGACAACACATTTTGATATTCTATTTGTTCATTTACATGCCATTGGACAATGAAGTATCTGGTTCATGTGAATTTGTATTTTACAGTATTGACTTGCACATTTATACAACGAAGGTACGAATTGGCAAAAACCTCTCGTGTGCCAGAATAAGTTTTCACTCTGCAATTGAATTCGCACTGATTTGAAACTTTTAGTTAGCCCACCATTGCAACTTGAAATTCATTCGAGGAACAACACCCCACGCTGTGGCTAAGTCGTGTCTTCAGAATATCCTGCCTTCCAGGAGTGCTAGTTCTCCAAGGTGAGTGAGAGATCTGTATAGTTTAGAAGGTATGAGATGAGGTACTGATGGAGGTAAAACTGTGAGGATGGGTCAGAGTTGTGGTTGGATAGCTCAGTCGGTAGAGCACATGCCTGTAAAAGGCAAAGGCTCCGGGTTCAAGTCCCAGTACAGCACACAGTTTTAATCTGCCGGGAAGAAGCAGCTGTCATTTACATTAGAAATATGCGGGCATCGTGTACCTCACTAGTCCAAGGTTTTATATATTGCAATAGTCCTTAGCTGCACCAGTTACATTTCCTCTCGTACATAGACACAAATCGTGCACAACAGATAGATTCTTTAAGAAGAATCTACCTGTGCATTCAGTAACCGCTACACGTGTCAACTTTCTTGCAATTAATTTGCCATGTAAAACGCACACATCTGTTAATATGCACGTGATGTCAGCTAATTGGTATATCTTTTAATCACGGGATTTTTTGTTGAACGTGTCTTTCGTAAATGGATAGCAACATAATCGCAGCTCATCGGTGCTTTTGCTTCCACGATTGTTCTCCACAGCTGGAATGTGTTGTACCGTTCCTTTGGTCAGAATTACAATGTCAGAACAGGAGGCACCGAAATACGTTGCACAATGCATTATAATCAAGTTTCTCACAACAGGGGGTGTAAAACCATCCAAAATTTCATAAAGAGTTGTGGCAGAGTTCAGAGACAACACTCTTAACCCTAGGACGCCCAAGCCTTTTTTTCTAACTTGGATGCCTAGGGGAGGGAGGGGGGGGGGGGTTCGGCGAGCCCACAGGTATTAAATAAGTTTACTGATGAAAAATTACAACTTTCAAAATGGTTTATGTATTTTAACTAAGGCCTCAGTTTATAAATGTTGTTAATTGTTATAAATATTGGATTGAGTGAATAAAAAATTGACTTATGGCAATACAAAATACAGATGTGTTCATACACAATAGACTACTCTGAGTCCTCGACTTCAAGGCGAGAGACACACTTCACAATTTTTTCTGAATGTGTGTTACACACATGTTTATGACACTGTCCACAATACTGTTTTGGTTAACTTAGATTGTTGCACTTCTGCTTCTTTGTTTTAGCTTCTCTTACACAAATATGGCACCGGCCTTTCCCTGCAGGAGGCTGATGTGCTTCTGTTGCCACTTCTTTGATTTTCTTTTGTAGAATAGTCTCCATTGATTGAACAATTTGGTTAGATAACCTTCTTGCATTGGCACTTCTTTCTTCTACCTGCAATTTCACTAGTTCCATCCCAGCTTGCAGAAGATAAAGTTTCCGTTTGTTGTGTTTCTTTTCATTCCATCTCGGATGTTGCTGGATGAATATGGTGGTTGCACTGATAGCACAAATGTCGATGAGAGAGTAAAATACAGATAGAGGCCGTCTCTTTGTTCCCCGCTTGCAGGTGTACATCGCACCATTTGATCAGTGGTATCAATTCCACCTTTAGTGGAATTATAATATGCATTTATCACTGTTTTATTCCTCTCTCCTCCAACAGTCCCTTTATCTTGGTGCATTGTTGACAACATCAGTAAGTTTTTACTTGGTTTCGTTTTTGCTATGTAGGACACCAAAGTTACTGGAGGCCTACCTGTTGACGGGCCTGTGAACAAGAACATTGGTGAATATAGCTCTCGATTTGACGTGTTCTTCATTATGTCTGGAATATGCTTCCTGTTTGACTGGAGAGTTCCTACTGTAGTAACTTTGTAGTCTCGGTATAGCTCTTCCGCCAAATCCATCGATGTGAAGTATCGGTCTGTAGTAATATTTCGACCAGTATTTTTCACAGGTGCTACCAGATGTTTGTCGACAGCTGCTGAACCCCGTTCTTCTTTCGACAAATTCTGAACATTACCTGCATAGGGTTCCATATTCGAGATGTATCTGTCAACTGCATCGCACATCGTGCATATAAGGATGCCATACTTGCCCGCTTTATCCTTTATAAATACTTTGAAGGGGCAGTGCCCTCTAAACAAGCTGAGCATCTCATCAATGGTGAGGTGGACCCCTGGTTTATACAGTAGTGGAAACCTATCATTCACTTTGTTGAAAACATCACAGATTGCTGTGAACTTGTCTACTTCTCTTCTTACCTGGCGGGTACTTTTGTCATCAAACCTTATGATTGCAATAAGTTCCTTGAAACGTTCTCTTGCCATAATACCCTTGTAAACTGGCCGACCCATTAGGTCTGACCAAAGATCGTCTACCCTGACGGAATTGTCCATATTTGCCCCCATAAGTATCATCATTCCTACAAACGTACCTTCTTCCAGACTTGGCCAAAATAACATCCTGATGGTCACTGCCTGAAGCTGCGCTATCTTCATCTTCTCTAACATCCACATCATTTCCCTGATCTGAATCATACTCCGTAACACCATCCTCATATTCGCTTCCACTCTCCGAGTCAGAATCTTCATCTAAAATTTCATTCAGAACTCTTTTTAAAGACCAGTCATGTATTCTTTTAGTCAGTTCTAAGTCTGGGTGTGAACAGTAGGGAACTGCACTAACTCACTGCAAGTTTACAAGATAAATAACAGCTGACTGACATCAACAATCACTTCCTCTGAAAGTAAACCGATTGTTGTGAATATCAAGAATATCAACCAAAACAAGAAACTAACTTGCATTGTTGTAGAGATGAGAAATACGAAATACTACTAAGGGAAATTTTCTATAGCATGGAAGCCTTGGGGGGGGGGGGGGGGGGTTGTTGGACCCATAATAAGTGTTTATTTTTTCTTTCAAAGCAGGAATTTTCTATAAAATATATTGACACTAACGTTTCATAAAATAGCCAACAAACAATAACTCAAAGGGAATATGTAGTATGGAAGTTACTTGGGCAAAAGCAAGGGACATAAAAAAATTGTGGGTTCAACAACCCCCCCACCCCCCACCCCTTAGGTGTCTTAGGGTTAAGAAAGACTCAAGGGTACACCTGGCACAAACCGTTTTTATGAGGAGGAGAAACAGTTCAAAATGCAGCTCACCGACGTCACTCGAGGACCAGCACGACTGAGGAGAATATTTGCTTTGTTAGCCAGCTTATTGAAGACAATTGCAGAATATCATTTGCTGAAATTGCTACTGAGGTTGATATAAGTTACGGTTGTGCTCAGGCAATCATTACCGACAACCTCGGATTTCAGAAAGTGTCTGTAAGGTGGGTATGTCATCTTCTCACCGCAGAGTACAAATTTCATTGTCTCGATGTGTGCAAATGGCTGCTAACGTGCTACCAAACTAAAGGTGAGCATTTTATGCGCTGTATTGTGACCTGTGATGAAACACGGGTGCACCATTACACCCTGGAATCGAAAAACACACAATGATGCAAAAGGGTTCTTGTAATGGTCCTTTTTTTATTTTTTTTATTTTAAAGGAGTTCTCATTGATTTTCTCTACAATCCTACAATCATTTTACTGTGAACGCTTTATACTGTTGCCAACTTGTGAACCAAACAAATCATGCACATTATCAGAAAAGGCAAGCATTTCCAATCCTGGATGTGGTCGTGCTTCGTGACAAGGCTCGACACAACCCACAGCTGCCCAATCTCAATAAAAAATTCACTACAACACCATCCTTGCAGTCCAGACATGTCGCCCTGCAATTTTCAGTGGTTTGGACCACTATTTTGACAACAGTGGTGCTGTCAAAGTGTTCGTACACAACTGGCAGCTGTCACAGCCATTTCCAGTGTATGAAAACTGGTTCAAGACACTGCTTATCTGCGTGGAAAAATATATCCCATTCTGGAGACTGTATAGAAAAATAAGATCTTGTATATGAATTTTTCGGAAGCTTAAATAAGCTTATGAAAAAAAGTTACAGTTTATATTTGCTTCATCCTCGTACTCTAAGATTTGAACGAAGCTGTCCATTTGCTAACTCTTGAAAATGAAGTAGTAGGCTCCTTGTAAACAATTTTCTGTAGGCAGTAAACTGTCACATACAAAGGATTTTAAGATGGATGTGTTTTGCAGTTAATACATTCCAGTGAATTGCTCACATCGTGAATATTTTGAAAACCCTATCAACACAACTATTCCATAGATTGTTTTGGCACTAGACTTAAATTATTGCATAGCATGTGACAACATAACGAAAGCAAAATATAATTTTCACTTTGGTCCCATCGCATAATGGCGTAATCACACAGGCCATTAGCATTTCTGTCTGATTTTTAACTTTTTGAACAGATCTTGTATTATCAGGTACTATGCTGATGTACTATGTACATCTGTGTCCTACAGTTCTCCGAAGAGCATTCTCATTGCTGTGACTTTTTATTTCTTATTGCATTGTTATTAATGTTTGGAAAAAAATTGTTTTTAGAACAAATAGCATAGCACATGCTGATTCTATTGTGTAATGTTGTTTTGTTCACTTGCTTTAATTCAATTGCTCCATTTAATAAAATTGTATTTTAACCATATTGCAGGTCTGCATCCAACATACATACAGCATTTGAGCCAAATTTTGGGATGTCAGACTGTGAAACTGAATAGTTGTACAAATGAAATAGTTATTCATAAGCAGACTTTAGGCGCAAAATCCTTTTTCCACATGTTTAATTCTGTTGTTGCAGATACATCATTCGACAGTTGTCACGTCCGACAGTACAGGGTGAGTTTCGCTGTCAGCTTCTGCATTTCAGTAAGTTGGAAAATTTCTCTTATGCAGTAGCTAAACCCGCCAGTAACCAGAACAGAAAACTGAACGGTGTGCAGAGCCATTAACTTGTCAACTCCTTCTTTTATTTGAGCAAGGATTTGCCATTTTGAGGGGTGCAAGACTCACACCTGCTTCTGTGTGTGGCCAGCCTCGCTTTTCTTTACTTGTTGCACTGCCTGCGTTCAGATACTGTGCTGATATTGACTAATAATATTGAAGCCTATATTTGTACCTAAATAGCTAAAGAAATTAAGTGTGTGGTGAATATTTCTCAAATGAGCTCTCTAAAGTTGTGCTGTTTCCTTGGAATAGAATTTGTAGCAACAGGCAAACTTAATCTATAGAGTGGTAATGTAACAGTAGCACATGATAGTGTGTTAAATTGAACAACACCTGTTGTTACTCAAAATGGATAATGGAGATGATTTGTACCATAATTGACTGCACTGTAAAGTGTAATACCATTTGTTTGTGAGGTATTACTTTCAAACTCTGCAGACATTGATAAGTAAATGTGGGGACATCTGTGCGGTTTCACTTATTTTTATTTCCATTGGATTTATTTTAAAACTGTTATTCCTTGTTTAGAACCAATCTTGAAATAATAAAATATTAAATTATTTTTGAGTAAAGTCTGTGGTGACAGACTGATCTTTTGTGTAGCCATAGGCCTGATTGTGGTGAACAGTAGCGAACTAATAGGCACCCATCAGTTTATGTATATGTGAAGCTAGAGTGCCATTCCGGTGGTTTCTATGTTTATACTTGTGTAATAGGGAAAATGCAGTGTAAGTGATGCAGTGCATTGAAGATCCCATCAAGCTTTTGTTACAAGTTATACATAAGGGTTAGTAAATGTGACATTGGCAGGTAAACTGTTACCTGCTAATGTCACATTTAAGGCACAAGTACTCTAGGATGGAAATGAATGTCCAGTGTAAGGTTATACGTGTACCTCAGCCCAGAAAAAGTAAAGATCCAGTTTCAACAGTAAATTAATACGAGGCATGGTTTTTAAGTAAGTACTGTTTTGAAATTAAAAAAAAAAAGACTTGCTAAGATATCTCAATTTTATTTTTACATGAAAGCCTGTACCTTAATCTACTTTTCTACATAATTTCTGTCGATATTCAGGCACTTGTCATAATGTCGTACCAGTTTTTGAATACCCTCCTCATAGAAGTCTGCCGCCTGACCTGTTAACCACTGCATCACCACTGTTTTGACTTTGTCATCGTGTTGAAGATGCTGAACGCCCAGGTGTTCCTTCAAGTGCAGGAACAGATGGTAGTCACTGGGCGCAAGATCGGGGCTGTACGGAGGATGATATAGAGTTTCCCATCGAAACGATGTGATGAGATCTTTGGTCTGATTCGCCACATGCGGACGGGCATTGTCTTGCAGCAAACGATGCACATTTGTGTGGCCATCTATAAATGCTCTCACCCACTTTCTTACCATTCCATCACTCATAATGTTTTCTCCGTAAACTACACAGATCTCACGATGAATATTGATCGCTTTTAGGCCTTTAGCACTAAGAAAACTTATAACAGCCCGTACTTCACAGTCGGCGGGACTCAACAATTATCAGAGGCATCTTAAACACTCAGTACACAACGTAAACAAGGAAGAATCTGACTGTAATGGCGTCAGTGCGTAGACAACAAATGTAGGTACCCAGTGCGCATGCGCAGAATGGCGACCACAGCGCTGCGGCCACAGTGTGGCAAAATGGTACTTACTTAAAAAAAACATGTCTCATATCAGTTAATAATATTTTCAACTGTGCCTTCAGATTTAAAACATTTTTACACAGGAATGGAGAAATTGCAAAATTTGATGACTTTTTGCAAAAATCACTGATTTTGCATTATTTTGATAAAAACTGGCAATTTCTCATTCTTTGTTACAATACTGTTTAGAAAGTGTTTTTTTGTCCCTAGACGTACGTTGGCAACCAAATGTCAAATAATTAAATTACTTGGGAGTGTTTGTAAGTACAGACAAGTTGGAAGTCAAAAAGCAATTCTATGCTGTGATAGAGTATGTCTACGGAATGTTTGTGTGATAATAGGTATTAGTGCAGAATTACAGAACACTTAGCTTTTGTTACAACTTAAACGTAAGGGTTAGTAGAGGTTACATTGGCAGGTAAACTGTTTCAAGGGACATCTAATTGATAAAGAAAATTTCATTAGTCATGAGCATGCGGGTATTTGCGTTCAGCTCTATCCAGACAATATCACAAGCTCTACTGTTGTTGTGTCAGATGTAATTTCTGGTATGTTTGCACTTGGGAGTTGCCGTTTTCGTGTCAGATCTTTTTCTTTTTCTCTTAAACATTGGGAGTCATGTTTCACATGTTCACGTCTCTCACCCACACATTTGCACTTATACCGTTTCGCATAAGTAATTTTGTAACCATTTTCACCACCTTGTATGTGGAACCTTGCTTCAGGGTATACTATACTCTGAAAAATCATCAATAAGTTTCTTCTGCTTTTATGACTTAGAATGTGCTTTGCGGGTTTCCTGCATTATGTACATTAAACAGCAATTAAAATTCAATTCTAAATTAAGTTTTTGGTTTTCTTATTACACTCTTTTAGTGCTATCCTTTCAACTATAATAATAATCAAATAAAAATGGTCCACGATTTTGTGCAGAAAAATCAGAAACTCTCATGTGGTTGGAAAATTATCCCCCAGACTTGTGTGGTCTTGTCACCAGTTCACCTGCTGCTATTAATTCTTTCTACAATCGGTAATCTTGCTGCATCAGATTTATTAAATCCAAGCTTTTGATGACTTCCACCATAGTCATAATTAGAAAATCCGAGTGATGTCTTGTTTTTCGCAAGGAAATATGACAGGTCCTTTGCTGTTCTTGAAATGCTCTCTTAGATTGTTTACGAATGATGCAATCATTAACTGCCTAGTGAAGTTAATACATTATAAATGTGAGTTGCAGTATGAATTGGATCAGATACTTGAATAGTGTGAAAAGTAGTGCCAGTTAGCCCTGAAAAATAAAAAGTGTGAGGTCTTTCACGAGTCAAACAGAATTCTGCCGAGTTTGTAACAACATAACTGGTACATTCCTCTCCCTGACATTCCATCTTCCAATGCTGGAGACATCATTTGGGGCTATAATGACTCAGGAAGCAGTTACAGTCTCAAAGAAGCTCACCAAACTTAACTGTTCATACGTATCCATGTGTTAGTAGGTTTATGATGTCATGACACCAATACCGAAGATGGCACGGTGAAACTGACATGTTCTGGAGCTCGTAGAAGGGAAGAGTTGGCACTATTTGCTTTATTTAGTACTAAGGCCAACAACTTGACCTGTTTCAGTCCTGTTCCTTTTCTGTTAAAACTTTTGTCTTTTTGAATTTCTCTTGGCTCTCCATACATCCTATCGTAGAATGATCAGATCTGATAAAATCATAATATCGTAGGAACAATGTGGTTCAAAACCGACAAAAAATGTGCATTAGCATTTGATCACTGCAAAGGACTTACATCTGCCACTTGTGACAACAGGAGAGTATAAAATCCCTTGTACATAGGTACTGCAAAAAGAAATATTACCACCGATCTTAAGGAACAAAAGAGCAATTGGCATCTGGGCAACAGGGATAAACCACACTGAGACCAGGGAACCGCCAAATTTGTTTCTCCGATACTATTGTTTTCTCGGGATCCAGTCATTGCTGTGTTAGAATGTACAGAGATGCTGTAGCATGTCAGAAGCATAAAATAAACTTTAACAGAAGATGAGGAGGACTCAAATTACAGAAGTAGAAAGACACAGAACTAAATAAAGCAAACAGCACCAACTCTTCCACGCTGTAAGCTGTACGACACACATTGGCGCATATCGACAATCTTAGGCAGTGATACGACGACATCACGAGCTAACCTTTGCTTGGGTACATAAAATAGTTCGGCTTTCTGAGATCGCTTAAATTACACAGTGGATAACAAAGTTTTATGACTTCCTGCTTGAATAACAGGCTGAATATTTCGAGTAACTATTGTATGTGTACCATTAACAAAAAGAGATCAGACAAGGAAAGAGTGGTCAGGAGAGGTATAGGAACTAGAAGGGTAGTCCCACCCGGCTCCGTGGAAAGTCTGATGTTAATTGATTTCCTTAAGGCGGAGTCCCAGTAATGATTCTCGGAAGCAAGCACCTGTGCCTTGTGTTACTTCATTCTGTAGCCCTCGGTTAGACAGTGCTCCACCACAGCAAATTTCTCAGGTCCTAGTAATTTTGTATGGTGATGGTGCTCAGCACATGTGTCGTTAATGGTGCACAGCGTCTGGCAATACACGTTTTTCAGCAGTGGTAAGGGATCACATAACTACCAAAGTTGGTCCGCAGTTGTGAGATCTACTTCTTGAAATCATCTGTATAGTGATATAGATTAAGATCACATTGTGGTGGGCCCTAGTTTAAAATTAACTGATGGAAAAAATTCCAGAGTTTTGTGTGATACTCCACAGCTTGTGAAAAAGGTATGTTTAACAGACTGGTTGTGCAGTTAATGGCTAAGATACAGACCACACATGCAAAAGTTTGTTGGTATAGATCTCATCACATGCTTTGAATTTTTTTTATTTTTAAATCTTTATCAAGATGACTTTAGTCATTATTTTTAATCAGTTAATTAGTTTAAACATATTTTTTTAATTTTTTTTGCTTTGTCACATCATTTTAAACAGATATTATGTTATTGTTTTGCTCTTATCTTTCTTCCTATTAAACTTTATGTATTAAATTTGATTTAATTTCTTCCATTTTATCATCTTATATTATTGTCCATGTTATTGACTCTCTGAGCATTTGAGAAAATCCTATTAGATATTAGCAACACCGATAAAACAGGGATTAAGCTTTAATTAAGACTTACCCAAGTTGGATTCCATTATAAAACTTTGTTTGCCTATAAACTTTACATCTAACCATGTTACTGGAGTTAATGCATTATTTTCATGTTGTCATTGTGTGTGTGTGTGTGTGTGTGTGTGTGTGTGTGTGTGTGTGTGTGTGTGTGAGGGACTTGAGGACTGATAATGGTAACAGTATGCATATTGCTGCCGTATTTTAGGTGTGCTGGGAATTCATGCCTGATAGTCTCGAATTGATCCCTTCCTGCAGCTCGATAAGAGCATTATAAGAAAGTGTCAGAGAAAAGACTGAGAGCACTGTTTTACCACTTCTGTAAATGTTTACTGATGCTGCACTGAGGAGTGTGTATAATTTCCCATCATCAGCATGACGACCAAAAAATTCCGAGATATGTATTGACTGCTAAAGTCACAGTATTTCACGCTGCAGTTGGAAGTGTTAAACACGCCAGTGTAGTAGAGTTGCAGACAATCAGAGCTAGACATTAATGATAATTCTGTAATGAATAAAAATCCTGTACCCACATTCTGTGAGGGGGCATGAATGCCTGCGCACTCCTAATTAGAAACGTCATTTACCCTCATAATTTTGTGCCTCTGGGAGAGGGGACTGCAATGCAATTTATTAAAGTTCCAGAATGTGAAATTGAGATGTAGCTAAATTGAAGCAAAGCAGCAGAGTGAGATTGTACTGAAACTGTGTGTTAACCGATCACAGCTCGGTCTCTGTGTTCCGCTCCATGGAAAATATTCTATCTGTGCGAAGTGACACTGTCTCGTGTCGAACAGACACCAGCCCTTCTATACTTTCACCACCGACTTGCACGAAAAAGCTTTTAATAATGCTCACCATTCAAATTATATTACACAGATACACTGAACGGCATCAAAAATGCAGCGTGCGATAAGTGATGTGTAATTGAAGGGCTCGGGGAGATATAGTCATAAGCCACAACTTTCACGAAATTGAGTTTTTCATGTTGCGGCATTCTTAACAATGTCTTCTTCACAATGAGTTGAAAAAGTTCCTTGTTACTGCAACAGATGGCAGGCTATGATGGAGTGCAGTTCGATGCTGTGCCATTTGGTGGTAGTTTCAGAAGATACATAGTCACAAGCCACGGCAAAATGGCGGGTGGGTCAGGAACGTCTGAAGCGTCTTCGGGTCTTCAACGCATATTTGACACAGACAGTAGTGGAAGTGAAGAGCTTTACCCTTTGCATCCTGACAGTGATGAATCTTGGCATCCATTGACCAGCAGTTCCAGTTCAGATGATGTTTCGATAAGGGAATTAAACGGTTTATTTCTGGTGATTAATTTCCTGTGGCTTGTGACTTTGTTTCTCTTAACATTGGCAACATATTTCACAGCCATCCCGTGTGTTAATGATGAAACTTGATGGGCACATTTATATTACTGCTTAATGGTGCAATAATGTAGTTTCAAAGGCAAAAGATGTGTAGAAAATATTTTCTTATTAATGTGATTTTAGCGAAATTTAATGTTTTGTGTGGCTTATGACTATATCTCACACAAATTCTTAGACTATTTTGCTCTTCATGTTATACTTTGAAATAAGTATAATAAATGAAGAATCACCCAAAAAACCAAAGCCTTCATGGAAAAGAAATCGAAATATTGATCAGTGGAAGAAAAATAAAGCAAAATGTCGATGAAATGCTGGTCAGCAGTATAAGTCTTTAAAAGCACACAAGACTGTTCAGGCTGCTACTATAGGAAGAAAACATTTTTCATTCATTTTGGGACATAAGAAACTTTAATGTCTGAATACTTACCTGATGAGCTGTATGAAAATGGAACCGAAAAAGCGGAGGTTTGTTCACTATTTAAATACAAATGGTTTAATATTTTGTACATTTATTTCATTTTGTTATATTTGTCATAATTTCTTTCAAAGCTATCCAAAAAATACTTCCAAGAAAATATCATCCAGGGATGTTACATTTTCTTATAATGTGAGGGTATGCGGAATAGAAGTCATGATCTGCAAGGAAGCTTTCCTAATGGTTCATGGCTTACAGATACATTCACAAAGAGTGAGGAATTTGAAACATCAAATGAAGCAGAGATTTGCAGTGCCAAAAGAAGATGGAAGAGGTTTGTATGTCACTCTGTGCTATAAGTTAGGGATGTACTCAAACTGAGTACTATACAAATATTTCTATTAGGAAGAGGATATAAGCTCATCTTTTTTTTTCTTTCAGGAAAACATGGAAACTACCCATATAAATTTCAAGACAAAGCTGTACAAAGTGTTAGAGAATTTCTCAACGCCATATCGAAATATATCAGTCATTACAGTAGGCAACAGAACCCTAATAAAGTGTATTTGGATTGTGATCTCACAATTGCTTCCTTATTTCGAGATAAATACTCAGAATACTGCAAGGAAAAGCAGGTTCCTGCAGTATCTGAAAGTAAATTCAGAGAAATTTTCGTATCTGAATTTAATGTAGGCTTCAAACTACCAAAAAGTGACACCTGTTCAAAATGTGATGGATTTCTAATTGCTATAAATAACCCAGAATTATGTGCAGAAGAAGTCACAGAAAGGAAACAAAAATATGAACTGCATCTCAAAAAGGCTGACGGAGGATAAAATATGATTGCGTCTTTAACTGTTCTGGCTAAAGAAAATTCGAAAGAGCATCATGCGATAGCAATGGACATGCAGCAAACATTTCCCACTCCTAAACTAACAGTAGGTCCAGCATTTTACAAGAGGAAAATATGGACATACAACTATGGTATCCACGACTGTGGATCAAATAATGATTATATGTTTCTGTGGAGCGAGAAAGATGGAGGATGGGGTTCAGATGAGGTTGGGAGCTGCTTATTGAAGTACTTGCAGATAACTAATCCTCAGACAAAACATTTCCACATAATCATAGACAACTGCAAGAGTCAGACAAAGAATTGGACTAATATTGCTTTGGAAAGGTCCCTTGTTTCTCCCAAAAGATTTGATTCTGTCCAGCATTACTTCCCTGTGGTAGGTCACACCATGCTATCTTGCGATCATGATTTTGGTTTCACCGAACGGTACGCAAGAAACAGACACCCAATAGTGTACATTCCAGATGAATGGGCAGAAGTAATAAAATCTGTGAGTCCAAAACATTTCATTGTAACTAAAATGGAAAGAGAAGACTTCAGAAGTCTGGAAAGTCTGAAGACATTGACCTCAAAACGTACAGAATCCACGTCTGGAGATCCCCCACCATTTCAGTGAAGCTACTCAATTTAAGTTTGAGTCTGAAGATCCCTTCAAGCTAAGTATAAAGCACTCTTATTCAGACATTGGAGCTTTCATGTCAGTGGATATTCGTGTCAAAAAGAAAAGCTAGTTGAACCAAATCCATATCAGCTGCCAATAAAGTACAGAAGGCCACTACCAATTATCCAGAAAAAAATTGATGATGTACTGTCTCTTATGCCATACATACCTGCACCAAATCAAGCTTTCTTTCGGTCATGTACTGGAAATAACGTGTACAATAATGAGGTAGAGGAGCTTCCTTGATGTAACTGTGTAAATGAAAAAGTAATTTATACATCACAGATACCTGATATGTATATATTAATGTGTAAAAATTATATATTCTGCTTGCTGTGTAAGAGTAGTTAAAATAAATCCTTACAAATTCATACTTTATGTTTTAATTAATTTTTTGGGAGATATAGTCATAAGCCACCGTTGACTACGTCTTAATTAGAATCATTCTAAAATTAATATTTTATAGCATACAGAGAGTTGACTATTTAACAACATGCTTTGCAAGTATTAAGCAAGTGTTTGCAGTAGAAATAAGGTTTCTATTTTGTATTAAACATTTTCAGACCTCTATGGAACTTTAAACTCGCTGTATCTCAAAACTAGTTCGATGTGGCTTATGATTATATCTCTCCGACCCCTTCAATTATCTATCCGATCAGAGTATACCACATGATCTTGTAGTTTTAGACAGGATACGTTATTGACATTGCATTGCAAGCAAATGATTAAGCATCAGTTGTTTGTTGCACTAACAGTAATTGTTGTTTTCCACACAACGTGAAACACACATCGTTACAAATGAGGCAGTAATGGTTTAGTGTAACAGGACATTGTGGGTAAAGTCCTGTTCCACTATATGAAGAATTGTCGCATCAACTAAAGATGTTCATGATGTTTAAGTAAAGTAGGAGGGATCAAATATCGACAGACCTACTGTGCGTACTGCATCTGTTCCTGCAGAGAGTGCATACAAGAAAAGATGTAGCTGCAGTGAACAGAAGCCAGGAGAATGGTGACTACTTGCTAGCCATCTGTGGTATGCATTCTGTGGACCCAGAAGACACACACAGAATAAGCAAGATTATGGAATATCTTAGGAGAAAGACAAATGATATTTTTTGGATTGTAATGTAAGAAAGCTATTGTATTATTGTTAGAACAGTGGCACTCTTGTTTGAGTTCTTACTGAAAAGATGGGGTTGTCAGGTTCGGTAGATGCTGCTATGGATTACCTTAGACCAGACATTTCAAGTAACTTCCATAATATGAATTTGACCCTCACTACCCCAACAGAAATAATGTCCATCATAAAATCTTTAAAATCAAAAACATCTAGTGGGTATGATGAAATATCAACAAAGTTAATTAAAGAATGTGATTCTGAGCTAAGTAACATATTAAGCTATCTGTGTAACCAGTCGTTTATCAGTGGAATATTTCCTGAATGGCTGAAATATGCTGAAGTTAAGCCACTGTTTAAGAAGGGAGATAAAGAAATAGCATCAAATTTCCGTCCAATTTCACTGTTGCCAGCATTCTCAAAAATTTTCGAAAAAGTAATGTACAGTCGTCTTTATAACCATCTTATCTCAAATAACATACTGTCAAAGTCACAGTTTGGATTTCTAAAGGTTCTGATATTGAGAAGGCTATCTACACTTACAGTGAAAATATACTTAATTCATTAGACAAAAAATTGCAGGCAACTGGTATATTTTGTGATCTGTCAAAGACATTTGACTGTGTAAATCACAATATCCTTTTAAGTAAACTAGAATATTATAGTGTAATAGGAAATGCTGCAAAATGGTTCAAATCTTATATCTCTGGCGGGAAACAAAGGGTGTTATTAGGAAAGAGACATGTATCAAGCTATCAGGCATCATCCAACTGGGAACTAATTACATGTGGGGTCCCACAAGGTTCCATTTTGGGTCCCTTACTTTTTCTTGTGTATATCAATGACCTTTCATCAGTAACATTACCAGATGCCAAGTTTGTTTTGTTTGCCGATGATACAAACATTGCAATAAATAGCCAGTCAAGTGTAGTCTTAGAAAGATCAGCCAATAAAATATTTGTGGACATTAATCACTGGTTCCTAGCCAATTCTTTGTCACTAAATTGTTAAATTCTTGGGATTACAGCTTGATAATAAATTCAACTGGGAGGAGCACACCACAGAACTGCTGAAGCATCTTAACAAATCTCTGTTTGCAATGCGAATTTTGTCAGACATAGGGGATATAAAAATGGGAAAGCTGGCGTACTATGCTTACTTTCATTCCATAATGTCATATGGGATTGTTTTTTGGGGTAATTCATCAAGCCAAGCTAAAGTTTTCCGGGCACAAAAATGTGCAGTAAGAATTATATGTGGTGTGAACTCAATAACATCCTGCAGAAGCCTGTTTAGGGAACTAGGGATACTAACTACAGCTTCCCAATATATTTATTCCTTAATGAAATTTGTCATTAAAAATATATCACTTTTTCAAACCAACAGCTCAATTCATGGAATCAATACTAGAAATAAGAATAATCTTCACAAGGATTTAAAGTCACTTAGTCTTGTACGAAAAGGTGTGCATTATTCAGGAACACACATTTTCAATAACTTGCCAGCAGCCATAAAAAGCTTAACAACCAATGAAATTGAGTTTAAGAGAAGCCTAAAGGATTTATTGGTGGCCAACTCCTTCTACTCCATTGATGAATTTCTTAGTAAAACCAACTGATTTGTATATAAGTACAACATAACTTCTGCACAATTTCAGTGCAGTAATGTGTTCATTGAAAATTTGTGTGTGTGTGTAAGTATAATCTAACTTCTGCACCATTTCAGTGCAGTAATGTGTTCATTGTAAATAAGTATTACAGTAGTTGTATTACATGTTTTTTACCTTATAAATAAATAAAAAACTTTTTTATTTTAAATGCAGTGCATTAGTATTTGTAAAATGATTCTTAGTGTTCATTAAAAAATGACTATCATTCCACTTGTGACCTGTGGAATGGTACATTAGCTTATTTGTTTTAGTTGTAAATATTTGTCATGTATTGTTGTTTTACTGACATGTTCCACATCCTGGAGGACCTCCTCACTACGGATCAATTGGAATGAAAGTAAATCTAATCTAATCTAATCTAATCTAATAGAAAAAGACTGTATTAGCATCATGTTAATGGACTGAATAATGAATGCAGTTATGCAAGAAACATCTGGAAACAGTTGGTCGAAAGTGAAAATACGTTTCGAGTCATCATTTGATTATTTAGTATAAGTCGTTAGTCGGAAAGCTTTAGCAATTTCCTGCAGTAGAGAAGACACTTCAGAGGAATTCGCTCAGATGTGTCGTAGCGTACCTGGTCCACAAAACTCTACATGATGACAGGAATTACATATAGTCCAAATTCATCAAAAAAAGTAGTAGGCCTTTGACAGAACATTGTGAATCACTATACAGGATGCAAGTGAAATAATACTGACTGAAATATGGGGGTTGGAAATTCAACACTGACTACTGTAAATGATGTAGCTGACAATTGCACAGTTGTATTTCACAGTTCTTCACTTTCACTGTTCACAACCCCCTATATTACACAGTTATGTGGCCAGTTTACTTTTGGTAAATGAGAAGCCTCATTAATAGCTTGCAGGTAAACAGCAGCATACTTCTACAATGGTTTGCTGTTGAACACCTATGAGCAGGAAATACTTAACCACATAGTTCACAGTTCTTACTGAATAATAAGGTATGTGTGACACTATTTCTCAAATAAATTGAACAGACACTGTTGTTTTAACACACGGCCTATTGGTGTTACACTAATTCCACTGTTAAGGTAATGCATTGTTGTTACTCTAACGATCCAGGCTTCCCATCTGAAAATCGGCCATGGACTGACTGTATAGAGACCAAAAATGCATCCTTTAAATATCTGCACAATAATAGGCACTGAAGCTATACATTGTTTGATGTTTAATTTACAGAAATTACAATTAAAACATAACTCATTCGATTAATTGAATACATTGAAAAATTCCTTCTTTTTAACAGTTTCTTCTACCACACCGGTTAGACCGAATCATTTGTTTAAGTAATGAAATTCACAGATGTTGTTACGCAAACAATGCTTTTGACAAACCTGGTAATTATTTTGGAAAAAATCAAGGGCAGGCTTTGCTAACATGTTTTCAAATAGAGCCAAATAAATACTTTAAGAATCTTAGTAATTTTTCTTCCAAATTTTTATGATTAGTACAGAATTTGTATTTGTTTATAAGTCAACAATAGCATTTAAGTCATGAAACAATTACTGATTTCACGATATAGCAAAAGGTATTAACTAGGAATAGTGAAAATATATTAAGAAATTAATTACACATACAAAACTAAGCACAAAATTAGATCTGGTGCTATATTCCAGATTGAGGGCCAACCTTTCTCTTTTTATGGAAATGCAGATTATTCTCATGTATGTTAATGGTAATTAGGCAAAAATAAAAATAAAATGAATTTAAGGAGGCAGATGGCAAAACAAGAGAGAAAGTAAAAAGCTCCCAGCTTGCTTCATCACATGCTGTTGGAAATTTATGCACAAAGTTGAAGAGGGAAATAGCAATGTGTGAACACACGTTAATATTGAGAAGTGCTCCTTCAACGATTTCCAGAACCGTAAGAAGGTGCTGGGAAACGGAGGCAGGTGCAGGGAAATAGAGGCTGTGAAAGGAAAACATCATAAGACCTGAGAAAGAAGGGTGACATCAATGAGAGGTGACCATTTCCTACAACTAAAAGTTTTCCTCAGCCACCAACACACCACTGCCATTGAAGTGCAATATCGACTCCACAGAGTTTGGGGTGTCAGTGTTAGTGAACTGACTGAAGAAGAGTGGACGAAACCAATCTTCAGCCTAGAAGGCCTGAGAGGGGCCCAAAAGTCACCAGAGAGTGCCGCACAGCTCGACGGTGTTTCCCTAAGGAATATTGCAGCTGGAGAATACAACAATTGGAGCAAGTGGTGTTCATCGACGGGTTGCGATTTGGCCTGCAATCACCTGACAGTAGAGTGTGGGCCTGGGGAAAGGCATTCTCCTTGCTTATCATCATCCAGGACGCCTTTGCGGAGTGGTTCTCTAATGGTGTGGACAGCAGTCAGTATGACTGCAAAAGTGGATTTGGTCTTTGTGGTGTGTTGGTCTTATGGTGTGTTTACACTGTGATTTGTATCGGCACATGTATGAGATACATGTATATGTGACTCTGCGACATGTATCGCGACTTGTATGAGTTGACAAGTATCAGCCTCATACGTGTATGAGCGTGCGTTTACACTGGTTGATTTGTATACTGTGTGACGGCTTCCGATGACGATTTGGAAGATTTCACATTTTTATGTGCTGGTACACTTGCTCTTTTGGAAGATGATAGGAAGAAAAGGCGGAGGAAGCGTAGATGGTGGCAGAGAGAGTTTCTCGCGAATTAACGTTAGAGGATGGCACATATTTTAGAAATTATGTTAGGATGAGTATGGAGGATTTCCGCGGTTTGTTATCTCTTGTGGCTCCTCTTGTGTCCAAAACCAACACAAACTTTTGGGAAGCGATTCCACCAGAGGATCAGTTGGCAGTAACGCTCCGTTTTTTGGCCACTGGGGATTCCTCGTAAAATGAAGATTTCGTGACAAAACATTTGCATTGTCACGCGATTGCTACTGCCAACATCTCACACACGAATGTCGGCGTCCGTTGTCAACATTATCACACGAGGCCACCGGAATAATAGTAAAAAAATTATATACGTGCTAGATGCGTGAAAAATTATATAATGTATTACATACTCTGATATATATAAAACTTTTACCTTCACTTCTTGGGATAAAAAAACTTGCACAGTGGCCTCGCAAACACGAAGAATAATGTTGCATATGGCACTTTTTGATATTCTATGCAGATACATTAACGTCGAAACGACAGTCGGCACCTCCAAAACTGAAACATCCGCCAAAGAGCCTGGTACTACGCATGCGCTGATCGTCAAAATAAGCGGCAGGCGAGAAGACAACAGGAAATGATAGTACTGTGCGTGCGCGAGTTCTTCAAATATCGCTTATACATGTCGTGTATATGGCCAAAAGGCGATATACAAAATGTATATGCAACATGTATGAGCTCGAGGGTCCGCATACAAGATCCATGAATTTTTGTACGAGGTGATGTATCGCGACATGTCAAATTGACATGTCGCTCATACATGTCGCGATACATATATCCCAGTGTAGACGTACCTATACAGCACATCAATATGTGGAGGAAATCCCTTTAAGCATTTGTGGTTTATCACTCCATTTATTGGTGATGGTTTTTCACTGATCTGTGACAGTGCACATCCACACGTTGGGAGAATTATGCACGTGTTCTCGGATGAAGTGGAGATTCGTGCTACGGCTCGGCCTGCTCGGAGCCCCAATTTCAATTGTATTGAACGTGTGTGTGAGCAGCGGGGAGGAGGGCCTGTCAGCACTATTCAGAAACCTACGGGAGGGCTTCTTGAAAGAATGGAAGATAGTTCCTGAAGAGAACATTGCAGCATTAGTGAGGAGCACACATGAAAGCTTGGATGTCATGATTGGTGAATGGGAGGTAATGCACACGTTCGAAAATGCAAAAAGAGGCTTGTGAGGTTAAGTGTGGAATGTAGAAAACCAAAGCAGAGGTGCATTACCTTCCTGAGCTTCAGAATTTGCTTGAGGCATGAATTGTTTTGTGTTACTTCCGCATCTCTGGCTTGTTTGGTTGATACTTGTCTTTTTTTCATTGTTAGACACCTAGATGGGATCGTACCATGTTTTATCATATAATAGTAGGTTAGTGTCATAGAAGTGATTGGCATTTATAATAAAAATGCTTTGAGAATCAGGTAGTGTGCATTTTTTGTGCCGGTCAGTGTATGCTAATTTATGGGGTTGATATAATGTATATGAATATAATAGAGGGAAACATTCCACGTGGGGAAAATATATCTTTGGTATATGTGCGGATGGATATGTGTGTGTGTGTGTGTGTGTGTGTGTGTGTGTGTGTGTGTGTGTGTGTGTGTGTGTGTGTGCGCGAGTGTATACCTGTCCTTTTTCCCCCTAAGGTAAGTCTTTCCACTCCCGGGATTGGAATGACTCCTTACCCTCTCCCTTAAAACCCACATCCTTTCGTCTTTCCCTCTCCTTCCCTCTTTCCTGATGAAGCAACCGCTTGTTGCGAAAGCTTGAATTTTGTGTGTATGTTTGTGTTTGTTTGTGTGTCTATCGACCTGCCAGCACTTACGTTTGATATAATGTATAGATTGTGAGCATTCTTGAATAGCCGGCCAAAGTGGCCGTGCGGTTAAAGGCGCTGCAGTCTGGAACCGCAAGACCGCTACGGTCGCAGGTTCGAATCCTGCCTCGGGCATGGATGTTTTTGATGTCCTTAGGTTAGTTAGGTTTAACTAGTTCTAAGTTCTAGGGGACTCATGACCTCAGCAATTGAGTCCCATAGTGCTCAGAGCCATTTGAACCATTTTGAGCCATTCTTGAATACACTAATACTCCTATATTTGAATAACATGCAGACACACATCAATTTCTTTAACATTGTCCTGAATTAGACAATAAAAGCCTACATTTATATTATGCTAAGAATGCAAGTAGCATTGCTTTAAAACAAGCAACCTAGTGGTACTATACATTTGATTGCATCATGTTTCATTTTGTATCACTCATTGATTAATTACATGCAGATTTTAAAAATGACAAGATCTTACCTTACTAGATTATACTACTGCTCCCTTATAATTTAATGACGCCATGGGGTCAGGATGGTCAGAATAAGTTGTACTGGTTGCCGTAAACTTGGATTATTACGAGTGGTGTGTCACTGGTGTGTTTTATGATTTTTATCATATTATTATCACTCGCACAATATGTTGTACAGCCAATTTCTTCGATACTTTGATATGTAATAGCTCATGTTGAGATTGTCACTATAGGTAGGTTTATTATTTTAGCAGCTGGTGAACAACTCACTGGCTGTTATTAGATTAAATACACTGTGAATTAAGCCAGGAATTCAGTTTCACACCGTCTCCAGACATTTCGTATCTGTCTGTGTCATCTAGATACGGCATAGCCTCCTGATGCCACTCAACTAGCTATGACGTAGCCCCCCGACACAGTTCCACTAGCTATGACATAGAGCCTGACACTGCTCCAGTAGCTACGGCATAGGCCCCTGAAACTACTCGCCTAGCTAAGGCATACCACCCTGATGTCGCTTGCTTAGCTAAGGTGAAACCCCCAAACGCCAACTGCTAGTTACGGTGTAACCCCCCAGATGCCAATCTGCTAGCTACAGTGTAACCCCCTGATGCCGCTCGCCTAACTACAGTGTACGCCCCCCAGGCCGCTCTCCTAGCTACGGCATAGTCCTGTGACACCACTCACCTAGCTGTGGCGTAGCCCGATGGAAGCCGCTCGCCTAGCTGTGGCGTAGCCCCACGGAAGCCACTCACCTAGCAACGACATAGCCCCCCGATGCCACTCGCCTAGCTACGACGTAGCCCCCTGACTGTACTTACCTAACTGTGGTGTAGCAGCCCGACACGACTCGCCTAGCTGCGGCGTAGCAGCCCGACACGACCCGCCTAGCTGTGATGTAGCAGCCTAATATGATTCGCTCACTTGGTTGAGCACAGCCTTCTTAATGTAGCCTTTCTAACCTCGTTCACTCCCATTTCTTTAATGTTTCAGACTTTCATATAATGCATATGTTGTTAATGTAGCGAACTGTTTAATTTCTTGTAAATGTAGCAAACTGTTTAATTTCTTGTAAATGTAGTAAACTGTTTAATTGCTTGTAAATGTTAAACATTGTTCTGAACTATCTATTTTTCTTACTCCAAATATTTTCCTTTTGTGTATAATCACAGAAGTATACCAGTTTCGGAGCGTGCCGTAGGTATTGGAACTGTGAAGACGGAGCCCTCGTCACCTCTGCCGCCTTGTGTCAATTATGTCGGCAACATGGGGCCGGGAAGCTCTCTGAGATGTGCAGACGGTACTACTGCAGCCTTTGTAGGAAAAGAAGACGACGACGAAGTCGAGGTGGTACCCCACAATCCAATCGTCTGTCCTGCGCATGCCAGGAAACGGATCGTGTATTCCCAGATGCTCACTATGGCTATCATGGATTCCCCAAACTGGTTTGTTTCCTACCAACAAACTGATAAAGACAATACAGGGCTATTACAAATGATTGAAGCGATTTCATAAATTCACTGTAGCTCCATTCATTGACATATGGTCACGACACACTACAGATATGTAGAAAAACTCATAAAGTTTTGTTCGGCTGAAGCCGCACTTCAGGTTTCTGCCGTCAGAGCGCTCGAGAGCGCAGTGAGACAAAATGGCGACAGGAGCCGAGAAAGCATTTGTCGTGCTTGAAATGCACTCACATCAGTCAGTCATAACAGTGCAACGACACTTCAGGACGAAGTTCAACAAAGATCCACCAACTGCTAACTCCATTCGGCGATGGTATGCGCAGTTTAAAGCTTCTGGATGCCTCTCTAAGGGGAAATCAACGGGTCGGCCTGCAGTGAGCGAAGAAACGGTTGAACGCGTGCGGGCAAGTTTCACGCGTAGCCCGCGGAAAATTGGCTCATGCCACAACTGGAGATCGACAGCGCCGACTTCATCTTTCAACAGGATGGTGCTCCACCGCACTTCCATCATGATGTTCGGCATTTCTTAAACAGGAGATTGGAAAACCGATGGATCGGTCGTGGTGGAGATCATGATCAGCAATTCATGTCATGGCCTCCACGCTCTCCCGACTTAACCCCATGCGATTTCTTTCTGTGGGGTTATGTGAAAGATTCAGTGTTTAAACCTCCTCTACCAAGAAACGTGCCAGAACTGCGAGCTTGCATCAACAATGCTTTCGAACTCATTGATGGGGACATGCTGCGCCGAGTGTGGGAGGAACTTGATTATCGGCTTGATGTCTGCCGAATCACTGAAGGGGCACATATCGAACATTTGTGAATGCCTAAAAAAACTTTTTGAGTTTTTGTATGTGTGTGCAAAGCATTGTGAAAATATCTCAAATAATAAAGTTATTGTAGACCTGTGAAATCGCTTCAACCATTTGTAATAACCCTGTACTTTAAAATAAGTTGTTTTCACTTTTTAAAAAACTGCACAGTTGCTTCCATACAGAGAAGATCTTTGGGTAGTTGAAACTGCATGTTCTGTAATGCAATTTTGACTATGTGGAGTAGTTTTATGATCCATTTGAAGTTTATATTGTTGACCAACATGTTATCTGGCAGGGATTGCAATGCATGCATTCCTACTCCACACTAGTGAGCAACAACATTGTGACTACCTGCTTCATAACATGATGTTTAATGTGTCATATTGCTCTCATTGAAATATTAACTGATCAGGATGTATACGACCCGGGACAACCGGGAGATCCGGGAAAAACCCGGGAATTTTTTCATCCGGGAGAAAACCGGGAAAAACCTGGGAATTTTTTAGAATTCCGGGATCTTTTTGTTTTGTTTTAGTTTTCAGTTAATTTTTTTGTAATTTTGACTGTAAGAAATAATACTCTAACAAAGGATATTGCTGCATCCTGCTACTGCAGAATAATACTGCAAAAATAAAACATGAATGAGGGAAAAAAATAAAATAAAACTTAAGTTGCAAAGGATATGTGCCATGAACACAACATAACACAGTGCTCATACAAGCGTCTACCAGTAGAAAAATGTGTCAAAGGCTTTAGGAAGACTATGCAATGCTTCATAACAACAAATTGTCTCCAATGAGCATGACGTCAAAACTGTTTAGATTAGATTCGTGTGAGCAGTTGCGAGCGGACCCATGCGCATGCGCAGTTGAGTCGCGCATGTACCTTCTCCCGCTTCTGGCTACAAAAGTATGGCCGTTAGCTGTATAAGCAAGAAGCAACATGCTACCCGGAAAATTTTTACTGGCGCGCGCAAGCTGGCAACTGCTGAAACGAACCTCTTTCTAACAAGTCCCGGAAAAATAATTGCGAATGATGGATTGAAAAGCATTACTTTCAAAGTAAATTTCCTTTTACGCATGATGAACAAAGTGCGACAATTTGCGATGAATTTCTTAACTCACAGAGTGTTTGACTCTCATTTAAAAATCACATATTTGAGGACGAGCCCAGAAGATCAGACATTTATGTCGGTATTAAAACTTTTACTGGCACATTTGTGTGATGTATCTTATAGTGTAACACTTGCAAAGAAAGATCAACATTGTATGTGAAAGTTTAGCTTCTCTTGCAGCTTATTAATCGTAGAGACCAATATTATATGTGAAAGCTCTGCTTTTCTTGTAGCAACACTATGCATATTAATATACACCATTAACTTTTACTATTTGGCGCATGCGCTACTTAACAGTGATGATGCTATTGGCTGACTACATCACGTGTCCTAAGCTCTGAATATTCTCTGTATCGGCTGGCAAAATCACGTGACATGAGCCATGACTGGCTTACAAAAGTGTATCGCAATCTCGATTTCAATGCTTCTGATAGTAACATGAGGTGATTCGCGGAATTCGAATTTATACTTATACGAAAATATACAGCGTAAATGGTCTTTTTCTGAGTTTCGTTTTCAAAAGGGCTCAGAAATTCTACGCCAGTGTATAAAACCATAACCATTCAAAGGATTGATATGTTTTACAGTTCCGAGGAAGAGAATACTGTCACTTCACATGGAAAAAGTTTATTTTCACCATGGAGAGAGTGTGTTTTTAACCGGGAAATCCGGGAAAAATTCGGAAATTTTTATTTCTTGTCCTTGTATACACCCTGCTGATTAAATGCTCACGGCTTTTCTTTTGTAGCAAGATTAATTTGTGACCGTGTATTCAGTGTTGGACCAGGATGTGTTGGGTCGGTGTGTAAGTTCGTAACATTTTTCCACAAGTTTAATTAACACAACAGGTACACAAAACAGAGACTTTAATCGTCACTAATATATTCTCCTTCACTATTTGCAACAGTCTGCCAATGCTGGGGAAACTTTTTGATTCTGCAACTGTAGAAATCATGTGGTTTTGAGGCGAAGAACTCATTAAGCCACGTTCAGAACTCATTTTCATCTGGAAAGGAATTTTCTTAAAGGTAGTTTGATAGAGAACGCAAAAGGTGCAAACGTGATGACGCGAGATCAGGTGAATAAAGTGTGTGCAGAATGACTTCCCAACTCAACTCCTGTGTAGTGTTTACTGTCAGTCTAGCAGAATGCGAGCAGGTGTTTTCGCGCAGTAGCATCACTTCACACAGTCCTCGGTGTTGTTCTCGGATTGTGTCTATGAGACATTGCAGTTGTTGACAGTAAATACCAGAACGGGGGTTACACCTCCGGGAAGCAGTTCGTAGTACACCATAACATCTCTGTTCCAGATACTTAAAATTTTATTTTGTGCATGCACGCAGGTCTTTGTATGAGGAGCTGCTCCTTTGTTTGGGCTCACCCATTCCTTTCTTTTCCATAGTATAGCGTAAAGACACTATTTCTCCTCACCAGTAAATATACAGGATAGGAATGGTCAGTGTTTTTCACAAGCCAACTGTTGACAAGCAAACAGAGGTGCACTTGCTGGTTTTTGTGAGTTTGGCTTAGAGTGTGTGGTATCAATACATCTGGATTTTGAAACTTCCCCTCGGCATGCAAATGTCCCACAATGGTGGAGTGATCATAGTCATCACATTTGTCAGTTCTCGAGTACACTGACGTGGATCATTGTGGATTAATGCTTTTAAATGATCATCAGACCCAAAGACCTCCCTGAACATGGAGAGTCTCTAACATCAAAATGATCCTCCTTAAAATGAGAAAACAATTTTCTTGCCATGCTTTGTCCATCGGCATTATCTCCATACGTAGTGCAAATGGTTCTGGCTGCTTCTGCTGCTGTCACCACTCTATTGAACTCAAATGGTAGACTATGTCAGAAATGTTCTGATCTCTCCACTTGACATTCCATTTTCTAATGTCTACAGCTCAACTCGTTATCTCCAGATGACAAAATGACAATTCGTAAACTGAAATAACAAGAGTGAACTAAAAATAAAAAAAATGGCAAACAGTAAATAAACCCATAGCAACCAACATACAAAACAAAAACACTGAAGTTAGGCACCATTCTAATAGTTCTTCTACTTTTCATGTATGTGTGGATCCTTTACATCTTTTAGATGCTGGCAGAGGAGTAAAGACACAAGCATGCCCATGTGTGTGCCCACATGCACGTGCCCCCCCCCCCCCCTCCACACACACACACACACACACACACACACACACACACACACACACCTGCACGGACCATTCAGATGGTCTGTTTCAGTTGACGGACAAGAGCCAATGAACACACACTGCCATTCTTCATTTCATATTTTTGACAGTAATCTTGCACAATGTACTGCTGTGCTGTGCCTCTAGGAAGATACGAAAAACCACAAATTGATTACTGTCAATGTATTAATATTAATGGATTATGGCTCCCTAGATGGTACCTGGTCAAAAGTGATAATACAGTCACTGCCAAGAATTTGTACCCTCTCTCACAAAGGCAAGCACAATTAAAGTGTGTACATGAATTTTACATCTATGCTGTGCAAAGTGCTGTGAATTGGATGGCAGATGGGTGTTCTCATCTTGCCACCTATTAGGGCTTCTTCCTGTACCATTTATGTATGGAGGATGGGAAGAAAGATTGAATAAGTGCCTCTGTACGCACAGTCATTAGTCTAACCTCACTTTGGTGGTCTGCACAGAAGTGATACGTAGCAGGTTTTAATACAAGGGCAATCCAGAAAGTAACCGTCCTTCTATCGTGGCGTTAGTATTTGTGTGCGGAGCACCACTGTTGTCACATCTGGTGTTTGCTGATTTAGTAAAAGTCCAGCAGTGAAAGTATAAGATTTCTTTCTGTGAAAACATTTCATCAGCAGACATTCATCATCAGTTTTGTATTTCCTACGGTCAGTTCAAAACAAATGTTGCGGTGCACTGATATTCATCCTCACAGTGCCCAAAAACTCAAGGGATTTTGAAGCAATTCAAATGGGATGTTTTTGATCATCTCCCACTCAGCCCAGACTTGACACCAAGTGATTTTTGTGCCTTGGCGTACATGAAGAATATGCTCGTGTCACAGCACCTTGATGATGACGACAAATTTCAAAATGCTGTGACAAGATGGCTATGTGCCCAAGTGGAAAAATTTTATGAAGAAGGAATTTGTAAATTATTGAAATGCTATGACGAATGTTTAAATTGACTATGTTGAAAAAGAACAGAAAGCTAGTTTCAATATGTATGTAATAGAAAATTTTTTCTGTGCAACTTTTTTATTTACAGCCAAATGGAGGTTGCTTTCCAAACCGCTCCCATATATTTCTAGATCCCTCACATAATATTGCTTATTGAAACTTTGTAAATAGGCTTTGGTGGAATAGTTGTCACTAGTCACTTACATGAATTTGTATGTGGTCATCCGCAAATAGGTCAGGTCTATTTGTTGGTGTTAACCCTAATGTAAAGGGTGTTTCAAAATTACACCGACAAACTTCGAGGGGATGTAGAAGGTGTCTCGTGGAGCAAAGTGAAGGTTGGAACCTGGGTTCAGAAACGTGATACGATGACACTACAGAACGTCAAAGTTGTAGGCCCCATTACCTGTAATAGCATATATACATACAGATTGATTCCGTGATGATGTTACAAACTTTCAGGGTTGATGGAGAAGGATAAATGTACCAATTTGAGGTAAGGAACACTGGTCTGGAAACAAATGAGTTGAAAGTTATAAGCGAAAATCATTCTGATAACTCCGACAGTGGAATAAATGTACTGGTACTGTTGTTGTTAAGATTGTAGGGTAGGCAACTTTCAGAGGTGATAGTGTATACCAAAACAAGAAAAAATGTCCAGTAAACGTGGGCTCTAAAATGCATAGCTGAGGAGCTATGAGCATTTTACATCTTCGTTATTGTGAAACACATCTTCTCTATCGAACGAGTGCCCATAGCTTCTCAGGTATGCATTTTAGAGCCCATGTTTACGGGAATTTTTTTTCTTGTTTTGGTCCATAGTACCAACTCTGGAAGTTGCTTATCCTACAATCTTAACAACAACTGTGCCAGCACATTTATTCCACTGTCTGAAGTATCAGAACAGTTGTCAGTTATAACTTTCGACTCATTTGTTTCCGATACGAGGACCCTTATCTCAAACTGATAATTCAGCTTTCTCCATTACCCCCGTAAGTTAGTAACGTCATCACAGAATCACTCTCTGTGTACATACATATACAGGCCCTGTGGCCTATAACTTTGACTCTGTGTAATGTCGTCAGATGAAGTTTGTGGACACGGGTTCCTATCCTCATTTTCTTCGCCAAGACAACTTGTACATCCCCTTGAAGTTTGTCGGTGTGATTCTGAAACACCCTGTATAATTTCATGATGGGTGGGCTGCTGAATTATCTTGTCTAAGGAGGTTTCAGACAGAGCATTTAGCAATTTTTTATAAGACGTCTTGTCACACCAAACTGCACTGTGGAACAGGGTGGTGCGAGCAGGCAGCTTGCAGTAAAAGGTAAACTGCTGAGTGGTATGTGTGCTAGGAAAGAAGAGTCATCATCTGACAGTAGAGGGAAATGAAGAACTAAGACAACTGACTGGCCTGAGCACTCACAGATGGTGAAAACTAAATATTAAATTGGAACAAGAGTGAGCATATAAAGATAATAAAAAAATCATATATATCTAGTGCCATAATGAAGTAATCGATAGTGCAGAATGTATTAATAGTGCTAGACTGGCAATATTTGTTTTTTTTTTTTTCAGTAAATTTGTACCCAAAAAGATGGAACAATATTTTCCTGAAACTGATCATGTTTATAAGAAAATAAAGTCATAGGAGAAGTGGATATTTTCAATCTGACCGTGCAGCTGAATTGCGGATGTTCCATAAATGGAATCCTATGCTGTACATTTCAGTGAGGTATAGATATTATGAGGACAAGGAGAAAATTCCGCGACACTGTGGAGTGGTACAGTAACCTCCTTCACATTTCGGTATTGGTGAAATGTCTGTTCTATTACGTCAGACGTATGACCGCCTGTTTAATAGCGAGTCGATCTGCAGTTGAAACACAGTACAGCAGATTGTGTGTCTCATGGATTGTACAAATTCTCTAGAGGTTGGTGGAAACAGATATCTACACACAGATCACCTGATTCCTGTAAATTGCAAACTGGTGGTTTGCGGGTGCAGAACCGACATCCGTTAATATCCCAGACCTGTTAAATTGGGCTCAGATCAGACATATATGGTGGCCACGACATCGACGTGAATTCACTATCTCTGTAGCACGAGTCTAACCTTGTGACACAGACAGTTGGAAAAGTGATGCATGTGATCCGTAATAATTTTCGTGTAGTCCACGGCTGTCACGGTGCCGTTGATTACTACCACAGCTGCTGTGGATGTCCAAGTGAATGACCCTAGTATTGTACTGCTGCTCCCATCAGCCTGCATCCGCGGTACAGTGCATGTTTTGAACAACCCTCTGTCCAGATGACTGCATATCCGTACGTGACCATTCGTCTGCTGTAACAAGAAATGTGATTCGTGTGACCATATTCTTATTGACCCCAAGTCTCTTCATTATGATAACCTTTGTTCCTGTATTGGATATATCATAGCCATAGTAACAAATTGACTCAGAAAAGCATTTGGATATTAGTGGAAAGATCTTTTGGCCATTGTTCAATAAATGCTTCATCCATCCCAGATAAATCTACCTCATGGTTAATTCTTCACATAGAGTGTGACATATTAACTCTACTTGTAAGTCTATGACCTTATTTCCCAATTTCCTGGTTTCTCCACCTGTTGTGTTCACATTTTCATGGTATCCTTGATGTGGACTGTCTTCTGGAGAAGTATGGGCACAACTCAGTCACTAATTTCATAACCTAATACTACCAGGATCTTTTTGTTTCACTGGGTGCCTTCCCAAGTAATTTACATGCATATTACTACAACAACTTCGTAGCCGAGATTACTGTAAATGTCTTAATTGTAGATAACTGGTTTTGGTAAAACTAAGTTAACATCTTCAGATCTTCATAACAGTTATTACCAACATCTTGTTGTAGAAACTGGTTTTGGTAAAATTAAGTTACCCTGTTTATGAATATCTGAAGAGGATAACTTTGTTTTACCAAATCTGGTTATCTATAATAAAGCTTTTTATAGTGATCTCGGCTAAGAAGTTGTTCTTCTCCTAAGTAATCACTACAGATTGTCCCTACAAACTCAACATGAGGAAACTTATTACATGCATATATTGGCCACATTTTAATGAACCAATATATGAGGGTGTGCTGAAAAGTAATGTCTCCGTACATTAATGTAAAATCTCTAAAAACTATTTAAATAAAACAAGCTCTGTTAACAAGCTACATCCTTATTCTTCATGTCTAGATGTTTATTTTTCAACACCCTGTTCCAAACACATTTCTCCTAACAAGAGACCGGTTTGTCGATACCGTCACTGTATTTGACAATGGAGCCACAGCCTCACATCTGCTAGCAGTGCTTCATCACTATCATAGTGGAGTTCTCAAAGGTGGTCTTTAAGTTTTGGAAACATGAAAATTGTATTGGACCAAGTCAGGACTGTATGGAAGGTGATTGATGGTAATGAACCCGAGGTTTTGAACTGTTGCAGAGGTTGCGTGTGGTCTCGAACTGTCGCACTGAAGGAAAGGGTGCTCCGTGTGTGGACGATCTCTTCAAACTCGTGCTTTCATTTTCCTGAGGGTCTCTCAGTACCTGCAGTGTTCATGGTGGAGCCTTTAGGCATAAATTTCAGATGTACCACACTGTGAACGTCCCAGAACACTGTGACGACAACTTTGCGTGCGATGACACAGCCTCGAACATTTTTGGTGTCGGTGATCCTATGTGGCGGAATTCTGTTGATGCTCCCTTGTTTTCAGGGTGAGCACAGCTTTAAACACTTGTTACATTGTTGTTCCTGTCACCCTCATGCTCAAAACACAAAAGAAATTGTTAACTGATGTCCGGTCTCCACTCGATTAGAGAACACTGTTTCTCACAGGGAGACACAGTTATGTGACGCATTGTCATGTTACACACTACAGTTTGTTGTTTTGCGTGGCACTATCACAGCACAGGCCTACATTGATGTTTTAAGCACCTTCTTGCTTCCCACTGTTGAAGAACAATTTGCATCTTTCAACACCATCGAGCACCTGTTCATAATGCACGGCCTGTGGCAGAGCGGTTAGACGACAATAATATCCCTGTAACGGACTGGCCTGCACAGAGTCCTGACCTGAATCCTTTAGAACACCTTTGGTATGTTTTGGAACACCAACTTTGTGCCGGGTCTCACTGACCTACATCGATACCTGTCCTCAGTGCAGCACTCCGTGAAGAATGGACTGCCGTTGCCCAAGAAATCTTCCAGCACCTTATTGAACGTATGTCTGCGAGAGTGGAAGCTATCGTCAAGGCTAAGGGTGGGGCAACTCCATATTGAATTCCAGTATTTACCGATTGAGGGTGTCATGAAGTTGTAAGTTGTTTTTGGCCAAGTGTCCGGATACTTTTGATCACACAGTCTATGCTGCTGCATGTACCCACAAAATTAAATTATTATATGACACGTAGATCAGGAAATATAACATCACGAGCACTGTGATTTGTGAGAAACTACTGCATCATGCTTGATGTTTAAGTCTGTTACTCATTCGCTACTAACTTTATTGGCAACATATTTCGCAGGCAGTATGCATGTATGCCACTGAATGTACCTACTGAAATAGATCACTGTATGACACATATTCCTTGATATACGATGTCATAAACACGGAGATGCATGAAAAATTACCACATCATACACGAAAGTTTAATACATTTTTTCTTTACTGGTAACTCGTACAATCAGGTCAGATTAAGCATATCCCTAATGCCTGGCAGCTCTATTGACAGCTTTCAAATGGGAAGTGCAAATGCCTATAGGCATCAACAGTAACTGTCTATAAAACTATGAGGACACATTGCTATAGACATTTATAGAGTTGTGTTTTTGCTGCAGTGCCTTCAAATAGAAAGACTTGCACCAGGTGGCCAGAAAACCACTGGCAGCCAATAATGCCATACGATCGTTCACCGTCCCCCACATCTGTGCGCTCCGTGTCAGGGTGGCTGGATGCGACGTAGCATTCAGTCCGTATATTGCCAAATTTCGTGGGTGAACCTGTGTGCAATTTATACATTTTGCTCACAAAAATTCTATTGACTTTGAAGTACATCTCCAGTTGCTGCACCAACACCTGCACACTGTGATGCCCTTGTTATTCGTACTGCAGCAGAACTGTCTCCGTAGAAAATCAGCAATATGTACTCTCCCCTCTTGTTGCGCAGTGGTCTCAGTGTGGGGGCAACAGGGGTAACTTACTTTCTAAATTCCCTTTGTAAAACAAAAATGCTTAATTTTGTATCCAGTGCTAAATATCCAGTAGGTCAGTGAGGTATAAAAGATTATCAAGTATTGCTGTGCTGTTAGTACATATTTAATATGCAGTTTATAATTAAAGTTTGGAGTGTTCTTTTCTTTGGCAAATGAAATAAAATTGCATCTCAGATTAGATAGACAGATTGGCTATATGGAACACCCTTATTGGATAAAATTCAGGAAAAGTTAAATACATCATTTTTAAGAGAAAACTCCTATGTTTCAAAAATGAACGAATGCAATTTGGTAATCTCTCTTGTACAGAGGAAACAATAATGTAGTTCAAACTTTAAACAAAAAGAATTGTAAGACACAAAGGAATTACGGGCATTGGCTATGAGCGAGTATTGACTGAAACCGATGCGGAAAGTTGAAAATTTGTGCCGGACTGGGATTCGAACCCAGGTCTCCTGCTTATTAGGCAGATGCTCTGACTGCTGAATTGTCCAGACACAGTGGTCATTGCAGCTGCACAGACTACCTTAGCATGCCTCCTGTCAGACCCAGTTTCTCAACTTACCCGCACAGCCTTTATCCTCCCATGTGGCATTTTGTTGATTTCTGTAAGAGTTCTAGCTTAGTGTGCATGTGCACTGAAGAAGTCATTGGCTGTCTCTCCTTAATTATATGACGGCTGTTCAATAAAGAATAATCGTAATTTTTTTACGGTCATAATTTCTCACGCTAAAATTTAACTTTATGATATTCTGTTAGTTTAATGTGCAACAAACATGCCTAGTAGTTTTATTGTTGCGACTCCTGGTTCCTGCCTGTGAGAGGCAGGCAAGGTCAGACATGTTAAGTAACACCTGCCCCTACAATGGAGGTAACATGTGAGGAACAATACGGGACTTTGAAATTCTTGAAATTCTGCTTTCGTCTCAACAAATCTTCAACTGAGGCCTATACAGTGTTACAGGAGGCCTATGGAGAGTTTGTTCTTTCCTACAGCACAGCTCAAAGGAGGTTTAAAATGTTTAAAAAGGGGAGACAATCAATTTCAAAGGAAGGTGGACCTGGTGCTCCAGTTACTGCTCATACAAAAGAAAACATCAACACCTCTGCAGTCATTGTGAGAGAGGATCAATGAATTACCTTAAGATCACATTCTGAAATACTGAACATTTCATTGGTGCCACCCACACGTCAGTGACAGAAAAATTGCACACGACACGTGTTTGCGCACGACGGGTTTCGAGACTGTCGATTTTCAAACAAAAGGACAGTTGCGTGCAACTTTGCATGCAGTTAACTTGATGTTAGAGGAAGATCCGGAGTTTGTTTCTAGTGTAATCATTGTTGATGAAATTTGGCTACATCATTTTGATCCTGAGAGCAAACAGCAAAGCTCAGTGTGGAAATCTTCTTCATCACCAACCCCGAAAAAAGCAAAAGTGGTTGCTTCTGTTGGGAAAGTTATGGTCATCTCATTCGTTGATATTCGTGGAATGGTGTATCAGCATGTTGTAGCTGCACACATGTCAGTAACTGGACAATACTACAGGGATGTCCTGAAAACATTGCAAGTCCATATCAGGTGCAAAAGACAACATTTCTGTGAAGCAGGCTGGATGCTGCCCCACAATAATGCGCGGTCGCATATTGCCAGTGTTGTTGCTGAATATCTTGAAAAAATCAACGTGAAGTTCATCCCTCACCCTCCCTGTCGTCCGGGTTTAGCCCCGTGTGACTTTTTTCTATTCCCTAACATGAAGAAACGCCTTCGTGCAAGGCGTTATCAAACATCAGAAGCAGTGGTGAAGGCTGCGGAAACGATTTTGAAGGACCTCTCAAAAAATGGTTTTCGGCGTGTATTTGAAGATTGGCAGAACCGCTGGGAAAAAGTGCATCACATTCGTGGGAGACTACTTTGAGAAGGACCATCAAAATTAATGAGGATGAGTAAAAGTATATTCTCAAAAAAAATTATCGTCATTCTTTATTGAACAGCCCTCGTATATATTTGTGTGTTCTGTAAGACATGTCCGAAAGGAGACACACCACATATTACTCGTGGCATTTCGCCGATTCCCATAAGAGTTTGACCCTTGTGTGCATCTGCATTGAAAAGAGCATTGGTTGTCCTCACCTGAATTCTGACTTGTCTGAAAGAACAGGTACCACATATATACAATTAAGGCAAGATGGTCAATAATCTCTTGTATAAGTGGCACTGCATTAGTAGTGAGCAGATAAGTGGAGAATTTGCATCTGATGGGAGGTGTGCTAGGGTTATCCATGCAGTTACAATGACCACTGTGTCTGAATGGCTTTGTAAGTGTTTGTAAGTAAATTTCTCTCTTGCGTTTCTTATTTTCTTTGTCTTTCAATGCCTATCAGATACTGAAGTCGTGACCTACATGTATTGCACCGTACTTTGTTGAAAATTAACATTACGTACCAACTATTTGTTTGTGCAGGCGCATCTCGTTGCGTGAGATCTATAGATACACCAGGAAGAACTTCCCGTGTGTCAGGTTTCGGGACAACTGGCAGAATTCCATCAGGCACATCCTGTCCATCAGCCCACTCTTCGTGAAGACGCAGCGCACACCCGAGCGCAATGCCCACTTCTGGTCAGTCGGTGAGTCTGCTGCCTCTATCCGTATTGTGCTCCACGAAGGCAAGATAAGAACGTGGGCGATGTCAAAAAATCAAGAAATATATTAATTTGAATTATCTTACGTTGCACCATCACCTTGTAATCTTACAGTTCCACACTTCACTATTAAAATTCTCTGTCTTTGACTCAAAGTCTTGTCTAGGGTTACATTCTTGCAGATGAAATATTATAACATTCTGGGTTCCTGAAGACAAAATAACTGATGAAAGATTTGCGTGTTGTTATGAATATCTTTTTATTTTATCCCATTCTTGTAAATCACACTTACTTTACAATTTTCATTTCTATCACACCAAAACTTACATTGTTGTTGACAAGTTTAGCAAAATACGTGCATTTCCGTTAGAGGCTTGCCCCACCACTACTTACATTCTGCAGGTCTCACATTATTCCAAAGAGATTTACAAAGCAAAAGAATTTACAAATTTTCTTTGCCAAAGAAGAACCTTTGCTCAAATATACAATTTTTTTGTAAATCGAGCTAAAAATAAATTTAATAATTAGTGTTAGATTGTGCAATTAATAATATGAATTTTAAGTATGCCACAAATTTTGCAGTGTCAGTTGTTTTTAAAAGAAGAGCAATACTAACTGTTAGTACATATCGATTGTAACACATTAATTTCTTTTTATACATTTTTGCCTGAAATGTAGTACATTGTATACAAAATCATATAATTCTTTTAGTGAAACAGCAGAGATAATTTTAAGCTAAGCAAGAATCGATAATATACATGGTATCTGTTATTTCTATATATATAAAAAAAAGGTAATGTTAGAGGAGGGTGACCCATTACAACCTCCAAAGTAATCCCTTCAGGAGAGAAACCCTGATCCAGATGTTTCTGTCACTTTCGAAATCCCTCCTGGAAGTCACTCAATTAACATGCTTAGTACCTTACACAATTCCACAGCCAATGTCATCCACTATATCAAATCTTGCTCATCCAACTTGGTTTTTTACGTCAACTTCTACTATCTATTCCACAAGCCAATGTATGGTGCATGTGCAGAGGGTACCCTGTACTACTAGTAGTCATTTCCTTTCCTATTCCAATTGAAAATAGAGCTGGGAAAAACATTTATCTATACATCTCTATACAAGCCCTAATTTCTGTGATATTATTACCATCACCACCTTTACGCGAAATGTAAGTTGGCAGCAGTAGACTCATTCTGTAGTCAGCTGCGAATGCCGGTTCTCTAAATTTCCTCGATAGTGTTACTCAAAAAGACGATGGCCTTTCCATTTGAGTTCCCGAAGCATCTCTATAGTACTTGGATGTTGTTCAGACCCAACGGTAACTGATCTAGCAGCTCACCTCTGAATTTCATTGAAGTCTTCCTCCAATCTGACCTGGTGAAAAATCCCAAACACTTCACCATTACTCAAGAATGGGTTGCACTAGTATCCTAAATGCAATCTCCTTTACATATGAACCACACTTTCTTAAAATTATCCCAATGAACCAAAATCAGCTATTCGCCTTCTCTACTACAGTCCTTATTTGCTCATTCCATTTCATATCGCTTCACAATGTTACGCCTAGATATTTAATCGACTTACCTGTATCGAGCAGCACACTATTAATGCTGTATCGACACACTGGTTCCCCCTCTCTACACATCTGCATCAATGTACATTTTTCTTCATTTAGAGCCAACTGCCATTCATCACACCAACTAGAAATTTTGACTAAGTTAACTTGTATCCTCCCGCAGTCATTCAATGACGACATCTTCCTGTACACCACTGCATCATCAGCAGCCAGTAACAGGTCGCTTGTCACCACCAAATCATTTGTGTATATAGGTATAATAGTGCTCCTGTCACACTTCCTTGGGGTACACCTCACTGAGGAACACTCGCTGTCAAGGACAACGTATTGTGTTCTGTTACTTAACATGTCTTTGAGCTACTCGCATATCTGTGAATCTATTCGGTATGTTGGTACCTTTGTTAACAGTCTGTTGTGGGGCGTCATGAAAAATACTTTTCGGAAATCTGTGAATATGGACTCTGCCTGCTGGCCTCCATCCACGGTTGAGAAGGGCTTTCTCAGACCGTACTGATTCGTGGATGGAAGCTTTTACTTCTCAAAGAAATTTATTACATTTGAACTGAGAATATGTTCGAGAAGTCTGCAGAAAATTGATGTTAAGACTATTGGTTTGTAATTTTGCAAGTCTGTTCTTTTACCCTTCTTGTATACAGGAGCCACCCGCACTTTTTTTCAGTCACTTTGCACCGTGTGAGAATTTGTGATAACTGCAAGTCAGTGGCTAGAGCCATAGAGTACTCTTTGTAAAAGCAAATTGAGATTCCATCTGGGCCTGATGACTTGATCATTTTCAACTCTTTCAGTTGCTTCTCTATGTCACAGATGTGATGTCAATTCCTATATCCTCTATACGAGAGTCTTTGCAACGCTCAAAAGGCAGTATGTTTGTACGATTCTCCTGCACGAACTGTTTCTTAAGCGTGAAATTTAAAACTTTGGCTTGCCTTTTGCTATCTTCTGCTGCCACACCAGACTGGTCAACAAGTGACTGGATGGAAGCCTTAGACCCACTTAGCAATTTTACAGAAGACCAGAATTTTCTTATGTTCTGGGAAAGTTCTGTCTAAATTTTCTCATTGTTTTTTGAACTGAGGATCTTGGGGAAGAGGAAGATGTCACACAGGGCCAGGTCTGAGGAGCACGACAGGTGGGGGGAACAAATGCCATTTTGTTTTTAGTAAAGAAGTTCCTGAATAATGTGGGCCGTATGCAATCATGCCTTGTTACGGAGTAGCATCCACTCATTCACACACACCTTCTGTGGGTGTACCGTCCTCGTGTCCTGCCTCAAACATATTAAGCCATCACGATAGAAGTATTTCTTAACCTTGCTCGAACAGTCCACAGGTGTACTGCCGGTCCACAGTGTCCGACGGGCACAATATTTTGGCGATCAGACGTGTCGCCATCGTCAAGTGTGCTGACGAACTGAGCTCCTGAGGGCGGGCAACCGTCTTAAATCCCCTCCCCTCACGAGGCGTTCCTTTCTGCAGTCTGCACCCGCGCGTCAGCAGTCGGTGAGACGCTGGCATCGGCTTTTGTGGTGGCATCGGTGTAATTACATTGTCTGCCCTAGTCGCCTGTTCGTTTCCTTTGCTGAGAGTCTTTTCTGGTCCCCATGCCCTGCTGAGGTCGTAGCCGCAATCTCGGTTGACGAGTCCGTCCCCGGTACGAATATCGATAGCCGTTCTAATGACACTGTCCCAGTACTTAGATGTCTGTGCCAGGACCGTGGTATGTCGGTAGTCCATTTCGTGATTTTCGGACAGACAGTGCTCTGCGACTGTCGACTTGTGGGGTACCCGAGTCGTGTTCTCGCAACAATCTCGGATGGTGCGCATTGTCTGTCCAATATAAGTCTTCCCACATTGACACGGAATCTGGTATATGCCAGCCTACTGCAAACCGAGATAGTCTTTGACACTTCCCAATAATGCTCACGTTTTATTTGGTGGCCAAAAGGCAGTTCCTACTCGGTGTTTCCTCAATATTTGTTCTATTTTCCCCAATAGTGCGCCAGTATATGGTATATAGGCAGTAGCTATCTCTGTGTCTGTGACTTCTTCCGTCTCCACATGCTGTACTGTAGAGGTAGGGCGAAGAGCGCGTCTGATCTGCCATTTCCAGTACTCGTTTTTCTGGAATACAGTTTTGAGGTGTTCCAGCTTTTGGAGCAGACTCTCTGCGTCAGATATGGTGTCGCCCTGTGCACCAGTGTTTTTAGCACCCCATTCCTCTGCACAGGGTGGTGTGGCAGCTATCTGCTTGAAAGTACAGGTCGGTGTGTGTTTTCTTCCTGTATACCCCGTGGCCCAGGGTGCCGTATGCTCTTCTTTTGACCATGACATTTATGAATGGTAATCTTCCTTCTGCTTTGGTCTCCATAGTGAATTTGATATTTTGATGTTCGGTTGTATGGAGTTCAGGTGTGTAAGGAAGTCTAGGATCTTGTCCCTTCCATGGGGCCAGACCACAAACGTGTCATCCACACGACGTAGAAAACAAGTAGGTTTCCATTTGGATGACGCCAAAGCTTCCTCCTCAAAGTACTCCGTATAAAATTTGCGACCACAGGCGAGAGTGGGCTCCCCATTGTGACTCCCTCTGTTTGTTCACAGTATTCTCCGTTAAAGAGAAAATACGTGGAGGTCAGAACCTGCTTTGAAAGGTCGGTCGTCTTCTCGTCAAATTTCTGTGCAATAAGCTCAACTGACTCTCGAAGAGGCACCCTGGTGAATAATGAAACGGCATCAAAACTCACCAGGATATCTGAGTCATTCAGCTTGAAGTTGTCGATACGTTTTACGAAATCCACAGAATTACGAATGTGATGAGGGCATTTACCCTCATAAGGACTTAGTAATTCTGTCAGGTATTTGGTCAGCAAGTATGTAGGTGCCCTAATGTTGCTGATAATTGGGTGTAACGGCACCCCTTCTTTGTGGACTTCAGGCAGTCCGTAAAGTCTTGGCGGTACGGGTCCTTGAGGTGTCAATTTATTGGTGACATCCTCTGCTAATTCTGCGTCCTTGAGAAGAGCTATAGTCTCGTTCTCCACCTTCTTTGTGGGGTCAGTGTTGGTCTTCCCCTAAGATTGGTCATTTAGCAGGCTCTGCATCTTCTCAATGTAGTCCTTATGGGAAAGATTGACTGTAGCATTGCCTTTATCAGCTGGTAAGACAACAATCTGAGGTCTCTGTCTCAGGTCTCGAATGGCTACCCTCTCCCTCCTGGTAATATTCGACTCGATCAGTTTAGTTCTCGTCAGAGCACGGCAGGTTTCCTGGCGTACTTCTTCAGCTTTCTTGACCTTATTTCTGGTATTGGTTTTATGGACATTAGGCCGTGGTCCAATGCAGAATTCTGTGCCTAAAATTTCATCTAATACTGGAGACATAATCAGAGGCTGTGATGGCTCAGAAATGAATTACAGTCTCAAATAAGCTAAGCAAGCCAAAGTGAAGTCACCAGACCACTGCCTAAAATCGTGGAGTCACGCCGACATGGGCTACGGACCTTGTATTGGGGAGGAGTTGGTGCTGTTTGTTTTACTTAGCACCAAAGCAGATAACTTGCCTAGTTTTGATCCTTCGTCATGTCTTTTACAGTGATTTCCTGCTTTTGAATTTTGATGGCCTCACTGTACATTCTAACAGAGTAATGATTAGGTTTTTGCAGAAACCACAGTGTCAGAGGAATGAATTTGATGGTTTCCTGGTCCCAGTGTATGATTTAAAATTTGTCCATCTTGCCTAGGTGACAATTGCTGTTGCATACGTTAAGCAAGTTATTCTCTGATGTCTTAAAACACTGCCTTGCCATCCTGTCCTACCTTTTTGTCAGTGTTTGCCATACGGCAAAACAAAAATTACATTTCTACGGGCGGATCTTGTGCAGTACGCACATCTGCTGCTAGAGGTGTATAGTGGAACTCATTGCCAGCTCGGTGCTGCCTGTGTTGTCGACCTGGCCTGTTCTGTTCGTATACAGTTATTGTTTTTGGTAGCACTGTTTGTTCTTGTTTCATTTGTTACTATGACAAGTTTAAGTGAACAGCGTGAAACTGTGAAATTTTGTTTTCTAGTCAGTAAAAATGCTGCTGAACTGTTTTAAGGTTACAGCATACCAGGATGACACTATTGGAAAAACTCAAGTGTACAAATAGTTTGCTCAATTTATGAATGGCGATACGTCGATTGACGACAAACCCGTTCTGGACATCCACCAACTGCCCGAATTGATGAAAGTATCGAAAAAATTTGAGAGCTCGTGCTCACAGACTGTCGACAGACAATTGATCAACTTTCAGAGATTAGCTGGTTATCGTGGAGCTAGGTTCAGCAAATTTTAACGGAAGACATGTGGCAGACAAGAGACTGATTCTTACAACACAACAATGCACTTGCACACGCATCTCTGTTATACAGGTTTTGGCTAAAAAGGGCACCTGCTGCCCCACACACATTACTCACCTGACCAGGCTCCGTGAGACATTTTCTTATTTTCACGCATGAAAAGAAACATGAAAGGACACTGATTTGACAGCATTGGAGAAGTCAAGAAAAAAAAACGAGGAGGCACTGTCAGCCATTTCTAAAGATGACTACAAAAAATGTTTTGAACAGTGGAAGCACTGGTGAAACAAATGAAATGAAGTTGTCATAACTTCTGAATGATCTGGTTTGGATGTTCAAACTGCACGGTTGGCCACAGGGCACGATGGGAATTAATATATGCGTGTACAGTTTGGTTAGCGACGAAGCCCACTTTCATTCGGATGGGTTTGTCAATAAGCAAAATTGGCACATTTGGTGGACTGAGAATCCATATTTCATGATTGAGAAGTCTCTTCAGGAACAACAGGTCACTGTGGTGTTCAATATCCAGTCATAGAATAATTGGTGCGATATTCCTCGACGGCACGGTGGCTACCGCACGGTACGTGAAGGGCTCGGGAGATGATTTTATCCCCATTATCCAAAGTGACCCCGGTTTTGACAAGATGTGGTTCACGCAAGACGGAGCTCGACCCCACTGATGCGGGAGAGTGTCGATGTCCCGGAGAGGAGCACTTTGAGGACTGCATTCTGGCTCTAGGGTACCCAGAGGCCACTGGCACGGGCCTCGATTGGCTGCCATATTCTCCGAATCTGAATACGTGCAACTCCTTTCTGTCGGGCTATATTAAAGACGAGGTGACAGTCATACAGGCCGTCGACAACATTGATGTTCTGGTACTTCAGTGGGTCATGCAGAATTTCGCCATTCGTCTGCACCACATCATTGCCAATGATGGCTAGCATATTGAACATGTTATAATCTAAATCCAAGTATCTCTAGTGATGTTTACATGTTGAATAAAGTGTGTGCTCGCCATAGTTTATAACTAATTTACATTTTTTCCCCATATAGTTCAATAGCTGTCACCCTGGATTTGAAAATATATAACTTTTACGGTTCTGAATACGTGCAACTCCTTTCTGTTGGGCTATATTAAAGACGAGATGACAGTCATACAGTCTGTCGACAACATTGATGTTCTGGTACTTCAGTGGGTCATGCAGAATTTCGCCATTCGTCTGCACCACATCATTGCCAATGATGGCTAGCATATTGAACATGTTATAATCTAAATCCAAGTATCTCTAGTGATGTTTACATGTTGAATAAAGTGTGTGCTCGCCATAGTTTATAACTAATTTACATTTTTTCCCCATATAGTTCAATAGCTGTCACCCTGGATTTGAAAATATTTAACTTTTACAAAATAATTCCAACTTCTGTGGATACCCCTTTGTACATTCCTTTCTTTGTTGAGTTTGTGGAGAACCTTCTCATTCCTTATAAGTCTGCCTAATCTTTAACATCCTTCTGTAGCATCACATCTCAAATGATTCGATTCACTTCTTTTCCGAATTTTCCACAGTTCAAATTTCGCTACCATACAATGTTGTGTTCGAAACATACATTCCCAGAAATTTCTTTACACATCTGACGCTAATAGACTACTTTTGGCCAGGAATACCCTCATCATCTGTGCTAGTGTACTTTTTGTGCACCTTGCTATGTCTATCACGTGGTATTTCACTTCTACCTATACTTAATTCCAATGCATTACGTGCCCAGTCAATCAGTCTACAAGTTTGAATTTAAATAATTTTACTTTCTAGTTGTCTTTTGCATACACTTCACACAAGATTAAGCTACTTACAGTGGGTTTATAACTTAGTTGTCTTAAATATCATTTTCTCCAAAGAGGAAAGCCAAATCCTTGAGTCTGCCCTCCAATGTTGTGGAGATTTGAGGCCTGCTTGTAATCAATTTTAAAAAAGAAATTTGTCCACTGCCGTTAGTAGCTGTAAGTTCTGTTTTATCCACTAGAGATGATTAGTGACAGGCACCTTCTTAGAGTAACCTCGATATGGGGGGAACATAATGTGGATTGTGGTTTAGATGAAATGAAACAGGCTAGAAATTGGCTTTCAGCAGAATTGAACTTATTTCAGACTGCCAGAATTGTTTTTATCGTCCATTTAAAAGCCTGGGTAGTTTTGCCAACTGAAGTGGCGTGCTTGTGACTGGATGCCAAAGGGAATCCAATGAAAGTTAGTGCAGGGTTGGAGAAGTGAATGCTGCCTTAATTTATATCAGATGCCCACTGAAAAATTTAGTCAACTAAGCCCACAAAATATTATGTCTGAGTTCTACAATTATAAGGGGACCCACGACACGATGTTCCGATTTTTTTTTATTTTAATTTTTTGTGATGTGGGTCTCTCAGCTACATCAGTTATAGTAAACGCATAAATTTGACTGAGGTCCTGGCATGTTCTTGTTGGTCTGAAGGCAATCCCCAAGTAAGCTGCAGCTGAATGTTGGAACTGGAAAGGCAGTAGCTTATTGTAAAGAGGTCGTTTTCTTCCAGTTGAGGTTGTTCTTTATTAAAAGTTTAAGTGCTGCTTTTTTCTTCTATTTACACACACACACTACTGGGGAGAAGCTGTGGTTCTGCTACAAATGTACACTTCTGTCGATAGCTGAAATTTATTCACAAATCGCATGTGATCAGGAGCATATGTGATGTGCAAAGAAGTTTTTAATTTTTTCACAAGCTTTCATCACCAACACAAATGCAAATTAATGAGTGTTGTTGTATGAATTACTACTAGGTATTTCCTTGATGGAGCTCCTCTTTTATTAACCTGGTTGTCGAAAGACCCACTTTTGTATGTTAGTGGAGAAAAATTGTTGTTCCAAAATAATTAAAAAATATTCCATAATATTTATACAGGGATAAATGTAAGTTTTAATTGTCACCTTGTAAAATAGTTACATAATTAATTTCTGTTAGTATGCCACTACAGGTCTGCAGTTCTAGTTTGCCTCAAAATTTCCACATCACATTTCTGTAGCATAACACTAGAGGAACTGAAACAAAATAGCCCTACTCCCCATAGTCAAGTATCTGGTAGTGAGTCATTCTGTGCATTTGAAGGGAACAGTGCTGCTACAATCTGTGCTGAGCTGGCAGACACACACAGATACACACAAACACACGTCCATCCATCTGCACATATACAGACACAAGCAGACATAAGTAAAGGCAAAGAGTTTGGGCAGAGATGTCAGTCGAGGCGGAAGTACAGAGGCAAAGATGTTGTCGAATGACAGGTGAGGTACGAGCGGCGGCAACTTGAAATTAGCGGAGGTTGAGGCCTGGTGGGTAACAGAAAGAGAGGATATATTGAAGGGCAAGTTCCCATCTCCGGAGTTCTGATAGGTTGGTGTCAGTGGGAAGTATCCAGATAACCCGGACGGTGTAACACTGTGCCAAGATGTGCTGGCCGTGCACCAAGGCATGTTTAGCCACAGGGTGATCCTCATTACCAACAAACACTGTCTGCCTGTGTCCATTCATGCGAATGGACAGTTTGTTGCTGGTCATTCCCACATAGAAAGCTTCACAGTGTAGGCAGGTCAGTTGGTAAATCACGTGGGTGCTTTCACACGTGGCTCAGCCTTTGATCGTGTACACCTTTCGGGTTACAGGACTGGAGTAGGTGGTTGTGGGAGGGTGCACAGGACGGGTTTTACACCGGGGGCGGTTACAAGGGTAGGAGCCAGAGGGTAGGGAAGGCAGTTTGGGGATTTCATAGGGATGAACTGAGAGGTTACAAAGGTTAGGTGAATGGCGGAAAGACACTCTTGGTGGAGTGGGGAGGATTTCGTGAAGGATGGATCTCATTTCAGGGCAGGAAAGTGTCCTGTCACAAGTGGGGCACTTTTGGGGTTCTTCTGTGGGAGGTTCTGGGTTTGAGGAGATGAGGAAGTGGCTCTGGTTATTTGCTTCTGTACCAGGTCGGGAGGGTAGTTGCAGGATGCGAAAGCTGTTTTCAGGTTGTTGGTGTAATGGTTCAGGGATTCCGGACTGGAGCAGATTCGTTTGCCACAAAGACCTAGGCTGTAGGGGAGGGACTGTTTGTTATGGAATGGGTGGCAGCTGTCATAATGGAGGTACTGTTGCTTGTTATTGTGTTTGATGTGGACGGATGTGTGAAGCTGGCCATTGGACAGATGGAGGTCAACATCGAGGAAAGTGGCATGGGATTTGGAGTAGGACCAGGTGAATCTGATGGAAGGAGATACTCCGCTTTACCATAGGAGTTGAGGTTGGTGAGGAAATTCTGGAGTTCTTCTTCATTGTGAGTCCAGATCATGAATATGTCATCAATAAATCTGTACCAAACTTAGGGTTGGCAGGCCTGGGTAACCAAGAAGGCTTCCTCATATATATATATACACACACAGAAAGAAAGTGCTGGCAGGTCGATAGACACACAAACATACACACAAAATTTTAGCTTTCGCAACCAACGGCTGGTTTGTCAGGAGAGAGGGAAGCAGAGGGAAAGACGAAAGGATGTGGGTTTTAAGGGTGAGGGTAAGGAGTCATTCCAATCCCGGGAGCGGAAAGACTTACCTTAGGGGGAAAAAAGGACGGGTATACACTCGCACACACACACATATCCATCCACACATATACAGACACAAGCAGACATATTTAAAGACAAAGAGTTTGGGCAGAGATGTCAGTCGAGGCAGAAGTGCAGAGGCAAAGATGTTGTTGAATGACAGGTGAGGTATGAGTGGCGGCAACTTGAAATTAGCGGAGATTGAGGCCTGGTGGATAACGGGAAGAGAGGATATGTTGAAGAGCAAGTTCCCATCTCCGGAGTTCGGATAGTCCATTCGCATGAATGGACACAGGCAGACAGTGTTTGTTGGTAATGAGGATCACCCTGTGGCTAAACATGCCTTGGTGCACGACCAGCACATCTTGGCGCAGTGTTACACCGTCCGGGTTATCTGGATACTTCCTACTAACGTCCATTCGCATGAATGGACACAGGCAGACAGTGTTTGTTGGTAATGAGGATCACCTTGTGGCTAAACATGCCTTGGTGCACGACCAGCACATCTTGGCGCAGTGTTACACCGTCCGGGTTATCTGGATACTTCCTACTAACGTGAAAGCACCCACGTGATCTACCAACTGACCTGCCTACACTGTGATGCATTCTATGTGGGAATGACCAGCAACAAACTGTCCATTCGCATGAATGGACACAGGCAGACAGTGTTTGTTGGTAATGAGGATCACCCTGTGGCTAAACATGCCTTGGTGCACGACCAGCACATCTTGGCGCAGTGTTACACCATCCGGGTTATCAGGATACTTCCTACTAACGTGAAAGCACCCACGTGATCTACCAACTGACCTGCCTACACTGTGATGCATTCTGTGTGGGAATGACCAGCAACAAACTGTCCATTCACATGGATGGACACAGGCAGACAGTGTTTGTTGGTAATGAGGATCACCCTGTGGCTAAACATGCCTTGGTGCACGACCAGCACATCTTGGCGCAGTGTTACACCGTCCGGGTTATCTGGATACTTCCTACTAACGTCCATTCGCATGAATGGACACAGGCAGACAGTGTTTGTTGGTAATGAGGATCACCTTGTGGCTAAACATGCCTTGGTGCACGACCAGCACATCTTGGCGCAGTGTTACACCGTCCGGGTTATCTGGATACTTCCTACTAACGTGAAAGCACCCATGTGATCTACCAACTGACCTGCCTACACTGTGATGCATTCTATGTGGGAATGACCAGCAACAAACTGTCCATTCGCATGAATGGACACAGGCAGACAGTGTTTGTTGGTAATGAGGATCACCCTGTTGCTAAACATGCCTTGGTGCACGACCAGCACATCTTGGCGCAGTGTTACACCGTCCGGGTTATCTGGATACTTCCTACTAACGTGAAAGCACCCACGTGATCTACCAACTGACCTGCCTACACTGTGATGCATTCTGTGTGGGAATGACCAGCAACAAACTGTCCATTCGCATGAATGGACACAGGCAGACAGTGTTTGTTGGTAATGAGGATCACCCTGTGGCTAAACATGCCTTGGTGCACGACCAGCACATCTTGGCGCAGTGTTACACCGTCCGGGTTATCTGGATACTTCCTACTAACACAACCTATCCGAACTCCGGAGATGGGAACTTGCTCTTCAATATATCCTCTCTTCCCGTTATCCACCAGGCCTCAATCTCCGCTAATTTCAAGTTGCCGCCAGTCATACCTCACCTGTCATTCAACAACATCTTTGCCTCTGCACTTCTGCCTCGACTGACATCTCTGCCCAAACTCTTGTCTTTAAATATGTCTACTTGTGTCTGTAAGGTAATGAGGAAAGATGTTTTAGGTAGGGTGGCAGGTGATCGGCGTGAAAGGAAGTGCTCCATCGCAGCGAGGCCCTGGACGTGCAGGATATTTGTGTATAAGGAAGTGGCATCAATGGTTACAAGGATGGTTTCTGGGGGTAACGGATTGGGTAAGGATTCCAGGCGTTCGAGAAAGTGGTTGGTGTCTTTGATGAAGGATGGGAGACTGCATGTAATGGGTTGAAGGTGTTGATCTACGTAGGCAGAGATACGTTCTGTGGGGGCTTGGTAACCAGTTACAATGGGGCGGCCGGGATGATTGGGTTTGTGAATTTTAGGAAGAAGGTAGAAGGTAGGGGTGTGGGGTGTCGGTGGTGTCAGGAGGTTGATGGAGTCAGGTGAAAGGTTTTGTAGGGGGCCTAAGGTTCTGAGGATTCCTTGAAGCTCTGCCTGGACATCAGGAATGGGATTACCTTGGCAAACTTTGTATGTGGTGTTGTCTGAAAGCTGACGCAGTCCCTCAGCCACATACTCCCGACCATCAAGTACCACGGTCGTGGAACCCTTGTCCGCCGGAAGAATGACGATGGACCGGTCAGCCTTCAGATCACGGATAGCCTGGGCTTCACGGATAGCCTGGGCTTCAGCAGTGATGATGTTGGGAGTAGGATTAAGGTTTTTTAAGAAGGATTGAGAGGCAAGGCTGGAAGTCAGAAATTCCTGGAAGGTTTGGAGAGGGTGATTTTGAGGAAGAGGAGGTGGGTCCCGCTGTGACGGAGGACGGAACTGTTCCAGGCAGGGTTCAATTTGGATAGTGTCTTGGGGAGTTGGATCATTAGGGGTAGGATTAGGATCATTTTTCTTCGTGGCAAAGTGATACTTCCAGCAGAGAGTACGAGTGTAGGACAGTAAATCTTTGACGAGGGCTGTTTGGTTGAATCTGGGAGTGGGGCTGAAGGTGAGGCCTTTGGATAGGACAGAGGTTTCGGATTGGGAGAGAGGTTTGGAGGAAAGGTTAACTACTGAATTAGGGTGTTGTGGTGCCAGATTGTGTTGATCGGAATTTTGAGGTTTTGGAGGGAGTGGAGCTGGAAGTGGGAGATTGAGTAGATGGGAGAGACTGGGTTTGTGTGCAATGAGAGGTGGTTGAGGTTTGCTGGAAAGGTTGTGAAGGGTGAGAAATGAATTTCTATCTTTCTTTTTCATTTCAACCTCATGTTAAACTTTCCACCTTCTAATACCATGTCACCCTCACAACACCCCCACAATGACCCCATTAAGTTTTATTTACATTCCCTCCGCAAACATGCCTTCACCCTAGCCAGATTACGCTCACATATTTTATTTTCTCAGGCTTGTCTGAAATTTGGCATAACCCCCAAAGGCCTCACACTTAAAGTTCCCATCTCTGGCTGCAACCCTTCTTTCCATCAGTCCCTATACCAGTTCCAAACTGAACAATCCATTGCCCTCACCCACCTAATCCTTCACCTACACATCAACTCAGCCAATGAACACACCTGTCAACTCCTATCCTTAATAAAAGTCCTCAATCTTTCCTCTCCCACATCCACACTGGCTATTCAGAGCATCCTCCTACAGGCCAACCGCCAATTAGAACAGCATGCCACCCTTCACCTCAAAAAACTATCCAATCTCCTGGTTTCCCACCTCCGGAAAGGCAACTCACTCACCCTTCACAACCTTTCCAGCAAACCTCAACCTCCTCTCATTGCACACAAACCCAGTCTCTCCCATCTACTCAATCTCCCACTTCCAGCTCCACTCCCTCCAAAACCTCAAAATTCCAATCAACACAATCTGGAACCACAACACCCCAATTCAGTAGTTAACCTTTCCTCCAAACCTCTCTCCCAATCCGAAACCTCTGTCCTATCCAAAGGCCTCACCTTCAGCCCCACTCCCAGATTTAACCAAACAGCCCTCGTCAAAGATTTACTGTCCTACACCCGTACTCTCTGCTGGAAATATCACTTTGCCACGAAGAAAAATGATCCTACTCCTACTCCTAATGATCCAACTCCCCAAGACACTATCCAAATTGAACCATGCCTGGAACAGTTCCGTCCTCCGTCACAGCGGGACCCACCTCCTCTTCCTCAAAATCACCCTCTCCTAACCTTCCAGGAATTTCTGACTTCCAGCCTTGCCTCTCAATCCTTCTTAAAAAACCTACTCCCAACATCACCACTGCTGAAGCCCAGGCTATCCGTGATCTGAAGGCTGACCAATCCATCGTCATTCTTCCGGCGGACAAGGGTTCCACGACTGTGGTACTTGATCGTCGGGAGTATGTGGCTGAGGGACTGTGTCAGCTTTCAGACAACACTACTTACAAAGTTTGCCAAGGTAATCCCATTCCTTATGTCCAGGCGGAGCTTCAAGGAATCCTCAGAACCTTAGGCCCCCTACAAAACCTTTCACCTGACTCCATCAACCTCCTGACCCCACCAACACCCCGCACCCCTACCTTCTACCTTCTTCCCAAAATTCACAAACCCAATCATCCCGGCCGCCCCATTGTAGCTGGTTACCAAGCCCCCACAGAACATATCTCTGCCTACGTAGATCAACACCTTCAACCCATTACATGCAGTCTCCCATCCTTCATCAAAGACACCAACCACTTTCTCGAACGCCTGGAATCCTTACCCAATCCGTTACCCCCAGAAACCATCCTTGTAACCATTGATGCCACTTCCTTATACACAAATATCCCGCACGTCCAGGGCCTCGCTGCGATGGAGCACTTCCTTTCACGCCGATCACCTGCCACCCTACCTAAAACATCTTTCCTCATTACCTTAGCCAGCTTCATCCTGACCCACAACTTCTTCACTTTTGAAAACCAGACATACCAACAATTAAAGGGAACAGCCATGTGTACCAGGATGGCCCCCTCGTACGCCAACCTATTCATGGCTCGCTTAGAGGAAGCCTTCTTGGTTACCCAGGCCTGCCAACCCAAAGTTTGGTACAGATTTATTGATGACATCTTCATGATCTGGACTCACAGTGAAGAAGAACTCCAGAATTTCCTCTCCAACCTCAACTCCTTTGGTTCCATCAGATTCACCTGGTCCTACTCCAAATCCCATGCCACTTTCCTTGATGTTGACCTTCACCTGTCCAATGGCCAGCTTCACACGTCCGTCCACATCAAACCCACCAACAAGCAACAGTACCTCCATTACGACAGCTGCCACCCATTCCACATCAAACGGTCCCTTCCCTACAGCCTAGGTCTTCGTGGCAAACGAATCTGCTCCAGTCCAGAATCCCTGAAGCATTACACCAACAACCTGATAACAGCTTTCGCATCCCGCAACTACCCTCCCGACCTGGTGCAGAAGCAAATAACCAGAGCCACTTCCTCATCCTCTCAAACCCAGAACCTCTCACAGAAGAACCACAAAAGTGCCCCACTTGTGACAGGATACTTTCCGGGACTGGATCAGATTCTGAATGTGGCTCTCCAGCAGGGATACGACTTCCTCAAATCCTGCCCTGAAATGAGATCCATCCTTCATGAAATCCTCCCCACTCCACCAAGAGTGTCTTTCCGCCGTCCACCTAACCTCGTAACCTCTTAGTTCATCCCTATGAAATCCCCAAACCACCTTCCCTACCCTCTGGCTCCTACCCTTGTAACCGCCCCCGGTGTAAAACCTGTCCCATGCACCCTCCCACCACCACCTACTCCAGTCCTGTAACCCGGAAGGTGTACACAATCAAAGGCAGAGCCACGTGTGAAAGCACCCACGTGATCTACCAACTGACCTGCCTACACTGTGATGCATTCTATGTGGGAATGACCAGCAACAAACTGTCCATTCGCATGAATGGACACAGGCAGACAGTGTTTGTTGGTAATGAGGATCACCCTGTGGCTAAACATGCCTTGGTGCACGACCAGCACATCTTGGCGCAGTGTTACACCATCCGGGTTATCTGGATACTTCCTACTAACACCAACCTATCCGAACTCCGGAGATGGGAACTTGCTCTTCAATATATCCTCTCTTTCTGTTACCCACCAGGCCTCAACCTCCGCTAATTTCAAGTTGCCGCCGCTCGTACCTCACCTGTCATTCGACAACATCTTTGCCTCTGTACTTCCGCCTCGACTGACATCTCTGCCCAAACTCTTTGTCTTTAAATATGTCTGCTTGTGTCTGCATATGTGTGGATGGATATGTGTGTATGTGCGAGTGTATACCTGTCCTTTTTTCCCCCTAAGGTAAGTCTTTCCGCTCCCGGGACTGGAATGACTCCTTACCCTCTCCCTTAAAACCCACATCCTTTCGTCTTTCCCTCTCCTTCCCTCTTTCCTGATGAGGCAACAGTTTGTTGCGAAAGCTTGAATTTTGTGTGTATGTTTGTGTTCGTTTGTGTGTCTGTCGACCTGCCAGCACTTTCATTTGGTAAGTCACATCATCTTTGTTTTTAGGTATATTTTTCCTTCGTGGAATGTTTCCTTCATATATATATATTCTTTTCAAATATATTTTTCCCACGTGGAATGTTTCCCTCTAAAATATATATATATATATATATATATATATATATATATATATATATATATATATATATATATATATATATATATATATATATATATATATATATATATATTTTAGAGGGAAACATTCCACGTGGGAAAAATATATTTGAAAAGAAAGATGATGAGACTTACCCAACAAAAGCGCTGGCAGGTCGATAGACACACAAACAAACACAAACATACACACAAAATTCAAGCTTTCGCAACAAACTGTTGCCTCATCAGGAAAGAGGGAAGGAGAGGGAAAGACGAAAGGATGTGGGTTTTAAGGGAGAGGGTAAGGGGTCATTCCAGTCCCGGGAGCGGACAGACTAACCTTAGGGGGAAAAAAGGACGGGTATACACTCGCACACACACACATATCCATCCACACATATATATATATATATATGAGAGATCGCTATCTGGACGTACATCTTTTGCGGGCTTAAGAAGATAAAGCTGGAACCCATTATTCCAAAGAATCCTACACTACATCACAGTGTTGCAGTTAAGGTCATAGTGGAAAAGGAAAAAAAGTCATGGATCGGTTTTCAACACCTCGAATGACATTTTGAATGTGACAGAGGTTGCGTCCAGATGGGTCTGCAACTATTCGCATCTGTTTGGAAAGCGAACCGAACTGAATTGAGGCCGCAGCAGAGATCTCGAGGAGCAGTATTCACACGACTCGTTTAGCTCCCTGTATTAACCTGACATTGCTGCAACTCCTCTCTTGTTGCTGATGTCGGATTAATGCACGATACTCCGCTTTACCGACAGGCCACACCGTGTCGTTTTGGATCCTCTCGCCGTGTGCCACAGTACTGTGCCGCAGCTATTCGATTGTCGGGGACTGCAGACGTGTGCCGTCAAATGCACGAAAAATTAATTGTGTGGCCTTATCTTTTTATCCTACGACGAAAACTCTGACTACCGCTCGTATTGACTCTGTTCGGAGCTGTAAAGTTCTGATTCGATCTGTTTTCGTTTTGAACGGCACAGTGCCTTCGTTCGCGGACACACTGCGGGAGAACTTCAGCTCACCCAACCAGTACTGCTGCAAGTGGCAGCTGGTGAACCGACTGCAGCGCCACTGCGCCCAGACACCGCCTCGCAAGCGTCCGCCGCAGTACGCCCAGGGCCGACTCTGCGAGCCCTCTATCCGTTACAAAACGAGGTACTGCATGTTTTCCTAATTTGCCTGTCAACTCTGAAGGAAAAATGCTTCCTACTTCCTAACAGTCAAAAGCTAATAACATTGCATGTCAAACCAGTCAGTTTCTAACAAACTGGTGAGGTGATATTTTACAGACTTTCTTAGCCTAAGGTTCTTTGTTTGGACTTTGTGTTTTTGTTCTCTTCTCTGCCTTCCCTAATTACCTCTGATACACAGATACAACATTGAAGCTGTATGTTCCCTTCTTACGTGCAAAGCTTGCTTCCCTGTCCCCTCCCCTGTCATTCACTCACCCTACTGTCCGAATACCCTCACTTGCTCTCGTACCCGTGTTACGTATCTCTGAGATCCTCCGTCGTTCCCCTCATGCCTCGTGCAGTGGTCCACTCTTGTAAACTTCTTTTCGTGGCTTCCACACGTGATGCCCACTCGCTTCTCTAGGTACCCTATATGTTGGTCTGCTTGTGTCTGTGTATATGCGGATGGATATGTGTGTGTGTGCGAATGTATACCTGTCCTTTTTTCCCCCTAAGGTAAGTCTTTCCGCTCCCGGGATTACCCTCTCCCTTAAAACCCACATCCTTTCGTCTTTCCCTCTCCTTCCCTCTTTCCTGACGAAGTAACCGTTTGTTGCGAAAGCTTGAATTTTGTGTGTCTGTTTGTGTTTGTTTGTGTGTCTATCGACCTGCCAGCGCTTTTATTTGGTAAGTCTCATCATCTTTGTTTTTAGATATACCCTATATGTTCTATATACAAGAAATATAATATGGATTTTACAGCTTATCAAAAATTGTCTTTAATGTAAGCTTACAACAAAATTTGCAACTACACAGTTACCGAGGAAACATAAGTTTTTGAAGCAGGCAAAATTCATATTACATGTAAACAGTACTCTGAGTGTAAACATTTAATTTATTACCTAAATTACCTTTTGGAACTTTGCCTCATCTGAAAAATTCGGAGACAGAGACATCAAAATGCTTCCTGGTTTTTGTCATTTCCATCCCAAATAGAAAATAGCCAAATTTGCAGTATGAAAATTGCATAATAATTTTGAATTATTGTAGCGCAGAAAGACAGCATCAAATGAAGGAATTTTGGTGTAGGAATTGGAGGTAACATTTGTATATTTTCAGCACCACATGAAAGTAATTGAAATCTGTCATATGGATGCCTTTACTCAAAATGAAAGATAATTCACAGAAAATGTATTCTTAAACAAAATGTTTCGACTAACTAATCATCACAGTAACAACAAGGAAAACTTCAAGCATCACATACAAGTACCATACAGCACTTCCTTAGCAATGAAGATAATCGCATGTCCATATTTCATATTGCAACATGCACTAAAAGGTCATAGTCAATGAAGAATAAATATCCTTTTGTACACAGACTTGCCACCACTTCATTAACAAGAGCATGTTGTAAGAAATGTTCAAACTGACCACTGTTTTTCACGCTGGCATAGGTAATAGCAGTGATGCACGGATTGGTGTGTTTTTTGAAATACACCGGGAGTGATGTGAATCACTGGTGCTGCTGCCATAATATGAGCCACAAAGCCCTGTTATCCTCACCTGGTGTTGCATACACGCTGTCTTTTGTGGTACCTCAGAGGAAAAAATCCACTGTTGTCAAGTCTGGCAATGTATAGTCCGACGAGTCGGTCCACCACGTCCAGTCTGCCTGTTAACAAATGTTCTGTGTAAACAATCTTGGTCAGCATGTGCAAAATGTGAGGTTGCAACATGATGTTGAAATCAAAAGGTCTGTATAACTCCAAGTGATACTTTCTCCAGTGAGGAAACATGTAGGGACCACTGAGTGAGTCATTCACAATTCCCACCCACATATTTACAGCAAATCCCTCTTGTTTGTGGATATATGTTGCATGAAGATTCTGTAGTGCTGTGAGTGTTGTGTGAGTTGAAAATGCCTTCATGGATAAAGCAACCTTTGCTGTAAGCAGCATGTGTTTGTGGAAATGCAACTGTCATGCCAATTGTTGTAGGAACCAGTCAGCAAATTCCAGATGCTACAAAAGTTGTCCGGACCCACAGCTTGTACATTAGCTGCTGAAAAGGATTCAGACTAATCTCATGAATGAAATTCCAGATTTTCATTCTAAGTTCACGAGCAATTTGTCTGGTACCTGTCCTTACGATCTGACTGTGAGCAACGTAACACATCTTTGTCAAACTTGTCTGTAAAACAGGGTGTCTTCTGTCTGTATGTTGCTTATTAGCCCACAAACATCCTACCTCTCGCATACGTCTGTCAGTTAACACAAAAGTATTTTTCTGAGGTAGCCTGTGATGTAAATAACATTTCTGGTAAATTCTATGAGCTGCCCTCATATTGCCCATCCTGTGTGGACTCTACCGTAAGTATGCAAATCTCTCTCTTTGTTCATATACTCAAAATACATTTGTTCGATGATGTCATTCTGCCCTACACTTTTGGTCAAATTGTTTCTCTGTACTGTGCATAAGGAATGGGACTGCACCCAAAATTGGACCCCGTGGGAGTATCTTTCTGATTTCTCCCCAGTCTCTAAAATTTTCTACCCTTCCAAAATTGTTTGAATTATTAAGCACAACTTTCAGCATTCTGTTTAAGTGTGATCAAACCAGCTGTGCGTAAACCCATCAATTCCATAAAATGTGAGTTTTTCTAAGAGTGCAACATGATATACACAATGAAATGCTTCGGAATACCAACTGCACTGCGTAAATCTTATTGTGGAACAACTGCACCCCTTCGCACTCGACTTCTTCCCCACCAACGACACCTTCCAGTCTTTCGCGAGGCCGGGATAGTGCTACAGTAGTTCGAAAAGTGCGCTAGTAAATTCGCATTAACGTCTCGGCTACTAAATGCGCCTGTGGCCGCTATTGGGCACCAGCTCTGCATCCACAAACTGGCCTGCAATTTGTTACCATAAGCATCTGCTGCCATGTAGCTCCGTAAATCAGACAAGCACATGACGAGTCCGTACAATGCATAATTGCTGCTGTATTGTGTTCCAGAGGTGGATCCACCACACTTAAACAGAGGGTCGTAATGTTTTGTTCATCAGTGTGTGCATCATTTGAGAGGGTGATCGAGGGTACGCGAGTTGGTAGCGGTGGCATTTCTGTGTCATGGAGGTACATTTGCGCTGAGGCAACAAACTCGTGGGGTAGTGATAAACGAGGGGGGGACCCAAAAGAAACCGGACTCCGAGGGCACTGCCACTCGTAGACGTAGTGCAGGGTTCTCACTCTAGATGGTGTTAGTAGAGACCTTCATGAAACAGCTGTGCAGACGGCGTCAGTGAAGAGCTGAACGTGCAAGTGTGGTATTGTGTTTCTCTGACTGTTGGCGGGTTACCTCTGTGAAGTCGTTATGGCAACATTAAATTTTTGTTTCCTGCTTAAAAAAACTGCAACAGAGACACACCAAATGCTTCAGGAAGCTTTCCAGATGGAAGGTATAAGCCGCACACAACTTTTCGAGTGGTTTGGGTGCTTTAAAGGTGATGAGATGTGTGTTGAAGACCAAGCTCATTATGGACACCCTTCAACATTGCGAAATGAGGAGAACATTGGAAAGGTCCGTCAAAAGATCAACAAGGATCGTTGCCAAACGATCGACCAAATTTTAGGAGAGACAGGAATCAGTTGGAGATCGTTCCAGCGGATTTTGAGTGAGGATTTGCACACGAGACGTGTGGCTGCTAAATTTGTTCCACACCTTATCACACAGGAGCAAAAAACCACCCACACGAATGTGTGTCAGGACTTGAAAACAGAGATTGCACGTGATGCAAACTTCTCGAACAAAGTCATTACGGGGGATGAGAGTTGGTGTTACGGGTATGACCCAGAAACCGAGCAAGCGTCAAGCCAGTGGAGGACTCCCAACACTCCCAGACCAAAATAAGCGAGACAAGTGAGATCAAATATGAAGACGATGATCATTGTCTTTTTTTATGTTCGTGGAATTGTGCATCGGGAATTCGTATCCCCTGGCCAGACTGTTAACCAGCACTTTTACTTGGATGTTTTAAGGCGTCTGCGAGAGGATGTGAGGAGGAAACGCCCGGAACTTTGGCAATCAGGTGACTGGTTCCTGCATCACGACAACGCTCCAGCACACACGGCCTTACGAGTGACCCACTATTTGGCATCTCAGAGGTGGTCTGTCATTCCCCACACTCCGTATTCGCCGGACCTAGCCCTGTGTGACTTTTTCCCATTTCCACAAATGAAAAAAAAAAAAAAAAAAACACTAGAAGGGGAGTGTTATGACGATGTGGAGGTGGTAAAAACAGCTTTGCAAAGGGCACTGGACAACATCAAACTTGAAGATTTCCAAACGTGCTTCTAACAGTGGGAAAAGAGACTTGACAAGTGCATCGCATGTAACGGAGAGTATTTCGAAGGTGACTGAAGTAATTTTTTAGAAAGGTTCATCAATAAATTTTTTATGACAACAATCCGGTTTCTTTTGGGTCCCCCCTCGTACACATATACAGGTGGTGGTAGTATTGCATACATGAGGTATAAAGGGGAAGTGCACTGGTGGCTCTATCATTTATACTCAGGTGATTCATATGAAAAGATTTTCCACACAATTAGGGCCACACGACGGGAATTAACGAACTTTGAATCTGGAATGGTAGTCGGAGCTAGACGCACGGGATATTAGATTTCAGAAATCATTGGAGTATTCAGTATTTCGAGATCCACAGTGTCAAGAGTGTGCCAAGAATACCAAAGTCAGGCATTAACTCACACACCGACAACGCAGTTTCTGACAGCTTTTGTTTAATGACCGAGAGCTGCAGCGTTTGCATAGAGTTCTCAGTGCTAACACATAAGCAGCAATGTGTGAAATAACCACGGAAATCAATGTGGGATGCACGATAAATGTATCCTTTAGGACAGTGCAGCAAAATTTGCCGTTAAGGGGGGGTAGGACGTGAAACGGGCCCACTTGGAGCAGGAGAGGCACCACAGGACATTTTAATTTACACTGTCTATACTTTTATAAATAAATTCGTAAAACTTTGTCAGCATGACCAGGAACGATTCAGGATTCACAGAGGAGGTTCAAAAACATAACAAAGCATTTTTTTTTCCTTCTACATGTGAAATTTCATCATTTTTTCACTTGGTATTGCCTGAATTTGTTGCTGTAGGTACATTTTTCTTCATAAGTAAGAGATTCTTCGATGAATTTTGCACAGTATACAAACCATACTTACAGGTGTATGAAACTCTAGAATTTCCCAAATCTGTTAAAAACTGTGGTAAAAATTGAGATAATTAAATATAAAATTTGAGTTTTCTCTAAACACGAAGTTTAAAACGTAACAGCCCATTCATTTTTCCATAGATTAAATGAATTCTAGAGTTTCATACACCTGTAAGTATGGTTTGTAAGCTGTGCAAAATTCATCGAAGAATCTCTCTTACTTATGAAGAAAAGTGTACCTATAGCAACAATTCAGCCAACGGTAACTGAAAAAAAAAAAAAAAACACCATGAAATTTCACATTTCAAAAATATTTTTTTTTTGTGTTTTTGAACTTCCACTGCTATAAGTGTGAATCCTGAATTCTTCCTGGTCATGCTGACAAAGTTTTATGAATTTATTTGTAAAAGTATAGCAAAATGGGGAGCAAAATAACTGATGATGGTCGAAGTAGAGAGGATATAAAATGTAGACTGGCAATAGCAAGGAAAGCGTTTCTGAAGAAGAGAAATTTGTTAACATCGAGTATAGATTTAAGTGTCAGGAAGTCATTTCTGAAAGTATTTGTATGGATTGTAGCCCCAAATAGCAAAACTCATTTACTACTTTAAGCCTCTCATTTCCTAATCTAATTCCCGCAGCATCACCCAATTTAATTCAACTACATTCCATTATCCTTGTTTTTCTTCTGTTGATGTTCATCTTATATCCTCCTTTCAAGACACTGTCCATTCCGTTCAGCTGCTCTTCCGGGTCCTTTGCTGTCTCTGACAGAATTATAATGTCATCAGCTAACCTCAAAGTTTTTATTTCTTCTCCATGGATTTTAATTCCTACTCCAAATTTTTCTTTTGTTTCCTTTACTGCTTGCTCAATATACAGATTTTATTTAACTAAGGCGTTTGATTGTGTTGATCACGAAATATTACTCAAGGAGGTGGACCATTACAGAATACGGGGAGTAGCTCACAATTGGTTCACCTCTTACTTTAGCAACAGACAGCAAAAGGTCTTTATTCCAAATGCTGAGAATGGCTGTGATGTGGATTCTGAGTGGGGTACAGTCAAGTGGGGGTACCCCAGGGATCAATGTTGGGGCCACTCCTGTTCCTTATTTATATAAATGATATGATATGCCCTCTAGTATTACAAGTAACTCTTAAATATTTCTGTTTGCTGATGACATTAGCTTGGTAGTAAAGGATATTGTGTGCAACACTGGTTCTGTTTCAAACAGGGCAATTCATGACGTAAGTTCATGGCTTGTAGAAAATAAACACAGTAAGGCTTAGTTTTTACAGTTTCTAACACACAATTCAAGAAAACCTGGCGTTTTAATTTCACAGAATGGGCATATGATTAGTGAAATTGAACAGTTCAGATTTCTAGGTGCTCAGGTAGATAGTAAACTGTCATGGAAAGTCCACGCTCAGGATGTTGTTCGAAGACTTAATGCTGCCATTTTTACTATTCGAACGGTATCTGGAGTGAGTGATCATTCGACACGAAAATTAGTTTACTTCGCTTATTTTCATTCCCTTATGTCATATGGTATTATATTTTGGGGTGAATCTTCCCATTCTGAAAGGATATTTTTCGCTAAGAAACGGGTGGTTTGTACAATAAGTGGTGTAGGTTCACGAACCTCTTGTCAACCCCTGTTCATGAGTGGGTATTTTGACATTGACCTCTCAGTATATATTCCTTACTGTAATTTCCTGTTAACTATACTAGCTTATACCCAAGAATAACAGCTTTCACTCAGTTAATATTCAGCAGAAATCAAACCTACATTTGCATACCTTTCTGCACACCTGGACTGCAGAAAGGTGTGCAGTATACTGCTGCATCCATTTTCAGTAAGCTACCACAAGAATTCAAAAATTTTAGCAGTAATCCACACGCTTTCAAATCGAAACTGAAGAGATTCCTCATGGGTCACTGCTTCCATTCTGCCAGGAAGTTCGTTGATAAATTAAGCTGATTGTTGTTATATTATTGATTGTGTTTACTTATGGCTTGACTTTTTTCGGGTGCATAAACATTTTATTTTTATCTGTTATTACTTTTATGTTATAATTTCATGTACTGACACATTCCATGACCTTGAATATTTGCTCCTCAATTTGGTCCTACGTAACTTGTCGTGTAAATAAATAAATAAAATAAATCCCATGACTTTTGTCACTTCAGAGTACAATGTGATTCTGTCTGTGAAACAAAGGTATCATAACTGAAGTAGAATATGTTTCACTAATAACTAGTGTGTTGTCTTAACATACAATTTGCTGACAGCTTTATTTTGTTTTTTCCTCAACTTGTAGCAAGAGCTCGTCATCCACTCGGAAGAAAACTCCACACAGTTCGTCGGGAGACAGCCGTCGCGTAGGTCCGAGGAAGCCACAACATCCAATTTCGACAACGTCCGTTGCAGACTTTAAAACTGAAACAAGGGACGAGTTGGATTGGGGCTCAGAAGATTTCCTCAGCCATGCACCGCCCCTCAAACCACTCATTGCGCGGGCCATCATGCTGTCCCCGTACAGGTGGGTCTCTGCACTGTTTGTTTAGTGTCAGTAGTGAAACATTATTGTTTTTGCCATTATTGGTTGCTCTTCATCTTCATCTACATCTACATCCACTCGGATACTCTGCAAATCACATTTAAGTGCCTGGCAGAGGGTTCATCGAACCACCTTCACAATTCTCTATTATTCCAATCTCGTATAGCACACGGAAAGAATGAACACCTATATCTTTCTGTACGAGCTCTGATTTCCCTTATTTTATCGTGGTGATTGTTTCTCTCTATGTAGGTCGGTGTCAGCAAAATATTTTCGTATTCGGAGGAGAAAGTTGGTGATTGGAATTTTGTGAGAAGATTCCGTCGCTACAAAAAACGCCTTTCTTTTAATGATTTCCAGACCAAATCCTGCATCATTTCTGTGACACTCTCTCCCATATTTCGCTATAATACAAAATGTGCTGCCTTTCTTTGAACTTTTTCGATGTACTCCGTCAGTCCTATCTGGTAAGGATCCCACACCACGCAGCGGTATTCTAAAAGAAGACGGACAAGCGTAGTGTAGGCAGTCTCCTTAGTAGATCTGTTACATTTTCTAAGTGTCATGCCAATAAAATACAGCCTGTGGTTAGCCTTCCCCACAACATTTTCTGTGTGTTCTTTCCAATTTAAGTTGTTCTTAATTGCAATACCTAGGTATTTAGTTGAATTTATGGCTTTTAGATTAGACTGATTTATCGTGTAACTGAAGTTTTACAAGTTCCTTTTAACACTCGTGTGGATGACCTCACACTTTTCGTTATTTAGGTAATGTTTTAAGATGCCCTTGCTTTTTTTGTCAGGGTCTGGTGGCACCCCTCTAGAATGTTTCCTGTCATAGGCTGTAACCCATTGCCAGTTTGTATTGCCATTCGGCAGCAATGAAATGTCTGCCATATTGTGACAAAAGTATTGTATGTGAGCTCGTAGTGCTCTGTCATTCTCTGTGTCTCTGCTGCTGAAATGACGGACAGTCCCAAGGTGAATGACACAAGCACTGTCTCCATCCCACCACTCACTACGGATGCCGCAGATCACTGCATTGGAAAGTTCCTAGCCAACTGAGCGCAGCTTGTCATGGAAAATAAGAAAAATTGTCAGATGTGTGTTAGGATGTTACTTTTTGCAATATGTGTAGAGCCCAATTGGATAACTCCAGAAGCATCATTAGGCTTTTCGTGGGTGATGATGCTATGTTGACAGAAATTGGAAGGATATGGTTGTCAAGGTGAAAGAAGATCCTTACCAGGTGCTAGCACTGTTGGAAGTTTTCAACTGCAAAGCTCCATCCCCATAAGGGGAAGAGTGGGCTGTTTGAAGGTGAGCATTGGCCTTTTCAGCCAGGTAATTAAATATGTTAAATTATTTTGCATTGGTTGTTGTTGTTGTTGTGGTCTTCAGTCCTGAGACTGGTTTGATGCAGCTCTCCATGCTACTCTATCCTGTGCAAGCTTCTTCATCTCCCAGTACCTACTGCAACTTACATCCTTCTGAATCTGTTTAGTGTATTCATCTCTTGGTCTCCCTCTACGATTTTTACCCTCCACTCTGCCCTCCAATACTAAATTGGTGATCCCTTGATGCCTCAGGACATGTCCTACCAACCAATCCCTTCTTCTAGTCAAGTTGTGCCACAAACTTCTCTTCTCCCCAATTCTATTCAATACCTCCTAATTAGTTATGTGATCTACCCATCTTATCTTCAGCATTCTTCTGTAGCACCATATTTCGACAGCTTCTATTCTCTTCTTCTCCAAACTATTTATCGTCCATGTTTCATTTCCATACTCCATACAAATACTTTCAGAAACGACTTCCTGACACTTAAATCTATACTCGATGTTAACAAATTTCTCTTCTTCAGAAACACTTTCCTTGCCATTGCCAGTCTATGTTTGATATCCTCTCCACTTCGACCATCATCAGTTACTTTGCTTCCCAAATAGCAAAACTCCTTTACTACTTTAAGTCTCTCAACCCTGTCTTACTCCCTTCCCAGCCATGTCCCTCGACTCTTATAACTGCCATCTGGTTTCTGTACAAATTGTAAATAGCCTTTCACTCCCTGTATTTTACCCCCGCCACCTTCAGAATTTGAAAGAGAGTATTCCAGTCAACATTGTCAAAAGCTTTCTCTAAGTCTACAAGTGCTAGAAAGGTAGGTTTGTCTTTCCTTAATCTAGCTTCTAAGATAAGTCGTAGGGTCAGTATTGCCTCACGTGTTCCAATATTTCTACGGAATCCAAACTGATCTTCCCGGAGGTCGGCTTCTACCAGTTTTTCCATTTGTCTGTAGAGAATTCGCGTTAGTATTTTGCATCCGTGACTTATTAAACTGATTGATCGGTAATTTTCACATCTGTCAGCACCTGCTTCCTTTGGGATTGGAATTATTATATTCTTCTTGAAGTCTGAGGGTATTTCGCCTGTCTCATACATCTTGCTCACCAGATGGTAGAGTTTTGTCAGGACTGGCTCTCCCAAGACTATCGTTAGTTCTAATGGAGTGTTGTCTACTCCCTTGTTTCAGCTTAGGTCTTTCAGTGCTCCGTCAGACTCTTCACTCAGTATCATTTCCCGCATTTCATCTTCATCTACATCCTCTTCCAATTCCATAATATCGTCCTCAAGTACATCGCCCTTGTATAGACCCTCTATATACTCCTTCCACCTTTCTGCTTTCCCTTCTTTGCTTAGAACTGGATTTCCATCTGAGCTCTTGATATTCATACAAGTGGTTCTCTTTTCTCCAAAGGTCTCTCTAATTTTCCTGTAGGCAGTATCTATCTTACCCCTAGTGAGATAAGCCTCTACATCCTTACATTTGTCCTCTAGCCATCCCTGCTTAGCCATTTTGCACTTCCTGTCGATCTCATTTTTGAGACGTTTGTATTCCTTTTTGCCTGCTTCATTTACTGCATTTTTATATTTTCTCCTTTCATCAATTAAATTCAATATTTCTTCTGTTACCCAAGGATTTCTATTAGCCCTTCTCTTTTTGCCTACTTGATCCTCTGCTGCCTTCACTACTTCATCCCTCAAAGCTACCCATTCTTCTTGTACTGTATTTCTTTCCCCCATTCCTGTCAATTGTTCCCTTATGTTCTCCCTGAAACTCTGTACAACCTTTGGTTCTTTCAGTTTATCCAGGTCCCATCTCCTTAAATTCCCACCTTTCTGCAGTTTCTTCAGTTTTAATCTACAGTTCATAACCAATAGATTGTGATCGGAGTCCACATCTGCCCCTGGAAATGTCTTACAATTTAAAACCTGGTTCCTAAATCTCTGTCCTAACATTATGTAATCTATCTCAAACCTGTCAGTATCTCCAGGCTTCTTCCATGTATACAACCTTCTCTTTCTTTTGCATTGGTATAAAAGTTAATTGTTTTCACATTACTATACAAAATTATTTAAAATTGCATGTAAAATTTTGAAAGATATATTACATAAAAGGAGTTATTAACATAAAGACTATTAAAACGTAATAATTTCTTTAGGTCTGTCTGTGAATGGCAACATGCCCCCCTCTCTCCCGCTCCCCTCCGTGTGTGTGTGTGTGTGTGTGTGTGTGTGTGTGTGTGTGTGTGTGTGTGAGAGAGAGAGAGAGAGAGAGAGAGAGAGAGAGAGAGAGAATTACTTTTAGGTTTCGTTGCTGATGTCAAGAGTTGGAGGTAAGGCTACATCATATGTTAGTGGTTCCATGGTGGGATCGACATCTGGGAAGGTCTTGGAGGTGTTATGGGTGCTGCACACATTGGAATGATGTATTTATACACAGACTGGAGGGGGGGGGGGGGGGACACACAAGATAATTAACGTTGAGTAATGAAATTTTGGGAATACATTTGTCAAGGTAACATATTTAATTCATTAACATTGTTAGATCACAGGTTGAGGGGCTCCGGAACGCCCTATACTTGCAATGTTAAAATAACGCTTATAAATTACATCTTTCCTCACAAAGTATTTGAGGTAGGAAGTTGAACTTTTTACAGATTATTTATTGGAATATGGGCTACAACTTAACACAGGGATTTTACAAAATTTTAGTTCAGTTATTAAAGATGATTTTTTTTTCCAATTGTAATGAAAATTCACAACATTTTTTTGCAATTTTTTATTTATATATTCAAAAATATACAGTTTTTTGGAAAAAGGCTGTGTTAAATTATGCAGAAGGTACTGTGTAACATTTACTGAAAGTTTGAAACAAATATGTTTGGAAGATCCTTAGAAAACATGTAATTAGTATGAGAAAATAAAAGTTTTGGGAATCGAGCGACAAAGATTGGATTAACTTTTTAGTGCATTCCAGGTCCATAGGATGGATTATCTTCATCCTCTGCAAACTCCTCCTCCAGCTTCCTCTTGTTCCTCCTCCTGTTTACTCTTGCTTGTATTTGTAGACTCTTTACAGCCCTGTCTGCAGCCCGAAGGCGTTCCTTGTCTAAAGCAAGCATCACTCGTACCATGTTAGAATGTTATTATTTACAGTAACATCACATACCTTTGGCTTTCCAACATTTCTCCTTTTCTTAAAAGCCTTCAGAGTATTTCTAATAACTTTACTTTTACTCATTATTATACTTCATCAAAACAGAGACTCAAGAAACAGAATTAATTACGAATATTTTCGAGATAACGACAGAGTAAATAAACATGAAACAATCGACAATCACACCAGCGATATATATTGAACCGTCACAGGTTAGCCACAACACATACTTTATCTCACATCACTAAAATGTACCTGATGAACACGGACATTAATAATAACACCATTTGACAGCAGTTTAACAGCGCCACAGTGGGTCACACCCATGTAGAACACATTTTAAAAAAAAATTTAAAAATAGTTGTAGTCTTCGGAATTGAATAAATTATATATCTATTAAAAGGTAATAGTCTGCAGATTCAGAAAACGCAAAAAATTAAAAATTGAACTTTTCATGATTTTGAGCCTTTCCGGAGCCCCTTAACATAAGTGCAAGATAATCCATTGCAAATGTGAAATGCTGGTATAACCGTACCACACTAGAACTGTGTTTGCAGGAAGCCTGTAGTGTGCACTTCCTTCTGACAGTGCGTCACTGTTCTTGTGCAGTGGTTGTAATGCAGGACAACATGTGTAACTGAAGTCGCTATGTGTATTCTCGTTGAATAGTGTAATGTCTTACACCCACATATGTAAAATTTTGTATCTGGAATGAAATCAGTATAACAAGTAAACAGGTGTAGTGGTCGTACCGTCCCACAAAACCAAATACGGGTTGCACCGTGTTGTTCTAGATTTAGGTCCCGACAGTTTGGATATTTGTTATTATGACATTCTGTGGGAAAATGGAACACCGTATTCATTAACTCCACACTGTACTGTCATTCATGACATGCTGACTAATAGAAGCATATAACAATTGTGGTGTCCGTAAAGTATTTTTACAACTTACAAAACCTATACTATGTTTGTGTGGCAAGTACAGGAATACTTGTTTTGTAAATAAAACTGCCTCCTTTTCTTGCTGCAACTTCATTTATTTTTCCCAGACGCGTTTCACCTTTCTCTTGTTGTATGGCATTCTCAGTGGTATCTGCAATGATACAGTTTTGTTATTTTTATATTATCAAACAGTTCACTTAGTGTTTTTTTATGTAAATTAGTAAAGTGTGCTGTGATATGCGTTTCCTCTCATCTGGTCTGGAGATTGCACTACCACTTATATTTCCGACACATAAACTCAATTTTCTATTCGAAAGTTTTTCACACTTTTCACCATGTTTCTCCTGCTTTTTTGTGGTGTGTTGTTATTCTTTTACCACTAAGTATAGCTATTTGTTTGAACGCTGTGCTTTTAGCGACGTAAATATTGTAGCTTCATTATTTGTTTCCTCCTCTTTGGTTTGTTGATCTACATGTTGCCAACCTTACAAAGTATATATTCAAAACCAACTTCTTTTCACGATGTTTATATGTGTGTATGTCTATGGACGTATTAGCTGTGTTAGAGTGGTTGAAAGCTTTGGTGACAGCTGATTTGACTTTTGGTTTCAATGTTCTGTGGAGGGGTTCATAGATAAGTGAGTGAAAAGGTGTTAATAATACCACCCAATTCCTTTTCTCTCACTTATTCATGATACCTTCCACAGAACATTGAAACAAAAAGTCAAATCAGCTGTCACTAAAGCTTTCAACCACTCTAACACTGCTATTGCATTCATATTTAACACTCTACGACACAAAACACCAACCCCCCACGCACCCGCACTCACTGTTAAACATGAAAAGTAAAATCATTGGAGAAAGAAATGTTTTTCAAAAGTCCGCCCAAAGCAGCTGCACTTTGTAGGCATACAGATAAAGGATGTCTGGTTAGTAGGGACAAATATTAAAGTGCTGTAAAACATATAAAATTTATTGAAAATTTAATATTTTTTACAAACACATTAAGTAAGTTCTCTCAATTATGTGTGAAAAATTTTTCCCTCCATATGACCTCCCAAGGCCTCACAGCATTGAGCAATGCATTCATTGAAGTTCTCGATGACATGTTCACAAACATCTGGTGAGCTGATGTTAATAACCATTTTAATTTCATCCTTCAGTAGGTGTATTGTTTGTGGTTTGTTCACATACACTTTTGATATCACAAATCCCCACCAAAAAAAGTCACAAGGCATAACATTGCATGATCCGACAGGTCATTCCTGGATGCCATGCAAAGAGATAATTTTTTGGGGAAACTTTTCATTCAGCAGAGTAATTATTTCATGGGATGTGTATTTGAAACAGAGCCTGTGGTCTCAGACTTTTGGATCAACTTCCAAACTGATGATTCGGTAGGAGCGGCATCACATCCGAGTGTCACACACAATTCACGAACGGTTGCTGAGGGACTTTTCACTGTTTTTGTAATAACTTTTTATCACTTGGATACGTTGCTCAGTTGTCATCCACTCCACGGTGAAAATAAACATCAAACAACAATGCTCGTGACACAAAAGCTATCGGCTACTAACGGGAAGGATCGCAGATAACAAACAGGAAAAAACCGTGGCTGCCTACCGTCATATGACAAAATGACGCAAAATTCAAATTCGTCCTTACTTTCCGGACACCCGTTATAACCTCTTTTGTCAGACCCCTTGCAAATGCCTGCTGGTCCTTGTCAACATGGATGTCTGAAACAAGTGGACGACCCAGCCTGTTATGAGGAACACTACCATAAGTGATGTCCGTTGAGCTCCAGTAGTTGGATGGGTTGGCGGTTCCCATCTGTACTGTGTCAAACACGTTTGTTATGCTCGAGTGTCAGACCTGGGCTGCATAAACAAGGCTGCACACTGAGCTTCCTCCTATGGCAATCCAATCCTTTTTCAAGTATATGGCACGAGAAGGGATCGGGGCCACTTTTTGTTGTCGTGTCACATGTTTAAAACCAGTTCTTGTTATCTAACGCTCTGTAACATGTTATTTTGAAATTAGCTAATTGCTGGTGAAATTAATGTGTTTCAAGTACACACATCAAAGAAACTTTTGCATCACCTTTGTTCCGAGAGTTCTGGAACCTGTACAGAAAATTGGAATATAAATCAACATAAACGTAATTTCCACCCTTTTTATTGGTCATGAAAACCACACATTGCATGTTGTGCCACCATACAGTGAGACTTTCAGAGCTGTGGTCCAGATTGCTGTATACAGCGGTACCTCTAATACCCAGTAGCACATCCTCTTGCATTGGTGCATTCCTGTATTCGTCGTGGGATACTATCCACAAGTTCATCAAGGCATTTTTGGTCCAGATTGTCCCACTCCTCAATGGCGATTTTGTGTAGATCCCTCAGAGTGGTTGGTGGGTCATGTCGTCCATAATTAGCCTTTTTGCATCCGTCCCAGGCACGTTTGATAGAGTTCATTTCTGGAGAACTTGCTAGCCACTCTAGTCGACGGACGTCATTATCCTGGTATCACAAGGTGTACACGGTGGGGGCACAAATTGTCGTCCATGAAGACCAATGCCTCACCAATATGCTGCTGATACGGTTGCGCTAACTGTCGGAGGATCGCATTCGCATATCGTACGGCCGTTACGGCGCCTTCCGTGACCGACTGCAGCGTACATCAGCCCCACATAATGCCACCCCAAAACAGCAGGAAACCTTCAACCTGCTGCACTAGCTGGACAGTGTGTCTGAGGTGCTCAGCCTGACCGGGTTGCCTCCAAACATATATTCGACGATTGTCTGCTTGAAGGCATATGCGGCACTCATCGGTGAAGAGAATGTGATGCCAATACTTAACAGTCTATTTAGCATGTTGTTGGGCCCATCTGTACTGCACTGCACGGTGTCGTGGTTGCAAAGATGGACCTCGCCGTGGACATTGGGAGTGGAGTTGTGCATCATCCAGCCTATTCCACACAGTTTGAGTTGTAACACGACATCCTGTGGCTGCACAAAAAGCATTATTCATCACGGTGGCGTTGCTGTCAGGGTTCCTCCGACCCATAATCCGTAGGTAGCGGTCATCCATTACAGTAGTAGCCCTCGGGCAGCCCGAGCGAGGCATGTCATCGACGGTTCCTGTCTCTTTGCATGCCTTACATGTCCGAGCAACATCACTTCGGTTCACTCCGAGACGCCCGGACACTTCCCTTGTCGAGAGCTCCTACTGGCACAAAGTAACAATGCGGACACGATCGAACTGAGGTATTGACCGTCTAGGCGTGGTTAACTACAGACAACACGAGCCTCGTACCTCCTTCCTGGTGGAATGACTGGAACCGATCAGCTGTCGGACCCCCTTCATCTAACAGGTGTTGCTCGTGCACGGTCGTTTATATCTTTGGGCAGGTCTGGTGACATCTCTGAATAGTCAAAGGGACTGTGTCTGTGAAAAAATTTATTCAACTTCGGATTTTACAGGCACGTACCGTTATCGGTGATCTACGCGTACTGCATAAGGCACTGCCCGTACTACGAGAACTACAGGTGGCAGTGCCAGATGCTCATTAAGAGCATCCTGGCCAGTGAGGCGTGTTTCAAGAGGCTGTCACAGGAGGACAACAACAGAATGGACTACTGGACATTTGGTGAGTACGGCTCACTTGTGAATGCAGATTTGTCTCTCTGTGTGTCTGCGCACGTTGCCAACTGCCGGAGAACACTTCTTCCCTCCTTCCCCCTTTCGTTACCCTTGTGAAGCTCATTTATTTATTTATTTTTACCCCGTGCATTTGTGACGGAGCAGCACTAACATATAAATAATTCGTCGCTGTTGTCGAGGTCCGGTCTGTAATAACTGTTACCGGAGGTGTCGAGATCCATTTTTCTGGTGTCAGGTTGGGGTGGCTGTTGGACCCAGGTGTTTTAGGTTCAAACAACAGCTGTCGAATATGGGAACTGGCTGGTGAGACACAGACAGCTGGGTCAGTGTGCTTATTAACCGCACGATCTCAGGTACACTTGCCGGAGACGATTAGGTGTCGGCATCCCGCGAGTGTGTTCGGAAGTCGACTTCCGGCTCGTGTGCACTGAGGCCTTGTTGTGGTACCCCAGTTGTGGTAAGGTCGGCTCTGGCCGAAGCGATGCTGTGTGAGACGTGTGTAACACCGATTTGGTGACAGCAGTGGTGGCTGACGGTTGTGGCATTGCAACTAGACTCTGACATTAGTACTGTGTAGCGCGGGGGTGGCTGACGACGGCTGCCTGTCAGATGCTGAACTGGTGGTGTATCCGGCTGTTACCTCAGCACGATTACCTACTTGTTTCACTTCGATTTCTGTTCTCTTTTCCTTGTGTTTCCTTTCCTTTTTTGTGCATTTCTTCTCCTCTTGTTTTGCCTCTGTATGTGAAGATTTGGAACTGTGTCAGGTCTGTGGCTTTTAACTGTTCTCCTTGTTCGCTGTCCGTCTTCGTCCCTTCACCACACGTATTCCTGTTTCTATGCGTTTGGGCGCTGATGACCGTGCTGTTTAGCGCCCGAAATTCTCAAACCACATACACTGTTACCTCAGTGGGCAGTGTGCAACAGTTGTCCAATTACTTCAGCCACTTGGTCGGTGCTCTAGTGATTGGACTGCTGCATATAAGTGGCAAGTTAGTGAGTGACTGCTTGGCTGCTGGTGGTGGTAATAATGTTAACTGAAGCACGCTCATCACTGGCGCATCGAGTTATTGTGAGGCCGTCGTTACACGGATGACGGTCAATGCTTCACTGACGATATCAACTGTGAAATAATCCCCGCGTTAGACAGTCCACCTGCTTAGCTGGCTGGTAATGTGCTTGCCTTAGCTGGGTGGTAATGTGCTTGCTTCCCATGCCTGGGCCCGGGTTCGAATAACGGTCAGGTGGGAGATTTTCTCCTCCCGTGGACTGGGTGTCGTGTTGTCCCCATCATTTCATTCCCATCATTGGCTGCAGGTCGCCCATTGTGGCGCCAAATGAAATAAGACTCGCATTTGGCGGCCGAAGCTGACTGGGACATCCCGGCCAATGATGCCGTACGATCATTTCATTTCGCGGTAGACAGCGAAAGTGTGTTGTGGCTTGTCATAGCACTGTGAATGAACTATATGAGCTAGAGTGCTGGACCCTAGGGTTGGTACGAGCTTGCTCTGAACACAGAATAAAAAGTAAAATATTTTTTGACTACCGTGTCTAATGAAGACTTAGTGCTTACAATGGTAGGTGCAAATTACCCAATGATGATTACATTTTTGTATTTATGTTAGTGTAGCAACATTATCTTTTTTATTTTAAATAATTAGAATAGTTCCACGTTGTGGCTCTGTGCAATGCTCAGAACCATAATTCCTGTTAATATTAACAACATCAACATTTATTGGAAAAAATTAAATTTCACAAGCGTAGTGTGTAATGTAAATAAAAGGGTTGCCATTAAAGTGGAGAACTTCAGTGTGACTGCAGTGAGCTACTGAAGTCGGGAAGGCGAGAGAAATTGCTGCACTGGTTGATATAGTGTGTTGCTTCTGATCATAAATTTTAGTTAACAATATTGTGAAAAGGATAGAGGGGTACTCACCATAAAGGCGACATGTTGAGTTGGAGACAGGCACAACAAAAAGCTCAGTGCACAACAGTCTTTTCTTTGTGCTTGCCTGGAACTCAACATGTCATCTTTACAGTGAGTAGCAAACTATCTCTTTTCGTAATAATGTTGGTATTCCAACATGGACTTTCCATTTTTTAAATTTTAGTTAAGATTTGTAGATCTGCTTAAGCAGAACATTTGTGCAATATGTGAAAATCTGATAATATTCAGTATTTAAGCAAGAGCCACTTTTAACTGATCAGGCGTATTGGATAGTTCTTGTGATAGACAGTAATATAAATTGTGGGCTACATAAACTCTCTTTGAGAAAGTTAAATTAATGTGGGGTGATGTGCCAGGTGCAGTGTACTGCGCAGTGTGCAAGATCCCCTCACTTCTAAACTGACACTGTTATTACTCAGCTTAGCCGCGAGTCTGTAGAGGGTGGTATATGTGACGTACAGTATAACTGGTCAGCATTTCCACCCGGAATTTGCGAGTGTAAGTCGGACCTTCCTCGATCTGCCTCGGTGTGCGGTGCCTACCTGTGTGCGGTGCAGCTCTCATAAATGTCGTCCTGTGCAGATTCTCCATTGGCACATTGGCTGTCTCTGTCGGTGGAAGCCAATTATCTGAAATTACTGTCGATCAACTTTGGCGTATCTATTTACTCGAAATTAACATTCAGAATGCCGTAATATCACTTTTATTCCTATTAGATCAATAATGAAACACTCATGTCACAAACTACTCGTAACGGGGAGCACGGCTACAATCGAACAAGACAGGAAGAGCTCTTAACGCCAACTGCCGACTTTGGCGCGCAGTCCGTATCTCTTACTAGTTTTGTCACAGTTCGTGGATTTCCGATCGAGTTCGTACTTACTAAGATATGCATTTGTTAATGAACGAGTGTGAATTTTAATGAGGAAAAATTATGATAAATAGTTTTAAACATCCAGAGGCTCCTCCTAGTATTCGTGTTGTCATAAATGACTTTAATTATTAAATATAGATAAACAAAATCGGTGACTTTGGCGCCAAGATGGCGGTACTTCCCGTCATGTATTTTTCCCAGGCTGACGCTTGTTACTATGGTCCAGCTCCGAGCCCCACCCCACTACGTGCGACATATGGTCGCTTCGTCACCTGGCCAGCCAGCCAGCGTGGGCAGTGCTCTCCGACTCGTGGTCGGCTGCGGACTACAGCACTTCCTAACTATCGTGAATACACTAATAAGAGACAATAAATTATTAAAACTGGTAGACAGAGAAAGTTATGTTGAAGAAAGAAACAAAGCCAAACAGATAATTGCAGCATCCAAGAAAAAATCTTGGGAAGACTTCGGAAACAGGTTGGAGACTATGGGTCAAGCTGCTGAAAAACCATTCTGGAGTGTAATTAGCAGTCTTCGAAAGGGAGGTAAGAAGGAAATGACAAGTATTTTGGACAGGTCAGGAAAACTGCTGGTGAATCCTGAGGATGCCTTGGGCAGATGGAGGGAATATTTTGAAGAGTTGCTCAATGTAGGTGAAAATGCGATCAGTAATGTTTCAGATTTCGAGGTAGAATGGGATAGGAATGATGATGGAAATAGGATCACATTTGAGGAAGTGGAAAAAATGGTCAATAGATTGCAGTGCAATAAAGCGGCTGGGGTGGATGAAATTAAGCCGGAACTCATCAAATACAGTGGAATGTCAGGTCTCAAATGGCTACACAGGATAATTGAAATGGCCTGGGAGTCGGGACAGGTTCCATCAGACTGGACAAAAGCAGTAATCACACCAATCTTTAAACATGGAAACAGAAAAGATTGTAACAACAACAGAGGTATCTCTTTAATCAGCGTTGTGGGTAAAATCTTCTCAGGTATTGTTGAAAGGAAAGTGCGAGTATTAGTTGAGGACCAATTGGATGAAAATCAGTGTGGGTTTAGGCCTCTTAGAGGTTGTCAGGACCAGATCTTTAGCTTACGGCAAATAATGGAGAAGTGTTATGAGTGGAACAGGGAATTGTATCTATGCTTTATAGATCTAGAAAAGGCATATGACCGGGTTCCTAGGAGAAAGTTATTGGCTGTTCTACGAGATTATGGAATAGGAGGCAAACTTTTGCAAGCCATTAAAGGTCTTTACATGGATAGTCAGGCAGCGGTTAGAGTTGACGGTAAATTGAGTTCATGGTTCAGAGTAGTTCCAGACAAGGCTGCAACCTGTCTCCACTGTTGTTCATATTATTTATGGATCATATGTTGAAAACGATAGACTGGCTGGGTGAGATTAAGATATGTGAACACAAAATAAGCAGTCTCGCATATGCGGATGACTTAGTTGTGATGGCAGATTCGATTGAAAATTTGCAAAGTAATATTTCAGAGCTAGATCAGATATGTAAGGACTATGCTATGAAGATTAGCATCTCCAAAACGAAAGTAATGTCAGTGGGAAAGAAATATAAACGGATAGAGTGCCAAATAGGAGGAACAAAGTTAGAACAGGTGGACGGTTTCAAGTACTTAGGATGCATATTCTCACAGGATGGCAACATAATGAAAGAACTGGAAGCGAGGTGTAGCAAAGCTAATGCAGTGAGCGCTCAGCTACGATCTACTCTCTTCTGCAAGAAGGAAGTCAGTACCGAGACTAAGTTATCTGTGCACCGTTCAATCTTTCGACCAACTTTGTTGTATGGGAGCGAAAGCTGGGTGGATTCAGGTTACTTTATCAACAAGGTTGTGGTTACGGATATGAAAGTAGCTAGGATGATTGCAGGTACTAGTAGATGGGAACAATGGCAGGAGCGTGTCCACAATGAGGAAATCAAAGAAAAACTGGGAATGAACTCTATAGATGTAGCAGTCAGGGCGAACAGGCTTAGATGGTGGGGTCATGTTACACGCATGGGAGAAGCAAGGTTACTTAGAGACTCATGGGTTCAGCAGTAGAGGGTAGGAGGAGTCGGGGCAGACCGAGGAGAAGGTACCTGGATAGATGGTGGGGTCATGTTACACGCATGGGAGAAGCAAGGTTACTTAAGAGACTCATGGGTTCAGCAGTAGAGGGTAGGAGGAGTCGGGGCAGACCGAGGAGAAGGTACCTGGATTCGGTTAAGAATGATTTTGAAGTAATAGGTTTAACATGAGAAGAGGCACCAATGTTAGCACTGAATAGGGGATCATGGAGGAATTTTATAAGGGGGCTATGCTGCAGACTGAACGCTGAAAGGCATAATCAGTCTTAAATGGTGATGATGATGATGATGATGATGATGATAAAAATGTCTTCCTCACGTTAGAGGCACCTTACAAGTGCTCCATCATTCTGCTACATCTGCCTACAGTGTGCTGCTCTGGTTGCATGTACCGTATTACCTGATTGTAAGACGAGGGTTTTTCCGAAATTCATCTGAAAAATACTGGGTTGTCTTATATTTATAGATTAAACGATTGCTGCATTTTTCCATTGTTTAAAAGATAAGTATAGGGGTCAACTTAAATTTACAGAAGCAGCTTTGGCTGTTGAGGTTTCATAAAAACTTATTTTGAAAAATCCTGAAGAGTAGGAAGTATTAAATAGTACTTGCATTCAAAAATTGGCTTGAGATTTGGCGATATGCCTAAGCACTCGATACAGTGTTGACCTTGTTCGAATAATGTCGTGACATTTGACCTGTGTTGCTAGTCCAAAGGATCCGTGAGAAACTAAGAACTAGCCACTGTAATAAAACTAATGCTCTGATTAAAAAACTGTGACAATTTTGTGAAACACAGGAGGAAATAACATTAAATTCCATCAACTTACCAACTTTTGTTGTATTTGAACAGGTTTGTAATAAAAATTCTCAGGGGAAAATCTTGTCCTTTAAAACCTATTACTTGAGTCTGACCCCAAGCCAATATTTTATTTGGTTCTGAGAAACCAATGATTTACCGAGTGGGGCACAGATGAGAAATCCAGTTGCTGTACACGTATTAGAATGCCGGAGAAAATTGTTAGCAACTTTTAAAGAGCTTTAGAACAATATGATGATATTCAGGTGAAACAAGAAGGAAAATTAAATCCAGGTTGAAATGTGTAGCAAACGAAATAAATTGTATTGAACTGACTGTAATAATTGTTACGAGGACAAATTTCAGTGGAAACACCCACTGTGGAAATAGCACGAATAGATGTCACTAGGTAGCAGGATGAGTGAAAGTTCAAGAATCGGACTGGATAGTGATTGCGATCTTTTATTCATATATTAGTTGCCGTTGTTACATATGACCTGCACCCTAGAAGATATTGCCGTCAATACTTCTCGAGCGTGCCACTAAAAGTCAGAGGGGAACAGCTACCCAGCTTCGCTGAGAACTAGAGGGTAGAAGAGCAGGCAGAAATATCGTCATGCAGCCATCCATGGGAATGTATACTGCGAACTTTGGCTTTTTATGAGCATTTACCATGTTCAAACTGCAGTTTGCCTGAATCCATTTGCACTTGGAATAAAACTGACTTTAATATTGGACAAATATATACAGGGTGTTACAAAAAGGTATGGCCAAACTTTCAGGAAACATTCCTCACACACAAATAAAGAAAAGATGTTATGTGGATATGTATCCGGAAACGCTTAATTTCCATGTTAGAGCTCATTTTAGTTTCGTCCACTTACGCTCAATGGAGCACGTTATCATGATTTCATACGGGATACTCTACCTGTGCTGCTGGAACATGTGCCTTTACAAGTACGACACAACATGTGGTTCATGCACGATGGAGCTCCTGCACATTTCAGTCGAAGTGTTCGTACGCTTCTCAACAACAGATTCGGTGACCGATGGATTGGTAGAGGCGGACCAATTCCATGGCCTCCACGCTCTCCTGACCTCAACCCTCTTGACTTTCATTTATGGGGGGCATTTGAAAGCTCTTGTCTACGCAACCCCAGTACCAAATGAAGAGACTCTTCGTGCTCGTATTGTGGACGGCTGTGATACAATACGCCATTCTCCAGGGCTGCATCAGCGCATCAGGGATTCCGTGCGACGGAGGGTGGATGCACGTATCCTCGCTAACGGAGGACATTTTGAACATTTTGTGTAACAAAGTGTTTGAAATCATGCTGGTACGTTCTGTTGCTTTGTGTTTCCATTCCATGATTAATGTGATTTGAAGAGAAGTAATAAAATGAGCTCTAACATGGAAAGTAAGCGTTTCCGGACACATGTCCACATAACATATTTCCTTCCTTTGTGTGTGAGGAATGTTTCCTGAAAGTTTGGCCGTACCTTTTTGTAACATCCTGTATATGTATATTTATGAAGGAGATGTTAAAAGTCTAGGTGCCTGCCAGTGGTGTACTTAATGTGATGGTGCAGCAATGTTGTTGACACTCACTGTGATGTGTGACGGGAAAGATTGGGGGGTGTGTTGTCAGCTGCTGGTTCTACACAGTCAGTGAGAGAGTGGTGGGCAGACAATAGGTTTAGTAGCAAGAGACATTGCATCCATAATAACCACAACCTCAGAAGTCACTACATGTTCAGAAGAAACAGACAGATATTTGTGACAACAGCAATATAATTTTCACAGCTGTCTGTTAGGATGATGATGATGATGATGATGCTGATGATAGCAATACCACAGATGACAGACTAAGAAAACAAGAGACAGTGAAGATAAAAATTAATATCAATAATTTCTTTTTGCTTATTTTATTTCTCCTTGTATTATCAGAATGTAGACAACCAGTAAATGGCCTACATTTAGAACAGGTGTAATGTTAACATTTTTAGGCATATCTGTTACACCAGTAAAATGTTGTAATTTTGATTAGTCACAGTATGTTAAAAATCATTTTTTCTCAAGGAGACTGTTAAAAAATGGGGGTCGTCTTATACTTGAGTAAATACAGTAGTACACCTAGCTTTGATTTTTATAGTAGTCTAGGTACAGTGAATGTAATTTGTCACTGTAATGTTTGTTACAGGTGGCATAAAGTAGACATGACAAGCATTACTAGGGAGATTCAGAAGCAAAGAAAGTGACCCAGTGTGAAACTTACCCCAATGTTGCAGTTATCAGGTGTGGAGTGACATATCGCTCTGGTAGAGTGATGTGTAACCCGTAGTCTACCTAGCTGATGACTTGACGGATGTGATCCTAAACAGTATAACTATTTACTGATTAAGGATGTGAAGCTATTAGGAAGTTCTCGTTACCTGTTATTGCACTGAACAAGGGTATGGAGGACCGCTGTGTGTCGTCAAGGTGGGGCAATAATTGCAGTTCCACGACGAGATGCGGTACCTGTGTGGGCTTCTTATTTGCTCCTCGAGTTGTCCCAAACTGAATAATGTGGTGCCCCACAGAATAAATGCACACAGTATAATAATATGGTATGATATCAACACAAAACAGAAGAAGAGTGCTGAAACTTCTCTAATATTGTAATTCCTGAAAGTGAGAAGTATTGTAATGTTTCCTGTCTTGTAAAGTTTGCAATAGAAGAAGATGTAGTATCTTTTGAGACAATGTACGAAGTTTTTTTTACAGAGGAAACACTTCACATTCATTTCTAAAAGTTCAGCTTGAGTTGAAGCATTCCAATTCCAGCATAATCACTACTGCATTGGGAAAGCATTCCATCATAATTACACAAAGATAATTTAATTTCAGGTGCAGATTTTTAGAGCTACAAAAGTCAACAGGCTCAAATTTGAACATACGTACACTGTGTGATCAAAAATATCCGGACACCTGGCTGAAAACGACTTTCAAGTTTGGGGTGCTGAAATTCATATGGTGTTGGCCCACCCTTAGCCTTGATGACAGCATCCACTCTTGCAGGCATACATTCAGTCAGGTGCTAGGAGGTTTCTTGGGGAATGGCAGCCCATTCTTCACGGAGTGCTACACTGAGGAGAGGTATCAATGTCGGTCGGTGGGGTCTGGCAGCGTTCCGAAACATCCCAAAGGTTATAGTATTCAGGTCAGGACTCTCTGTGGGCCAGTCCATTACAGAAATGTTATTGTCATGTAACCACTCTGCCACAGGCCGTGCATTATGAACAGGTGCTCGATTGTGTTGAAAGATGCAGTTGCCATCCCCGAATTGCTCTTCAACAGTGGGAAGCAAGAAGGTGCTTAAAATATCAAAGTAGGCCTGTGCTGTGATAGTGCCACGCAAAACAACAATGGGTGCAAGCCCCCTCCATGGAAAACATGACCACACCTTAACACCACCATCACCACCGAATTTTACTGTTGGCTCTACACACACTGGCAGATGACGTTCACCGGGAATTCGCCATACCCACACCCTGCCATGGGATTGCCACATTGTGTACCATGATTCGTCTCTCCACACAATGTTACTCCACTGTTCAATCGATCAATTTTTATGCTCCTTAACACTAAGCAAGGCGTAGTTTGGTATTTCCCGGTGTGATGTGTGGCTTATGAGCAGCCGCTCGACCATGAAATCCAAGTTTTCTCACCTCCTGCCTAACTCTCATAGTACTTGCAGTGGATCCTGAAGCAGTTTGGAATTCCTGTGTGACGGTCTGGATATATGTCCGTCTATTACACATTACGACCCTCTTCAACTGTCGACGGTCAATGTCAGTCAACAGACGAGGTCGGCCTGTACGCTTTCGTGCTGTACATGTCCCTTCCCGTTTCCACTTCACTATCACATCGGAAACAGTGGACCTAGGGATGTTTAGGGGTGTGGAAATCTCGCATACAGACGTATGACACAAGTGACATTCTATCACCTGACAACTTTCAAACTCCGTGAGTTCCGCGGAGCACCCCATTCTGCTCTCTCACAATGTCTGATGACTACCGAGGTTGCTGATACAAAGTACCTGGCAGTAGGTGGCAGTAAAAAGCATCTAATGTGAAAAACATTTGTTTTTGGTGGTGTCTGGATACTTTTGATCACATAGTGTAGTCGGTCAGAGACCAGTGGCAGCTGGACTAGGAAATTACCTCACCGAGCATAGACTGGTATCGACAGTGTAACTGCTGTGTCCGTAACGGTTTCGAGACTGGGAACTGCGGAACTTCCGACGAATAGTGTCACATTGTATTCGGCAAGGAATCGAGCTTCTGCACTACCCCAGATAAACAGTGTTGAATGGTATGGCTGCGTCCTAAGGAGTGGTTCCATTCTTCTGATGCTTTCAAGATGCACAGCAGTGTTACACCTGGTATCATGGTATATGGAGCCATCAAGTATAGCTTGAGGTCACGGCTGGTAGTGATTGAGACAACTCTGACAGCACAACGAGAAGTCAAAGACGTCCAGTGTCCTTACATGTTACCTCTTATGCTACGGTATCATGATGCCATTTTTCGACGGAATATTATTTGACCACATGTGGCACATGTTTCTATGAACTGTCTGCCCGATGTTTAGGTATTTCTGTTATCAGCAAGATCCACAGATCTGTCCCTGATAGAAAGTGTACGGGACCAGCTTCACTGTAAACTCTGTCGCAGTGTGACTATCCAGGACATCGAAGACCAGTTGCGACACCTGTGGGCCAGACGGCCTCGTGGGAGGATACGACAGCTCTTTGACACCCTTCCCGACTGAATCATTCCACATATCGAGGCCAGAGGGGGTGCAACATTGTACTGATACGTGCACTTGCACTACAGAATCCCTAAAATAACATCACGTATCCTCTCAAACGGCAAACTTTGATTTCTTCCGAGGTTCTCGGGTGTACTGCCTGATGCGATCACTGGAGGTCCACCGTATCCCGGTGAACGACCGTTGCGCTGTTGTCGGGTGGTACTGATGGAGTCGTGGGCTGTGTTGCACCCCCGGTATATATACGAGGGTGGTTTCAAAAGTTCTCGGAATCACCACGAAAGGTCAGTGCTAGTGCAACGAGTTGTTCACGTGATATTCAATGGACTGTTGCCTGTAAACGCGTGCCACATCAGTGCTCTTGAAAGACAGCTGTGGCAGTGATGTGCCTCTCTTGTTGTTCCCGCGTAGTGATTTGCAAAGATGGAAAAAATAGAGATTCGAGCAGTGGTTAAGTACTTCGTAAAGGAAGGTATGAAAGCAAAAGACATTCTTGCCGATTTCCAGAACACACTGGGGCACTCTTCTCCTTCATATTCAACTGTTGCCAAGTGACCAAATGATTTTAAATGTGGTCGGGAGAGCTTAGGTGATGATCCACAAAGTGGTAAGCCAAGATGTGTCACTACTCCAGAAATCATCACAAAAGTGCACGAAATGGTAACGGAGAATTGCCGATTGAAAGTGCTCGCGCTTTCCAGATGTCATCTGTAAGGGTGTATCACATTTTAACTGAAGAATTAGAAATGAAAACAGTTATCTGCACGGTGGGTACCACGACTCTTGATGCTAAATCAAAAACGCATGAGAATGGACGTATCGGAATTACACAAACTAAGTTATGAATTGTTGCCACACCCGTCTTATTCACCTGTAATGACTCCGTCAGACTTCCATCTCTTCCCGAAACTGAAAATTTTTTTTTGTTGGATGAAGATTCACTTCAAGTGAAGTATTGATAGCCAGAATTGACAACTGTTTTGCAGGCCTGGAGGAAACTCATTTTCGAGATGGGATCAAGGCAGTGGAACGTAGTCGGACCAAATGCATTAATCTACAAGCACATTACATTGAAAAATGTATCAAGTACTTGTTTTCTATTCCGTTCTGAGAACTTTTCAAACCACCCTTTTACTTGGAGGTCTACAGTTCTGGCCTCGCAGGCTCCACGCCGTGCTCAGTGGCAGGGGGACATGTGGTTGCAGCGGTGGGTGTGTGGGTGGGTGGGTGTGGAGGGGGAGCCTATGTTGTGTGCCTGCTGCTTTCTGCATCACATTTCGCATCTGATTTCCTGTGATTGAGCTAAGTACTGCCTCCCATGTATTACTTAGTTGGAAATCCATCTCCCTATTTATTAAATTATCGGTCACACATATTTCAATAGCTTCTTTAAAAATGAGTCCCAAAATTTTGTTTGCGTCGGCTGAGACTTTCGTTTGCTGATAATTCATTGAATGTTCATTCTCAGGGAATGTTCATTTTGCAGTAAGTGGATGTGGTGCTTATGTTCTTCTTCGCAGCAGTCTTCAGTAGTACGGATCGTGTGACCCGTATAGGTTTTCCCACATTCACATGAGACTTGGTACACCCCCACTTTTTTGAGGTGCGGATTCATTTGTTGTGCCCCTTATATGTGATTCGTCCCACCCCCAACTTCTCCAGGCAGTGGACTTGGAAGGTTCTTACCAATTATGCAAAAGAACTTTGTCCATCTGTAAAGTGAAACTGTCCTCAACTTGAAGGCTGTTTTGAAGATGGCAGTGCTGTGCTAGGCATTTCACTGACTAATTGTTTGAGACTGCATTTTTTATCTATACAATTAATTAATTTATCTAAAAACAAAGATGATGTAACTTACCAAACGAAAGCATTGGTATGTTGATAGGTGCGCGCGCGCGCACACACACACACACACACACACACACACACACACACACACACACACACACACACACACAAAAAGCTTTCGCAACTGTAGGTTGTGTAAGCTTGATGTGTGTGTTTGTGTTTATTTGTGTGTCTACCAACATAGCAACACTTTTGTTTGGTAAGTTACATCATCTTTGTTTTTAGATATATTTTTTCCCTCATGGAACGTTTCCCTCTATTATATTCATATCACCAGTTAATAAATTTTATCACTAAATAATATTTTCGGTGTCATGTAATTAAAATTTAACAGGTTTCAGAATTTTTACATTACTTGTTGTGTGAAACCTTGCCTTGTGGTGAATTTCACAAGTCTAGGTCAACAGGAAGTACCCTATAGGATTTGACGAGTCAGTTTTCGAGTATCGTAATGTGGGCTTTATTGTTTGACTAAAGTTAATTAGAAGCTTAAAATTTTTACACCCCCAGTGTACCATAGACCGTACTGTGTGACATAAATTTGAATTTCATACATCTACCTGTTCCTGACAAGTGTTGTGAGCTGTCAGGCACGCAGATGAATAATGAAGCTATCCTGATTTTTGAAAAAAATTACAAAACAAGTACTTGAACATATGCAGGATATCATCCACATACAAATAACATCTTTCAACTCGTATACTTGTTATTAAGATTACAACGAAACAAATTGTACGCACACTTGCTCAATTATGGGTCAGTGCACTGAAAATTTTGTGTCTCTTGTGCTTATGAGAAACTTCCAAATGTAATGCAGATGAATTCTGCACTCTTCAAACTGCAGCAATGAAGCATTTCAAATTTTTGGAAACAGGTGTCATTTGCTTTTTCAGAAGGGCTCGCCAAACAGTTGCACATAATTATAGCCCTATATTGTTGGCGTCGATCTGTTGCAGCAATTTCAAACACATTTTTTGCTTGTGAAGACTGTTAACACCCATTATAGGAATAAACATTGGATTCCACAAATATCTTGAAAAACTTTGCTCGCTCTATTTATCCGCAGGACCCAGAGGGCACTAGATAATAGTGCCTTTATTTTTATAAGTATTCTGAAAAGTGAAATTCTGCCAGGATTGGAGTCCAAGTTAAAATGATTAGTGTTTGCTTTACATATATCATGTCTCCATTCTGAATTTTGGAAACCATCAACCGTGTGATATTTAGCAAAGTCAGATTTCTTCAGTTATTGTAGCTTCACTTTTCGACATTTTCGATAGTAAAACTCCCATTTAACTCATAACTTAGCATTTTCTTATCTTCTGACATCTACTAAAGGATTCTTTTGCTTCCAAGTATCATGAATTTTTATTAGGTATATGTAAGTATCCTGAATTGTTATTACGTGTATGTATTATGTATCAGTTTGAACAGTAGCTAAGCTTATACTAAACTTGCACCTTTACATAAAATATTCTTTGCTCTTTGTTAGGATTGTTGTGTTGTACATCCATGGTTTTATAAAGGAATAGAGTACTGTGATTTCATTCTTGGCAGTCTGAACAACGTTGATAGTTCCCTTCAGCCCTTTCTGTGACATAGCTGTGTCTGCTGATGAGCTCCATGCACTGCACACTGCCCAAGGAGTACCTCAGATAAATAACGAAAGTACAAAACAAATACTAAAACATACACTCCTGGAAATGGAAAAAAGAACACATTGACACCGGTGTGTCAGACCCACCATACTTGCTCCGGACACTGCGAGAGGGCTGTACAAGCAATGATCACACGCACGGCACAGCGGACACACCAGGAACCGCGGTGTTGGCCGTCGAATGGCGCTAGCTGCGCAGCATTTGTGCACCGCCGCCGTCAGTGTCAGCCAGTTTGCCGTGGCATACGGAGCTCCATCGCAGTCTTTAACACTGGTAGCATGCCGCGACAGCGTGGACGTGAACCGTATGTGCAGTTGACGGACTTTGAGCGAGGGCGTATAGTGGGCATGCGGGAGGCCGGGTGGACGTACCGCCGAATTGCTCAACACGTGGGGCGTGAGGTCTCCACAGTACATCGATGTTGTCGCCAGTGGTCGGTGGAAGGTGCACGTGCCCGTCGACCTGGGACCGGACCGCAGCGACGCACGGATGCACGCCAAGACCGTAGGATCCTACGCAGTGCCGTAGGGGACCACACCGCCACTTCCCAGCAAATTAGGGACACTGTTGCTCCTGTGGTATCGGCGAGGACCATTCGCAACCGTCTCCGTGAAGCTGGGCTACGGTCCCGCACACCGTTAGGCCCTCTTCCGCTCTCGCCCCAACATCGTGCAGCCCGCCTCCAGTGGTGTTGCGACAGGCGTGAATGGAGGGACGAATGGAGACGTGTCGTCTTCAGCGATGAGAGTCGCTTCTGCCTTGGTGCCAATGATGGTCGTATGCGTGTTTGGCGCCGTGCAGGTGAGCGCCACAATCAGGACTGCATACGACCGAGGCACACAGGGCCAACACCCGGCATCATGGTGTGGGGAGCGATCTCCTACACTGGCCGTACACCACTGGTGATCATTGAGGGGACACTGAATAGTGCACGGTACATCCAAACCGTCATCGAACCCATCGTTCTACCATTCCTAGACCGGCAAGGGAAATTGCTGTTCCAACAGGACAATGCACGTCCGCATGTATCCCGTGCCACCCAACGTGCTCTAGAAGGTGTAAGTCAACTACCCTGGCCAGCAAGATCTCCGGATCTGTCCCCCATTGAGCATGTTTGGGACTGGATGAAGCGTCGTCTCACGCGGTCTGCACGTCCAGCACGAACGCTGGTCCAACTGAGGCGCCAGGTGGAAATGGCATGGCAAGCCGTTCCACAGGACTACATCCAGCATCTCTACGATCGTCTCCATGGGAGAATAGCAGCCTGCATTGCTGCGAAAGGTGGATATACACTGTACTAGTGCCGACATTGTGCATGCTCTGTTGCCTGTGTCTATGTGCCTGTGGTTCTGTCAGTGTGATCATGTGATGTATCTGACCCCAGGAATGTGTCAATAAAGTTTCCCCTTCCTGGGACAATGAATTCACGGTGTTCTTATTTCAATTTCCAGGAGTGTATATAGGATATTAGCTATATATAACAACTTTTTGGACTATCCTTGCACTGTTTAATCATTATCAAAATTATAAAAAAATTAATTGTGTACATGCTGGCACATTTATAGACTACAAGGGTACACACTTTTGGCATCTAATGATAATCAGAAAATTCCCAAATGTAATTCACCTGAATTCTGTACAATCTCAGTTCAGTTCAGTTCTGCACAATTACTCAGTGAATAAAAGTATGAGCTTGTGGAATACTGAACAAGCTTTTCTGACTGAATTCAGAAGTTTCCAGCTAACTGAACTCAACATGTCATTCGTAAAGGGATGAAATCAACAAATGTAAAAGGAACTTCTGGAGTGCCCTCTAGATTGTGTTACAGGACCATAACCGATATACATAGATGAGCCGAAACATTATGTCCACCTCCACAGTACTGTGTTTTTCTGCCTTTGTAATGCAGTATAACAGTGATTCTGAGTGGCACAGGTTTGAGGTGACCTCAGTAGGTTTCTGGAGGTATATGGCACCAGACGTTGACACCCATGTCACACAATACTCATAAATTACGGGCCAGTGGTTGTCGGGTGCAGAACTGCTGCCTGATACCGTAGCAGGTGTATTCTGTCAGGTTCAGGTAGGATGAATTTGGGGACTGTGATATCAGTGTGAGTTCACAGTTGTGCTTCACAAACCTCTGTGGCACAATTCTGTCCTTGTGACCCACAGTTATTCTGCATAAAGGGATGCTGTTGGTCCACAATAATGTCCACAGTTTTCACAGTGCATTCAGACTACCACGACAAGTCCCACGAGATGCAAAGTGAAAGCCTCCGTTCCGTAATAGTGCCCCAGCCAGCGTGCATCTGAGGTGCCGTTCGTGTTTTGCCTGGGCGGTAGCATATCCGGACACGACCGTCGACAAAGTGCAATGAGAAATGTGATTCAGCTGACTGGACAGTAAGTTTCGATTGATCTGCAGTCTAGTCTCAATGATCCTGTGTGCATTACAACAGTGACTGACTGTCATTTGCGTCTGCTGCAAAGATACGTATGTGGCAATGGGTGCCGAACACTGTGCTCCGAAATGCTCGTGTCAGCACCGGCATTGTTTTCTGCTGCATAACCTGCTATACTGAGCAGGCAAGCTACCTGCCTCTGTGGTCTGTGACAATGTGTAGATGTCCAATGTAGGACGAGTACAGATAACTGGCTTCGGTAGTTCAGAGATGCTCGTTCGTAGGCTCTGAGCTGTAGCAGTCTGCTCTTTATATATGTCGTGTCTGTTATTTTGGACATTTTGATCCTGTAGCCACTATGAATTGAGACACAGGAAATTAGTGTCATTAGCTACCAGTTGACATTAATTTAAATCAATGGCAAAAGCTGAAAATTTGTGTCGGACCAGGATTCGAACTGGGACCTCCTGCTTAGTAGACAGGTGCACTGACCACTGTGTGATCTGGACACTGTGGTCATCACAGCTGCACAGACAACCCGTAGCACGCTTCCTCCACAGACAACCCGTAGCACGCTTCCTCGTCAACACAGATTCTCAACTTATCCGCACACAACTGATGCGGTGCCCTTGCCCATTATCCTCATTATTTGGGGCATTTCGCTGATTGCCATAATACACTCGTGCTCATAAATTAAGGATAATTGCAGAATGTGGTGTCGCACAACATGGCACTACACAAAACTGGTGCTAATAGCTTAGGCACATAGGCAACCTACAAAAGTCCACACTATCGGTGATCAGTTGAGGAAACTGTCCCGAAACATGTGTGCTATGAAACACCACTGTTTCCTGCGCATGTACCCCGGCATCAGTACGGGATACGATCACCGTGCACATTACGTGGGGCGACAATGGTTCTAGGCATAGATTATGCAAGAAATATTCAAAGATGTAGTCCAGTCACCAACAGGAAGAAACATTGAGTGTTAATCAAAATCTTGCAATGTCATATGTTACAATATTGGACAGGCAGAAAAAGAGGGAACTGGGAGTGGACCGAGAGCAATTTGTGATAAGTCATCGGATTTGGCCAGTAACGCAGTGGAATGGCTGCTGTTACGTAATTTCTAGGTGCCCATTTTGAATAAAATTTCTTTACGGGGAGAGCTTGTTACCACCCAAAGGGTCAAAGTAAGTGGAAAAAAAAGAATGATGTAACCGAGCACTTGTGTAAAAACGTAATTATGCAGAATGCAATCATATAAAATGGAATCTTTGCTAAGATTTAAGCTATACTCCAAGGTTCCTGCCTAATCATCACCTTGAGGAAAGTACCTCAAAAAGCTTTCGAAACTATCATTCTAAATAGGATTGCTTTCATCGGTTCCTTAGGCCGTTTGGGTGAAAACAAAGCCTCCCGTGTTTTTATGGGACTATTTTCCTTGCCTACCTCTTGTCATATTTAAGTTGGTTTTGAGACAGATTTTATTTGTTATCTCTGCTGTTTGTAAGAAACAAGATATTATATTTTCCTTTATGGCAGTAATTATACTCTCCTCTGTTTCTGAAGTGATTATTAGGTTCATTCAAGCACCTGCCAAAAGACTACTTTGTAGTGGGAAAAAAAAAAAAAAAAAAAAAAAGAGAACCAGGTGGCACTGCGCGTGCACAGCAATGATGATGTAGAAATGTGTTTTGTGTTTGCTCTGCTTAAATTTTCCTCATCCCATTTGTGATGGTATTCCTGTGTGTAGTGATGGATTGACAGCCGATATATTAAATACGTCTGCCACGTCTCCAAAACTTGCTGCTCCATGGTCAGCAAACCACAGAAAGATCAGAATGTGCTGGGGCAGAAGCAGTTTCTCATATCTTCCTTTCTTATACTTATAATAGCCAGAGTTCAGTTTTTCACTTAACACCTCTGCCACTTCATGCCGCTCTCAAAAATGTTCCCTAAATTCAGTGTCGTTATACTGCACTCATGATTCTGTGCGATATTCTTTGCCTCTTGATTTAGTTTTAGTATTCTGATCTAAAAATGTTTAGAACTCCTTTTGTTTCCATGGTTTCACTTTAGCCATCGAAGTTCTTTGCACAAACATGGGTGCCAATAAATTTACTTGAACGACCCTAGCAGCACTTTGTTAGACATTCATAATCTAGTATCTTACTAGTCTCAATAAATGTGGCAGTTACAACCCTATTCAGAGAAGTATGACCTCTCTTCTGCCAAGATCCATCAAATGCTTCTACAATGTCTGTATTCTCAGACAAGGCTTCTGCTTCTTCTGCTGCTCTTTTCATTGAATGTCAACTTACACGACGATAAAGCAGTATGTATTAATTTATTGTATCTGCCAAACCTCAGTGGAGATGGAGGAAAATCGATCACTGCACAAAAAGTCTGGGCAGCTCTCCTTCCCCTTCCAATACATCACACTGCATAAGCAAGCTGAATATGTACACTGTAATGTAGCCTATAAGGTACTGGCGATGTCATAGAATCAGGCAGTCACTCGTTGACTTGAAAGACCCTTCCTTGCTGAAATGCCCTCAGAAACATCAATACTATCTTCACAATTGCAGTACTTACATTTCACAGCACTCGTCAAAAGTTTTAGTTCACGATAACATTTCCGTCGTTATTGCTGCTCACAATACTACTAGGCTTTTTCTTATTACGTTCAGAAAGCGAAAGTTTACGTCTAGAAGCGCTGCCTGTAGACACAGTTTCCGCGGGCGAGTTTTGAAGCAACTGATGTGTATTATTCGGTTGTGTTTGGAACTGGTTGCGGCAAAATTTTTGTTTGAGGCTAAATTTCTTTACTCTCGGGATTTGTAGGGCGTGCGCGCGCGCACACACACACACACACACACACACACACACACACACACTCACACACACTCACACTCACAGAGAGAGAGAGAGAGAGAGAGAGAGAGAGAGAGAGAGAGAGGAACAAACCAATACACAATAACTACAAAGCCTGTACTTTGGTTCTGGGAGTCTTTGCCTTCTAGGCTACACCTGTGTTAACGATCCGTAACTAACAACGGTAAAAAGGGAAGAACAAAATAATGCATCACATATTCTGATCTACTTAAACTGACAGATGGGCGTGACCCCTGTGCAACATTACGTTCAACCTCAATTTTAGAACGAACGGAAAATGATAATGCCCATAAACTATACATTTTTGAAATCAGCATGAAATGCTCTTTTATAGACATTTTCACGAGCATGTCCCCTTAAGCAGCTGGGATCCAATGATTTTCCTAATTATTGAAGACTGGATGCCTCATGCATTTCAGAGCTGCTGAACAATCAGACCATTCATAACGAAAAGAATACAGTAATGAGAGAGGCTGTAAGCTGCCAGAAGAAGGCATTAGCTTTAGCTTTATCTATTTCTAGCAACTGGCAGAAGTTAAGAGGACCTCAATGCAATTGTATCCCCACAATTAACGAAAATAGTTCCTGAAATGTGATTTGTGCCTGACTTGGGAAATACATCATGCTGAAGCAAAGTAAATAAAAGACCTTCGTCTAAAAGTTATAATTTATTTATGTATGTAGCATAAAAAAATGACATGTAAGTTTAAGAAAACCATTCCAGATTCAAAGAAGAAAGTCTACATAGGCTGTGGCACACACCATCTAATAAAGAAATGAAGCATTTAGCAACTGTCAGACCTGTAACAAGAAATTCCACATTTTGGTCTTCATAGCAGAGGGCTTATGGATATAGGCTGAACTTTAACAGTAATATCAATGTAGTAAGGATACACTATTGGCCATTAAAATTGCTACACCAAGAAGAAATGCAGATGATAAACAGGTATTCATTGGACGAATATATTATACCAGGACTGACATGTGATTACATTTTCACACAATTTGGGTGCATAGATCCTGAGAAATCAGTACCCAGAACAACCACCTCTGGCCGTAATAACGACCTTGATACGCCTGGGCGTTGGGTCAGACAGAGCTTGAATGGCGCGCACAGGTACAGCTGCCCATTCGTCAAGAGTAGTGATTGGCGTATTGTGACGAGCCAGTTGCTCGGCCACCATTGACCAGACGTTTTCAATTGGTGAGAGATCTGGAGAATGTGCTGGCGTTGGCAGCAGTCGAATATTTTCTGTATCCAAAAAGGCCCGTACAGGACCTGCAACGTGCGGTCGTGCATTATCCTGCTGAAATGTAGGGTTTCGCAGGGATCGAAAGAAAGGGTAGAGCCACGGTTCGTAACACATCTGAAATCTAACGTCCACTGTTCAAAGTGCCATCAATGCCAACAAGAGGTGACCGAGACGTGTAACCGATGGCACCCCATACCATCACGCCGGGTAACACGTCACTATGGCAATGACGAATACACGCTTCCAATGTGCGTTCACTGTGATCTCGCCAAACACGGATGCGACCATCGTGATGCTGTAAACAGAACCTGGATTCATCCGTAGAAATGACGTTTTGCCATTCGTGCACCCAGGTTTGTCGTCGAGTACACCATCGCAGGTGCTCCTGTCTGTGATGCAGCGTCAAGGGTAACCGCTGCCGTGGTCTCCGAGCTGATAGTCCGTGCTGCTGCAAACGTCGTCGAACTGTTGGTGCAGATGGTTGTTGTTTTGCAAACGTCTCGACCTGTTGACTCAGGAATCGAGACGTGGCTGCACGATCCGTTACAGCCATGCGGATAAGATGCCTCCCATCTCGACTGCTAGTAATACGAGGCCGTTGGGATCCAGCACGGCTTTCCGTATTACCCTCCTGAACCCACTGATTCCATATTCTGCTAACAGTCATTGGATCTCGACCGACGTGAGCAGCAATGTCGCGCTACAATAAACCTGTTGTTTGTGTATGAGAAATCGCTTGGAAACTTTCGTCATGTCAGCACATTGTAGGTGCCGCCACCGGCGCCAAACTTGTGTGAATGCTATGAAAAGCTAATCATTTGCATGTCACAGCATCTTCTTCCTGTCGGTTAAATTTCGCGCCTGTAGCACGTCATCTTCGTGGTGTAGCAATTTTAATGGCCAGTAGTGTATAATGCTATACTTCTCTCACGACGTCTCTTAAATTTCTCCAGCAACTCTGTCCGTAATTTTCGTCCGGTTCACACCCTGTCATGTATTCTAGAATAGCGCTTTTAATTCCGCGCGCACTCACTAAAGACGAACTTTTGTCGATTGCCGCCGGCGTAGCATTGCGAAAATTCAATCGCGCCGGCTCCTTCGCAACGTATTGCATTGTAATACACTTGGTCCCCTTCCTTCGACGCCGGCCGCGTCGCGATATTTTCACACTGGTAATGACAGACTCGCCAATAACTGCAGAACCGGCTGCAAGTAGCGGGATCATCTGAATCACCGCTCTGGAAACATAACCCGGGGCCATGGTTTTCTAAACTGGAAAGCTATTTGTTAGCAGAGCGACGAGTCTATCAAAAACGCTTCAGTGAGACGCTTAGGCCGGCCGGAGCGGCCGTGCGGTTCTAGGCGCTACAGTCTGGAGCCGAGCGACCGCTACGGTCGCAGGTTCGAATCCTGCCTCGGGCATGGATGTGTGTGATGTCCTTAGGTTAGTTAGGTTTAATCCAAGTTCTAGGCGACTGATGACCTCAGAAGTTAAGTCGCATAGTGCTCAGAGCCATTTTTTTGAGACGCTTACTACAGAGACGAAGCGAGTGGAAAACTTTTACGAACGGGAGAATTCGGCGGTCGCAACCCATTGCAGCTTCTACGACGTCTTGGTATGCCGGCGAGCAGTGCAGTTAGTGACGACGTTCTACACAACATCTGGCCGTCTCGCCTACCTCCCGATACACAGAAAATTTTAACGGCTTGTGCCGGTGATGTGAACGCGCTAGCGCAGACTGCAGACAGAATTGCGGAAATGTACCCGTCTACGACTGTGCCAACATTAAGAGCCGTACACACATACCAATCGTCCGACCAACAGACAGACAAACTGGACGTGCCTTTTGGTATGTCGGGCGGGTATGACCACCCGACAGAAGTTCGTCTTTTGTCAGTGCACGCAGGATTAAATACTGTTCTAATATAAGTGACAGGCGGACGAACTTTAAGGCCAGAGTTTCTGGAGGAAATTAAAGACTGTAGACGTTTGTGGGATAGGCCGTGCGAGGAGTATAGCAATACAGACGCAAGAGATGAAGCACTCTTCTCATTGCGTAACGAATTCATAATGGTTTCGTGTGGAACATTTAGAGAATAAAAGTTCGTCGACTTTTTTTCTATTTTTAGGTTCCGTTTTCAACACTTACCCGAAATGAAATCTAAAAACCGAAATATCAGCATTCAATAGACGTTAATTCGCAAAATACACTACTGGCCATTAAAATTGCTACACCACGAAGATGCTACAAACGTGCTACAAACGCGAAATTTAACCGGCAGAAAGAAGATGCTGCGATTTGCAAATGATCAGCTTTGCAGAGCATTCACACAAGGTTGGCGCCGGTGGCGACACCTACAACGTGCTGACATGATGAAAGTTCCCAACCGATTTCTCATACACAAACAGTAGTTGACCGGCGTTGCCTGGTGAAACGTTGTTGTGATGCCCCGTGTAAGGAGGAGAAATGCGTACCATTACGTTTCCGACTTTGATAAAGTTCGAATTGTAGCCTTTCGCGATATTGAACTTTAATATAAACAACAGGGCGGTGCTGTAATCGCCGAGTGCAGTCGGTTGGCAAATCGGGTCAGTCTGCAGATAAATTGGTGTGTATGTAGGAGCCTTCAAGGTGATTTTATAGGAACAAGTAAAATGCTTACTTCATAATTAACTGTGAAATGTCAACATGATATAGTTGAGCACGGGAACTGCAATAACTTCCAAAAGCTTGAAAAACTGACACACACAAAACACGAGTCAAGTGGATTCTACCCCCTTCCAACACAGATAGCACTGCGCATGCGCGAATCTGGCAGGTTGCGAGCACCAGAAAAAATTTCCGGGGAAGAGTGGTTGCTTCCTCGCCCTCAGTACGTATTCGGCAGATAGCGAGCGACACTTCAAGTAAGCCCTGCTTATGAGATTTCAGCTCTGCGCGTTGTGTACTGTTAGTTTTATGGTTTTGTAGACATGGTTAGCATGTATTCTTGGTTTTCAAATCGTGTATTGAAATTTCGGTTTAAACTAAGCTAGCATATTGCGTTATTTTGTCGTGTGGTAATATGTTGGCAAAGAGCTGTGGCAGATTTCTTATTGCGTGCTCCTGAGTCCATTGGAAGTCGTCGTGTTTCTTTCGCCAGTCTCTCCAGCTCCACCTTGACATAGTGTAGCTGAAACATTTAGAATGACTAGAGAGTAATTTTTACATTCGAGTCTCACCAAATTATTTAGCACAGATGAGCACGCGCTTATTTATTCCTTGAATACAACTTTTACTGTAGAGCTATAATACTTAATATTCAGAATTATTAGCTCCCTTTGCATCAGAGCAAGAACAAAATAGGAGCCATTAACATTGCGTTCTACCATGTGTGACTCTGCGTCCTACAACAGAGATAAGGCAATGATAATGTTAGATTGTCTTATGCGGGGAGTAACGTCTTTGGTTCCTACACACATCATAGTATCTGACATTATTTCCGTAATAAAACGTGAGATTATAATGCGCATGAGACAGCTGGCAGCTGGTTGAACGAACATGTTCTGTTTCGGAGGTAATGATAAATAGTATTTAGTCTTATATAATCATTTCTATAAATTTTTGAATTCGTTCTGTTTATTGCGATTCGTTTTCTTTCCGATAAATAGTTGAAAGTTCTTGCGGGTCTAGTGAAGCATGGCATACAACCCGTCGGCTTTGACCAATGACGTCGTACGTTACTCGTAGATAGTAATGTCTTCACTTCGAACCATAGATAATAACAGTTCTGGGTTCCGAATAAGCGATATCATTGCACATTAAAATAATTGAATGTGATTTTAAGAGAGATAGCTTCATATTGCTGGAAATATTCATGTGCATGTATTAAATTATTTGGTTGTTTCTAATTCATTCGGTACTTAATTTCATTCATAGTGATATTGAGGTAATTTGGACTATTAGTTTCATATTTTTAGTATCTCATTTTCGTTTGTAGGTATGGATTTATCTGTTGCGATGAACCTTGATGATTTACGAGAGGGTATGGGCGAAGACATGTTGCAATAACCATTTCGATTTACTACTGGTTAACACATATATGCGGAGTTGCTTATCCAATGGGGGTGCTTAGCCGAGGTGTATTTACAACACTTGCTGCGATTTATTTACGATAAGTAATTTTTTAGTTTGTACTGTCGGGTACTATTGTAGTACTTATTTTTACGATGTTCATTTCTCCTTACTTGCTAGAACAATTTTTCTTAATTGTGTACGATTAATCAAAATAGTTATAATTCAGCATGTTTTCCACTGGTGTAGTTCATTCAAGTAATCCAGTCTGTTCGTGTTCAAAATCTCGCCAATGATAGTCATGTTTGTCACTATTCAAAATCGACAGCTATAGTACAGTTTCCTCCTGATAGCTGTGAGCTTTGGTTACATGAACTCTAAACAATTTTTATATTTCTGCAATTCTGTTTTCGTGTGTGAAATATCAGAAATGGCGAACGGTCTTATTAACAGCGAAGTAATTGTTAAAAAGGAATATAGTAGTCAACACTGTTGAGATTCTAGAAACGTTAATATTAATTACGCAATTCTTAAGTATTTGAAGCAAATGAACCAAAAATTAGACAAACTATTGCCAGTTGAAAAAAAAATGAAAACAGGGTCGAGATAAAGAAAATTGTGCGGGAGTTATTCCCAGATTTGAAATAAGAGATCATAGAATTGACGGAATCCGAACATTCTGATCACACGCCGTGTAGTAAACAATACTACGAGAGAGAATGCGAGTTTTTGTGACTCTCAATCGTAACAGCGACATTTAGTTCACCAGATTGGTGGTCAAAGTATAGTAATTCACGATGCCGTTATAATCACGCGAAAGTCATATGACGACATTAAATCGGACATCAAGTTGGCTTCCGCTGTGCGACAACGTTCTTCTAATATTGAAATTAGGTCAATGAGCTGGATTAATTGGTCAGGGACAAATAAAACTGCAATGCCCCTATTGAGTTTCATACGAGAGAATAACTGATTCCCTAAAGCAAGAGTGCTACAGGCAATAACTGGTACTCCAACGTAATGATAAACAGTTTTGCTACCGACGCACAGTTTTAAATTTCGTGATCGCGGTTTGCTATCGAGGCATGGAATATTGGTATTTGTGGGCACCACTTGTATCTTGGTGGCTACATGTGAGTAGTGAAAAGGTGTGCAAAGTTTGAAACAACATTGCCACCTGAAAATTTGTTAGAGGCACGCGATTTTGGAACCAGACAACAGTTCGGGAGAAGAAATTCTGGTGGAACAGTAGATTATAAACTAAAAGAGGAAAACAATTGTTTGGGAAGAGGAGGAAAAGCGGACCAGAAAGGTAGGAGGAAGGAGTTTTTGAGTTTTAGGAGATAGCAACTCGTGGTGACATGCGAAACTTTGTCGTTTTTGTGTCATACATCATAAGTAATAGTGTAGTGTGACAGATTGGTTAAAAAATCTCTCCGTGAACGCTTTTAAGAAAATCGCCTCTGGTACTGAAGCCTTCATTAAGTAGGCGGAGCAGAATCATGACCATGGTAGTGTTTTTGGAACTATGTTTCATTACTGTTATTATTATTTTACGTGTGACGAGTTCTCAGTGTTCTGTGTAGTGAGCGGCGAAAGTACTTTTTCTGTGTGATACTTGCCATCTGTTTTCTTTTGTTATTGACAAGGTGTTGGCGCATATACTGTCACCGCTACGTTATCAGACGCAAGCTACTGGCTCATGGGACGAAGGAACCTGTAAACGATCTTTGTTTCCAAAATTCGTAGTCTGCTATCCATGAGTGTGTCAGACAAGCTCGCATACGTACTAGTTCGTCAAACTGAACCGCTATTGCTTTGCCTATCGTGTCGCGAAGTATTTTGATATTACTGGACAATGTATGACGTGCCATGCAGTACACCAGTAAGAAATTGCTCCATTGGCATATATTTGATATATGTAAGGAATGCAAAAACTGGATTTTGTTTGACAAACACATGTGTAAACTGTCAGTTTTGTTTGTCAAATCGAACATAGTTTTCTCTTAAACACAGTATATTGACAAACACATCAGAGGAGCACAGTGCAAAATATACACTCCTGGAAATGGAAAAAAGAACACATTGACACCGGTGTGTCAGACCCACCATACTTGCTCCGGACACTGCGAGAGGGCTGTACAAGCAATGATCACACGCACGGCACAGCGGACACACCAGGAACCGCGGTGTCGGCCGTCGAATGGCGCTAGCTGCGCAGCATTTGTGCACCGCCGCCGTCAGTGTCGGCCAGTTTGCCGTGGCATACGGAGCTCCATCGCAGTCTTTAACACTGGTAGCATGCCGCGACAGCGTGGACGTGAACCGTATGTGCAGTTGACGGACTTTGAGCGAGGGCGTATAGTGGGCATGCGGGAGGCCGGGTGGACGTACCGCCGAATTGCTCAACACGTGGGGCGTGAGGTCTCCACAGTACATCGATGTTGTCGCCAGTGGTCGGCGGAAGGTGCACGTGCCCGTCGACCTGGGACCGGACCGCAGCGACGCACGGATGCACGCCAAGACCGTAGGATCCTACACAGTGCCGTAGGGGACCGCACCGCCACTTCCCAGCAAATTAGGGACACTGTTGCTCCTGGGGTATCGGCGAGGACCATTCGCAACCGTCTCCATGAAGCTGGGCTACGGTCCCGCACACCGTTAGGCCATCTTCCGCTCACGCCCCAACATCGTGCAGCCCACCTCCAGTGGTGTCGCGACAGGCGTGAATGGAGGGACGAATGGAGACGTGTTGTCTTCAGCGATGAGAGTCGCTTCCTGCCTTGGTGCCAATGATGGTCGTATGCGTGTTTGGCGCCGTGCAGGTGAGCGCCACAATCAGGACTGCATACGACCGAGGCACACAGGGCCAACACCCGGCATCATGGTGTGGGAAGCGATCTACTACACTGGCCGTACACCACTGGTGATCGTCGAGGGGACACTGAATAGTGCACGGTACATCCAAACCGTCATCGAACCCATCGTTCTACCATTCCTAGACCGGCAAGGGAACTTGCTGTTCCAACAGGACAATGCACGTCCGCATGTATCCCGTGCCACCCAACGTGCTCTAGAAGGTGTAAGTCAACTACCCTGGCCAGCAAGATCTCCAGATCTGTCCCCCATTGAGCATGTTTGGGACTGGATGAAGCGTCGTCTCACGCGGTCTGCACGTCCAGCACGAACGCTGGTCCAACTGAGGCGCCAGGTGGAAATGGCATGGCAAGCCGTTCCACAGGACTACATCCAGCATCTCTACGATCGTCTCCATGGGAGAATAGCAGCCTGCATTGCTGCGAAAGGTGGATATACACTGTACTAGTGCCGACATTGTGCATGCTCTGTTGCCTGTGTCTATGTGCCTGTGGTTCTGTCAGTGTGATCATGTGATGTATCTGACCCCAGGAATGTGTCAATAAAGTTTCCCCTTCCTGGGACAATGAATTCACAGTGTTCTTATTTCAATTTCCAGGAGTGTAATTTGATAAACACGCGAAGTTTGACAAATTGATCGTCTGTGGACGCCTGGCCGATCCACGTTAGACCATAAATTCAAGTCACGTCGCTGTCGTACCACAGTCTAATAGGTTGTGTTTACGGCTCACAATACTATCTCGCAGCTGTTGACGGGCGAAAACATTCCGGAGCAGCACGAAATCAGCCGACTTGCACCGATCACAGAGGGACAATGTAGAAGTGTTCGATCAGTCAGTTCACAGTTGATCAGTTCTGAGGGTAATGGTAATGGTACTGGTACGTAATACTGTTAGCTGCCGTGCTTTGTGTGATCATTCTGCGGCTGTATTAAAGTGTGTGTGTGTGTGTGTGTGTGTGTGTGTGTGTGTGTGTGTGTGTGTGTGTGCGCGCGCGCTACCTTGAGAGAAAAGCAGTTGTCGAATTTATTTCCGAAATTATGGCAAGCAAATGCTCAGTGCAAAACTGCATGCACAGAAGCACGAGAACAACAAATATTTATTTCAAGTGAATACTCTTCGTTGCCTTGCACATTTAATTGGATCTAATTTTTTATTGAACCAGTTTTATCATACAACAGTTGATACTGAACAGCTCAAAATGAAGATACGTTCATATTTAGCGTCAGCAAAAAGGAAGTGTAAATAAGTAGGTATTCTTATATACTCTCATAATCTAAGCGTATCAGCAAGTGTTTGACAGGTAAAGGAAACTGTAATACACAGTAGCAGCAAAGTAATAGGCAGATTAAAGTTAGGTACCTAGTCTTACAGTGTAATTTTTACTAATGTTTATTATAATATTCGGAATAGAAACAGTGCTGTATTAGAAATACCCTTAATTTCATTTTAAATACACTCCTGGAAATTGAAATAAGAACACCGTGAATTCATTGTCCCAGGAAGGGGAAACTTTGACACATTCCTGGGGTCAGATACATCACATGATCACACTGACAGAACCACAGGCACATAGACACAGGCAACAGAGCATGCACAATGTCGGCACTAGTACAGTGTATATCCACCTTTCGCAGCAATGCAGGCTGCTATTCTCCCATGGAGACGATCGTAGAGATGCTGGATGTAGTCCTGTGGAACGGCTTGCCATGCCATTTCCACCTGGCGCCTCAGTTGGACCAGCGTTCGTGCTGGACGTGCAGACCGCGTGAGACGACGCTTCATCCAGTCCCAAACATGCTCAATGGGGGACAGATCCGGAGATCTTGCTGGCCAGGGTAGTTGACTTACACCTTCTAGAGCACGTTGGGTGGCACGGGATACATGCGGACGTGCATTGTCCTGTTGGAACAGCAATTTCCCTTGCCGGTCTAGGAATGGTAGAACGATGGGTTCGATGACGGTTTGGATGTACCGTGCACTATTCAGTGTCCCCTCGACGATCACCAGTGGTGTACGGCCAGTGTAGTAGATCGCTTCCCACACCATGATGCCGGGTGTTGGCCCTGTGTGCCTCGGTCGTATGCAGTCCTGATTGTGGCGCTCACCTGCACGGCGCCAAACACGCATACGACCATCATTGGCACCAAGGCAGGAAGCGACTCTCATCGCTGAAGACAACACGTCTCCATTCGTCCCTCCATTCACGCCTGACGCGACACCACTGGAGGTGGGCTGCACGATGTTGGGGCGTGAGCGGAAGATGGCCTAACGGTGTGCGGGACCGTAGCCCAGCTTCATGGAGACGGTTGCGAATGGTCCTCGCCGATACCCCAGGAGCAACAGTGTCCCTAATTTGCTGGGAAGTGGCGGTGCGGTCCCCTACGGCACTGTGTAGGATCCTACGGTCTTGGCGTGCATCCGTGCGTCGCTGCGGTCCGGTCCCAGGTCGACAGGCACGTGCACCTTCCGCCGACCACTGGCGACAACATCGATGTACTGTGGAGACCTCACGCCCCACGTGTTGAGCAATTCGGCGGTACGTCCACCCGGCCTCCCGCATGCCCACTATACGCCCTCGCTCAAAGTCCGTCAACTGCACATACGGTTCACGTCCACACTGTCGCGGCATGCTACCAGTGTTAAAGACTGCGATGGAGCTCCGTATGCCACGGCAAACTGACTGACACTGACGGCGGCGGTGCACAAATGCTGCGCAGCTAGCGCCATTCGACGGCCAACACCGCGGTTCCTGGTGTGTCCGCTGTGCCGTGCGTGTGATCATTGCTTGTACAGCCCTCTCGCAGTGTCCGGAGCAAGTATGGTGGGTCTGACACACCAGTGTCATTGTGTTCTTTTTTCCATTTCCAGGAGTGTATTTGGTTTGCAAGAATTTTTATTTCCTCTGGTACATTATGTGTAATATGACGCTGTTGGTAATTATGTTCCTCTGGTAGGATGTTGTTGTGGAAAACGTTGGGTGTATATTTTCTTTCCATCTGGTGCAGTAGTTGTACACATTCTGCTTTTGCATTAATTTGCCTGGTTTCAGGAGGTAGTCCTTAGTGAATAAGATGGTTTCATAAAGGAATAAGCACGGAACATTCAGGACACCAAGATCACTAAAGCATTTAATTCAATTTTTTTTTAATACATTCTGTTGTGAATTAGATCGTTTATAGTTCATTTCATAATCTATTGATTAAGGAATGTGTAGGATTGGCTGTGTGAAGAAATGGATGTTGGCTCTTTGTGACATTGTTAAAATGGTGTTAATATACAATGTGAGCAGGGGTCCCAACACACTTCCCTGAGGCAAGCCTAAGTTAATTCTACATCGCTCAATAACTGTCCATCACAGATTACATGCTGTGCCCTTCCCACCTTGTTCAAATGGTATTTCATAGCTCGCAAACAGGTATAGGATGTGGGTGTGTCCATATGTTTAGTACAAATCTATTTGTGGCTTGAAATGGCAAAAATAGCTGATTACCAAGAGGATATGAACTGAACACATTTCAGCAGTGGTTTGAGGCCCTTCTGTTGGAAGTCTTTATCCACCATTTGTTGTTGTAAGAGAATTTCTTTGTTGTAAGAGAATTTCTTTAAGCATTTGGCAGTTAAGTAAGGCACACATAAGGCAATCATTACCGGCTGGCCTAAGGAACATTATTATTGGCTCTCGTGGGTTTGAGTAAAAAATAGCTGCTTCTTTGTGTTGCTAACAAAGGAAATATTCTGAAATGGTCTGCAATCATTGTACATTTATTGTGAATAAAGCTGTCTAGAAAGTTTAATGTACACTCTGTCCTTATAAATAATATTTCGGTGCTGTCATCATCAGATCGAAAATTAGGTCTCATAAATGAAGTTCAGTATATAGTGTTATAGTTCCACTATTTACCATTCAGTTTAGTGTTTTAGCCATGCCTTACAGAAACTGAACTGAAAATATTTTCTTACAGATATTTTTATACAGTGTTAACATTTGTGTGTATTGCCCTTTGTTGCAGGACTAGTTGTATTTACTTAATTGCAACGTAAAAACACACCGTATCTCATACAATTTCTTTACTAGAAAATTAAACAGAACAGCGTAAAAACAAATGAGGAAACGTAAGTCAGAGACTGCGCCAAAGATAGTAATTACAAGTGGTGATCACTCGCACACAGCATTACACTGCCCTTCACCACTCCCCACTTAGTGTCATCGGTACTTTCTGTTGAAACGGACATGTCGTCCAGACCGGGTTACAACGTGTCGTGCACAGGCTGCTGATGGTGCATTAGAGGTGGCCTCACCTTTCTGAGTAATTGTATGTGTAGATTTTTATAGAAATAGTTAAAAATCAAAATTTTACCTTCTCATTGTGCAGTCTTCCAGACTGTGTAAATTAATTGTGGCCTGCCAAAACACGAATCTTGTGTCGTACCCACGTTGCCTGGATTCAGTGATCAGAGTACTTTTTCATCTCGCAAACTTTTCTTCTATTAGGTCGATAAATAAATTAGTTGAACAACTTTTGTGTCCATAAACACCCTTATATTTTACTTTTAAAAGTGGAGTTTTTATTATAGATTGTTGATATGGCTGATTCGCTTATTATGCTCCAGCAATGACTTGTACAGAAAGAAGCAGCTAATTAAAAAAAAATTAAATGAAGCCCAATGTACAGCTTTCATTTATGACTTCAAAGGAATGTTTTCTTAGTTCCTATTGCTGTGTACAATTTACTGTAAGCAATTACAAAATAATAATAATAATAATGATTTGTATCCAAAAAAGAAGACAGTAGCCAAAACAACATAATAAATTAATATGATGAATGATCTAGACAGCTTTATTCATATCTTTGTTTTTCTGAATTGTCAAAATATGTGGCCATTTGGATCTGGTAGAGGCATTGCATCATGGGAGTTTTGGTCTGCTCCCGGTAGCTGAGTGGTCAGTGTGACACTGTCAATCCAAAGGGCCTGGGTTCGATTCCCGGCTGGGTCGGAGATTTTCTCCGCTCAGGGACTGGGTGTTGTGTTGTCCTAATCATCATCATCATTTTCATCCCCATCGACGCGCAGGTTGCCGAAGTGGCGTCAAATCGAGAGACCTGCACCAGGCGAATGGTCTACCCGACAGGAGGCCCTAGCCAGGTCTACCTGACGGGAGGCCCTAGCCACATGACATTTCATTTCATTGGAGTTTTAATTACATAGAGCTTAGATTGGCCCAAATTGAAAGACATGAACCAAAGAATAACACAAAATGTACACTGTTAGGAATAGGACTATTGACAAAGATTGCTCTTAACCAGATTTTGTCACCAGAGAGGTGTAATGTTGAGAAACATAAAGAGTAAACAATAATGAACATTAAGTGGAAAATAATTGACTGACTCGCTATTTCATTAAATTCTGACAGCAGTTTTAGTGTTCAGGTAAGTGAGAGTTGGTGACTGAATGTCACAAGACTTTTAATGTATTCCTATAAAGCAGTGTACCTAGTCTTTCTTTTATTTCATCTACAGACGATTCACATAATTTGTGAGGTGAATCGACATGTGAAAATAAACTAGTCTAACGAATGTGTCCGATTTTAGATCGTTACGGAAGTTGCACGGATTGAAGACTTCACACATCCGTGAATGAATATGAAGAAAAGTGCGAATGTTACCAAAATGGTATGTGGGTGCTATGGTGGACAGAATAAATGTGAGAGGATAACTGATCCATCCTACAAGAGATGTCGGAGTTCTCCAACACCATCACTGTGACACTACACCGAGGCAGCAGCTGCAAGTATATGCAGTGTGCTGTCGTCGGTTGTATCGGTGTGTAGTTGTGAGGCCGTGTGCTTCTCGTACTTAAGTGTTGTTTAATTCAGCAAGTCCACTGTATCTATGAATCCCAACGTTGCATACCTTCACCCGTGCAGAATATGCAGACATGTTGTTAATGTGTGGGTACTGTAATGGCAGTGCCCGTGACGCTATGACAGAATACTGGAGATGTTTCACTGACAGGTTAGCTCTCTCTGCCAGGTTATTTCCCAGGGTTTCTCAAACATTGTGAATCCGGAACACTGTCAAGTGTACATCCGACATGAGAATGTGAGGCCGTTCAGTCACTTGAGGAGAGGGAAGACATTGCAAAGGTACAGCAGAGTGCCACCACCAGTGCACCTCGCATTAGCTGTCAGCTCGATAATTCACAAATGCGAGTGTGGTGTATGTTACATTCTGAGGCTTATACCTATTCCGTTTGCAGCCTGTGCAACATCTGCACTCAGGTGACTCGGTAAGCAGAGAGAAATTTTGTGAATGGTTGGCTATTCAGAGACTTCATACAATACACTTCATTTACAGATGATACTACGTTTATTTGCAGCACTGTCATGAACACCCACAGTTATCATAAATGGCCAGTGGAGAACCCTCATCACACAAGGGAAACAAGATTCCAAATTAAGTTCTTTGTGAATGTTTTGTGTAGTATGTTTGAGGACCGGGTGACAGGGCCTATGTTCCTGCCAAATCGCACCACAGCCACAGCATACATACACACATTTCCTGGTAGAAGACCTGTCTGCTCTTTCGGAAGATGTGACGTTAGAGCAAGGACGGGGAGGTACCTGCAATGGATCACTGATTCACTGTACAAGACAAATATCTCAGTATCTGAATAACACATTTCCTCAGCTGTGGATTGGCTGTGGTAGATCTATTATCTGGCTTGCCAGATCGCCGTACCTAACCCTGTTAGACTCCTTTTTATGGGGCCAGTTAAAGTGGATAAAGCTGAAAAACTTGCTCATATCACTGACACAGCCTCAGACAAGTGTGCGGGACTTCTTAAACACGTCTTGTCAGATGGACCAGTCATCTGCCCTACCATTATTCTGTCTACCACAGCATTTCAGTAAGTAATATTCACACTTTTTTCAGAATTATTCACAGGTATGCAATCTTCAACCTGCTCCACTTCCGTAATGACTGAAAATAGGACACGTGTCTGTAGGACTTTTTTGGTTTATTTCACATGTAGAATCACCTCACAAATTGAAATTCCTCCTGAGTAACCTTGTATATGAAGCCTGTCATGTTGTGATTCTTCAGTTTCTACCGGCGTATTTGTTGCGCAAACAGTCCACTGGTATAGTGCTGGTTCATAGTGTCGAACAGGCACAATATTTCGGCGATCAGACATGTCGCCATCGTCAAGTGCGCTGACGAACTGAGCTCCTGAGGGGGGCCGGCCGATTTAAATCCACTCCCACCGCGGGCCGCTCCCTCCGCCGTCCATGCCCGTGCGCCAGCGGTTGCAAAGACGTGGGCGTCAGAATCTGTCTTAGTGTCGATGTACTTGCTATGTCTGCCCTGGTCGCCAGTTCGTACTTATTGCTGAGAGTCTTCTTAATTACATTCAGTGCCAGGTCCCAAGCCTTGCTGAGATTGTAGCCGCAATCTCGGTTGATAAGATCTTCCCTGGTGCGAATTTCGATAGCCTCCCTTATAACGCTGTCCCAGGATCTTGGTACTCTCATAATCCATCTCGTGTTCCATTTCAGTAGAGTGTGCCTTTGATGTTCTCGGCAACACTGGCATTACTGGGAAGTGTGAAAGATGACCTCGGTTTGGGGAAGGTCGGCATATGCCAAACTCCCTGTGAGTGTGGGAAGACTTCTATTGGACAGACAGCACGCACCATCGAAGATCGTTGCCAAGAACATCACAGGCACACTCGACTGAAATATGCAAATAAGCCGGCAGTAGTAGAGCACTGTTTGTCTGTGGAACACAATATGTGTTATGAGCGTACCAAGATCCTGGATCAGACCTCTAAATATTGGGACAGCGTTATAAGGGAGGCTATCGAAATTCGCACCAGGGAAGATCTTATCAACCGAGATTGCGGCTACAATCTCAGCAAGGCTTGGGGCCCGGCATTGAATGTAATTACGAAGACTCTCAGCAAGGAGTACGAACTGGTGACCAGGGCAGACGTAGCGAGCACGTCGACGCTACGACAGTTTCAGACACCCACGTCTTCGTCGTCTTCGCGACCGGCAGTGCGCGGGCACGGAGAGAGCGGCCCGCGGGGGGAGGGGATTTAAATCGGCCGCCTGCCCTCAGCTCAGTTCGTCAGCACACCTGATGATGGCGACATGTCTGATCACCGAAATATTGTGCCCGTTGGACACTATGAACCGGCAGTATACACGTGGACTGTTAGAGCTCATTCATGCTGTTCTCATGGGCACAGGTGACAGCATGTAAATGGAGTTTGTGATTTTTGCAGATATGCGATACAAGGATTTGTTGGAAAAAGACACCTGCCAGCCACCAGGTGACGATCTCGACGCTGCGTACCGTAACATCTGGGAGCACGATCACGGACTGTACCCCAAGCGGTTGGAATCGCATCTGGACGAGGACGACAGCACCGGGCAGTGCCGCTCACCTGACAGCCAGCTCACGGACACGGCCTCAGAGTCCGGCTCGGATACCGACGAAGCCGTGGGCCTGCCGCTATGGCGGAGGCTACAGGGGTCGTCGCAGAGCTGTCCCCCTGACACTGGATGCAGTGGAGGAGGTGCGACAAACGGAAATAGGTCGACGACAGGTGACGGTGGAAGTGGACGTGGGTGAGTACTACCTGATTTACCCTATTATGAGAAGTGGTTTTTTTCCCAATTCATCATTGGAAAACTACAAGGTTGTCTTGTAATCGCAGATTTCACTATTGCTGCTGAGGTTAACATTTTTAAGTTGTTTAATAGAATATATAGTGGTTGTCTTACATTTAGATATAAATCTTTGGCTGTTGAGCTCACTTGCAGATTTATTTTAAGAATTCAGAAGAGCAGGGGTCAGCAGATGATACTCGTATTCTGAAAGGCTTGAGAGCACTTGAGTCAGTACAGGCATTGCTTGAACAGTCCCTTGACATTGACTAGTGTGGTGCCAGCCAGAGATACGTGAGAAACTATGGAATAGCCACTACAACAGAGTGTTGTTCTGATTGAAATTTGAGTTTTGTGAAACACAGAAGGAAATAGGGTTAAACTCCATTATTTTACAGACTTTTGACCTATTTCAAATGGCTTGTAATAAACGTTCTCATACATATACGTATGCTGTATACAAACATTAATGCTGCATTCGATGCAAAGGTAACATTTGGAAACGTAAATGTTGTTCAAAAACACACTGCTTAATTCTGAACCCAGATCAATATTTTGATTATGAGACTGTAATGATTCACTAAGCGGTGTTCGCGTATTAGGATACTGTGTAAAAATGTTACTAGTTTTTAATCAGCTTTAGAACACGGTGACATTAACGTGAAACCAGAAGGAAAACTTATCGAGAATGAAATGTCTGATAAATTAAACTTACTGTAATTGTTGTTGCAAGAATGAGTTACAGCAGGAAGACCTGTCATGGAGGTAGTATGAACAGGTGTCAGCAAGTTGGAGAATTGGACTGAATTGTGATTGTAATCTTGTGTGTGTGTGTGTGTGTGTGTGTGTGTGTGTGTGTGTGTGTGTGTGTGTATATTAGTTGCTGTTGTTACATATCACTTGCACCCTAGAAGATACTGCAGTCTGTTTGTCATAGTTGCTCAAGCACTGCACTACAGGAGGATTGGAGGGGGCAAGTGATACTAACATTTGTGCAGGGGGCAGTAAAAGTGTAGATAGGGGCCAGTAACATATTTACGTGTTTTGTGCTGTAACGTTGTCGACGATTGTGGCAAAGTATGATTGGAATGAAAGGAGATGTCAGCTGCGGGTTCTAGACCGCCGACAAGAGTGCAGCAGTCAGACAATGTTTGCAAGCAAGAGACATTGCAACATTCTCGCATCAGTATAGAAGCGAAATTCTCAGATCCTGAGGTAACCACAACCTCAGAAATCATCTCATATTTGGAAGAAACACCCAATTATTTGTGACAACACAGATATAATTTCGCAGCTGTGTAAGAGGATGATGGTGATTAAAAACAGTGATACCACAGATGGCAGAGTTGGTAAGCAAAAAACCTAGGAAAGAAAGCGGTCTGCAAATTAATGTAAACCATTTCTTTGTGTATTTTATTTATCCTTGTATTATCAAAATGTAGATAAGGCATGGATTTTGTCAGTGTAAAATGGTTTATAATTTTAATTAGAATATGTTAATAAATTTGAAAAAAGGGAGGGCTCCCCTCGTACTTGGCCAGATTTAGTAAAGGCCTAAGTCACTATTTTCTGCAGGTGGCGATATCGATCTCTGGCACTCCTCCAGGTGATGCAGCTGCAACATATTTGCTAGGGTTAGTGATAAAGCTCTAGTTATACATAAAGAAATCAGACTGTGATGATCAAACTTGGCAGTAGTATCAGTCCTTCAGTTCACACTAACCTGTCTGTGCGACACATCTTTCCTGACAGAGAATGACACGGAAATACCTAGATTGTATGAGTCTGCAGTTTGGCTGTTAGGAAAATGTTCCACTCTGTGTCATGCTGGAAATGCCAGTCACACAATGTTCCCTTCACCCGAAGAAAGAGAAGGGAGTCACCAGGTGCCACGACAGGACACTACATAAACATCCATATTCTGTAAACCACTGCGAAGTGCGTGGCAGAAGATATATCCAATTGTACCAGTTATTAGGGTTTCTTCTCATTTAATTCACAGATGGAGTACAGGAAGAATGATTGTTTAAATACCTCGGTGTATGCTGTGATTATAATAACCTTATCATACTCCATGTGTGAGTGATACATAGGAGGTTGTTGTGTATTCTTAGAAGCATCATTTAAAACCGGTTCTTGAAACTTTGTTAGTAGACCTTCTGAGTATAGTTTACGTCTCTCTTCGAGACTGGCAGTTTGGTTTTCTCAGTATCTCTGTGACTCCCAAAGATCAAACATACCTGTGACTATTCGTGCTGCCCTTCTCTGTATATGTTCAGACATCCCGTGTTAGTCTGATTTGTTATGGATCCCACACACTTGAGCAATATTCTAGAATTGGGTGGACAACTGATTTGTAAGCAGTCACCTTTGTAGACTGATTGCACATCCCAGTATCCTACCAGTAAACTAAAGCCTACCATCTGCTTTACCCACAACTGAGCATGTTCATTCATTCCATTTATATCCCTACAAAATATCACACAGAGGTATTTGTATGAGTTTGCAGATTCCAGTGGTGACTCATTGATATTACAGTTGTAGAATATTAAATTTTTCCACTTTGTGAAGTGCACAGTTTTACGTTTTTTAAGATATAAAGCAAGTTGTGAATCTTTGAACCACTTTGTAATCTTATGAAGACCTGACTGAATATTTATGCAGCTGCTTTCAACACATTACTTCATTATAGATAACTGCATCATCTGCAAAAAAAGTCTGAGATTGTCTAGGTCATTAATGTAAAACATGAATAGCAGGAGGCCCAACACACTTCTGTGGAGTACTCCGGAAGTTACTCCTGCATCTAATGATCTCTCTCCATCCAATATAACATAATGTGTCCTCCCTACCAAAAAGTTCTCAATTGAGTCGCAAATTCACTTGATACAACTAAATCATCATACTTTCGACAATAAGTGTAGGTGTGGTACTGAGTCAAATGCTTTTTGGAAATCAAGAAATACTGCGTTTACCCGACTGTCTTGGTGCTCGGCTTTCTGTATATCATGTGAGTTCAGTTTCGCTTGATCGATGTTTTCAGAATGCGTGCTGTTTGGCATGGAGAAGGTATTCTGTTAGAGATACCTCATTATGGTTGAGCTCGGAATATGTTCTAAGATTCTACAACAAATCAGTGTCAAGGATATTGGACAGTAGTTTTGTGGATCACTTCTACTTTCCTTTTTGTAGACAGGTGTTACCCATGCTTTCTTCCAAAAATATGAGGGATCAGGCAAAACTTGACATCCCAAAGCAGCAGTAAGTGAAAGTGTAACATTTGCAGAATTGGCTGGAGCCATAGGTATATACATTTTTTATATTTTGCTTGTGTTAGCCTGTTATTAATGCAGGCAAACTAGCACACATTAACAGCAGAATGGGCAGGCCGCTTTACTCCCATTTGTACAGTAAATAGCAGTTTATTCTGTACACTTTCAATGTAGTGTTGTTTAGTAAGGTATGAGCGTTTATAAGAATGCCAAAGTATCCCAAGACAAGGCTCAGTGAAATATGTATCCATTTTGGGCCATTGTATGCCAAAAAATGGCTTGTATTTGTCCCATTTTTCTTTTCAGTGTATTCCAGGATTATTATTTTAGTTTGATCTGAATGGTTTTCTCTGCAGCTTCATCCTCTTACCGACTAGCACTGGCTGTTTGGAATTTGAACCATTATCAGGTCACCTGTAATACATGTTTTCTGTAGTAATGGGTACCATCTCTGAAAGTCGAACACAACTGTTATACTGCAGTGGCAACCAAAGTACGGTTTTGGAAGTCTAGTTTCTGTAACATTAGTGTATTACAACCAGATATGGCCACAATTGTAACAATTTATTCTTTTTGTGATTGTGTATTTTAGGTTTGCTGAGTTCATTCTAAGTGGCCCAAATTGTTCATTCTAAATTTCTCGGGTGCATTTTAGCAAACGCAGTTTATTTTTCTTCCATACTATCCACAATGTTGCATACCACCAGAAGGTGTTTTTAATGTACAATGAGCCATTAAAATACAACAGTGTGAGAACATATAACCTGCATCATCTGCAGAAGAACCGGAGAACTGTAGATTTTTTATTATTTTTTTTTGTTACACTCGGGCTTGTGTTGTGTGTAGAATACTGATTTTCTCCTTAACCTCTTCCCGTGTAATATATGGCTGGGAAAGGTGACACCCTAACCATTGTGGTTAGTGTGTCACCATTGGTAATTGCCAATGCTACTTTGTTTTATCCCTGGTCGTAGTTTCCTTAGTTGTGTAAATTCACGTTACAGTGAGATACATTGTAGTAAAACTATTTTTCACCAACATATGCGGTGAAACATCAATATGAACAGTGTCCGCCAACTTGTCAGATTTTTCTGTCAGCCAGAATTTGTCACACACACTGTATGTTTGACAAGCACGTCAAACAGCACTGCACACAGTCGAGTATTTGTTAAACAACAAAGTTTGAGCTTGTTTGATCATGTATGGGGACCTTAACTACTGTGTCTTATAGTGGTGAGTTGTTTCCATACACCTACTCATTCAGTACGGATTGTTGCAGCATTGTTCCCCGTCAAATGCAGAATATCGCCCCACAATACTCCTATTTTATCTGAGTTTTTTTTGCCCCACTAGCTGCCACTGGTTCAGTTCTGTTGCACAGGTTTTTAATTTTTACCAGGACTGCAGCACATATCTCAAGCAAACAAAAAGTAATTACGTAACTTTATTTTTTTTTTGGAAGTGATAGATAAAATAGTACAAATAACCCTCATAACTGATACTAATGAGTGAGAGTTTTAGCTATATAAATTATGGTACCATGTCCCTATCTTTGTAAAACTGACTGGCATAATGTAAGAACATTGTATTCTTTTTCAGGTGTAGTCCAAAGCAAAACAGTGTGTGCGACTCCTATCTGGAATCCCTACCGAGACACAAGCAGCAGCATTCGGTAAGTGAGCAATTTGTCAAGTCTTTCCATTTGAATCTCGTCTTAGGACTTGTAGTTTGATTAAAGTACACCAGATGGCTACTTTCACTCTTACTGCTATTCTTTTGCTGCATTATTGTGTTAAGGTATGAATGTGAATGACAGATCTGTGATACTGGTCACTCTTGCACATCCGTAGTCGTCTTGCCCACCCCATTGATTGTACAGTGAATGACACTGCTTGTCTCTCATTAGCTGGTGTGGTTTACTTGCAAACATAATCACACTACAGTTCTATTAAAATTACTTTGTAGCTGACATTTCATGCATTGGTGCTGGTTTCCTTCAGTTGGAGTACTCATCACGCCCAAACTGTTCGCCTTTTCCAAACTGTTCAATAGTTGGTCAGTTCGTTCCCAGTTCCTTGTCCAGGATTCTTTCTTGATGTGTTTGGATCCTGAATCACGGGTCAGGCACTTTTATTATTTCCCCACACCTGATAAAACGTGCGTGCACACGCACAGATTTCATGTCTAATTAACCAAACAGTACCTGATACTTTCACACAAGATGTGATTCTGTGTCGCATATACAGTTAGCGTGATCAGAGATCAGCTTACATTAGATAAGCTTCACACAGCATTGCATGGAGCTGAATTTTTGGATGCTGCAATTCACTGTTGCGACTGTGTTATCTGTGACAAATGTAACTCCTTTAGACTATGTTGTGCCATAGTGCAACTGATAGCGCATAAACGTGATGTGTTGAATGTCATAGCTTCGAAGTTCATCAAATGTAATAATTTGTTTCTAGTTCTATACTGTGTCATTTCCATCATAATGTTTTTAATTGCTCTTATTTTTCCTCCTATCATTCTTTTTTGTTTGGAAGCCGGCTAGGCCACTTATCTCTCTATAAAAAACGGGTTGGGGGGGGGGGGGTGTTGTAATCTGGCCTGGCAGCTCGTGTAGCCAGTTTCCGGATAGTCTCAGTAACCAATGATAACGAGCTGTTAGTGCTGAACTGAATTTTTTCTGTTGTCAATTTACTCGAGGAGGTTAGCTTTAAAAGCCACGAACAGAGCGATTGCAACTTTAGTCCTGCTGCAGATTATTGACTGTTGTTTTCTCGGATACCTTGCACATTGTGAGGTTGTGTTTAGCTTAGGATGTGAGTTTAAATTTAGGGCTATGAAACATGTTGTCTGCTGCAGTTTAGGCATTGGTCTCTTAAAAATCAGCTGTCGACAGAGCATCTCATTTCTGGCACACCTCGTGGTGGCCACTTCAGACATTACTCTGTTATAAATTAACAGCATTTGTGTAGTGACCGGTCATGTTTGTATGTTACCTATAACTGAGCGATAGCTGGCAGTCAGTGTGGCAATGCTGTAGCAGCAAGTGACAGATGTCAACTTTCAAGTATTTTAATCAAGACTGTAACAAACTCTCTGTTGCAAAATAAAGAGATTGAGGTTTAATATTGCATGTACAGTGCATGTTTACAGCTGCGCTTAACAAATCTTCGCTTACTTATACAAGATGAAATAATTCCTAATAAGTCATTTTGTAATGTGACTGTTGGCATCCCACTAAAAGTTTTAAATGACAGTAATATATGTAACATAGATATTTAGTCATTTCAGCCCCAGAAGTTGGAAATTATTAGTAAGAAAGTTTATGTTCATTTTACTATCTGATAGTAATTACTGTAAAGAAATAACTTCATTTAAATTTTTTATTCTGGTAAATACTGTGGTAGCCATAGTGAGTACTCTTGGCAAGCTGAGACACTGAAACAAATGGAAAACATATTAATAAATTCAAATGTATTAATAAATTCTGAGCATTGTCTTTATAGAATTTTTATCACAGAAATGCATATTTTGAAGTCACAGCTTTGTCAGGGCGACCTTCATTGTGATGTTACCATGCCAAAAAAACGCATTTGTGAATTGTATTGATTTCTTTTGTGTATATCCCAATTATTTAACTTCAACGATTTTCAAAAATGTTTCTGTTGAATGTGTGGGAGTTGGTCATTCAGATCCAGAATGGATTTTCAATCTGGAGGATAGTGTGCACTCATTTGGAACTTCTTGGCAGAGCAAAACTGTATGCCGGACCAAGACTCCAACTTGGGATCTTTACCCTGCAGGGACAAGTGCTCTGAACCACCCAGGCACAACTTAAGACATGCTGTGGAGTCTTACTTCCACCAGTACTTCATCTCTTATCTTTCAAACTTCACAGAAGTTCTATGTATCTTGATGGGAGATTGTTTAGCCACAGCATGGAAAGTGGTTGTTATTGTTTTTTTCTTTTTTAAAAAAAAAAAGAAAAAACCTGTACAACAAAGTGTGCTCAGTTTTGAAACTTCTGGGCAGGTTTAAACTGTGGGGCAGCCAGGGATCGAATCTGAGACATTTCATTCTGGAACTTTGTAAGGGAGGAGATAAAGTAATGGGAGAAGTAAAGCTGTGGGCGCAGGTCGTGGTAGAGCACTAGCACTTGAAAGGCAAAGGTCCCAGGTTTGACTACCAATCTGGCATACTGCATTAACCTGGTTATTGGGGTGTACACACAATATAATCAACAAAATTCGCAGTTACACAGTTCTGAGGTGTTGACAATGTGGTAAGTGTGTGTGTGTGTGTGTGTGTGTGTGTGTGTGTGTGTGTAACAAGAGGAAGCACTGATGATGCTGTGTTTAATTCTTATTTATTTATGTATTTTAAATTTTTGTTTGCTGAGCTGGGGAAGAGGGAATCTCTGACACTTCCTATTCATACCTCCAACTTGGTTTCTCCACCAGATTTAGATTTTTAATTTCATTATAAAACACACTTTATTAAGAAATATATACTAATCATTTAATTTTAATTACCAATGCAGTTATGTACTTAATTTTGCACTACTAAATACACTACTGGCCATTAAAATTGCTGCACCAAGAAGAAATGCAGATGATAAACAGATATTCATTGGACAAATATATTGTACTACAACTGACATGTGATTACATTTTCACGCAATTTGGGTGCATAGATCCTGAGAAATTAGTACCCAGATCAACCACCTCTGGCCGCAATAACGGCCTCGATACATGTGGCCATTGAGTCAAACAGAGCTCGGATGGCGTGTACAGGTACAGCTGCCCATGTAGTTTCAACACGATACCACAGTTCATCAAGAGTAGTGGCTGGCGTATTGTGACGAGCCAGTTCCTCGGCCACCATTAACCAGATGCTTTCAGTTGGTGAGAGATCTGGAGAATATGCTGGCCAGGGCAGCAGTCGAACATTTTCTGTATCCAGAAAGGCCCATAATGGACCTGCAACATGGGGTTGTGCATTATCCTGCTGAAATGTAGGGTTTCACAGGGATCGAATGAAGGGTAGAGCCACGGGTCGTAACACATCTGAAATGTAACGTCCACTGTTCAAAGTGCCGTCAATGTGAACAAGAGGTGAGCGAGACGTGTAACCAATGGCACCCCATACCATCACGCCAGGTGATACGCCACTGTGGCGATGACGAATACACGTTTCCAATGTGCGTTCACCACGATGTCGCCAAACACGGATGCGACCATCACGATGCTGTAAACAGAATCGCAGGCTCTCCTGTCTGTGATGCAGCGACAAGAGTAACTGAAGCCACGGTCTCAGAGCTGATAGTCCGTGCTTTTGCAAACGTCGTCAAACTGTTCGTGCAGATGGTTGTTGTCTTGCAAACGTCCCCATCTGTTGACTCAGTGATTGAGACGTGGCTGCACGTTCCGTTACAACCGTGTGCATAAGATGGCTGTCATCTCGACTGCTAGTCATACGAGGCCATTCTGATCCAGCATGGCGTTCCGTATTCTGTTAAGTCATTGGATCTCGACCAACGTCAGCAGCAATGTCGCGATACGATAAACTGCAATCGCGTTAGGCTACAATCCGACCTTTATCGAAGTCGGAAACGTGATGGTATGCATTTCTCCTCCTTACACGAGGCATCACAACAGCGTTTCACCAGCTAACGCCGGTCAACTGCTGTTTGTGTATGAGAAGTTGGTTGGAAACGTTCCTCATATCGGCATGTTGTGTCGCCACCGGTGCCAACCTTGTGTGAATGTTCTGAAAAGCTAATCATTTGCATATCACAGCATCTACTTCCTGTCGGTTAAATTTCGCGTCTGTAGCATGTCAGCTTCGTGGTGTAGCAAGTTTAATGGCCAGTAGTGTATACCCTTTTTTGCTATTAATTTGATACTGTGATCTTCTGGATGGAATACAAATAATATAGTCAAATAACAACGAAAGTAATCAATTATTGATAATATAATAAAAACGGACAGAAAAAAATTTGTCCACCAAGTGGCAGCAGGTGAATACACACAAAAGGATTCAATTTTTTTTTACTAGCTTTTGGAGACAGTGGCTCCTCCTCCTAGGAGAAGAGTTGAAGGGGAAGGAAGAGGGATGAAGGAAAAGACTAGAGAGGTTTGGGGAAAGGGGTACAGTTCAGGAAAGTCACCCAGGACCCCGGTTCAGGGAAGACTTACAGGACGGGATGAGAAGGAAAGTCTGATTGCTGGGAACTGCCCCAGATGAGATTTGAAAACCTGAGAGCTTAAAGGTGGAAGATAGGGTAATATGCGAGACAGAGGTTACTACTAAAACATTGTGCATGAGTTAATAAGAGTGAAAAGCTAAGTGCATTTTATGTAACAGATGTGGCGGTGGCAGGGGGGGGGGGGGGGGGGGGGGGGGGGGAGATGGTGAATAATAAAAAGTCAAAAAATGAAAGATATAGGAAACTAAAATAGAGTGAAGAAAGGAGTAGATACTATTTATAAATGCTGAGACAGAAGGAATGAACGTAAATTAAGGCCAGGTGGGCAGCAAGAACTGAGGACATGTTGTATTGTTCCTTATGTGCCCATCTCCATTCTCTGTGGCTCCTACCTGTATGACCATCTCCACTACAAGACTTGCTAATGCACCCTTCTATCCCCACCTATTCCAGCCCTGTAACTGGCAAAGCTATCAAAGGAGGAGCCACCTGTGAAATGACATGGCATATACCCACTCTTATGTAAACATTGTTAGGCCTCTAAGCAGTTACCAGTCAGGATGAATGGGCATTGGCACAGGGTGTATACAGCCAATACACAATATCCTGTTGCAGACCATGCTGCACAACATGAGTCATGACCTCAGTGCTCGTTTTACCACACATGCCATCTGGATTCTTCCCCCAGACACCAGTTTCTCAGACCTCCACAGGTGGGAACTAGTGCTATAACATGTCCTTGGTTCTCACCACACTCCGGGTCCTAATTTACATTAATTCCTTCCATATGAGCATTTCTTTATAGTAATATTCCTTCCTTCACTCTATTTTAGTTTTTCTTCGTCTTTTATTTCCTTACCTATTTTTCGCCCACCTCTGTTAGACACAATGCACTTAGCTTTTCACTCTTAACTTGTGAACAATGTTTTAGTAGTGATCTGTCTTGCATACTACCCTGTCTTCCACCTTCAGGCTCCCAGGTTTTCAGATCTCATCTGGTGTAGTCTCCAACAATCAGTCTTTCCTTCTCATCTCGTCTGGTAAGACTCCCCTGACCTGGGGTTCTGGGTGACTTTCTGAACTGTACCTCTATCCCTAAACCTCTCCAGTCCTTTTCCTTCATCCCTCTTCCTTCTCCTCCAACTCCTCTGCCAGGATGAGGAGCCACAGGCTCTGAAAGCTTGTAGTAATAATAATAATAATAATAAAATAATAATAATAATAATAATAAAGGACATGTGGCATCAGGATAAAGTCGACATTATCCCAATTATACTATCAACTACAGGAATCATACCTCACAATATTCACCAGTACATCAATGCAATACAGCTACATCCAAACATATATATACAACTACAAAAATATGTAATTATTGATACATGTTCAATTACCCGAAAGTTCCTAAATGCAATATAACATATACCATACAGTTACAAGGAAGTCACGCTTGACCGAGGTCCGCGTCACGTTCCATTTTTAACCAGACTTAAGTCTGAGAAAAAAAAGTCAATAATAATAATAAATGTAAAGAGCAGCTGATAATAGGTACAGAGGTGACATATCAAGCTAAAACTAAACAAAGGTCGCTACACTACACATACATTGATTACCAAAAAGCCTTTGATAGTGTACCCCACTCATGATTACTACAGATATTGGAAATATGACAAAGTAGATCCTAAATTGATACAGTTCCTAAACATAGTAATGAAAAACTGGGAAACCACACTTAATATCCAAACAAACTCAGATAATATCACATCACAGCCAATAGAGATTAAGTGTGGAATATACCAAGGAGACTCATTAAGTCCTTTCTGGTTCTGTCTTGCTATGAACCCACAATCAAACATGCTAAATAATACAAATTATGGATATAATATTACTGGAACATACCCATACAAAATCACACATTTGCTATATATGGATGATCTAAAACTACTGGCAGCAACCAATCAACAACTCAACCAATTACTACAGATAACAGAAGTATTCAGCAATGATATAAATATGGCTTTTGGAACAGACAAATGTAAGAAAAATAGCATAGTCAAGGGAAAACACACTAAACAAGAAGATTACATATTGAATAACCACAGTGACTCCATAGAAGCGATGGAAAAAACAGATGTCTATAAATTTCTAGGATACAGACAAAAAATAGGAATAGATAATACAAATATTAAAGAAGAACTAAAAGAAAAATATAGACAAAGACTAACAAAAATACTGAAAACAGAATTGACAGCAAGAAACAAGACAAAAGCTATAAATACTTATGCTATACCAATATTGACCTACTCATTTGGAGTAGTGAAATGGAGTAACACAGACCTAGAAACACTCAATACACTTACACATTCACAATGCCGCAAATATAGAATACATCACGTACATTCAGCAACAGAAAGATTCACATTAAGCAGAAAGGAAGGAGGAAGGGGATTAATCGACATAAAAAACCTACATTATGGACAGGTAGACAATTTAAGAAAATTCTTTCTAGAACGAGCAGAAACTAGCAAAATACACAAAGCAATCACTCATGTAAATACATCGGCTACACCACTGCAATTTCATAACCACTTCTACAACCCTTTAGATCACATAACATCAACAGATACGAAGAAAGTAAATTGGAAGGGGAAGGCACTACATGGCAAGCACCCGTATCATCTAACACAGCCACATATCGATCAAGACGCATCCAACACACGGCTAAGAAAAGGCAATATATATACAGTGAGACGGAAGGATTCATGATTGCAATACAGGATCAAACCATAAACACCAGATATTACAGCAAGCATATTATTAAAGATCCCAATACCACAACAGATAAATGCAGACTTTGCAAACAACAAATAGAAACAGTAGATCACATCACAAGTGGATGTACAAGGCTAGCAAATACAGAATACCCCAGAAGACATGACAATGTAGCAAAAATAGTACATCAACAACTTGCCATAAAACATAAAGTAATAAAACAACACGTTCCTACATACAAGTATGCACCACAAAATGTACTGGAGAATGATGAATACAAATTATACTGGAGCAGAAGCATTATAACAGATAAAACACCACCACATAACAAATCTGACATCATACCAATGAAAAGGAAGAAATTAACACAACTAATCGAAATATCCATACCCAATACAACAAATATAAGAGGAGAAAAAAAATTGAAAATACATCCAACTGGCTGAGGAAGTCAAGGACATGTGGCATCAGGATAAAGTTGACATTATACCGATTATACTATCAACTACAGGAGTCATACCACAGCACAGCAAACATAAACATAGCCAAAGCTTTGCAGACAAACAAAAATTACGCGAAGCGAAATGTAGTGTGAGGAGGGCTATGCGAGAGGCGTTCAATGATTTCGAAAGTAAAGTTCTATGTACTGACTTGGCAGAAAATCCTAAGAAATTTTGGTCCTATGTCAAAGCGGTAGGTGGATCAAAACAAAATGTCCAGACACTCTGTGACCAAAATGGTACTGAAACAGAGGATGACAGACTAAAGGCCGAAATACTAAATGTCTTTTTCCAAAGTTGTTTCACAGAGGAAGATTGCACTGTAGTTCCTTCTCTAGATTGTCGCACAGATGACAAAATGGTAGATATCGAAATAGACGACAGAGGGACAGAGAAACAATTAAAATCGCTCAAAAGAGGAAAGGCCTCTGGACCTGATGGGATACCAGTTCAATTTTACACAGAGTACGCGAAGGAACTTGCCCCCCTTCTTGCAGCGGTGTACCGTAGGTATCTAGAAGAGCGTAGCGTTCCAAAGGATTGGAAAAGGGCACAGGTCATCCCCGTTTTCAAGAAGGGACGTCGAACAGATGTGCAGAACTATAGACCTATATCTCTAACGTCGATCAGTTGTAGAATTTTGGAACACGTATTGTGTTAGAGTATAATGACTTTTCTGGAGACTAGTAATCTACTCTGTAGGAATCAGCATGGGTTTCGAAAAAGACGGTCATGTGAAACCCAGCTCGTGCTATTCGTCCACGAGACTCAGAGGGCCATAGACACGGGTTCACAGGTAGATGCCGTGTTTCTTGACTTCCGCAAGGCGTTCGATACAGTTCCCCACAGTCGTTTATTGAACAAAGTAAGAGCATATGGACTATCAGACCAATTGTGTGATTGGATTGAGGAGTTCCTAGATAACAGGATGCAGCATGTTATTCTCAATGGAGAGAAGTCTTCCGAAGTAAGAGTAATTTCAGGTGTGCCGCAGGGGAGTGTCATAGGACCGTTGCTATTCACAATATACATAAATGACCTGGTGGATGACATCGGAAGTTCACTGAGGCTTTTTGCAGATGATGCTGTGGTGTATCGAGAGGTTGTAACAATGGAAAATTGTACTGAAATGCAGGAGGATCTGCAGCGAATTGACGCATGGTGCAGGGAATGGCAACTGAATCTCAATGTAGACAAGTGTAATGTGCTGCTACAAAATAGCAGGTCAGCAATTGGAAGCAGTTAATACCATAAATTATCTGGGAGTGCGCATTAGGAGTGATTTAAAATGGAATGATCATATAATGTTGATTGTCGGTAAAGCAGATGCCAGACTGAGATTCATTGGAAGAATCCTAAGGAAATGCAATCCGAAAACAAAGGAAGTAGGTTACAGTACGCTTGTTCGCCCACTGCTTGAATACTGCTCAGCAGTGTGGGATCCGTACCAGATAGGGTTGATACAAGACATAGAGAAGATCCAACGGAGAGCAGCGCACTTCGTTACAGGATCATTTAGTAATCGCGAAAGCGTTACGGAGATGATAGATAAACTCCAGTGGAAGACTCTGCAGGAGAGACGCTCAGTAGCTCGGTACGGGCTTTTGTCAAAGTTTCGAGAACATACCTTCACCGAAGAGTCAAGCAGTATATTGCTCCCTCCTACGTATATCTCGTGAAGAGACCTTGAGGATAAAATCAGAGAGATTAGAGCCCACACAGAGGCATACCGACAATCCTTCTTTCCACGAACAATACAAGACTGGAATAGAAGGGAGAACCGATAGAGGTACTGAAGGTACCCTCCGCCACACACAGTCAGGTGGCTTGCGGAGTATGGATGTAGATGTAGATGTAGAATATCCACCAGTACATCAATGCAATGCAGCTACATCCAAACGTATATATACAACTATAGAAATCCGTAATTATTGATACATGTTCAATAACCTGAAAGTTCCTAAATACAATGTAACATGTACCATACAGTTAAAAGGAAGTCACGCTTGATAAAGGTCCGCGTCACATTCCATTTTTAACCAGACCTAAGTTCTGAGAAAGGAAAGAAGATAATAATATATTGAATCCTTTCGTGTATGTTCACCTGCTCCACTTGGTGAGATGATTTATCTATCCATTTGTATGTAATAGCAATAGTTGAGGTGCTTATGTGTCTGTTGACTGCTTAGTGCCTCAACTTTAGGGTGACAGGTTACGTTACTCATGTTCATATTTAGACTACCCTATTGTAAAGTACAGGGCGTTTCAAAAAGAAAGAGCAGATTTCAAACATTTATTTCTCAAAAACTACAAATGATAGAAACACAATTCAAACGTTTCTTGTCAGAGAAAGGTTCAAAGTTTTTCAATGGTCCGCGCAGAAGTTCCATGCAAATCCGCAGTGGCGCTGGCGTTTGTTTGTAGGAAAATGGCGACGACACCACAGGAACGATCATTTTGTGTGCTGCAATTTGCAAAGTTAGAGTCCATTGTTGGTGTGCAACGTGCATTCCGCCGTCAATTCAACAAACAGCCGCCTCGTCATAAGCAAATTTATGAGTGGCATCACAGATTCGTAGAAGATGGTTGCATCTGCAAGCGAAAAAGCACGGGTCGTCCACGCACATCGGATGAAAATGTCGAGCGTGTCCGTGCAGCTTACGAAAGGAGCCCTAGAAAATCCACGACACGGGCAAGTCACGAACTAAACATGTCTAAAACAACGGTATGGCGCGTTCTGAGTAACCGTCTGCACATGAAGCCGTACAAACTGCAGTTATTGCAAGCATTGCGTCCTGACGACCACAACAAAAGGTTCGAATTTTCAACTGCAATTCTACAGGACATGGAAGAGGACAATTTTGCCGAACGATTAATTTTTTCAGATGAATCAACGTTTCACATTTCTGGTAAAGTTAATTGGCATAACGTACGAATTTGGGCGAATGAAACTCCGAGGGACGTTATTCAACATGAAAGAGACTCACCAAAGGTTAACGTCTTTTGTGCAATTTCGGTAAACAAAGTTTATGGACCTTTCTTTTTCATGGAGAAAACTATCACAGGAACCATTTACCTGGACATGTTAGAAAACTGGCTATTTCCTCAACTTCAGGAAGATTCAAATCACTTCATCTTCATGCAAGATGGCGCCCCACCACACTTCTCTGAACCTGTACGACGGTACCTAAATAACACCATTCCAGGACGGTGGATTGGAAGAGCAGGAGCACAAGATCAATGTCATCGTCAGTGGCCTCCCAGGTCACCAGACCTTACTCCCTGCGATTTTTATTTGTGGGGGTACATAAAGGACTGTGTTTATGTCCCACCTATGCCCGCTACTCTTCAAGAGGTACGACATCGAATTGTTGCGGCCGTGAATTCGGTAACTAAAGACCAGTTGCGTCGTGTGTGGCAAGAAATGAGATACCGGTTTGATATTTGTCGTGTAACAAATGGTGCTCATATTGAGGTACAGTTTTGATATTTGTTGTGTAACATTTGGTACTCATATTGAGTGAAGGACCGTTGGAATTGTGTTTCTATCATTTGTAGTTTTTGAGAAATAAATGTTTGAAATCTGCTCTTTCTTTTTGAAACGCCCTGTATATCTTCACTGTGATGGAAACAGTAAAATGTCCTCAGGTTAATTTGATATCCCTAATAGGTAAAACTGTTTCTGAAACATCTTTGAACTTATCTGTTGTCTTTTTTTTAGGGTTATCTATTTGTGGACCAACCCACTGATGTGCTGGACATTAAAGAGGAACCGGTAAGCAGTACAGTATTTTACTACTCCCAATGTAGGAGATAAGTTACCTTCATCTCTCTCTCTCTCTCTCTCTCTCTCTCTCTCTCTCTCTCTCACACACACACACACACACACACACACACACACACACACACACACACACACAGACTTACATATTCCTGCAGGAGATAATATTGGTGCAGCAACCAATTTACTTTATGGCAAGTAATGTATAGTATTCAATGGTGTAAGACATGTCACTGTTGCAGTTATTTGCAGTTTGTAGGACATTGATAGTGGTGCAGAGATCAGTCAAAGCAGTGAAATGGTCTAAAACTATTGATGTTGTGCTGCCCACGCACTGTTAGCAGATCAAGATTAATAAACTGTACTGTAAAGAGTGGAGGCCTACTATTCCATGAGGGAAATGCCACATGCAGTGCTGTTATGGGTTAGTGAACTGTTCACTGGATGACAACTGCAATTGGCCATTCTATCTACAAAAATGTTAAACAGGCTATTCCAGTAACTTGCAGACAGTGGATTGTCCGCAGCAATTATAAGGAGAGGGGGATATTGAGACATGTAGATGGACTACCAGGTATACTGATATGAAATGAGTGTTTTTTTTTATATTATTATTTTGCGGAAATGAAACACTAATTTTGAATTGAAAAGTAAAATCGTTTTATTAATAGTACTGACCATTGCTTTCTATACATTTTGACCACCTTTCCAGCAATTTGTGGACACCACGCCAATAGAAATGTTCGTCTTTTGAAGCAAACTGATCACACCCAATTTTCGACTTCTTCATAGGAATCGAAGTGTTCCTCAGGTAATGCGTGTCCCGTTGATGAAAACAAATGGTAGTCGGAAGGGGGCCAAGTCTGGTGAATACGGCAGGTGGGGTAGCAGCTCCCAGCCACGTGTTTTGATTGTATGTTGAACCAGTTTTGCTTTGTGTGCAGGTGCATTGTCTGTAAAAAAATTACTTTGCCAGGTCTTTGGCCCAGTCTGGTCTTTTTGTGATCAATGTATAGTTCAGTGATCATTTGTTGTCTGTAGCGATTAGTATTTAGTTTCACCGGGTTTTAGAAGCTCATAATACACCACATCGATCTGGTTTTGCAGTCGATGTTGACGGTTGTCCCGGATTAACCCACAATTTTTCTCTTTTAGGTTTCTTAAAATAAATCCATTTTTCATCGCCAGTAACAATTAGATGCAAAATTGATTTTCTTTCATGTCTTTGAAGCAAAATTTGACAAATGGTTTTTTGGTTTTCCAACTGCCTTTCATTCAATCCGTGTGGCACCCATTTTCCACACTTTTGGACCTTTCCCATAGCTTTCAAATGGTCTGAAACTTTTTTGTTGTGCAACATTTAGCATTGCTGCTATTTGCTTCTGACTCAAAGCATCATCTTCATCCAATATTGCTTGCAATTTAGCGTCTTCGAACTTTTGGTCTTCCACGTTCTTCATTTCTTAAGTCAAAATCATTATTTCTGAACATTTGAAACCATCTTTTGCATGCTGCTTCTGATAGAGCACGATCACCACATGACTCGACAAGCATTCGATGCGACTCTGAAGTACTTTTTTCAAATGAAAACAAAAAATTAATGCATTCCGCAAATCATCACTTTGCGGCACAAAATTCGACATTGTTAACACGATGAAAACATAAGATGATGTTTTTTCCATGACTTGATGTATACTAAATACCGTATTTACTCGAATCGAAGCCGCACTTTTTTCCAGTTTTTGTAATCCAAAAAACCGCCTGCGGCTTAGAATAGAGTGCAGAGTACGCGGAAGTTCTGCAAAATGTTGGTAGGTGCCGCCACAACCAACTTCTGCTGTCGAATATATAGCGCTACACAAGCATGCTTTGCAGGCACAAAGATAAATACTGGTGCCAAAACCTCTGCGTCAGTAAATAAATTTAAAAAAAAAAAGTGGTGGAAGACGAGCTTTTTTCTCCGCCCCGAGTTTCGACCACTGCATTTCCTACATTATCCAACGAAGTAAATACAAATTCCGTATTGTAAATCTTCGAATGTAGCAGCATTTCAATGAACAACAAAAATCGTACTGGCAAGACTGTTTGGGATGTTAGTCAATATGGCCAACTCTACATTCTGAATATTTTCCTACCTGTGAGAAGAGATGGTTGCTACTAGGAACTTTTATGAATTGTGAATCACATGCAGTATTCTCTTCACCATACGAATAATGCGAATATAAACATTTTTCCATGTATTCTTTCGTGTTTGCTGCTATCTCATTTAAATACTGTCTGCCTAATAAATTATGAAACTAGAGTGAGACAACAGCAAACGCGGAAGGATATTTATATCCTTATTTCATGTTTATATTCGTATTATTCTTATGCCTAATAGTGATACAGTCGGAAATGAAGCACGGCAATTGACTAGATTTTTAAATCTAAGATGACTCTAATTCCTGTGCAGAATGTAATGTACTAAACAGGCGTCTGCAAAGCTTTCCAAACGGAGAAATATTTTCACTATTCTCTCGTTCAGAACATCTTCTATCATCTGCAATCTATTATTTGGTTCTTGTTGATCATTATCAAAGAAAGCAGTAGTGTAAGTAAGAACAAATAGCAGTCTCTTACCATTGTTTCGCTAATGAGACGATTCCTCTCTCTCTCTCTCTCTCTCTCTCTCTCTCTCTCTCTCTCTCTCTCTCTCTCTCTCTCTCTTTTTTAATAGTAAGCGGCGGTAGCGCGCATAAAAGCAAGCCATGCCGCGAGTGGCGACAGGCCGTAAACACCCATTATCAGAATGCGAAAACAATACATGACGCAGTACACTAATGCATTTTCAGTTTAGAGTGACGTAAACACCTATAACAAAAAGAACAGCACTTATCAGATCAAAGAAAAATAAGTTATCAATTCAAACCAGACGAAGCATGTGGAAAGGGAAGGGTACCCGTATAAATACGGACGGAGCGCCTGACTCATAGCAATGGCTACCTGGTAAAGCTTAACTGCTAAGCTTACGACTCGAACCAAACTACTGTAGCTGCATCGTCATTCATTCGGCCTAAATTTTGTCTCATATTGCAATGGACCGACTTCGTTTCGATTTGGAGGTGCGGCCTAAAACTTTTCTCTCCCCTTGAATTTCGAGTCTCAAATTTCAGGTGCGGCTTAGATTCGGGAATTATTTTTTTTCCCTTGATTTCAAATCTCATTTTTCAGGTGCGGCTTAGATTCGAGTGCGGCTTAGATTCGAGTAAATACGGTATCTTTGTGCCTGCAAAGCATGCCTGTGTAGCGCTACATATATTCGACAGCATTAGTTAATTGTGGCGGCACCTACAAACATTTTTCAGAACTTGCGCTTACTTTGCACTTGATTCTAAGCCGCAGGCGATTTTTTGGATTACGAAAACCGGAAAAAAAGTGCGGCTTAGATTCGAGTAAATATGACCACATGACTCGACAAGCATTTGATGCGACTCTGAAGTACTTTTTTCAAATGAAAACAAAAAATTAATGCATTCCGCAAATCATCACTTTATGGTACAAAATTCGACATTGTTAACACGATGAAAACATAAGATGTTGTTTTTTCCATGACTTGATGCATGCTAAATATCTTTGACAGGTGTCATACCAACCAAACAAAAATAATTAAGGCTCGTTCACAACAAATGTCCCCTATCGACACATTTGTATCTTAACGCTCATTTTGTACCGGTACACCTGATATTTGTTGTAAGTATCAACCATACGCTGGCGTCAGTTTTGCACGAGAAGTGGTTCGGTTAGGAATCGTCAGTGGCAGACTGACAGAGCTCGTACACTTCATTGAACAGGTTAACAGGAGCCTGACGAATCACTGATGCTGTCGGAGAACATTATCTTTGGCAAAACACGACGACGGATGTATGCACTATATAGCACGAGCCATTTTCTACGGATTACGTGACGGCATCTCACTGTAACATCTCACCGTAACATTTCACTGGTGCCGAATTCGATGAGCAGGTCCGGCAGTGTGGCCCCCACATTTACCAGACATGAGGTAATTTGATTTCTGGTCGTGGGGACATTTAAAAGCACCAGTGTGTGTTCGACCTTCCGGCAATGTCCAGATGTTAGGAGCATGGGGCCGATGCGTATGACGCGATCTGAATAGAGTCGGGTGTATTTGAAAGAGGGCCCGATTCAGAGTGAAAAAGGGCTGAAGGATAGGTTAGGAAGTGTGATAACAACATGCAACACTGCCTGTTGTGTCTCCTTGTATGTAACGAACTCGGAGTGACAGGGCTACCTCCTGCAGAGATAGGAGACATCTTTTTTAAACATGTATATAGAATTTTACTAAGACATTGATTTAGATACCTCCATCTCATCTTCAGATGTACCTGCAAATATTTCCCGTGCACTGGTGAATTCTTGAAATAGACCATTTTATAATGCAATTGGTATTTAAGTGCAGTCTGAGGCAAATTCGTTAATTACCCTCACTGTGCGTTTGTATTCTGTGATCGTACTGCCATTGTGAGATATTTGCATGCAGCAGGGAAGATTCTAAAACTGGGTATACAGGTGCCACATGCTCTAAGCCAAAATCATAAAAATCAACAGTCTGTTAGACTAACAAAAAACACTATACAGGAATTGTTGGGAAATCATTCTGTGCCCACCTTATTCTCCTAATCTTTGACCTCACGTTTTCACTTTTTCCACTGTCTGAACAACCTTCAAGAAACTTCCTTTCCAGTTGTAATTGTGCTCCCAATACGGCTCGACACGTTCTGTGCCTAAAAGTATGTGATTTTTTTACAGTCGTGGAATTGAAAAGCTACCGCAGTGTTGGCAGACCATTGCAAATAGCGAAGGAGAACATATTATTGATGACTTTTGTATCTGTTGTGTTTATTAAACTTACGGAAAAATGCTACGAACTTATGCACCAACCTACCTAGTTCTCTAAGGTAGTAGTTTCCGGACAATTTAAAGAGGCACGCATTATTTGGAGTTTGCAATAACAACTTACTTGAAGCTCTAGTTTATTGTGTCAAACAAGTGAAAAAGATACGGTGTCTGGAAACACTGGAGCCTTCGCTGCTGTGGCTTTCTCTTTGTGTACCAGTGTTCGAAAGATGGCTGCCTGGGTACTAACAACTGATAATTCAGCCGTCGGTGACATTGAATGTAATCGCATCCGGACAAGACATCCAGCAGCGAGTGTGCGGATATTGTGTTAACTGCAGACATTTCTACTCTGAACTGTTCGATTTGACAACCTGCTCGATGTCTTATTTATGTCACTGTTCAACACCTTGATCATTATTTATGTTCTATAACTTATCATTATACGGAGCGTGCACGATCTGAATTTGCTGCGAAAGTTACCACTCGGCTGGATAGGGGATTGCGACTAACAGTTGAAATCTTCACCTGAAAGTAACAATCTGGCTCTTTGCAATTTTTAAAAGTTCTTGTAGCTGCATGCTGTGTGTAACCCAGAGCCTCAGGATAAGGGGTAGGTGGAGGTAATGGTAACTATAAAGACACAAAAGGGATGATCTTGTGAAAAAAGGAAGGGAAGGCTGTTGATGACAAGTTATTTTTGTAGGGGACTATAAACCCACAGAATAATTCAGGCCTGACCACTAATCTTACCAAGATTCTTTGTTTAGAAACTCTTGTAAGGTGTCTTTCCTTTTGCAGTATTAAAACCATAGATGAAACCAGCTTCAGTTGTTATAAATGCCTCCTTCGTAAACATGGACACATTTGCAATCTCACCTTGGAAGTTTTCCTACAGTGATCTAAACTTCTCTCTTAATTGACATCCAGCTTGACACTCTTCACCAAAACCGATGTGGTTGGGGTATCGTATTTACTCGAATCTAAGCCGCACTTTGTTTCCCGTTTTTGTAACCCAAAAAACTGCCTGCGGCTTAGAATCGAGTGCAAAGTAGCCGGAAGTTCCTTAAAATATTGGTAGGTGCCACCACAATCGACTTCTGCCATCGAATATATGTAGCGCTACAGAGGCATGCTTTGCAGGCACAAAGATAAATACTGGCGCCAAAACCTCTGAGTCAGTAAATAAATTAAAAAAAAAAACAAGTGGTGGAAGACGAGCTTTTTTTCTCCGCCCCGAGTTTCGACCATTGCATTTTCATACATTATCCAACGAAGTAAATACAAATGCCCTATTGTTCATCTTTGAATGTAGCAGCCTTTCAATGTACTACGAAAATCCAACTGGCAAGACAGGGATGTTTGTCAATATGGCCAACTCTACATTCTGAATTTTTTCCTACTTGTGACGAGAGAAGGTTGCTAACAGGAACTTTTATGAATTGTGAATCACATGCAGTATTCTCTTCACCATCAGAATAATACGAATATAAACATTTTGCCATGTATTCTTTCGTGTTTGATGCTATCTCATTTAAATCCTGTCTGCCTAATAAACTACGAAACTAGAGTGAGACAACAGCAAACGCTGAAGAATATACATATCATGCCATGTTTATATTAGTATTATTCTTACGCCGAATAGTGATAGTCATAAATGAAGAAAGATAACTGACTAGATTTTTAAATCTAAGATGCCTCTAATTTCTGTTCAGAATGTGATGTATTAAAGAGGCGTCTGCAAAGATTTTCAAACGGAGAAAAATTTTCGCTAAACTCTCCTTCACAACATCTTCTATCACACACAGTCTATTATTTTGTTCGTGTTGATTATTATCAAAGAAAGCAGCAGTGTAAGTAACAACAAATAGCAGTCTCTTGCCATTGTTCCGCTAATGAGACGATTCCTCTCTCTCTCTCTCTCTCTCTCTGTCTCTGTCTCTCTCTCTCTCTCTCTCTCTCTCTCTCTCTCTCTCTCTCTCTCTCTTTTATTGTAAGCTGCGGTAGCGCGCACAAAAGCAAGACATGCCGCGAGCGGCGACAGGTGGTAAACACTCATTATCAAAATGCGACAAACAATGCATTACACACTACAGTAATGCCTTTCAACTAAGTGACGTAAACACCTATAACAAAGAGAACGGCATTTATCAGATCAAAGAAAAATAAGCAATCAATTCAAACCAGACGAAGTACGTGAAAAAGGAAGGGTACCCGTATAAATATGGATGGAGTGCCTGACGCATAGCAATGGCTGCTAAGCTTAAGACTCGAACCAAACTATTGTAGCTGTATCGTCATTCATTCGAGCTCAATTGTGTCTCATATTACAATGGACCAACTTTGTTTTGATTTGGAGGTGCAGCCTGAAACTTTTCTCCCCCCTTGAGTTTTGAGTCTCAAATTTCAGGTGCGGCTCAGATTCGAGTAAATACGATAATTGTGGCATTCCATGTCACGGGCCTAGTACTGTAATACATGATGCGGTACACTAGTTCACTGTTTCTCCCTGCAAAGACTGATTCCTCTTCCCACACATTATCAAGTTGTTCTATTTTTCATACTTCCTCTCGTTAAGACAACATCGTGACAATTAGGTCACCAACAATCATTGTGTTACTGCACGGAAAGTGACAGTCGTATTACTTGCTACGAGAGTGACTGACTAGCTGCCTCGTACTGGTCACTGAGGCAACAGGAACGGCGTTCGTGCACAGCACTGACAGATTGCCTAGAGCCTCATATGATAGAGGTAAGAGCTGCCTGTCACTCAAGGCACACTGTACTGACCCCTGCAGTAGTTGGCATCCTCTCTTGTGCTTTTTCTCTTCATACCAATTGTGTGGTTTAGCAGTTGTCAGGTAAAGACTGGTTTGATGCACCTCCCCACATTAGTCTATCCTGTGCAATATGTATTTATTCATCAAGGGGTCATCTCACAATCATATAGGATTTCTCATAATACAGTGAAAATAAATAGCTAAAAATTTACATAGACACACAATATACAAGGCACGACCAGGAAGTAAGTACCAGTTTGGAAAAAAATATCACAAAAACATTTTTTGAACAAGAATTGATTTTTGCAAGAAACAGCATTTCTTAAACCTTTATTCTACATAATTGCCACCATTGCTCAGATTTTTTCGTAGCAGGAAATGCAACTTTTCTGTGCCTTATTCATAGCCCAGTGAAGACTTTTTCATAGTCAATATCAAAAGCGCCTTCTTCCAAAATCACGCATGAAGAACAAGTTGCAGCCAGAAGATAAGAGATCGAGGCTGTACAATTGATGATCAAATTACTCCTAACTGATTTGTCAAATAAGATTTTGAGTGACGCCTGCAGGACTGGATGTGCATTGTCGTGAGCAAAACGTGCCTTTACTGAGCCTTTCACACCATTGTTTTGTATCCCACGCTGAAGTTCTGTCAAAGTTTTACAGTACGGTACAGAATGAGCTCGTGAGGATTGTGGAGTGAAAGGCGAATAGCCGACTTTGGTTTATAGGGAGAATTTTGGAAAAGTATGGCTCATCTGTAAAGGAGACTGCATCCGGGACACTACTAGTGCGACCTATTCTTTAGTACTGCTAGACTGCTTGGGAGCCATACCAGCTCAAAGGATGACACCGAAGCAATTCAGAGGTGGGCTGCTAGATGTGTTACCAGTAGATTCGAACAGCACACAAGTGTTATAAAGAAACTTTAGGAACTATAACTGGAAATCCGTGGAGTGAAAGCAACATTCTTTCAAGGAACACTATTGAGAATATTTGATAACTGGCATTTGAAGCTGTCTGCAGAATGGTTCTACTGCCACCAAAATAAATTTTGCACGAGGAGAAGGAAGAGAAATAAGGGCATGTAGGCAGACGTTTTTCCCTTGATCTATGTTAGAGTGGAACAGGAAAGGAAATGGCTAGTAGCGGTACAGGATGGTCTGGTATAGTTTGCATAGTGTGTAAGTAGACGTAGACAAATTACCACATTGACGGCTCCACCTCTGTGAAGGAGCTTGGTGAGCAGAAAACGATGCACAAAAACTGTTCAGCAGTAGTTGTCTTCTCTGGCAGCATCTTTTTATGAATAGAGTATAGAAAAGCTGGTTCCCCACTATGACGGTTGTCTGTACAATGATGGCAACTTTGTAGAAAAATAGCTCAGTGGATGCTCTTTCTTGTAAAATTAAATCTGCAAACCCCACAGCTTGTTAAAGCTCTCTGGATGCTTGAGAAGAGATGTCGTTAAAAGGGTTGTACTTGCAGTGATGTACTTTTATCAACTTATAACAATATTAAGCATAATTTGATAAAAATGTAAGTATGCCTCTGGCTTGTTCATGTATATAGTGAGTATCATAATAGAACACAAAACTTGCACAGGTAAAAATGTGCAGCAATAGAAGCAGTAGCATTCCAGTAAACGTGTATCCATAACCTGGCAATTTGTGAGATAATTGGGATTACATTGTTAAGAGCTGCCACTGTTGCAGCATGGAATATGCCCTAGTTAGTATAAGTGCATTTGAAGTATAAAATTTACCAATGTCTCATTTATTTGCTTATGCAAACAGTTACAAAAAGCTAATATTTTTGCATTATGAAGAAAAGAAGAGATTGCTGCTCACTCTAAAGATAGGTAACAACCGAGTTATTTCCATGTGTTATTACAACCTGGAATTTCCATTGTTTAATATTTCTGCAAAATACACAGTATTCGTTCTTAGATCGAGACAAGTATGATTGATTTAAATTTAAGAGTTCCACAGGAGACCATAATTAGTTTGCATATTAATGAGTACTCACTTACTACAAGTAACAGAGATTTATGTACCTCCAGTTAGTGCACTGTTGCTTCACTGTTCATATGCTGTTGTTATTCATGTCGTGTTCTTTTTCCAGCTCCCTGAAGAATTACCCATGGTGGACATTTATACTGAAGAAAACGGAGAACAAACACCAAGCATGGTATGTAATGGAAAACCTGCAACCGGGGGAAGAACACACATTTAATCTTTCGGTACAATGATGCACAGAGATGAAATCATTAACTTCCCAACAGAGGTCCTAAATTTGCTCAGTGTTCCTGGTACAAGTTTCCAAAAAGCTTCCAATAATAATAATCATCGAGGCAGGAATACTAAACCAGAAAGAAAAGGTCAAGTTGGTATTCATGTCATTAACTCATTTTACTTAACTTCCATTCAGCTTTAAAAACCTCTAATTTCCAGTTAGATTAACGCACAGTATGACAGTCATTACAGCGCATGGGAAAACATTCTGATGCTGTGGTGTGATGTTAAAAGAATGTGTTTTTCAGATGGACAACTGTATGTCCATGTTGGAAAACCATCAAACTTGATTTGCTTTGTAATTGTCAAAAAAAGTGCAGTGAGTTCTTATTACCTGACAATGGTGTAGTGAAACCTGCTGCAATCCAAATAACTTTAATATGCATTTAAACTAAAAAAAACATGCACTTCACACCTACATGTAGACATTGCTAAAATTTTCTTGTAGGCACAGTTTCAATAGAAATTGCCTTCACAGTTAAATACAAGTAATGTAAGCCAAGCATTTCAGCTTGTATTATTAGCAAATTAATTAAGCAGTCTTATTATTGTTATCCTCTGCTTACAAGCTTATACTTTGTCCTGTTTCAGTGTACTACACTTCTGGATGCTGATGTCTTCAGACCAGTGAAAATCAAACAAGAGAAGGACGAATACCTCATTCCTGTTAAATATGAAATGGTAAGCATACTGTCAACAAGTTCATCAAAGCACTGTTGGTCCAGATTGTTGCACTGCTCAATGGTGATTCGGCAGATACCTTAGGGTGGTTGGTGGATCCTGCCGTCCATAAACAGCCCTTTTCAATCTATCCCAGGCATGGTCGATAGGGTTCATGTCTGGTGAACATGCTGGCCACTCTAGTCAAGCGATGTTATCCTGAAGGAAGTCTTTCACAAGATGCACACAATGGGGGCGCGAATTGTCGTCCACAAAGGCGAATGTATCGCCAATATGCTGCCGGTAGCGTTGCACTATTGGTCTGAGGATCGCATTCGTGTATCTTACAGCCGTTATGGCGCCTTCCGTGACCACCGGCGGAGTATGTTGGCCATACATAATGCCACCCTAAAACAGCATTGAGAATTTTTGTGAAATTCGTGAAATCGGTGACTTTCCGAAATACCATTAAATGTATCAATTTCCCTTATCAAAAATGTTGTAAATCTGAGGAGGGCAGTACACCAGTAATCGGAACTGATTATTATTGAGTGTTAAAATTGCATTTTCACTTTGTATTGCCTCGAGCTGAGGTTTGTGTATAATCTGAAACTGACACTTCATTTCCCAAAATTATATTAAATGGTAAAACTTCCAAAAAACACCAAAATTGACTCGGCCAAAATAAAAATTGCCAGAAAACAGTGAAATTGGCAGAAAGGACAGAAAAGCTGCGAAATTTCCAAAAATTACGTGTATAGCTATAAAATAAAACAATTACTTACCAGCATGATGTACACTCCTTCTGCTCTGGGGGTACGCACTGTTCAGATTTGGAAGGTTTTCGTACAGCCGTTGTAACTTCTGTTGAGGTGAGCTGGCTCCACAGCTGTTATAGCTGGTCTTTGATATCACGAATACTGCCATTGGGATAGAGTTATCCGAGCTTGCCCAAGATGTGTTCTGTCGGAGACAGATCTGGGGAGTCTTCTGGACATGAGGGTACTTCCACATTCTGCAGACAGTTCCTACAAACACTTGCCACAAATAGACGAGAACGGTGCTGTTCAGAAATAGCACTGTGATACTCATACAATGTAGGCTTTCCCCCCCAGGGGGTCCACAACTCTTTTGTGGATACGTGCGTAGCGAGCACGGGACCCTGAGCTAATGTGGCCTTCCTTCCTTTCCGGGCTGCATACCTTCCCATTCCGCATCCTTCCCCATCCCTATCTTCGCCCCTCCTCCCCTCACCTCTGGCTCTTTCCTTCCCTTTCTCCCCATCTGGGAGTATGGTTTGTGCCTACGTCCGGAGACGGACGCTCGTAAATGTACTGCATTCTTTGCCTTCCTTGCTTTTATGTCTTCTTCCTTCCTTTGTCCTTCTCTGTCTTCTTCCTTCCTTTGTCCTTCTCTCTCTTCTTCCTTCCTTTGTCCTTCTCTTTTCCTTACCTCTTCTCTTTCCCTTTTCTCCGCTGCGGCGTTTGAGACCTCTCTTCCTTCCTTTCCCCTTCTCTTTCTTCCTCCCTGTGCATGTCTGAAGGCCGACCCACGCCCTTCGTGCGTAGCCGGTGACGGGGTAACGCGTAATTCCCCGCCCCGGGTAGACAGGTAGGACACGTACGTACCCCCTGGTAACGGCCAGGCCCAGGGAGGGGTGATTACCCGAGCTGATACCTTCCGAAAATGCCGATTGGTCCCTCCGTCCGTTTGTCGGGAGGTGTGACCTGAGGTGTGAACAATCACCTAAGGCGGGAGTGCCCTCAGAGAGGGCCCCCACAAGGGAGGAGCGCGCCATCGGAGACACCGGTAATCATGGGGGATTCTTCCGCAATGGTTTCCTCACCTTCCACTAAGTCTGCTCACAAACGTAAGTATACTGAGTCTCAGCCACAGACGATTCTTCCATCGTTGCCACAGTTCCTTGTTGTTTCTCGGTCTGATGAAGGTCACGACTTCTCCACGGTCAACCCTTTCATTATTCAGAAAGGTGTCGACGCAATTGCAGGTCCTGTAAAGTCTTGTTCCAGATTACGGAATGGCACCCTGTTGTTAGAAACACACAGTGCCCTCCAGGCACAAAAATTGCTGCGTACTTCTCTGCTCCACACCTTCCCTGTCCGGGTGGAACCGCACCGTACCTTAAATTCCTCGCGTGGAGTCGTTTATACACGCTCCCTCGATGGATTGTCTGGCGAAGAAATTCAGCACTATCTGTCTGACCAGGGTGTAACGGCAGTTCATAGAGTAATGAAACGGGTTGACACGAACATCATTCCAACCCACACTGTCTTCTTGACATTTGACACAGTTCAACTCCCATCGAAAATCAAAGCAGGCTATGAGATAATTTCCGTTCGCCCTTACGTCCCAAACCCTACGCGTTGCTATCGATGTCAGCGGTTCAATCACACCAGCCAGTCCTGTTCCAATCCAGCCAAATGTGTTACGTGTGGCAAGGATGCCCATGAGGGTGCTTGTCCACCTCCATCCCCTCGCTGCATCAACTGTATGGGTGACCACGCTGCTTCCTCTCGAGATTGCCCCGTTTTTAAGGACGAGAAGCTCATCCAGGAAATAAGGGTGAAGGAAAAGGTGTCGACCTTTGCTGCTCGAAAATTATTCGCCAGTCGCAAGCCCACCGTGCCTCACAGGAAAATACAGCACTGTCCTTGCTTCTCCTCGGCCAACAAAGGAGGCGGCCACGCAGACTTGCGACCTCACCTTTAGTGCCACGGTCGTCAGATCGGCCAGCGCAAAGATCGCTCGTTCAACCTCACCACTTTCGCCTGCCCACTCTATGGCTCACCCTTCGTTGGGTTCTGCTACATCTCGAGCCCAAAAGTCGGACGCCAAGTCTTCGAAAAAAGAGCATACTCGTGAAGAGTTTTTACGTACCGCAACTTCACAACCATCGGTTCCTCCTTCATCTAAACAACATTCTTCCAAGAAGGCTACAAAGAAACCCAGTTCCTCTCCTTCTCCGCCAAGGCGTGCCCCCTCTACAGCACCACCTGGCAGAAATCGCCCTCGGCCATCTTCTGTGTCGCTGAGGCGCACTGCTGGTGGCCGGTCAACCGGCCGATCGCTGGTGGCAGGGACTGCTCCTGACCAACCTATGGATCAGGATCTTCTGCCTTCGGCTGAATGCCATTCCATGCTGTCGGTTGCTAGCTCCGAGCAGTCTTTGAGTTGACAGCAACTTTGGTCACATTCCTCCATTTTCTTTTCACCCCATGTCCATTATCCACTGGAATATCCGCGGCATTCGAGCCAATCGGGATGAATTGTCGGTCCTCTTACGCTCCTACTCGCCGGTCATCTTCTGTCTTCAGGAAACAAAGCTGCGTCCCCATGACTGCTTTGTTCTCCCTCACTTTCAGTCCGTCCGATATGACCTCCCCTCTGTTGAAGGCACTCCAGCCCATGGAGGACTCATGATTCTTCTCCATGATACTCTCCATTATCACCCAATCCCCTTAAACAGTTCCTTCCAAGCTGTCGCCGTCCGTCTTTCCCTTTCTGGATACACGTTCTCTCTTTGTACTGTATACATTCCATCATCCACACCAATGGCACGAGCTGATCTCCTTCATCTTCTTGGTCAGCTTCCACCCCCCTATTTGCTGGTTGGGGACTTCAATGCCCACCACCCGCTTTGGGGATCTCCTCATCCTTGTCCACGTGGCTCTCTATTGCTAGACGTCTTCCACCAAGCGGATCTAGTTTGCCTCAACACTGGGGTCCCCACATTTTTGTCTGCCTCCACGACAAATTTATCTCATTTGGACCTTGCGGTCGGTACTGTTCCGCTAGCTCGGCGCTTCGAATGGTTCGCCCTTGATGATACACACTCGAGTGACCACTTTCCATGTGTCCTTAGACTGCAGTCTCCACTGCCATATATGCGCTCGCGATGCTGGAAATTTGCCCAAGCCGATTGGACACTTTTTTCGTCTCTCGCGACATTCGATGACCGTCGCTTTCCCAGCGTCGACGATGAGGTCACACATATTACCGACGTTATTCTTACAGCTGCGGAACGTTCAATACCACGCACCTCCGAATTGCCCCGGCGCCCCCCAGTTCCGTGGTGGAACGAGGCATGCCGTGACGCACTACGTGAGCGGCGACGTGCTCTACGCAATTTCCGTCACCATCCTACTTTGGCCAACTGTATCCGCTATAAGCAGCTCCGTGCGCGATGCCGTCGCGTCATCCGCGATAGCAAGAAAGCAAGCTGGAAATTCTTTATTAGCTCATTTAACACCTTCACTCCCTCCTCGGAAGTTTGGAGTCGGCTTCGACGGTTCTCAGGCGCGCCTAGTTTCTCCCCGGTCTCTGGGCTCACTGTCGCGCATGATACCTTAGTGGACCCCGTCGCAATTTTTAACTCATTGGGTCAGCACTTTGCTGAGATTTCGAGCTCTTCAAATTACCCGCCAGCGTTTCTCCCGAAGAAACGTGCAGCAGAAGTGCGACATCTTGCTTTCTCCTCTCCAAATCACGAAAGCTACAATACTGTTTTCTCCATGCGGGAACTCCAACATGCCCTCTCTTCTTCTCGCTCCTCCGCCCCAGGACCGGATGGAATCCATGTCCAGATGTTGCTGCATTTATCAACCCATAGTCTGCGTTACCTCCTTCGCCTTTATAATCGAATTTGGACCGACAGTACCTTTCCCAGACGGTGGCGGGAAGCTATTGTCGTTCCCGTTCCGAAACCTGGAAAGGACAAACATCTCCCCTCTAGCTATCGTCCCATTTCTCTCACGAGTAGTGTCTGTAAGGTTTTGGAGCGTATGGTGAATTACCGTTTAGCGTGGTGGCTGGAATCGCGCAGTCTTTTAACACCTGCCCAATGCGGATTCCGAAAGCATCGTTCTGCAGTTGACCATCTTGTTGCTCTCTCCACTTACATCATGAACAATTTTCTCCGGAAACGCCAAACGGTAGCAATATTTTTTGATCTGGAGAGAGCATACGATACCTGTTGGAGGACAGGCATCCTCCGCACACTGTTCTCTTGGGGCTTTCGAGGCCGGCTGCCCCTTTTTCTTCGCGAATTTATGGCAGAGCGCACATTTAGGGTGCGGGTGAACACTACTCTCTCCCGTACTTTCTCCCAAGAAAACGGGGTACCCCAGGGCTCCGTGCTGAGTGTTGTACTGTTTGCCATCGCCATAAATCCAATTATGGATTGTCTCCCTCATGATGTCTCGGGCTCCCTCTTTGTGGACGATTTTGCGATCTACTACAGCGCTCAACGGACCAGCCTTCTTGAACGACGTCTTCAAGGATGTCTCGATCGCCTCCACTCGTGGAGCATCGAAACTGTCTTCCGTTTCTCACCCAGTAAGACTGTTTGTGTCAATTTTTGGCGACGTAAGGAGTTTCTTCCGCCCTCCTTACATCTAGGTCCTGTCAACCTTCCGTTTTCAGACGTCGCTAAATTCTTGGGTCTTATGTTTGACAGAAAACTATGCTGGTCCTCCCACGTTTCCTATCTTTCGGCTCGCTGTCTGCGATCGCTTAACACCCTCTGTGTCCTGAATGGTACCTCCTGGGGAGCGGACAGAGTGGTCCTTCTCCGCCTCTATCGCGCCTTAGTGCGCTCGAAATTGGATTATGGAAGCATAGTCTACTCCTCTGCTCGGCCGTCTATTCTTCGGCGTCTCGATTCTATCCACCACCGTGGATTACGTTTAGTGTCTGGAGCTTTTTACACTAGCCCTGTGGAAAGCCTTTATGCTGAGACTGCTAAACCTCCGCTGTCCAATCGGCGAGCAGTCCTCCTGAGTCGTTATGCTAGCCATCTGTCTTCCATGCCTGCTAATCCAGCCCACGACCTTTTTTTCGACGCCTCCTTTGATGTAGGGTATGCAGGCCGCTCCTCCTCCCTACTACCCCCGGGAGTCCGCTTCCGTCAACTGCTCCATTCTCTTTCCTTCCGCTTTCCTAAAACCTTCTTGACAACTTGGGGTACAGCACCGCCTTGGCTCCGTCCCCGGATCTGCCTGCTCCGTGACCTTTGTCAATTTCCTAAGGATGGTACCCCTACACTTGTTTATCGTCGGGCATTTGCTGCTCTATGTGCACAAATGACAGACGCCACATTTATTTACACCGACGGCTCGAAAACATCGTTAGGTGTAGGGAGTGCCTATATTGTTGGCGACACCCCTAATCGCTTTCGGCTTCCCGACCAATGTTCGGTTTATACTGCGGAGCTTTACGCTGTTCTCCAGGCTGTCCACTACATCCGCCGCCATCAGCAGATACAGTACGTTATCTGCTCAGATTCTCTCAGCTCTCTCCTCAGTCTCCAAGCTCTTTACCCTGTGCACCCTCTGGTCTACCGGATTCAGGACTGTCTGCCCTTGCTCCACCTGGGGGGCGTCTCGGTGGCGTTCCTCTGGCTCCCGGGACACGGTGGTATCTGTGGGAATGAGGCGGCCGATATAGCGGCCAAGGCTGCAGTCTCTCTTCCTCGGCCAGCTATTCAGTCGCTTCCCTTCACCGATATACGGAGTGGTTTATGTCGCCAAGTTGCTCATTTATGGCATGCGCATTGGTCGGCACTTCCCCGTAATAAACTGCGGGAAGTGAAAGCCCTTCCTTGCGCTTGGACCTCTTCCTCCCGAACGCGTCGTCGGGAGGAGGTAATTTTAGCTAGACTCCGGATAGGGCACTGTCGTTTTAGCCATCGACATCTTTTAAGCGGCGATCCTCCCCCACTCTGTCCCCACTGCTCTCAGCTGTGGACGGTAAGACACCTTTTAATTGAATGCCCCTATTTTAATCCGTTACGCTCCTGTCTACAGCTATCGCCTGATTTATCATGGATTTTAGCAGATGACACGCGCTCAGCCGACCGCGTTCTCCAGTTTATTAGTGACAGTGAAATGACGTCAGTCATTTGAAGCTTTTTTTGGGGACAACCACCCCCTTACTGTAGCAGATTTTTAAGCATTCTTCTATTTTTAGTTTCTTCGATTTTCTGACTTTGTTCCCATTGCTGCTGGTTTTCAATTTCGGTTTTTTACTGTCTTAAGTCACGGGCTGGGCGCTAATGACCATAGAAGTTTTGCGCCCTAAAACCACAAACAAAAAAAAAAAAAGTAGGCTTTCACGGCCGGCATTGTCTTCAGTTGAAACTTCCGAGCTGAGAGGCCGTGGTCAATGTATAAAATTTCCACCTGACGTTTCATCTCTATCTGCAGGAGACATCTACTGAGGTTGTCTGGCTACTGCCACTTAGGCTCCAGGTACTCTCGCATTTATAGAGTGCATAGAGGGCACCACCATTCGTCAAGTGATGCCGACAGTACGCCAATCTTTGGAAGGCATCATCATTCTCGATTAAGAGTAATAGATTGTCATTCTGCTGGTGCAACATCGACATCCATATTTTGTCCAACTTTAAAACTTCCTCTTTTCTATTAAAATTGTTATAATGTTTGTGAATTTCTATTGCTTCTCTATCCATGCGTGCATGATAATGGGATGTTCTTGCTAGAACGCTTGTCTCATTAAATTTAATTTCGTGAATGCCATCTTGAAAAGCATGCTCAGCAACGGCCGATTTTTCGATGTGTCCTAAGCGACAGTTTCTTTTATGTTCGGCTAAGTGGGTGTTTACACTTCTTTTCATTGTTCCAATATACACTTGTCCACAACTGCATGGAATTTTGTATACCCCAGGTGTTGCTAGGGGATGTCGGGCGTCTTTTGCAGTTCTTAAATATTCCTTAATCTTTTTGGTGGGTCTGAAGAGTGTTTCGATCCCATACTTGGCCAGCACTTTCCCAATACGGTCCGTGACCTTATTAATGTGTTAATTTTCTTGCTGGTATATCCGTTTTTCATGAAAGCTGACCGTAAGTGATTCAGTTCATCTTGTAAGTAAGCCGGCTCGCAGATTTTGTTGGCTCTGTCCACAAAGGTTTTCATGACACGTCTTTTTTGCCTAGGATGAAACTTTATCTTTGGGTTAATGCTGTTCAGATGCACCAAGAAGACATCCAACTCTTCTTCACCATGAGTCCACACTACAAATGTGTCATCAACATAGCGGTACCATTAGCAGGCTTTTTACTGGCAGTCTTATCATGCGCGCATGTACAGGGTTATTACAAATGATTGAAGCGATTTCACAGCTCTACAATAACTTTAATATTTGAGATATTTTCACAATGCTTTGCACACACATACAAAAACTCAGTTTTTTTAGGCATTCACAAATGTTCGATATGTGCCCCTTTAGTGATTCGGCAGACATCAAGCCGATAATAAAATTCCTCCCACACTCGGCACAGCATGTCCCCATCAATGAGTTCGAAAGCATCGTTGATGCGAGCTCGCAGTTCTGGCACGTTTCTTTGTAGAGGAGGGTTAAACACTGAATCTTTCACATAACCCCACCGAAAGAAATCGCACGGGGTTAAGTCGGGAGAGCGTGGAGGCCATGACACGAATTGCTGATCATGATCTCCACCACGACCGATCCATCGGTTTTCCAATCTCCTGTTTAAGAACTGCGGAACATCATGATGGAAGTGCGGTGGAGCACCATCCTGTTGAAAGATGAAGTCGGTGCTGTCGGTCTCCAGTTGTGGCACGAGCCAATTTTCCAGCATGTCCAGATACACGTGTTCAACCGTTTCTTCGCTCACTGCAGGCCGACCTGTTGATTTCCCCTTACAGAGGCATCCAGAAGCTTTAAACTGCGCATACCATCGCCGAATGGAGTTAGCAGTTGGTGGATCTTTGTCGAACTTCGTCCTGAAGTGTCGTTGCACTGTTATGACTGACTGATGTGAGTGCATTTCAAGCACGACATACACTTTCTCGGCTCCTGTCACCATTTTGTCTCACTGCGCTCTAGAGCACTCTGGCGGCAGAAACCTGAAGTGCGGCTTCAGCTGAACAAAACTTTGAGTTTTTCTACGTATCTGTAGTGTGTCGTGACCATATGTCAATGAATGGAGCTACAATGAATTTATGAAATCACTTCAATCATTTGTAATAGCCCTGTATAGAGAAGCAATAGAATTGCACAAACACCATAACAATTTTAATAGAAAAGAGGAAGTTTTAAAGTTGGACAAAATATGGATGTCGACATTGCGCCAGCAGAATGACAATTGATTACTCTTAATCGAGGATGATGCCACCTTCCAAAGATAGGCATACCGTCGGCATTACTTGACAGGTGGTGGTGCCCTCCGTGCCTCTATAAATGCGAGTGCGCCTGGAGCCTCAGTGGCAGTAGCCGGACGACCTCAGTAGATGTCTCCTGCAGATGGAGACGAAACGTCAGGTGGAAATTTTATACATTGACCACGGCCTCTCAGCCCGGAAGTTTCAACTGAAGACCGTGATACTCTTGCACGAGAGGTAAAGTGTGAGGAGACAGGGCATCTGTTAAGTACTGTTGTGCAGTCAGTTCCCTCAGTCCTATCAGCTGTTACCTGAAGTCGTAACAGATGGGTCCCTACACTGTGGCACTAAGAGTAACGTGGGAAGAGCAGGACCTCTCCCCAGGTTACTACACATTGGTGTAATGGAGAACAGAGATTCATTGCCGATCACAGAGCAGACTTCATTCATCGAGAATCTGTTCTTCGGTCACGCCGTGACTCCAAATGCAGCTTATTCTGTACCGGTATTAATGACAACCTACACACGAGACTGTAATTCCCCAGTCCGGATGCTAATCTCCAACGAATTGTATGGATAACACAGAATGTTGCAGGGAGCCCATTCCGTGCTCTCAGATAGCAGATAAAAGTGTGAAGGGGTTATGATGTGCTCAGTTCACAATAAAGTAGTAGTCTCTTCTGGTGGTCAGAAGTGGTAAACTGGAACCTCGATAGCAAACATTCCTGCTATCAAGATCCACGTAGTCAGTCAGGCTACTGTTAAATCGGAATGCCAGACAAATCTGGATATTACACGGTTCGACCAGCTGGCAGAGCAGATACCCGTGCTGAAGCCCCTTTCAGTATGTCAGTGCTGATAAGTCTCTCACGTTAGTGACATCAGTGTTTCCTTTTCGGTGGTCACTTGACGTGTGGTTCTGTTTGTGCCTCTTGTAGTAACCTATCTGGCCTGGTAACAACACTATTGCACTCTGTTGGCTATCCTACCTACATTAGACAATTAAATTGTAATCATTTACACAGTATGTAGATGTCTTCTGAGTGATTTACTCTTTTGTCATACAATGCACGATAATCGGGCAAATCGACTGTGATTGTAGTAAAGTAGAACAGTAGAGAAAGATAAATCTTGCAAAAATTTCATCTCATTACCAGTGCTTAATTACTATTTACGTTTAGAAGTGGAACGAGGGCGAGAAAATCCGATGCACATTCCTCCAGAACCTCAATACCTTCTCTCTCATTCGCTTCGCCTAGTTCTCCACAACCCGACGAGGCTCCTACGTCGATGTCGTCCTCCGCCTCATAAATGGCTGCATCAGTACCTCTGTCCGTACCGGCAATACCTCCGCGTCGACAGCTGGCACCCGTTCTGCACCGAGAAAAACCTTCCTTACAGCCTAGCCACCAATGGCCGTTGCATTTGTAGTGACGAGTAGTCCCTTTCCAGATATACTGAGGCCTTCACGGAACGAAATTAACCTCCCACCCTTGTACAGAAACGGATCTCCCCCCACCTCTCAAAGTCCTCCCAGCTGGTCACAGAGGTGCATTCCCCTCGTGACTCAGTATCGCCCGGGACTGGAGCAACCGACTAATATTCTCTGTCAGGGTTTAGACTACCTCTCATTGTGCCCTGAAATGAGGATTGTCTTACCCCCTATGTCTCACCCCTCCCACCAAACCTACACAATATCCCTGTCCACCCCCAACACAGCCCCTACTCCAAACACCCAGCCTCATGGCTCATGTGTCTGTAATAGACCTAGATGCAAGACCTGTCCCATACATTCTCCCACCATCACCTTTTCTAATTCAGTCACAAGCATCACCTATCCCATCAAAGGCAGGGTCACCTGCGAAAGTAGTCATGTGAACTACACAATAAACTGCAACAATTGTGCTGCATTCAGTGTGGGCGAGAGAATCAATAAGCCCTCTGTTCACACAAATGGTCACTGACACCAAATTGTGGTCAAACAACTGGACTACCCAGTTGTTGAGTGTGCTGCCAAATGCCTCACTTCAGTGACCGCTTCACAGCCTGCACTGTCAGGATCCTTCATACCAATACCAGCTTTTCTTACTTTTGCAGGTGGGAACTCTCCCTGCAATATATCATACGTTCATACGAGCCTCCTGGTCTCGACCTTCGTTAGTCGCTGCCCTTCACCCACCAGTTTCCCTTTCCAGTTCCATCTACAGCAAAACACAGCCTTCTGTACCACAGTCATTTTACTTCTCTCCTTTTCCACCCCCACCGACCTTCCCTGCCTGCCCCCACCCCGAAGCCCTCCATCTAACTTCCAGAATGCACCTAGCTGCCCTACCCTGTCCCCACCTCGTCCTCGTATGCTCCCATGAGAGCAGCACTACACCTTCCCCCACCACTACCCTATTATCCCTCCCTGTCCCCACTCCAGCCTCCTCCTTATCCCCATCAGTCCGATTGCTTCTCCCATTGTGCGCAGTTACTTACAGTCTGGACTCGGCAGCTTGAGATTGTGCTATCGCCTGCGCTGTGTGTGTGTGTGTGTGTGTGTGTGTGTGTGTGTGTGTGTGTGTGCGTGCGTGCGTGCGCGCGTGTATACCTGTCCTTTTTTCCCCCTATGGTAAGTCTTTCCGCTCCCGGGATTGGAATGACTCCTTAACCTCTCCCTTAAAACCCACATCCTTTCGTCTTTCCCTCTCCTTTCCTCTTTCCTGATAAAGCAACTGTTGGTTGCGAAAGCTTGAATTGTGTGTGTGTGTGTGTGTGTGTGTGTGTGTGTGTGTGTGTGTGTGTGTGTGTGTGTCTGTCTATCAACATGCCAACGCTTTCGTTTGGTAAGTTACATCATCTTTGTTTTTAGATATATTTTTCCCACGTGGAATGTTTCCCTCTATTATATTCAGATCATTTATGTAGATTGAAAACAGCGGACCTACCACACTTCCCTGGGGCGCTCCAGATGATATCCTCACCTCCAATGAATTCACCATCGAGGACAACCTACTGGGTTCTATTACTTAAGAAGTCTTCGAGCCACTCACATATTTGGGAACCAATCCCATATGCTCATACCTTAGTTAGGAGTCTGCAGTGGGGCACCGAGTTAAATGCTTTCCGGAAGTCAAGGAATATGGCATCCGTCTGATACCCTTCATCCATGGTTCGCAAGATATCATGTTAAAAATGGGCAAGTTGCATTTCACAGGAGCGATGCTTTCTAAAGCCGTGCTGATGCATGGACAGCAACTTCTCTGTCTCAAGGAAATTCATTATATTCGAACTGAGAATATGTTCAAGAATCCTGCGACAAACCGATATTAAGGATATTGGTCTGTAATTTTGAGGATCCGTCCTTCTACCCTTCTTATATACAGGCGTCACCTGTGCTTTTTTCCAGTCGCTCGGGACTTTACATTGGGCAAGAGATTCGCGATAAATGCAAGCTAAATAAGGAGCCAATGCAGTAGAGTACTCTGTAAAACCGAATTGGAATCCCATCAGGACCTGGCGATTTATTTATTTTCAACCCATTCAGCTGCTTCACAACCCCAGGGATGTCTATCACTATGTCCTCCATACGGGAATCTGCACGAGTCTCAAACGGCGGTATGTTTGTACGATCCTCCTGTGTGAAAGAGTTATCAAATGCTAAATTTAAAATTTCAGCTTTCGTTTTGCTGTCTTCCGCTGCCAGGCCAGACTGATCAGTGAGTGACTGGATGGAAGCCTTCGACCCGCTTACTTGTCACCAGTACAAATCTTAGTGAATGTTAAAAAATAATAAATGCAAATGCCGTGTGACTAGGGCCTCCCGTCAGGTGGACCGGTCGCCTGGTGCAAGTCTTTTGAGTTGACGCAACTTCGGCGACTTGCGTGTCAATGGTGACGATGATGACAGCACAACACCCAGTCCCTGAGTGCTGAGTGAAGAAAATCTCCAACCCAGCCGGGAATTGAACACGGGCCCTTTAGTATGACATTCTGTCACACTGACCATTCAGCTGTCAGGGGTGGACTTAAAAAAAAAAGCCAATCCAGTATGCCCAAATGTATTGTGATTTATAAAAAAATCTACCAAATGAAAAGTGGTTTTGCATTTCAGCATATGAATCTCAGTGCTTTAGTAGCAAACTTAAAATGATATACGCCCAACTAGTTGAACAGCTCAAAACTATCTCGATGAAACATTTTGCTGTTCTGTCGTTGAATGTTGTCGCATTTGAATGTGAAAAGTAATGAAATTGAGGTTTTTCTACTAATTGTTGTTTATTATGTACGTGATTGTTAGTCCGTAATCCGGTCGACATCTTCAGTCCAATTAACCTTGCATAGTGGGTGTTGCGCTTATTATCTTGTGACGCTGCTGTTTGTTTTCTGTATTCCATTAGCGCCTGATATGTCTGTATTGCAACAATTGAGAAAGCACATCTGCCTAGTGAGCAGGAGACACTGGTTCAGATCCTGACCACAGTGCAAATTTTCGTTCTTCGGCTCATTATGCGTATTTATAGATTGACTTCCGAGTCTTGTAAAGTTCTCTGCAGCCATACGCTTTCATTTTGATCAAAGCACCTACGGCCAGGTCTGAGGCAGGATACCCCATTTCGTTTGACGGTGAGGTGTTATTTCGATACAGTTGGACAGCCTCTGCAATACTTCTCAAGTTTGGGGAATACTCAGTTGACTGAGGCATGAATAGAGATCTGAATTGAGGAGGGAGGCACATTAGGGTAGTCAATGCAGCTGTGCAAAGCTACTGTGTGAGGGTGGCATAGTGGTTAGCGCATATGCCTCGTCAACAGGACAACTGGGTTTGAATCGTGACCTTGGTACAAATTCTCATTCATTGCTTCAGTCTGCATATATAAATTAAAAACAATGCACAAATGTTAATTTTGTTTTATTTTCGTAATTAATACATAACTTTTGTCATTTTCCACAGGTTGATACTCGGTGCTAATACTGCTGTGAAATTGCCAGGGAAATAGATCCTACTGGAAAGGAGAATTTTTGGACTGTTGACATCTGAATGGTGACCAACCTGTGGTTTCTGATCAGCAGAAAGAAGACAGAACATGCCTCAATCATTGACAGCTGTGAAAAATATGGGTCAGTTCAACTCAAATTGAGCTGAAACTTACCACTGAAAAGTGTTACAAGAAGTGGGAGAAGTATTCTGGTATGTTTCACAAATTGTACACCTAAATGTTCTCAGATGAGAAAGTCATTTTCCAAAAGTGTTACATAAACTCGGTGGGTTAATGTAATGCAAGTCTGATGGTGTACTACTTGTACGCATGACAAGTGAGCAGGTGACGGTTTGAAAGTTTACTAGAAGTTTTGGCACGTTACTCGTGCACTCGACAGATAAGCAAGTGACATTTTCAAATTTTACTAGAAGTTTCACGGTGTTAAGCAAACAGTTATTTGTCGCAAACTGTAAATATTAACGAAATGGGCATCTGGATCAGGAATCTGTTCATCCAGATATTATTGTTTGCCAGATGGAGTTACCCACTAGTGTGTTGGTAATACAAAATTACTGAAGTGTAATAACATATATTGTACTCTCAGCATGAGGAGAAATTTTCCACGAATATTAACACGATACAGTTGTCTTCCAGTGTGATGGAACTGAAGAAATGAATGTTTTGGAAAGTACTTGCCTCAGATTTGTAGCCAGAGTAGTAATATACTTTGTGTAAAAGAGACTATTGAGGTTTGAGGTACAGTGTGGAGTCACTTTGAGTTGATTAGTGAAGTGGTATGGGATTCATGTTCGGAAGCAGTGGCATTTAGTTACCATCTAGTTTTAGGTTTTTGTTGGTTGAATCAATTGGGGCACAATGTCCATTGTTACCAATAAAAATGACTGTTTGCATTTGTTTATGGTTAATAAGTTAATGGTTTCAGTGTCTTGACCACTGTCAGACTTTTTGATAATACTTGGAGTTCATCCACAAAATAATTATGTCAAAGACATGATAGCATTACAAAAGTTAGATCTACATGGATATCACAGCCCCTGAGCAGTGAGATATTATGGCAGATTGCTATGTGTCATGCAATTCCAGCAGTATTTTGCAGCTGAACACACCAGCCGAATGCCGGACATAAAATAGCTGCAAATCTCTCCCACTGTGTCTTATATAACTGACGGGAAGCAATCTCCTTGGACATTATGCAGTGTAACAAATGAAAGGAGTTATAAAGTGTCATGTAAAAAGTAAAAACCCCTGCAGACAACATAGGATCCATAATAGCGCTGCAGGAAATACAAATGCATTCAGCAGTATACCAGTTGCTTTAGTGGTAGTTGTGGATGTTAAAATCAACTACGTATGTTGTGATTGTCAAGATACACACCCTGACGATGATTCCATTATCTAATGTGCAGGGAGGAGTGGTCTCCTTTCACATTCTTGAGCAGCTTGTTAATCAAAATTCTATATATACTGTGTTTATTGTACGAAATAGATTTTAATATTAGTTGTTTCATTTGTATGGATGGAATACTGTGGGATTGCAAGATCTGCAGACATCTATGTGAAACATAAAATTACAGTATTTTCAGTTTGTGATTGTGATTACACCAACTGCATTAATGTCACTGACATGAAATTAGTTTGAAACTAATGAAGATTCAGTAACATGAAATATTGTCCCTGAATTGTGTTCAGATTCGCTGAACTCCATTGTAGTGAGTGTTTTGTAACCATACAGTAAAACTGATTGTGGCGTGTCTGCCTGACTGACAAATCTTATTCAGGCTGTTAAAAGTAATGATGACTACATACTGAGAACTGTTATGAATTGGAAAAAAACTTTTCATTCCTGTTTTTTTAGTATGCATAATTTTTCAAACTTCCATTTTATGCAATATTTAACTTGGTTTTGCTTCAGCCATAAATGGTTAAGCATTTTTGTGATATCATTTTTACTTTGCTACCCAAAAGATTGTTCGGTAATCCAACTTTTTGATGTACAAATGAGGGTAGTCCATGTACTTGCTCTCACCGTATGGGCTCCTGTTGTTCACATGTCTGTTTTGAGGTCTGCAGTGTTGAATTTTGCTTTCAATGTATTGTTACAAAAAGAGGAAAAATATGAGAGCTTTCTCTTAAATGGTGCAAAGGGGATTTTTTACTTTATTATTAATTTATGTAGGTGGATTGATTTTCGCTAAAGGCAGAAACTGCCAAATCAACAGTCTCATTTGAAATTTATATGTTTGTGCCATTGTCTAACATAACCCTCATCCCCTCTTTGGAAATAGGCAGGAGTTGCTGTCATTTATTTTGTGAACAATTACACATATCGAAACATGGTTTTCAGCAAATATTATAGCATTGGGGCATGTATGTTTTTGATTGGTTAATGTTTTTAGTGCTGGTATTGACTGAAATAATGGTGTGTACATTTTTTAAATGGAACTGTATACTTTCTGTATCTGCATTCAATAGCTCTTGAGAAGACAGTTAGCGATAATAGTGTTTGTTGATGTTGAAGCCTGTCATAAAACAAATTCGAGAAATGTCCTAGACTGTGAGAGCGTGGTAGCTGGAAATGGCATTTGCAATGCACACACTGCCGAGCAGGCATCTCTGACCAGGCTGCTTAGTTTTATACTGTAAGGTAGGCCTGCATTATGAGAACAAAGCTTTATTTTCCCCTTGAATCACCTTAAGACTTCGATGCAGTTTCACCTACAAATTTTGTATTTGGAAATAAGACACAGGCTAGAATCTAGCATATCGCAAAGGGCTTAGGAAAACTGTGTATTTCACATTTGTGTATACTCCCAAATTTACGCGAGCTGAAACAGAGGAATTGATTGATCGTTCTTCAAAAATAGGGGGGTGTGTGTTCGAATGTTGATAATACATTCTTTGATGACAGTCTGGAATACCATCAATTCCTGAAGACATTTTTCTGAAGGTTTTTGCTATGTGAATGATTTGAGTATGTAGCATAGAGATAGAGAGGAAGCAAGAATTTGCTTTGTAATAAATGAAAAGCACCAGTTTGATTTTGTTCTACAATATTACTTTTATTTTGTTAACCGGTTTTCAGCTTACAAGGCCATTTTCATACAGTTAAAGTAGTATTGTAGAACAAAAGGAAACTGGTGCTTTTTATTTAATATGTTGTTGTTCTACCAAGAACCTAAGGAAAATTCTGTTAACAATTTGCTTTGTTTTGTTGGTTGATTGAGCACTCTCTTATTATTAACTATGAGATTCAGGGTGGTGATTTCCTTATTACTATTTTCTTCCTGCTTTATTACTATCCAGATTGCTTCGCTTTTATTTTCTGACTGATATAAACTTACCATTGGCCATTATTTTTGCCTGGCGTATGACTTTTCTATACACCTGAATATATTTTGTAGTAAAACTGTTAAGGAGAAGGAATATGCTATGGTGTGGTTTTTTGGTAACAGAGCAATTTCTTTATTGTTGCTTGTTAGTTTTATGCCTCGTTTCCCATAATTTTGCTTTTAGATTTGTGTTCTTTACCCCCGATGTTCTGAGAGAAAAATGCTTTTTCAAAATCATAGTTGAAAATGTCAGACAACTTTTCAAACTTCTTGTTGGTGTTGTGCACCTGAGAAACTTCTTCCCACCTTTCTCTTGATAATAAGTGACTAAATGTGTCTAAGGTCTTTGTGTAGAATCTTCTTGTAGTCACAGATCTCTTCTGGTTTTGGTTGGGTACTAAACAACCTGATCACTAAAATTTGTATTTACATGTTTCGTTGTGCAGAGCCTGTTAACAAATATTTGGTCCACAGCAGTGGCAGTTGTTTTAAATTGAAAGTATGTGTTAGGCCGAGCAACAGTTCTTTTCTCTTGTGCGTTGCAAGAAAGTCAATGTTGAAATCTCCACACAGTACTATTGATAAATGCCTCAAAGGTTTCAGGTGGGAGGGGAGGGGGAATGGATTTGAGGTGTTTTAAGAAGTGGTTTGTGTCTTTGATGTAGGATGGGAGTCTACGGGTGATAGGTTGGGGGTGTTGGTCTACCAGAGCTGAGATACGTTCTGTTGGGGCTTTGAAGCCTGTCACAATGGGACGGTGAAATATGCTCACTATTTTTATATACTTGAATTTAGCATATTTCGTGACAGTACTCACTTTTCTGTGGATGTTTATAAGATGATATTTGACTTTTTTGTGTTGACTTCAGTCTTCTAGTGAAAGTATGATTCCATAAAGCTGTTTCGTCGGCTGTGGAAATGTCCTGGTTCAATGTGTTTGCCTCATTTTTTGGTGCTTCAAATATCATTTTTCCGAATGTGCTTCCTTCTTGATGTTTATATAAAAAGGTAGTAGAATAACTCACTTTTGCTGGTCACTTGCAAATTATTATAACGGGGACCTGTACATTGTTCCATCGTCACACACACAGTGTTCACTGCCGACTGGCTACGGTCAAAGACGACTCCAGTGTCAAAGCCATTTCACACAACACACAAGCTTCCACTTGTAACCAGTCTCTTTGATATTATTCGTCACATCTATTAATATTAATCAACATGCTGTCACTCTCGAACATATAAGCAAATTAGCATAAAATAAGGCAAATCACAATTCACAAAAAATATTCTGACAAAATATAAGAAAACATTTACAACCTCCCTAATTAGATTTGGTGTCGACAAATCCGGTAGAAAATAACACTTCTCCCAGATCCATTACAATAAACAGGATGGTTCTCTTTGTTGAATTTGGGTAATAGGTAGAAAGTAGGGGTACGTGGCTCAGGTGGAGTAAGTCTGTGGAAGCCGTTGTGAGGCCTTGTGAGGGACCTTGGATTTTTAGGATTTTCTGCAGCTCAGTCTGAATGGAGGGAATCAGATCCTGGGTAACGGCTTTGTGGGTTGAGGTGTCAGAGTTGACGCAGTCCTTCTGCCACATACTCCACTTGGTCAAGTACCACAGTTGTGGAGCCTTTATCTGCCGGGAGGATGACAATAGAGCGGTCTGTTTTCAGCTCCTTAATGGCACGGGATTCAGCTGGGGTGATGTTGGGGGTTGTCGGGATATTATGTTCTGAACTCTAATATCAATCCCTTCCAAAACACACTCTTCAATTTTTGCAGCTTTTGCTTCGTAGGGCTCAGGTGTGTTGTCACTCACTGGGGTCACAAATCACAGGCGTAAGCTGAAATTATTGCCATCCAGTGGTATGGCTTCAGTTTAATAAATGTATAACTAGTACCATCTAGTGGTATGATTCAGAATTATTACAGAAAGCACAGGACTACAGAAGAGTGCTACGTTATGTCTAAAACACTGTGACAGGTGTTCGTCATTGTACCCCAATACACGGAGTTGCTATGACAGCAAAAGGTTTAGTTTACACAAATGTCATAATAATATCATTACATAATAGAAGTACAAAATTAATTTTTGTTAAAAAGAAATTGATCATCCGGAGGGAATAGTTACATGCATTGGCTACGTATTATGTTGCAAAAATCAGTTCATGATGATCTTTGGGTACGTTTCCAGTTTCGTGTTTGTGCAGCAGTGACCGTGTGTACGCTGGGGCTCTCAAGTGGCACTGCACTGCATCTTCTCCGCGTCGCAGCTCGTCGACCAGCCACGGCTGCGATGACCACCCCCGTGTAGGTAATATGCAGTTGTGAAAGGCTGCATCGATGACCTTTTGTGTTATGTGACCACATATGACCACAAACCCGCTGTACTTCATTACCCTATTGTGATACTGTAATACAATTATGTTCTGAATCTGGTAGCACTGTTTGTCTCTAGGTAATGAGACATTTCTAAGTCCATATTTACGTCATGCAGTGTCATCGAATTGGATCACGTGCCGACGCAAACGGGGACACGTGGCAGTAGCACGCGTGCGCCCACTCACACTGTGCAATGTAGCGCTTGGACGTGGAGCCACGGTCCTAGCGCACCCCTTACGCGCTTTGTTCAAACACTGTGATGCTACGTTGTTATACTGTGACACGTGTACTCCACCTAACTTAGTAAGTAAAGAAACAACGAAAGTGGTTGTATTTCACCAGCGATATTGATACCTCCACTTATGCTACACCTCTCGTGTCACCTCACAGTGGCAGACTAGTCAAGCTCAATAGGGTCTTCTACCCCACTATTTTTCCAAGCCCGTTTCCCTCAGCAGTGGTTTCACTAGATAGTAGATAGAGACTGCGAGAATCACGTTAGTCCATTCGTGCACATCACTAATTAGGTGATCGGACATTTTCGTACATAGTGTCGCAGTCGAGACTGAAATTGTGTGGTCTGTTTCTGGGAGGCCAGTTAAGCCCCTCAGCACATCCCTAATGATGTTGACAGCAGTTTCAGCAAGCTTTCACTCCACAAGTCCCATGCACGAACCAGATAAACTTCTGTTCTCAGGCTAATCCACGTTTGAAGCAGGGCAAATGTACACACACACCTGGTCTGCACTCTAGTCTGGCATTCGACGCTTTTGGTTGTGCCGGGGCAGTAACCCAGGGTCTTCCCCTTACATTGGGCAGCAAGTGGGCTAGCCTCAAGTAGCTCCATAAACGTCATAGGATGGCCTGAGGATGGTACTGTGTACTGAGATTGGTAGCCAATAGGCAAAATAAGTACAGTGGAATCCTGTTTTTACAATTTCCAAGGGTCTTTTAAAAATGGTGTAAAATGTTAAATGTCAGAAATAACATTTGAATCCTAAAAGTTTCATGTATGATCCCCTTCTTTATAACTATGTAATACGCATCAAGCAATCACTCCATTCTTGGAAATCACCTGTTTAGGAAAAACTTCATTGAGAACATTAATGCTCACGTGGACTGTGTGACTTGTTGCTCCATCTTGTTGAAATAATGTTTCATCATTCACTGCATATTGATGAAGCTGAGATATGAAGAACGTGCTTAACATTGTTGAATAGCGCCCGGCATTCACGGTAACAGATTACCCTCTTTTGTTCTAAAAAAAAATAAGGGCCTCTTATTCCCTATGAGAACATCGCATGCCAGACTGTTACCTTTGTTGAGTGCAGGGGTTTTTCATGGAGCTCGTGAGGGTTCTGATCACTCCAATCTCAAAAGTTCTGTTTGTTCACATATCCATTGGGCACGAGAATGAAAAACTGTCATTTTTTAATCTTTAGGCAGCTTGAAAGAAAATGGGGAAATAAATGCTTCTAAAACGACAGTAAGCTTAGCTCGTCTGCAAAGCAGTGGAACAGTGGAATATTAGTTACAAAAGTTAGATGAAAATTCAAAGTATCACAATCTATTGAACAATAAAAGACAAATAGAATAGACACCGCAAGGAGGGGCTCCACATTCTAGGTTTGACAAAAAAATGAAACTTTCAGCTACGTACCCTTGTAAAGAATAGCATTGTAGAAAACCTTTTGTAAGGTAAACTCGATGAATTCATTCGAAAGGTAAAACAAAATCATTGTCAATAAAAGAGATCTAAAAGTGAAATACAGTACAATACAAAAATTCTGCAACAAAGCTGAATAATGCAAGTAGCTTAATATCATCAAATGACAAATACTTATGCAATACAAATAGGTATGGACTTGTGCGATTTTTCTCCTAAAACTATTAACGGTTACTTACAACCACTTAACATGTATACTGTACATAATGCTCACAGTACATTGTGACTCAAAACCTATGGAATAAATGACTTAATGAATGAATGTGAATGAATGAATGGAAAGTATGAAAATTAGACTTAATTTATGACAGGCAAGATGACGATGATGATGATGATGAAGAAGAAGAAGAAGAAGAAGAAGAAGAAGAAGAAGAAGAAGAAGGGGGGGGGAGAAGAGAGAGAGAGAGAGAGAGAGAGAGAGAGAGAGAGAGAGAGAGAGAGAGAGAGTAGTGGAGTTTGGGGGCCTGACTGGCTTATCGCAAGATGACAGTTGTGCCAGTCCACATGTTTGCGACGTGCGGTCTCTGCACTTAACTCCTGTGACAGCTGTAAAAAGGAAAGGCAGGCCTAGAGAAGCCGCCGAGACTAAATGGGCTGCCGCCCAAGAGAGCAGGAGAGGAGAGCGTCTGGTCGGGTCGGAAGCTGCCAGCAGAAGAGAGCAGATGGTGTGTCCGCTCCCGGCGGCTGGCCACAGTTCCACCCCCACTTGACCGCCTCCAATCCTCCCTACTGGTCGGCCAAATCATAGACGTGCAGGTCTGTAGCATTACCTTGTCAGCAGCACATGAGTGTAGCTGCTGATGACTCAACACGAGTCAAAAGGCACTGGCAAACATAAAGTGAAAAATAAAAATCAAATTTTATACTATTCAATCCATTCAGTAACGGCCCCCACTGTACAGTTAAGTCAACTCTGTCGAAAATTTGTCATCGGGAGTGAGGGCTTGTAGCAGTTGCGAGAGAAGGTTTTCAGCTTAAGTCATTTCCTTAAGATCTTCCCAACAGTCATTTGTGGTACATTCAGTGCTCTGCTTGCTCTGTTAGACTCGGTAGGCTACGTGCAGAACTCTCCAGCACACGGCCAACTGTTTCTCTACTCGTTGCAGGCTGACCTGTGGATTTCCCCTTGGAGAGCCATTCTGAGGCTTTGAACTGCACATACCGTCACTGAATGGAGTTAGCAGTTGGTGATCTTTGTTGAACTTCGTTCTAAAGTGTTGTTACACTGTTACAGCAGACTTATGTGAATACATTTTGAGCACAATATATACTTCAACAGTTCCTAACTGCTTACTGCGGTGTTCTTGTAGCACAAATCTGAAGTGTGTCTGCAACAGTACAAAATATGGAGTTTCTTTTCTTTGAGTGATGTCTTTTGTGACAATATCTCAGTTAGCATAGCTACAGTGAATTTATGAAATTGCTTTGGTCCTTTATAATAATGTTGTAGTTAGTCAGTACCTCGCATGATACGGTTAAAACAACATACAATCTTGGGCCATGTGATTGAAACATATGTCCTTCTATTTTGTCCCTGGGTCATACTTCATCTTGAGTGCCAAAGCTATTGCATTATGCTGCCATCAGAAGTTATAGCAGTAGCTTTAAAGCATCTCTTAAGCAAATGAACCATCTGATTAATGACAGTTACGCAACATTTGTTTTTTTCTTTTTCCTTCCTCGATCACTTTATTCGGTGGTGCTTTTGTATTGAAATTAATTTTTCCTCCTCTCACATAGTTAGATTAGCATTTGTAGCAGCTGCCATTATTCACCATTGCTGTTGCTAATGTGTAAAAACTATTCAAATAAGTGTAATGTTAAAGTTTCTGTCTTAGCATAAAATGTAAACAGACAGTGTTATGCCCAAAGTTGCATAATGCAGTTCGATGTTAGGAACATGGGCAGCACACTATTGTCATTTTATAGATATCTGTACTTCAGGGTCCAACTAAAACTGATGGGGGGGGGGGGGGAGGGGGGAGGGGGGAATGTGAAAATTACACAGTGAAAGCATCCGGGCTGTACGGGGGATATTGCAGTGTTTCCAAACCAAATTGCTGAAGCGTAACCTTCGTCTGATTGGCACTGTGAGAGCGAGTATTACAGGATTATTCCATCCAACAGCATTTCTGAGCTTTATGGTGCATCACAGTTTTTGTTAAGTGTTTTTATAGCGCTGCGCATTGTTGTCCTACACTATAGGAACTCTACAAGGAGCATGTCGCTGCAGTTAGAGGATGTGGTCATTGTGGCTGTACCAGAACTTGTGTGAACAGCTTTGGATTTCTTTGGTGAGGGAGATGTGGGATGTTTCAACTGTTGGCTTTGCCATTTCCCCTCGGGCTTTCTGTTATAGTTCGAAGTGTGTCCGGATACTGTTGACTGCTTGCTATGAAATTGTAAATTGGTTGTGTCAAGAGGTCCTGTTTGCCTGGATTCAAAAATAATTTTATTTCTCTTTCTTCCTGTGTTCCATTTGTGTTGAGCTAAATTTTTCAGTTTGAGTTTTGAATGTCTGCAAAATGATAAAATGAATTTTGGTATTCCTGAAAGGAGGATCATTTATAATAATTCAGGTTTCTCACACAAATACTTGATACGATTTTGTTTTTCAGAATTGTCACCTATACGGAACACGTAGGACTCCCAATGATACACAAATTGGTAGTACGGACATTAACAAGACCTGCTGTGTTGTACATAGGTATAGACGACATGGATGTGTCCTGAATTTGTTAGTTTTAAACATGGCTGTTCCTCATCGACCATATACAATTTTCAGGCATAGGAATTATACAGCCAACTGGTTATAAATAATAGTTTAGTACAATGGGCCTTGATTTAGACACCCACTAAGGTGTCATCAGAATGAACTTCTGAGAAATTTTAAAATTTCATAGCAAGAAAGCAATGGTCAGAATTCAGAGCACCTTTGTTAAAGTCAAAAATAAAATAAAATGCATTGCAGCCTTGTCACGTATGCCTAGGTAGGAATAACATCTGAATTTGTTCCTGGTTTAGCGAGGTGCAAGGAGTAAGTTTCCTTTCTTGTTTCTTTCAACAGTTGTTTGTGTATAATACGTGAAGTTTTTTAAATTAGCTTCACATAACTTTTTACTTTAATTCTTTGATGAACACATGATTTGTCCAAACTGGTCAGTGCTAATGCAATAGTATTCATACAGTTCTGGCTATCTAGAGGGGTTGCCTTGTCAGAGATAAATCTGAGAGTTTTGAGTATCACATGTCTTGTCATTTTTTTTTAAAAGTTTGTGGCTAGGCCAAGTAATGTATTTGTGTGTTTGATGAGCTTTGTATAAAGCAAAAAAATTAGATAAAATGCTTCTAATATAGTAAACATTAGCCACTACAGTCGTGTCTGCTTGATGGTCTTCCAGTTTGTTTTTTGTCGGTTGTGAAGTTTCTTCTTAATCTTCTCCCTCTCCCCTCCCCATTCCCCATCAGAGAGAGAACAGTCGTTGTGACTAATGAGCGATCTAGGTGCTTATTGACTAGATGGATGAATAGGGCCTGTCTGTCCAGTTACCTAATGTGGAAATGGCAAACTGAATATTTTGAAGGCATTGTGGAACTTGATGAGGAAATATATGAACAACAGTAATCTTTAATGCTTATCTGAGCAAAAAGTGAATGTGTTCTCACAGTCTTTAGCGGCAACATGTCTAAATAAAATCTTCTGTTTTCAAGCCGTGTCATTTTGAATAATGCGGCCAAGTATGAACTCGAGCAGAGCCAGAGTGAATACTAAAAGTCCAGGCCGCTGGCCTGACGTAAGCGGATGTTGCTCTCGGATGGTCATCTGATGTGAACTGAACTTTTTTTTAGAACACCGCTGCCTCTGCCTGTGTACCTCTTTAACATTGAAGCTTCGAGCCACTGCGCTGCAAGGCCTCGTGTGATCATTCGTGGTCACCACCAACGCGCTGCCGGTCTTGCGACTTCTCCGTGTGGGCTCACGTGATACCTCGTGAGGCTGTGTAACATTTCTGGCTAGCACCCAGACAGACACCTTTCCTGTGGCGTCTCCTCTGTACCCTGGGTACTTTCTAGAAAACTTACTTGTTCCAGCTTCTATTTTCATTTTGCTTTCAGACACTGCATTTTTAAACATGCAGCACAGTCACTAGATAAAATTGCTTCCTTTGACATTTTTTAAAAATGGTTTTGAAGAAAATGTTATCTTTTTGATTTGGATGATTCGTATAATGTTAGTCAACATTGTTGTCATAAACATTAGCATTTCTAAAAAAAAAATTATTTGCATGTGGTCCTTCTAGCCTTTCTCCGAAACATGCTTTAAGACATAATCTACAAAAAATATACAGGGTGTTTCACGACACTTCTAAAGGTTGTAGAGGTGACTTAGAAGATAAAGTTTTAGATAGAAATGCATATCTGGAAACGGTTCGTTTCAGTGTTACAGGGAAAACAAGATGTACAGATTTCACTCATTTTTACTGTGATATTACAACAGTTGTTAGATATGACGACTGACAAGTTTGGTGCAGTAAGTTCGCACAAACTTTGTCCGACTTGTGGTGTACAGTTAATCACCTCTCCTGCAGCCACAATCCGTGCAACCAGATGATTAGAGGTCTCATAAGAGACTCTTTGTGTGGCCTCATGAGAAAAAAATCCAAATGTGTTAAATTTGGGGATCTCTGTGGCCAATCGTATGATCCACCTCGACTGACCCACCTGTCACCGTAGGATGTGAACTGCAAAGTGTAGTGCTACACCATTGTGCTAGAACCACAATTTGTGCCGAATGTCCGATGGCACGTCATCTAAAAACTCCTCCGGCTGGCCATCACAGATACCTGCCAGACATTGATGCTGAAGGTGTGCTGAAATCTGTGTCAAAGTGGCTTCGGGGTTTTCTTGGTGCCAAATAATACTATTTCAGGCATTCAGAACACCTTCCCTGCTGAAGTGCACTTTTCTGGTGCACAAAATTCGTCTCAGAAACTGGGGAAAATTCTCACTATGGTGTAAAAACAATGTACAGAGATTGACACGTAACACAAAATGTGCCGGGTGCACGGCGTGTACCTTCTCAGGTTGATATGCGTGAAGTATGCAGAGCATTCCAGGCAGAGGAATGAGACGTGAGAGTCACATGCAGTGGCTCCAATATTCGTTGGCGGGTTCTCTTCAGCTCGATGTCAGATACGAAAGTGCCGCTGCCTTGGAGCACCACAGCTTGCTGTACAGCTTGTGAATTTCTCACTTTCCTGCAGCCATTGTTCTACACTGGCAAACATAGGCTGAGGCAGTCTCTCAATTTGGAAAGTACTTGTGGTTCAGACATCGGTTTCTCTTCCATTATAGCAAGCTTCACTGTACATTAACAACATATCGGTGTACCCTGCAAGTGTGTACTCGGTCATCCTATTACTGCAGCACTAGTCACCATAATGTCAACTGATGCATCACCAGGAAGCATGAAAACAAGGGAGGTGGAAACATAGGACATCTCGGGACATCACGTCATCGTACCATCCGTGAATGTAGGTAGCCTAGCACGACAGGCAAACTGCGTAATAAATACCTATTGCACAATTGAGTAGCTCTTGTACATGGAAATGATTTGTTTCTAGACATGGGTTCCTATATAAAATGTGATCTTCTAAGTCCTTTCTACAACCTCTAGAAGTATGTGACGTGAATTGTGAAACAACCTGTATAATTTTAGAAGCTAGCAGCTCCTTTGATGCATGTTAATATGCTAATGTATACACAGAAATCTTTATTTGTTAATAATTATCTTTTCATAAATGTTTTCTAAGAACACCATTTCATCCTCTAGATTATACCTCTCAGTTGTTGGGAAATTTACAGCTTATGTAATGAGCAAATTTGCCAACTGTGATTTGATGATGGTGTGGTATGAAAGTTCATGAAAATAGTTTACTGCGGGCTTTGGTACCGTTTGTCTCATCTGTGTATTCCTTTCTGACCCGTACTGGTGTCTGATGTTCCACTGCTTAATTTTCCAGGCTCAGATACTGTAAGCATCTCGAATGCCTCTTCTTTTTTCACCCAGGCATTTGTTTCATGTTCCAATGCTACAGTTCCAGGTTTCTGAAAAAAAATTGTGTGTCTCCACCCCATTGTGGTTGGCTCCACTTGTTTTGATAAGTGAACATGGGCTTGATGCCATGTGTTTCTCAGCTGACTCCTGCTTTTATACTCTAGCAGTTCTTTCATATTCCATTCCTATAGTTAAAAATTTAAAACGGGCATATATAAATGTAGCTGTATCCTCTTCCCTTTATTCCCATGCGTTACAAATTACTTTTATCATTGCAAAAATAGACTGAAAACACCGTACACTGTCGAGAAAAGGAATTAATTTAACTCCTTGTCTATTCATCCTGTTTCGTTAACAAAACATCTGAAATTGGGCTGAGCATTCAGGTTACTCAGCAGTCATAGTTCTTCATTTCCGTCTCCAGTCACATGACTCGTTTCAGGGCACTTGTACCAGTCACTAGTTTACCTTTTACGGCACACTGCTTGAACAGCAGTTGGAGAATATACAAGGTGTCACACCTAACTCTGTCACTTCAGATATCTCTGGAACAATAGATATTCAAAAATGGTTTTCACCAGTATGAACATACAGAATGGGCTTAGGAAACCAAATACAACGCAAAATTTTAAAACGTAAACAATACTATTTTCAACACAAACTGGTGGTTTTTTAAATGGACACCCCATTCTTTCATATGCAGTCAATAGCATGAAAAATCACAAACATAATGGTGTTGGTTGCATCGCAACACGTCAATTACATCCCGATAAATTACGAAGCAAAATTGATACTCGAAATAAATGAACCACACAGCTAGCGCACATCCTGAGACTCAAATGTACAGCTCACACTGCCTGTGTCAGGGGAGCACACAATGGGAAGATATGCCCAATCCACAAAAATAATCAGGTATCACGTCCAACTCAAAGTTCCATTTTTCAAATTGTAAATATATGTTTATTGTAGCCAAATGATGATTAGAGCTACAATTAGAGATAACACACTTGAATCCAGTTTGCTAAACACATTTACTAGTGCCGTATCACCCACAAAAACTACCTTGTTGTGCATTTCATCCAGCATAGAAAGTACACCCACATCTTGACCAATGAAATTGTCATTTCAACATATGCTCGAAGTGCCTTCCGTTTGCATCAATACACATTTGCGGATAGGTGACGAGAGAGTGTTGCACAGATTGTAGTGTTGGCGTCAAGTTGGGGGACAGTGCTGGCCATCACACACTACCCCCCCCCCTCCCCCCCTCATCCATCTGTTTGGAAATGTCGCACCTAGAACATCTCTGGCGAATTTTGCATTGTGTGCGGTACATCCATCATGTTGGAACCACATTGATAGAAGAGTTTCCAATCCTAGAGTCTCCATCAGGAGCGATAATGTTTGTTGATGAAATTATGCGTATTGCTGTCCATTCAATGTTCCACAGTAAAAATAGGGACCCACAATACAGTTAGTAATGATACTGCACCAAACATTGACACTCCACATTCGTTGATGAGCAACTTGGCGAATCCAGTGGATTTTGCACAGATCAGTAGTGCATGTTCTGCGGATTCACATTACCATGATTTGTAAATGAAGCCTCGTCCCTAAACAACGTATGGCTTAGGAGTACTGGATTACCTTGCAACTGCTGAAGTGCTAAAAGACAAAGCGAGGATCGTGCGCTACAGCAGCCAGAACAGCAGTTTCGTTTCCATTGCCATTTGCTGGCATTGTACATCAATGTTTTGTGGTTGCCAATGGTTCGATGTGACGGACACCGCTGACCTGGGTAGTGTTCAGCATTGTGTCACTACTGCGGTTGCATTTCTGTGACATTCACCATAGATTAAAATATCTAGTTTTCTTTTATCACTGAAGGTCGACATATTGTCTAGATGACGGCAAATGTAACGAGCCACAAGAAAACAGGTTTTAACGTGGCAACGTACGTGAATTACATTACATTACAGTATGAGAGCAGTTCAGCAGACCAGATTAGGAGAAACTTGTGCACTGAAGGTAGAGCGTGCCGTGGTGATGTCGGTATGTTTACGGCAGGATACAGGCGACAGTGCAGGCAACCCCTGTTCTGAGCACAGTACTACATGGGATGCGTTGTCAGAAACTGTGACGCCATTGCTATCCTTTACAAGCCACATATTTCAGACCTTACGGGGTGCTACCACTAATTGTATCTCTAGTTGTCATTTCGCAACAATAAACATTATGCGCAGAACATCAATCATTCTGATACCGCACTATTTGACACATTATAAGAGGTTGACCGGTTCAAGTAAGGTACAGCTGAAGCAGGGGCTAAACTATCCCCCTTTAGGAGTGCCATCAATGAAATGTGGGCCAGTGATGTATTGTCTTATAATACCACACCATACATAAACACTCCACTGACATAGTACGTCGATCACATCACGATTACCGGCAGCGTGAGGTGCACGCTTGAGTCTCAGGACGTGCCCTAGCTGTGTGCTTCATTCATTTGAAGCGTCAACTTCGCTTTGCATTTTATCGGGATGTAATGGACGTATTGCAATGCAACCGACGCCATTATGTTTGTGGTTTTTCATGCTATTGATTGTATAAGATATAGTAGGGGGTGTCCATTTAAAAATATAAAAGTTTGTGTTGAAAATAGTATTTGTTTACATTTTAAAATTTTGCATAGTATTTGATTTCCTAAACGTCCCTGCCATATGTTCGTGCTCGTGAAAACTGTTTTTGAATATCTATTGTTCCAGAGATACTTGAGGTGACAGTTAGGTGAGACACCCTGTATAATGGGAATTGTGACCATACATCTGACAAAAATTACAAAAAATAGAGACCAGGCAACGGTGGCACAACAGAGTCACTGTTCACTGTTTCACCTCTGGACAGGAAGTCAGAGCACGGAAATGCCCATACTGTCCCAGAACACTGTGCACATCACTTTCTCCACCCACACAGCCTGTCTAAATTTTGCTTAATCTAGAGATCCACTGTGACCCCAATGCATTGACTGCAGCTCGGTTTCCAAAGTCGAGTGAGAAATAGACATCTCGTCACCCGTGACGATCGTTATGAATAAGTCGTCACTGTCATCACGATACAGCTGCAGAAATGACAGCGCTGCTCCGAAACGTTTTGTTTTGTGCTAGGGTGTCAAGTTACCCGGCACCTACCTGGCACACAATTTCTCGAACAGCAGGTGCTTAGTGACAGTTCTGTGCAGCAAGGATCGTGAGATCTGTGAAAAGTGGCTGCTGAACTCCGTAATCGCAAAACGGCGGTTCTTCAGGATGTGCTGCCGCATCAGCTTCTCCTGGTGATTATTGAGGAGACGTGGTTGCCCACTGCGTTCTTCAGCGTAAACTCTGATGACCTTCAGAAAAAAGCCTACACCAGCAGCATGCCGTCTGTTTGCGTGTGATATTCTGCTTGTAGAGTAGACAGAGTTAACGACAAATTTCTACGGTCACAATGTTTTGTACATTAAGGAACCTTATCACTGACCAAAACGCGCAGGAATTGGGAGAACGAATAAGACACCGCATTTCGGGACACTGCTGCCGCATTACTGGCACCAGACGGGACCCGTCCGACCAGTATTTGAGTGTCACGTCACAGATCTGTTGCACATGTGCAGATTTGCCACCTAAATATATCTGCTTTAAAGCATATAGCATCAGGAAATTTGAGGATTGTACCAAAAGTAAGGTTCCCATATTTTTTTACAAATGGAAAATTTAATTTATACATTGTTTAAAAGCTTAACTTTTGTCTGCTTTTCAGTAGTCTCCATTTTTTCAACACACTTTTGAAGACTGTGCTCCAGCTTCTGTATTCTCAAGTCGAAGTAGTCTCCCGCCCCCACACTGAGGAAGCGTGTGACCTCTGCTCAGACTTCGTCGCTCTTGGAGTGTCTGCCACAGTGTTGCTTTAGCTCAGGGAAGAGGTGATAATCGCCGAGGGCTAAGTCTGGGCTGCACGGGGGATGGGACATAACAGTCCATCCAAATTTCTTCGAAAGCTCCCGCATTTGATAAGCGATGTGTGGTCGTGCGTTGTCACGAAGCAGCACTACTCCTTCCTGTCAGCCCTTTCCGGCGATTTTCGATTGCTCGCAAATTCACAATATCTGTCGAGTTTACCGTCATCCCAGGTTGCGTGAAATCGATGAGGAGTACTCCCTTCTAATCCCAAAACACACCGTAACCTTTCCTCCAACTGTGTTTGTTTGAATTTCTTTGGTGGCGGTGATCCGGAGTGACGCCACTGACGATACGGTTGTTTTATTTTGGGGGTGTAATGAAACACCCACATATCATCTTTAGTGACGATACAGTCCAACTACTTCTCCTAGATGCCTCCGCCCCTTATTGAAGAAACTTTTGAGCACAGTTAAGGTGTTGCTCCTTGTGTCAGTCAGCCGGCAGTCAGTGAGCACACACCTTGCGATAACCAAACATTTCCGTTAAAGTTCTTTCAATTGTGCCGTGGAAAGCTTCAGGAATGCGTTCGACAAGTTCACGGACAGGACCATCCGATCTTTGGGAGCTCACTGTCGATCTTCTGGACAATCTCATCTGAAACTGGCGTCTTCCACTCTGTTCTTCATCGTGAACTTCTGCGCAACCCTCAGTGAAAGCTGGTCACCATTTGCGGGTGTGCTGAACAGCCGTGCACTCTTCACCGTAAACCTCAATCAGTTGCCGATGAATCTCCACGGGTGGTAACTTCCTCGTGTGGAGAAACTGGATTACTGCTCGAACCTCGACCTCGGCAGGAGTGGCGATCGGCACTTCCATCTCTGACAGTTGCCGAGCCGACCCTGAGTGACGTAGCGAATTGCGGAGGGGCGAACGATGTAGCGAATTGTCGACCGGTGAGCTCGAGAGTGGGGGAACCACTGCACACGGCACTGTTGTCGGATTCAGCCTTCCCTCGAGGCTGTAGCTCATTGGGAACCTTGCTTTTGGTACAACCCTCATACTTACTGCATGTACCTTGTACATTTGATTATACAGACGTGGAAGTTTACAGACCTTCAATATGCTCTCATCTGGCTGTACGGACATCATCTAGACTGTAGCTGAATTCATCCCACACTCGATGATGAATGTCTTGCTTCACTGAATTCACAGCTATAAGATTTTGTAGGTCATTCAAATCTGTGGATAGAGGTGACACACAAACTGCATCTTTCACAATTCCTCGCAAGAAAAATCACAAGCTGTGAGACTGGGAGTTCTTGGTGCCCAGGAGTGAAGCGCTAAGTCTTCATTCCCTGTGCAGCCTAATCATAGTTGAGATAAAGATTAATTTAGGAAATCTCAAACATTTATATACCATTGGGGTGGAGGTCTACCTGCTGGGAAAACTTATCTCTGGAATCTTCATTCATTTGGAGAACTAGGCAGTTTTGCAGCATTTTGAGATAATGTTACTCCAATAACTATATTGATGTCAAAAAGAAAATTCCATAAACCTTTGTCAGTACTACAAAACAGAAGACATGAACTTTGGAGTTCTCCTGATCATGTTCCAGTGCCATATGGGAATTTTGTGGATTCAATATCTTAACTTTGTGCCTGTTGACTCTCCCATTTGGGTGAAACACGGCTTCATCACTAAAAATTACACAAGACAAAAACAACGCATCTTCTTCCATATTTCAGAGCATAAGGTCACAAAATGCTACACACTTTGCCTTATCTTTTGCGCAAAGAGCCTGTACCAGTTGTAGGTGGTACGGTTTGCATGCTTTTGCAGATAGAGCCAGTTTTGTCAAATTGCTTATTCCAGTGATTAACGCTCTTCCTCGTCAGAAGTTCGATCTTAAACTTAGGCCAAAAAGCGTGCCATTCCACAGTCACAGACTCGGTTTTACTGAACTCGCGAAAGCAAAAAATCATTTTAAATAAGACACCTCACTTTGCAACTGACGTGGCATATGCTATGGGCAATGTAGTGCTGGTGTGCTTTAGTGGTAATACATGTAACTTTACAGCATCTTCATTCAAGTACGCTTGACAGACCTGAAGACAGTGTATAGTACTGGAAGTATAGTCAAATGAAATTGTGTAAATCTTTTTGAATCGCTGTGTAACTAGTAAGATCTATTTATACTGCATTAGTTTTTTTTGTGTTCCCAGAAACTACAAAAGGATCAGGTTGATAATTGATAGACAACAAACACTATGCAAGTTAACTAATAGTAGCACTTGCTTAGGACTGTCTGAAACAACTAAAGTTTCATTATAAACAAAATATAGCCAATTACCATGGATTCTGGCTCAGTAGGTACATCGTCTTGTTTCCTGTTCTCATACTCAGTTTTCTTGTGGTTCACGACTGCGGCTGTAAGCCCTCGATATGTGAACACTCTGTAGAAAATACAGGGTGGTTATAATTAAAGTGGTGGTGTTCGGAGTGCTGCAGTGCAGGGTGTGTACGTAACAGGATGCCGAAACGTCGTAGGTACGTTCATCAGTCAGTGCGCTAGCCGAGTGAGCTGAAGAAATAATAGTTCCACTTTCTGCCACCAGATGAATTATTCAGAATGTAGTGTGGGTGCAGGAAAAGGGGAGGAAAGATGGAACACACAGTAGTGGTAGTTCTGGCATGTTTATTAGAATATGCTCACAAATTACAACCTGGGTTAAGTATGGGCTCCCAACTGGGCAACACGCTGCATCTGTAACGTGGCACAGTCAACAATATTCGGTGTAATGAGATCGATATGTTGTCATACACTAACCTTCAGATTAGGAAGAGTACGAATACATCCCTGATACTCAATAGTTTTACGATATCCCCATCACCAGAAGTCAAGTGGATTTAGTTCAGGGGATCTGGAAAGCCCCCACATGTTGAAGTTGCACAGAGATGGTGTGGTCGTTACCGAACGTTTCTCGAAGCGAATCTTTCACCTGCAAGCGACGTGTGGTGTCGGTCCGTCTTGTGAGAAGGTAACAATGTGAGCCCAGTTGCATTCTTGCAAAGTTGGAATTGCATTGCACAAAGACCCTTACATTGTGTAGACGTCACTGTACACTAACAGACCCACGGGGTCTCATCTCCTTGAAGAAAAACATACTGAGAATGAAGGAGGTTGCGAAACCACACCACACCGTCACATAATTTGAGTGCAGTTTCTGCACAACACGTGATGGAGTAAAACCCCGTATGCCACAATTCTGTGCATTCACGGCACCCTGCAGAGTAAAATGTGCCTCGTGCATCCAAAAAATATTCTCCAGTCAAGTCATCCATTTCTGTGTGTACCAAAAATGACAGTCGCAGCACAGTGTTGTAGCCTATCTTGGGACTTCATTTTGTGCACATTCTGAATATTCTACGGATACCGTGTGAAATAAACTGGTAGATGTTATGAGCTGTTTACCAGGGGAAAGAGAATCCCTGTGACATTTATCAAGCACTGGCTGCAGAATTTGAGGCATGTGCTGCATGGTGGACTATAGCTGCAGCAACTGGCACAGGAGTGGGCCACCTACCTCTCCCCACTGCTCCACTTAGTTCACCAGTTTCTTTAATTTTAATGATTTGTGTTCTTTAGCCCCTCTATTGACACGGGGACTCTTCGCAGCTCTTCCTGTTGGTGGTATTCTTACAATGCTGAGCTGCTGTTGCTGCAGCGGTAGTATCTCGCTGTAGAGACGTAGCACTAATGCAGTCACAACTATTGTAATTTTGGAATGCCTCAGAAACATCACAAGTGTGTCTCCAATGACTAAACCTATGCAGTTCCCAGGACAGTGGGAACTGATAGCCGTTAATGGCGGCAACTGCCGTACACTGAACTTCACGATGTCGACTCCTCGAAAAACCGCAACAGAAAGGTGCTGGAGAGCTGCTCTCCGGGTTATTTAAAGACTCGGTCAGTGAGCTACAGTCCAACTCCACAGTACGCGATAAGTTCTTCGTAGGCGAGCTAACAGGGATGAGAGTTGGAACTGTTCCTGCTGTTCTAGCCGCCTGGAGCGGTAGAGTTCGCTCTGCCTCTCGTGTCGGGTGCCGTGAACGGACAAGAATTCTCAGAAGGCGGGAGGACCCTTCGTGTGTCCGCCACCGCATTGCTCCGACAACAATTTGAAATAGCGACCAGAACAGGCAAGCTAGATTTTGCCATCTTCGGTATTTTTGATAGTAATTAAGCGGGAATGCTAAAATTATCATGCCCCCCCTCTAACAGATGATCCTCTGTCAGAGGTTCCCAAACTTTTGTTTGTCACGCCCCCCTTCTACCGAAAAGAAAACTTCCATGCCCCCCCCCTAAAAGAATTTAGAGATTTTTATTAATTATCAAGAAACTATTGAAAAATTTGTGATGGTGACGTCATGTAACATGGTGGGCTGTTAACGTATCGAATCGCAATTATTACGTCATCAGTATAGTCTAATGATTATAAGCCACTCCTAAAGTAAAGAAAGTCCTTGGTAAACAAGGAAATATATTTGCGACCTTTGCAGATTAGTGGATGTGGGCCATTATTTTAAGTTGAGTGTAGCTTATTACTTTCACTCATTATCAAAAATAGCCACTCAGTGACGGTGCTAACGAACATCACTGATATGTACGCCTATAGCACTCCCCGTTGTCATTGCGCATAGGTTGGCATTTATGTCAACGACGACAGTTACCGAACGGCGACACGCCCATTTCTCAGAACCAGACAAAAAATAAAAAATAAGTTTTACGAAATAATTTTTCAGACTACACAGAACTTTAAAAAATATGAATAAAATGACTTCCTTACCTTGATTACATTCCCTTGCTGCACACCATTTCTTCACCAGTATACGATTTTGGGACTACTCTTCGCTTGCCATATCTAGGATAAACTTTCGCTGTGTCTTCATCCAGAAGAAATACTATTGTTAGTTGAAATAACATACCACACGTAACATCAGAATCCATAAGGATCACACGCAGTATTTATATTTAAATCAGATTCACTATGTTTATTTTATATAGTTTCTTCGAAATAGTTTTTTATAATTTTACAGTATTACGTACATGTAAGGATAATTACGAGAAAAATAACAAGTTCTCATATAATGTGACGTATTTATTATAAAAATATTATTTCCACACACATATGGTAAGAAACAAAGAAATAAATCAATGTGAAGGATGAGCTTCCATATTTTTTTACAAGATTTTGAATTCTCAGCTGAATAGTAGAAACTGCGCAACGTAAATCATTGGCAATACTGAGTTTGCTTCTAAGCTTATTTTTTATCGCCACTACCGCTGAAAATGCTCTTTCGCACAAATAAGTGCTTGAAAATGGTAAATACAGTTTCAGTGCTTGTTCTGCTGTGCTGGGATACACCGTGAGATATCTCAACCAAAGTAAAGGCTTATCTGTCTTCTCAAAGTCATACTTCGCTGCAGAATCATTTTTAATTTCTAAGACTTCCTCTTGTAGTCTGTCTAGCATCCACGTCAACGTGAAATGGATCCGTCACTAACCTATAATAAATTTTATCATCACAACTTTCAGAGAAGTATAGTTTGAATTCATCAATGAGGTGCTGCAAGTGGTTCGATATTTTACTCTTAGCATCAGTATCCTTAAAATCGTTGTGAAATCAGGCTTCTTCCAGGATTCCAAACAATCTGGGAAAGCAGGAATAATTGCAGGCTAAAATTTTACGTTTCCATAGTTGCAACTTAATTAGTTAATGCTTTGATGGCATCCCGATGAAAAATTATGTTCGACTCTCCACCTTGTAATTTCAAATTCAATGTGTTTAAAGATTCGAAAATATCTGACAGATAAGCCAGTGCAACATGAACACCGGGCTTTCTAAATTCCACATACAATTCAGTTTGTTATTTTCCAAAAACTGCATCACTTTGTCTCGAAGTTCAAATAATCTTCCTAGCATATTTCCTTTTGAGAGCCAGCGTACTTTTGTATGAAATAAGTGTTTTATACTCTGCTCCCAAGTCTTCACAAAGAGCCGTAAATAACCTGGAATTTAACGCACTCTTTTTAATAATTCATGATTTTGATGCACAATTTCAAGACATCATTGAGTTCCTTTGGAAGTGTCTTAGCTGCCAATGCTTGACGGTGTATTGCACAGTGGATAGCAGTAACACTAGGGTTTTTTTCTCTGACAATCTCCACGAATCCTGAGCGACATCCAAGCATTGATCGGGTGCCATCTGTGCATACGCCTATCAGTTTCTGCCATGATAACTCATTTTTACAAAAGAATTCAGAGACGGCTGCCATTATATGAATTGCTTTTGAAGTTGTCTTTAACTCTGTAGAAAACAGCAACTCTTCTTTAATTGCTTCATTTTCTATCCCTTTCAGGCCCAAATTATTCTCAGCCATGAAAAGAAATATCTATTCATTGTAATAGGTAAAAATGGGTATTAGAAACATAATGAATCCAACAAAATCACTGGAAACATTTTTATTTACATGTTACAGAATGTTCATTGTAATGGACAAAGAGTATCAACGGTTGTTACATCCTGCATTGTGGAACATTTTGAAACAATTCCTTCCTTTGATAAAACATAGATGAACATTACATTTCTCACAAAATACATGAGTTTTATTCTTACAACTAGGCATTTTACACCTTGAAGCTTCTGTATTACCGTGGTACTCAGGAAAATGTCCAGTAAGATCATTCCGAATCTCTGGTGCCGGACGAATCTCTGTTCTTGCTCTTTTTGCTTTTATGTCCTGTAAATCACTACTGGGTCTGCCATGTTTCACTTTGGTACTAGTGCCCATTTTTACAAGAGCCGCTCCTATTCTCATCTTAAAATGAAGCAAATCCATTGCGTCTTTCTCTCCCAGTGATTCAGTATTTCTTTTGTATTCCAACCAACTGTTCACACACGCTAAATCTACAGCGTGGAACAACATTCTCAATGTCCATTTTCTAGATTTAATAAAAATCCTATACATGCTAATTAACACGTTCGCTGCGGTCGCCAGTGCGAGCCGCTAACGCGCGAGGCGGACGCTTGTAAGCGCACGTGCGCTGAGAGCTGAAATCATAGCCCTGCGAAACCTGTAAGTTTGTGGCGAATAAACTAGATGCCGCCAGCTGATTCGTTTGGAGTTCGTACGCTGGCTACCAGAGGCGCAGCGTTCCACTCAGTCAAAACAGTTCGGGGCCAGCTGCCAGGAGCGCTGCAATCACTTCTCTTTGCAGCCGCACGGCCTTCTATGATTTTTATTTCGAGGAAATAACTTTACATAGTTACCGACTTAGCTCGCCACTGTATCGTTTCATAATTCTTATGGATGAATAAAACTTTGTTCTGCAAGGGAAGTCAGCAGTTGCAAGTTATAAGATACTGCTGGAATTTATATTTCGTAATCCATACCTGGCTGAATACAAATTATGAACACGCCTAAATTTTGATCGCAAGACTAATGTCTAGTTTTGCGACAAATTCATGTTGTGCACGAACGTAATATTGGCAACGAATATAACGTCTGCGGAAGAGGTGCTAGATATAGAAATACAAGTACACTTTAGCTGCATGCCGATCATGTGATAAATGCTGCCTGCTGTCTGTCGCTTATAAGCGTTACATGCATTTATTGCAAACAATTCTAACAAAGCCCCTTATTTATTTATTGTATTGCTAACTGGACAGAAAATGCAATTCACACAAGTGACAAATCCACTCCATTGAAAAAGAATTAGTCGGAAAACACCAAAAGATGTATAAAACGAAGAAAAAGAAACAGGACTCGTCTGCAATGTGGTGCTATGGAAACCCAATCACAAATATATACATATTTTAGAAATGACTGTATGTGTATGTATGTATGTACCACATCTCCTCCTACTGGACCGATTTCAACGAAACTTGGTACACATATTCCTATTATCGGAAAACTATCACTGTAGGGGTAAGAACCACATACGACACATACGTCAGGAGATATGACGTCATGAACAATGTAATTCGTCAAAAACGGCCGCATCATGTGACGATATTCCACATCTGCTCCTAAACTAGTACACCGATTGCAATCAAATTTGGTACAAATCTTCTCTAAGGTAATGAATCATTTGCTATGGTAGCAAAACCTACTTACGATATATAGTTCAGGAGATATGACGTCATAAACAATTCTGTTCGTGAATAACCGCAACATCAGGTTTGTGATTTCTATTTATTATGTCATTACTACTAAAGCTATTCGCGAAGAATTTTGCAGAGGATATGCATATATACCACTAAATGTAGCTTTGAAATTATATCATAGTATGACACGTAGTACAGGAGATATGACGTCAAAACTATGAAACGCACGAAAATCCGTCCCACTATGCATGTGGTTGTAATGTATTACGTCTGTAATACCAACTCCATTCGCAACGCATTTTGCAGTTTCCTAATATTCTTCCCGGGGAACATGGAAAATTATATTCTTGTGGGACACATAGTACAGGAAATATTATGTCATGAAGATTGACCTGTGTGAAAACGGAACTGAGATGAATGGAAAATAGATAGCGATAGAACAGGAGGCGATGGACAGAGAGAGAAGAAGCAGATGGACTAAAATAAGACAGGAATGAATACACACCCGGGCAACGCCGGGCACTGCAGCTAGTAACAAATACGTTTTCAAGGTGTAGAGGTGATGTTTGTATAGCAAACCACAAATACGTCCACATACGGTACTGTACAGAAACATCATATTCTGAGCAACCAATGTAACTATATTTACATGGCTATCAAATAAAACACTTTACAAATCAAACACAAACAGATCTTCCTCTGTAGATACGACGTCCCATTACATTATGGATGTGTAATTGTGCAGCAGTTCAAACAGAATCCAGGTTGGTTTGGAAACGTTATACACACGTATGGTGTATCCGTACGCTTGCCCCGTGCCGCGCACGTTTTACATCGCTTCCGCATAACTTGCTTCGTCCCTTCCGTTGCGTCCCTTCCGTTGCGTAAAGACACATGTGTGTCTTTACATTTGTTACGCACACCTTTTGTAACGTCCATTGGTGGAAGTAGTCCCTTTATTATTTGTATTCTATAATCATACAAAGTCATATTATGCCCTGAGTATTTATTATATAGGTAATGTGCATTGAACATTAGCATGTCAACTACATGGAAGAATAGTTTCTTTGGCCAGCGGATTGTCTTTCGTTCACATAAATAATAAGACATCTGGTCCTGCCTATCGGTCCCAGACATACAACTATTATATCTGATAATTGGCAGTGGTTTCGCGACTATTTGCTGGCGTGCATTCTGCACACGTTCCATTGTATTGGGGTATTCTGTGGAAATATAGGAGACCTCTCGTCTATCCTTCCATTTGCCGATCATTACCCCGTCCGAATATCGTGCTATGGTGTCCCCTTTCCCCAGCTTGGCGCATACCACGTCTTTAGGGGTATTTTTCCTATTTACCCTTAGTGTCCCGGTGCAATGTGTTTTTGCATTCAACAGGGTTTTAGCTAAGGCAAAGCTGTTGTAAAAATTGTCCATGTAAATGTGATGGCCAACATTCACCTTCTCTTCTAACAAATGCAATACTATCTTTTCAGCATGCCCTTTTCCCCCCATATCACCACGCATCCCCGTGTACACAGCGCATTTATTGATGAAGCCGTCTGGGTTATTTAGCATGTACAATTTGATGCCATACTTATTTCGTTTGTTTTTTATGTATTGTCTAAATGACAATCGTCCCCTCCAAAGAATCATTGATTCATCTAAAGAGAGATCCCTACCTGGATAATACACATTACACATTTTGTTGTTGAAATAATTCAATATAGGGCGTATCTTATACAGTCGATCATTTGGTTTCGGTTCTCCTGACTCTGGATTTTTTGCAAAATGCAATGCGCGTAAGATCAGCAAATATCTGTCTCTGCTCATACTCATCGTTATTCCTTTATTTTCGAACAGCGGATCCCTCTTCCAGTAGTCTTGTAGTCGGGCACATTTGACATTACCCATATGTAATGAAATCCCCAGGAAGACACGTATTTCTGCTATACTTACGGGTTTCCAATTACTAATTCTAGAGCCCTCTTGTGTATTTGCGCTCGCAAATATATTCCGTGCGTTATCATTTGTTTCGTCAACTATGAGCTGCAGTATGTCATCTGTAACCAGTAGCCTAAAGAAATCCATTGGCGTATTGCCAGCAGGCTTCATCAGCAAACATTCTGCTTTCGTAAACGGGTGATACTGCATCCCATGTGGTTCTTCATGCCACGTAACACCTGGTTTGCTTACCTCTGCGAGCGCTGGTTCTTTATCGTCGGCGATTTCCTCAGCATCGTCGCCCGTATCGTCCGATTCCGAACTGTCACGAAACATACGGGACAGTTCTGCTTCCACACTGTCATCACTGTGGTCTGTTTCTGCAGTCTCCAAATGCCAGTCACCCTCATCTGGTTCGTCCTCTCTGAACTCTACATCACTATCTTCTAACACACGTAGTAACTCATGGGCAGTATATTGGTCACTCTTCCTACACTTTTTCGCGTTCGAAGGCCCCGGTGTCGGTTCAGTCGCCGCCATTGCAAACAATGCACAACACAGACGACAAAAAACGAAAACACACAACTGCAGACAGGAACACGTTACGTGATATGTCGTTGGTTACTTGAACTAACACGAGTGCACAGCCGAACAAACTAAACTGAGAACTCTGCTAGTGAACGCGCCGCTTATATGCGTCAGCCGCAGCGAACATGTTGACGGCGTAGCGTAATGGTCAAGCGCATTGCTCACGAAACAGTCGACCTGGAATCAATCCCAGGTGCTTCCTAATTTTTTGCAATTGTTGTCATTCTTATTTTCCTTGGTTTCGTCAGATTGTTCAACTATTTACCGTAGAATTTAAATACATTCAAGTAGTATATTTATATAACTAGGCGAAAGGTTTAATGAAAATAAAGATTTTAACGATTCTTGTGATTACGTGCGCTACTTTTTATTCATTACGACAGTAGACGTTTTGCCATTTTTATGGTGACATATCATAGAAACATGTGAAACATATATGTTTCACTCTAGGCACATTTTATGAAGGCATTGTTTGAGCAGTTACATTTCTCTGCAACATGCTTCATTGGAAAGCACACTTAATTCAAGTTTTAAAACTAAGGTGTTTCCTCTAATAGTTTGGATGCAAACCAAGCGTACTAGATCATAGGGGTGTCCACAAGAGCACTGAATTGATGCAGCACGGTCGAATGTATTTTAATTGCATCTTCTCTTGATGATACCTCTCGCTGTTGTTGGAGTTATTCAGGGGCACTTTGTAATCTTTTAATTAGATTTTTGACTTGACGATAGAAATATACATCTACCGTAAATAACCGAACACTCTGAAGATACGGAGTAAAATAGAAATGAGAAAACAAAATCAGGACGGACCTGGGAATGATCCCAAGGCGCCTGTTTCGTGAGCAATGCGCTTGACCATGACTCTACGCCAATAACGACGAACAGAGCGCTAAATAGGGTATAGCCTCCTATAGTGCTATCGGAACAACTTTCGAGAGCATGTTCTCCTTTCCTATGGCCAACTCAGGCGAAATATTTCGGGCACGTTATGTGGAGTCCCACCTCTTTCTAGAAACAATTCGGACGAAATCGGCGTGTCCCAGTTGGCGACCTCCCCTAGTGAGAACTCAGCTAGCGAGCGCACCGCTTATAAGTGTTACCCGCACTGGCTTGCTGATCGCGGCAACGCTTATGAGCGTCAGCCGCACTGGCTTGTTGATCGCGGAAACGCTTATGAGCGTCAGCCGCTCTGGCGTGTTGATCGCGGAAACGCTTATAAGCGTCAGCCGCAGCGAACGTGTTAACATAACTATTTTGTCAATACCACCCATAGCACGGTTGTAACGACGTACAACTTCAGGCCGTGTGACAGAAACATAAGTCTTTCTTGATTTTTCCCAGTGCTGTACTTCATCTTGACTACCGAATCCTACAGAATTTGATGCCAGAACTACTGGTCTGTTGTCAAACCATTTATACATTCACTGCTTCATTCATGCTCACCACTTCTTCAGAAAAACCACGCCCTTTCTTTTTCAAATCCTTATCACTGGTGAAAGGTACATTTGGCATGCAACATACCGTATTTACTCGAATCTAAGCCGCACTCGAATCTAAGCCGCACCTGAAAAATTTGACTCGAAATAAAGGAAAAAAAAAAATTTCCCGAATCTAAGCCGCACCTGAAATTTGAGACTCGAAATTCAAGGGGAGAGAAAAGTTTTAGGCCGCACCCCCAAATCGAAACAAAGTTGGTGCATTGTAATATGAGACACAATTTAGGTCGAATGAATGACGATACAGCTACAGTAGTTTGGTTCCAGTCGTAAGCTTAGCAGTTAAGCTTTACCACGTAGCCATTGCTATGCGTCAGGCGCTCCGTCTGTATTTATACGGGTACCCTTCCTTTTTCACGTGCTTCGTCTGGTTTGAATCGATTGCTTATTTTGCTTTGATCTGATAAATGCCGTTTTCATTGTTATAGGTGTTTGCGTCACTCTTAAGCTGAAAATGCATTACTGCACTGTGTCATGCATTGTTTGTCACATTCTAATAGTGCGTGTTACGGCCTGTCGCGGCTCGCGGCATGTCTTGCTTTTGTGCACGCTACCGCCGCGTACAATAAAAAGAAGAGAGAGGAATCGTCTCATAAGCGAAATAATGACAAGACTGCTATTTGTTGTTACTTACACTGCTGCTTTCTTTGATAATGATCAACAAGAATCAAATAATAGACTGCGTATGATAGAACATGTTCTGAACGAGAGTTGGGCGAAAATTTTTCTCCGTTTGAAAATCTTTGCGGCCGCTTCTTTATTACATCAAATTCTACACAGAAATTAGAGTCATCTTAGATTTAAAAATCTAAGTCACTTGCCGTGCTTCATTTCTGGCTGTATCACTATTAGGCATAAGAATATTTCGAATATAAACATGAGACGATACGTATATTCTTCCGCGTTTGCTGTTGTCTCACTCTAGTTTCGTGGTTTATTAGGCAGACAGGATTTAAATGATATAGCAGCAAATACGAAAGAATACATGGTAAAATGTTTATATTCGAATTATTCTATGGTGAAGAGAATACTGTATGTGATTCAAATTTCATCAGGTTCCTATTAGCAACCATCTCTTCTCACAGATAGGAAAAAATTCAGAACGTAGAGTTGGCCATATTGACAAACATCCCAAACAGTCTTGCCAGTCAGATTTTGGTAGTACACTGAAATTGTGCTACATTCGAAGATGAACAATACGGAATTTGTATTTACTTCGTTGGATAATGTATGAAAATGCAGTGGTCGAAACTCGCGGCGGAGAAAAAAAACCTCGTCTTCCACTTTTTTTTAAAAAATTATTTACTGACGCAGAGATTTTGGCGCCAGTATTTATCTTTGTGCCTACAAAATTGCCTGCGTAGCGCTACATATATTCGATGGCAGAAGTTAGTTGTGGCGGCACGTACCAACATTTTTCAGAACTTCAGATTACTTTGCGCTCGATTCTAAGCCGCAGGCGGTTTTTTGGATTACGAAAACCGGAAAAAAAGTGCGGCTTAGATTCGAGTAAATACGGTAGTCTTGCTGTTCCTGCTGCATATATATTTTTTATTTTTAATATTTCTAGTAAGTTGAATGTTGTGAAAAAATTATCAAAATATAAATAAGAATGTTCCCTGTTAATTCTCTCAACAAGTTTTAGAACAATAGATGCCCCTAAACCAAACTTGTTTACAAAAGTGTTTGAGATTTCTGGAGTATCTCCTGGGTACAACAGAAAGTCGTAGCACAGACCACTTCTTCCACATAATAAACAGTTTTATACCCCAAGGTTTAGGCCTTTCATTACAATACTGCTTTACTCCTAAATGACCATTTGCTCGTCAACACACAATTCTTCCTCAATCTGTAGTTCCAAACATCTACATCTAAGACAATCGTAAATGGGTCTCACTTTGTAAAATTTGTCTTTGCAATTTTCTGGCCTTGCCAAATTGCCAACTACATGGAAATTTGATCTCAGTTGGAAAAATCTCTCGCTTGACATACTTTCCACAAAGAGATCTAAATGCAATGCTGAATCCCAATACATTCTAACTCGGGTATTTCAAGCATCCCATAATTATATGAAGTCCTAGGAAAGCCTTTATTTCCGTTACATTTGTCGCTGTAAATGTTTTCCCATGTTGCAATGCATACATGTTGGTTTTTTCAACCATATTTTCTAAGTAAGCATGAGAAATGTACTCTGAAAAATATTCAATGGGTGTCATATCACACTATGATGTCTGCCCTGAATACTGGTCTTCACCTATGGGTGTGCTTTGGAGTGTAGGCGATTTTCTTCTCCATCTAATATCATTTTTTTCAGTAAACACCCACTCAGATGGAATAATAGTCTTCAACATTTGAGTCCTGTGCATAAGTATGATTTTGGTCATCTTCTTCTGTGCTGCAGCTATCGTCCTCCAGTTGTTCCTCTTCGTAGTTTGTGACTACATCGGCACCTAAAAATGACAATGCAGTATAGCAACAACCAGGTCAAAATAGTCAGGTGAGATTGATAGTTTTATTATTACATACCAGGTCTAGTGCATTGTGGAATAGATTCTGCATCATCAGGGCCACTTTCATCATTTTCTGAGAGCTCTGAGTCAGAAACCTCACCTGACATCAGCAAATCTAGTATTTGGGAAACATCCTTCTCAATATGATAAAATTCTGAAAATCAATATGCCAGATGTAAGCAATTTCATGAACAGTGTTGAAACAAGACACAAATACCAAGTCTGAAGCAATAACATAAAGTACAACTACTGCAATATTGTACATTAATGCTTGGAATTTTATCTACTGAACCTTTGGTAACATAAAATAAATTAGTTTTGTCCCCTACGTTACAAAAAAAGGCGCAGTTGCATCACAGAAGTTATTTTCATATAGCAGAGATACATTTACAAGCACACAAGTAAAAACAACCATTGAGACTAAATGTCCATTTCAATGGACATAAGTTTTGTAACGTCGATAATACAGTGATTTTCCGAAGTGTGTATCTAATTTTGCTATAGAAAGTATCCAAAACCTTATTAAAACAAATAAAACTTAAAAACAAGGGGAACTCTAACCTTTAAACACGTAAAATTGGTCGAAATATGTACCCACCTTTTACATGCTTCCTCTGTGCGGCCATCTTGTCTCAAACAACATCCAAATACTTCGTGACTTCACCACTAGATGGCAGGGTCGCCCATCAGATTGAACCACAAGACTTCCATTGCAATGTACAAGCAATCCTAAAAACATCTGTGCTCTCAGATATGAGATATTACTCTCGAAAAGTAGTGTCCATTGAAATGGACAATGGGTGTAAGGGCTATATAGCGAATGAAAGCTAGCGGTTGGCAACAATTCGCAATGTCGGTACTCTCGTCTAACTGTATTGCGAAAAACTGCGATTGTTTGCCGTAACTAATTGATTTTGTACGTCTTCGGCCATATCATCAATCCGACGTTTCACAGTATTATCAGAAAGCGGTATTTGTGAAAGTTTTTGTTTACTTTCTGACCCAAGAACAATATCGGCAACTTTCAACAAACAGGGTTTGGCTAGTCTCTCTCCCATAATATGACTTTTCTTGGTCCTTGAAATAAGTAGCGATAACTCATGAGGCTTCCAGTACCTTATCTGATGCCTGAGTGAAGGATCCAGCAGTGTCCAACTTCATCCGTTTCAAATTATCACATTTTGCAGCAAAAAATTCCTTCAGCTTCTCTTTCAATGCACCATGCATTGCCCACAAATGGCGTTCCAGACAAGGTCTCATGAAATCATTGCTCAATACCTCATAGCAAATAACACATTGGGGCTGGTCAACACCATTTTTTTATATAGAAGCAAAACTGTATTTGATATAATCATTATATTTACGTTTTTTCACGGCACTCGTGGTGAAGTAAAAAGAAAACAAGAAGTTAACAGTATAATTTCACACTAACACTGATTTTACTGAGGCACAGCTGTGAAAGATTCAACACGATTTCAGCAAAATCCAATACATCAGATGTGTCGACAACTGCAAGCAACCAACTGAAATAAAGGAAAGCTACGGTCATCCGTTGGCACCTCAGATGACTGCCTGTGAGGAGTGGGGTGAAGAACGGGGAAGCCCAGCCGCAGTGCAGGTAGTCAGTGCACTGTCTGTCTGCGACCTGGTGGCTGAGCAGGGCTTCTTGCTGGGAAATGGGCTTTTCCCGGATTAGAGCGGAAACAGCCCACAGGCACCCTAAGAGAATTTGCTACCTGTTCTGCGGTGCTGTTCTGAGCAGTGCAGCCTGGGGTTTTATACGAAAATCGTTTTCGTGTCCCTATCTTTCATTACTTATAAACAAAACATTATAAGTTTTGAGATAACATCAATGAATTGGTTGTTAAATTTCACAGTAATTAAGTAAGGTCGTGGATACACCTCACACATCACTGGAAACTGTGCACAGTGCCAAGCAGTTATCTCTGTACTCGTACCAAAAGAAGCCATTGTCGCAGCAAAGAACGTACACTAATTTCAAACGAAATTATGCCGCATTTCAAAAAGGCAGAAGAAAAATAACTGTTTTGTCAGATAAGTAATCTGAATGAAAGAGCTGTAGTACTGACCGTTCGAAAAAGAAAAAAAACCTCACTAATGGACTCCACTGTCTACCTAGCTGGTTTATGTTTCATTGTTAGCACTCATGACAATGTTTCCAGAACGGCGTGAAGTACTCTGCTCAGAACGAACACTTGTACTAGTTTCGCATTCACATCACACGCATTTTTCTGGTGACAAAGGGCATAACCCTGGCATCCAAATTACGAACCCGCCAGTTCATTTGAAGCCAGTCTGTTAGTCACTGTAATCGCATCACACGGGGATCCACGGGTTGACAGGGTAATAAAATGGCATTTTTGCAGTTACGCAGTATAAGTGATTATTACTCTGATTTACATAGTAAAAACTTTGAGGTTCGCCGATGACATTGTAATTCTGTCAGAGACAGCAAAGGACTTGGAAGAGCAGTTGAACGGAATGGACAGTGTCTTGAAAGGAGGATATAAGATGAACATCAACAAAAGCAAAACGAGGATAATGGAATGTAGTCAGATTAAGTCGGGTGATGCTGAGGGAATTAGATTAGGAAATGAGACACTTAAAGTAGTAAAGGAGTTTTGCTATTTAGGGAGTAAAATAACCGATGAGGGTCGAAGTAGAGAGGATATAAAATGTAGACTGGCAATGGCAAGGAAAGCGTTTCTCAAGAAGAGAAATTTGTTAACATCGAATATAGATTTAGGTGTCAGGAAGTCGTTTCTGAAAGTATTTGTATGGAGTGTAGCCATGTATGGAAGTGAAACATGGACGGTAAATAGTTTGGACAAGAAGAGAATAGAAGCTTTTGAAATGTGGTGCTACAGAAGAATGCTGAAGATAAGGTGGGTAGATCACGTAACTAATGAGGAGGTATTGAATAGGATTGGGGAGAAGAGAAGTTTGTGGCACAACTTGACTAGAAGAAGGGATCGGTTGGTAGGACATGTTTTGAGGCATCAAGGGATCACAAATTTAGCATTGGAGGGCAGTGTGGAGGGTAAAAATTGTAGAGGGAGACCAAGAGATGAAGACACTAAGCAGATTCAGAAGGATGTAGGTTGCAGTAGATACTGGGAGATGAAGCTTGCACAGGATAGAGTAGCATGGAGAGCTGCATCAAACCAGTCTCAGGACTGAAGACCACAACAACAACAACATTACATAACCTACTACGGCTGAAAGTTATAACATAATTACGTTCAGTTCATGTGTACAAATGTACGGAATAGTTAATACCTGACTTTTCTGTTTTCCAATTGTCAGAAGTAAGTTGTTTACAAATCTGATATATTAGAATTAACGCATATCGCCTTTGTAAATTTGAGAGTTTCTGTGTGTGACATTCTAAACGTGATCTTCGAAAGCTGTATGTTCTAGGATAGGCTATTGAGATAGGATTGCGGTAAGTGGGATGCCAAACGATTGCATTTAGCACCATAATCTATCATTAATACCTGTACATTCATTTTTATTAAAATATCGATATTAAAAAGAAATATTAGGTTTATACCACTAAATCTATGTAGACATTACCTCGGTAGTGTCTGTTGACTTGGGAAAATAATTTAGTGATACTAATTCAATGACCAACTTCGATGAATTGTTGATTAATTATTAGGCTGGTTGGAGCTACTTATCAGTTTACTCGGAATCTGTGATCAGAGTTAGATGAATTATTATATTTTTCTCTCTGCCTTTGTGGTGAAGACTGGTCTGGACAGATGCAGTGCCCGTGCCACAGGCTTTTCAGTCACTGCATTACATTGTCATAAAGCAAGTCCTGGCTCGCGATGACGGCATCGAATAGAGATAGTCTATTGCAGCAACTGCTCATTATTTTGTTCCATTCATTTGCTTTCCTTCTCAATTAGTGCACAGTCTCAATCACAGGGAATGAAGGAATGGCCCACATTGGGAAAACATGAGTTGTTTTCTTGAAGAGATGGAGGGAGTGAACTAGTATGTACTGGAAAATAGACCACTGTATGATTTTTATTCTGTATAGAGCACCCATCACTCAAAAGAAGTGATCAACAGTGATGGCTTTGCCTTTGAAATACGAGGTGTGGCTAGAAAAAAACTGGACTGATGCTGGAAAAAATATTTATTTACAATTATTTACAATTTCATGTTATCTCCTTCAATGTACTCTCCTCCTCGGTCTCTACACCGCTCCATACGAATTTTCCAGTGTTCATAGCAATGCTGCAGATCATTTTCGGTAAGTCCATACATTACTTCCGTCGCTTTTTCTTTTACTGCTTCAACAGTCTCAAATCTAGTTCCTTTCAAAGCTGACTTGACTTTAGGGAAAAGAAAAAAGTCACAGGGGGCCAAATCAGGTTAGTAGGGTGGATGATCTAAGATGGGAATGTTGTGTTTTGCCAAAAACGTCTTCACTGACAACGCACTGTGAGCTGCGGCATTGTCTTGGTGAAGGATCCATGACTTTTTTTCTCCACAAATCGTTCCGTTTTCTCCGTACTCGCTCACGTAGGGTAGCCAGGACGCTAATGTAGTAATGCTGATTCACTGTTTGTCCCTCTGGTACCCAATCAATGTGCACAATCCCTTTGATGTCAAAAAAAAAAACAATCATCATTGCCTTGAATTTCGATTTTGACATTCGTGCTTTTTTTTTGTCGTGGAGAACCAGGAGTTTTCCAATGCATCGATTGGCGTTTAGTTTCGGGATCGTAAGTAAAAAACCACGATTCATCGCAAGTAATAACATTTTGTAAGAAGGTGGGATCACTTTCAATGTTTTCGAGGATGTCAGAACAAATCATTCTTCGGCGTTCCTTCTGTTCAATTGTGAGACACTTTGGAACCATTTTTGAACACACTTTGTTCATGTTGAAACTTTCATGAAGAATCTGCCTAACACTTTCCTTGTCAACTCCTGCTAACTCAGACACTGCTCTGATTGTTAAACGGCGATCTTGTCGTCAAAGTTTGCCGATTTTTTCAATGTTTGCATCAGTTTTTGCTGACAGTGGTCTGCCAGTGTGAGTGTCATCACTGGTGTCTTCGCGGCCATCTTTAAATCGTTTAAACCACTCAAACACTTGTGTTCGCGATAAACAATCATCGCCGTACACTTCTTGTAACATTACAAACGTTTCACTTGCAGATTTTCCTAGTTTGAAACAAAATTTGTTGTTAACACGCTGTTCTTTCTGTACACTCAACATTTTCCGACGCACAGACAAAACGTCAACTACTTAAAACAGACGCCACGGGCAGACTGAGTGCAGGAGGCAGATGAAACTCGAGCAGTAGGCGGAGCGAGAGTCACGTGACAGGCCACGCGACTTTCAGCCTTATTGCATTCGCTTTGTTTCACCAGTACTAGTCCGGTTTTTTTCTAGCCACACCTCGTTATGCAACAACATAGATGTGACTTGATTTGACCCTTCTTCCTACTATTTATGTGTAGGCCTAAATGTCTGTGGTAGAACTATCATCTGACAAATTCAAATAACTTACGGGTTTGCTGCCGGGTGACGTCGTCGGTCACCGCCAATATTTCGACAGGAGCACATCCTGCCATTCTCGAGGCACAACTGCGAGGAGGAAGCAATGTGCAAGGGAATTTAATAACTCAGTTCACAGAGGAGAAACAAGGAAGATATCACACACAAGTAACTGCAGAATCAACACACAACCAAAGGTAACCAACATCAGAAATATCGATAGTGACTATTAATCGACAGGTGAGGTAGCACTAATTTTGTCCCTCTGTTTTTTTGAGGAGAGACGGAGCCAGATTCTGAGCAGCATTTAAACAAAATCCATAATCTCTGTCTATAAGGTTGCTTGATAGTTTGATTTCAACAGCTTCATTACTAACACTATCCCAATAGCTGGACGTGCCAGACAGGATCCCAGTGTTGTTGTATTCCGTAGGATGGCCGGTGTCAAGGCAATGTTCTGCAATAGCGGTTTTGCTCAGCTTTGTAAGTGTGTGTGACACTTATGTTCAGTACACCAGTCTTCCACAGTCCTTATTGTCTGACAAATATGACATGCCACAACCGCAAGGAATAAGATAGACACCAGCCTTACGCAAACAGAGATCATCTTTTACGAATGCCAACAGGCCCTTAATCTTAGAAGGTGGTCGAAAAACACATTTTACATCATATTTCTGCTAAATACGGCCAATCCTGTTGGAAATGCTTCCGGCGTAAGGCAAAAAGGCCGTAGACTTAGGTGCCCCTTCGTTGCTATCATCACTCACCCGTTGTACAGAATGCTGATAGCGCAACACACATTTGATCTGCATCTCACTATAACCATTATGACGAAAGGTGACTTCGAGATGTGATAGCCCAGCTGCCAAACTTTCAGGGTCTGAGATAACGTGGGCCCTGTGAACCAAAGTACGAAGTACTCCTTCACGCTGAGCTGGATGGTGACATCTATCAGTTCGCAGATTAGTCAGTGTGAGTAGGCTTCCTATAAACAGAATGTCCCAACGTACCATCAGTTTTCCTTCTGACCAACACATCAAGGAAGGGAAGGCATCCATTCTTTTCCACCTCCATAGTGAACTGAATATTCGAGTGGATTGAATTCAGATGTTCTAAAAACCGGTTTAAATTCTCACTACCATGAGGCCAAACAACAAAAGTATCGTCTATATATCTGAAAAAACACGCAGGTTTCAAGGTCGCTGACTCCAATGCACATTCCTCAAAGTCCTCCATAAACAAATTGGCCACCATAGGCGACAACGGGCTTCCCATTGCAACTCCATCAGTTGGTTCGTAGTACTGACCATTGAATAAAAAGTGAAAGTCAGCACATGTCGAAACAAATTTGTTAACTCGACACCAAACTCAACCTCAATTAGCTGCAACGAATCAGAGGAATGTGAGTGAAAAGAGAAACCACATCAAAACTGACTAAAATATCAGTCATTCAAATGCAATCCCTGCAATCGATGTAAGAAATCTGCAGAGTTCTGAATGTGGAGTTCACGCCTACCTACTAGTGGGCTCAACAAACTAGCAAGATGTTTAGCTACACGATATGTCGGACGACCAATATTAGAAACAATAGGCCTCAACGAGACAGCCTCTTCATGGACCTTAGGGAGGCCATATAATCTAGGTGATACAGCACAGGAAGAATTAAGACTCTTAATAGTCTTCTGTGACAATGAAATTTTCTTCAGGAGGTTACTAGTCTTTCTCTCAACACCCTTAGTAGGGTCAGCATCGATTTTGCAATACGCTGGATCAGAAAGAAGATACTTCATCTTTTGAATGTAATTGTGCTTGTTCAACAAAACCGTGGCATTTCCCTTGTCCGCATGTAAAATAACAATATCAGGCTCCATTCCGAGTGAACGTAAAGCAGCCGCCTCAGCTGCGGTAATGTTACACTTGGGTGGACGGGCCCCAGTCAACACAGGAGTCAAATGTTTTCTCCGTGAGATTGATCACAGAATGTCAAGAATTAAAATTAGAATTGGACACAGAGCCAAAGAAATGTTCAAACTTCGCCAAATGACGAGCAGTTACAGACTGAAATTCCCAGTCAGTCTGTGACCAAGAGGCAGCATCCACCCAATCCCAAGAAAATTCAGAAACATTAGAGGCCATCATTAAATGAAGCTGGAATTATTACTTAGAAGCAAAATCTAACTGATGGAGAGTATAGTGGATCCTTTCACGAACAAGAGCTAAACCAGCACGTGCTTGATGAGAATGGCGACAGGAGAATTAATATGATGTACAACCGTAACAAACGTTGGAACCACACTTTGATTTTGGCACTTCAATAAAAACGATAATGCAGACATTCCCACCTTACTCTACCGCTGCGAAGTTATCCAACCTCCGCAAGCAACGATACATTTCTTCCCCGTAGAGGTAAACGATGTGAGACCTCAACTTTTCCCGGCGAATTGAATGTTCAAATAACTTACGGGTTTGCTGCCGGGTGACGTCGTCGACCATTGCCAATATTTCGACTGGAGCACACACTGGATTCTCAAGGCACAACTGCAAGGAGGAAGCAATGAACAAGGGAATTCCATCGAAACATATCACACAATAAATAAATAATACAGTCGACAAATTTTGTGACTGGTAGCGGTAATTAAAAAATCTTTACATATTTCTCGAGACGGTCACGGATGAAAAAATAGTCAAAATTACTTCAAAAGTGGAAATCGTGTCGGAGGGATCTAGGTCTGGGCTGTAGGGCAGTTGGGGCAAATCTGTCCAACCGCGTCTAGTGATGTGTTCTCAAACCCTCAAACGTAAGTGAAACTGATCATCACGTTAAACCACTCGACCACCTTGGTTTATTTTGGCAGTAAAGTGACAGGAAATGCTCTTTCACTCTGGTTAATTTATCCACATACACTTCAGAATTAACGTTGCTGTCTCTTGGCACTCTCGCAGTGTTCAATTGTCACTTTGTTTCGGGCTCAAAATTGTGAACACAGATTTAATCACCTGTCAGAATCCGGGACAAGAAGGCTTCCCCCTTAGCTCCAAAGTGTTGCAACAGACCAGACAAAATATGCTTTTATGAGACACCTGTATTCTACCTCATTGTGCACTCACTTTTGAGTAATTGAGAGCACGTACGATTGCGTCCACACTTACATTTACGATTGGAAGCCTTAACAGCAACTGCTGAGTTGCAATGCATCAGTCCTCACAGATGATCAGATTGGCGTGCTGCAGCTTGTCTGGTGTGTAACTGTGGACGGTCTCCGTGCTAATGCCAGAGGCCCGTCGAACCTCCTTGTCACGGCCAAACCCTACGTACTTGACATTTTGCATTCGTACCATTGTTTTTGGCTGAGGAAAAAAAAAAGGGATGCGTAACTTTCTGGGCAACCCACGTTCATTGAAATCACAAAAACAAAGCTTGAGTGGCACGTCAGATCTTACTTCATCAAAGAGAATTTTGTGCATAAGGCTCACGGTCAAACATTGTATTAAATATGCTGTTTGGGGTATCACGAGAATAGTGGTTTTGTCTGTCTGATTTTGTGTGCCCACTAATAAGCATGAGAACTGCATCAGGAGCTTTGATTGGTCTTGACTCGTGCTTCTCCTCATGTTCTTGGGTAAACATCTGTTATTCCCATTCTACTAATTATATTTTTGTAATCTTTTGAAATTGGCTGCTTTTTGCCACAGACTCTTCAGTTCTCTAGTGCTATAAAAGTTTCATTGCTTCTGGATTTGAGATACAAATGAAACTGGGCAGCTCAATTCAGGCTTCAGTCCTCGATAGCCAGTTCTGGTTGCATAACATTCGACCTGCTTTGCAGTATAGATGGTTTTGTCTGCACATGCATAACCTCCGACCTGTTGTCCAGTAGGGATTGTTTTGTCTGCAGATGTGTTTTTAATTGAGATAAAACTGCAAATCTGGGCAGCTCAGTTCAGGCTTCAGTGCTTGATAGCCTTTTCTGGATGCATAACATTGGACCTGCTTTGCAGTATAGATGGTTTGCTCTGCACATCCATAACCTCCGACCTTTTGTCCAGTAGGGATGGTTTCGTTTGCAGATCTGGATTTAACTGAGATACAAATGTGAAACTGGGCAGCTCAGTTCAGGCTTCAGTCCTCAGTAGCATTTGATAAATGCATAATCTCCAACCTGTTACCAGTAGAGATGGTTTCATCTGCAGATCTGGATTGAACTGAGATACAAATGAAACTGGGCAGCTTAGTTGAGGCTACAGTCCCTGATAGCATGTTCTGGTTGCAAAACCTTTGACCTGCTTTGCAGTATAGATGGTTTGGTCTGCACGTGCATAACCTCCAACCTGTTGTCCAGTAGGGATTGTTTTGTCAGCAGATCTGTTTTCAATTGAGATAAAACTGCATATCTGGGCAGCTCAGTTCAGGCTTCAGTGCTCGATAGCCCTTTCTGGATGCATAACATTGGACCTGCTTTGCAGTATAGATGGTTTGGTCTGCACATGCATAACCTCCGACCTTTTGTCCAGTAGGATTGTTTTGTCAGCAGATCTGTTTTTAATTGAGATAAAACTGCAAATCTGGCAGCTCAGTTCAGGCTTCAGTGCTCGACAGCCTTTTCTGAATGCATAACATCGGACCTCCTTTGCTGTATAGGTGGTTTGGTCTGCACATGCATAACCTCCGACCTGTTGTCCAGTAGGGATTGTTTTGTCTGCAGATCTGTTTTTAATTAAGATAAAACTGCGAAACTAGGCAGCTCAGTTCGGGCTTCAATCCTCGATAGCCTTTTCTGGATGCTTAACCTCCGACCTGTTGTCCAGTAGGGATGGTTTCGTTTGCAGATCTGGATTTAATTGAGATACAAATGTGAAACTGTGCAGCTCGGTTCAGGCTTCGGTCCTCGATAGCCTTTTCTGTAAGCATAACCTCTGACCTCTTTTCCAGTAGGGATGCTTTCGTCTGCAGTCAGTGGAACTCTGGTGTCAGAGAATTTAAAAGGTGTGGAAGACTGACCCAGCTCACTCTTCACACTGACAAAAACTGCCGTGTGATTTTAGTTAGTACCCCTTTTGTGTTTTCATTATCTCTATCACTAAAAAATAACTAAAATTGTCAGATGTGTGTAATTCTCCATGCATGCACGGGTTATTTGCCTTGGTGTGCGAATGGATGCACTGGGATAGTTCCGCATGGGGTTTGGTGTTGATGTGTTGCTTTCAAAATAGTGTCCCATGAGGGCTCCGGGTCAGTGTAATAGTGAGCGGGATTCAGCGTCTACAGGGTCTTGCATGGGTCATTCCATGTCAATTTAACACAATAAAGTGACATTTTGAACCTGATTTCTTTCAAATTTGGTGCATTCAATGACCCTGATAATAGGTGGAAAAATACTTAATTGCGGGTGTGTGTTAAAACTGTGAAGAAAGTTATAGGTCTGTAAAGTTTGGAATTAGTGCGAAACTTGCATGCGTCTGTCACAACATAAATGACTGTAATTCTCATTCTAATTCAGTTACAGCATTACAAGTGGTACCATTGGAAAGCTAACGAATACACCTTTACATTGATACACTACAAGGCAAGTTTCTGAGAATTTTCATACAAAGGTCATTGACTTTGACCTTTGACCTTGAATATCTCAAAACACTCCATCTTCAGTTTTTAATGTATTTAAATGCTCCAGTACGTTACTGTAAATATGGTAAATATCAAGATGGCACACCAAAGGCATCGTGCACAAATAATTTTTTTGTCAGCATTAATACAATACCAAAATGAAGAAGGTAATACACGTATTTGAAACATACATTACTGTAAAGTACAATGCATAAGTAATATTGTACAAAAATATGGTTTGCATTATTATAGTAGTATCATGAATTATTTGCATTACATTATAATGAAAATGTAATGGAAAGTTATTAGATCTCTTCTCACATTTCTCTAACGATATTGCTATGTTCACCAGATATGATGCAGGGAGATTGTGTGTCCTTCCAGTTGGTGCCACTAGAGATCCACTCTTGGGATAATGTCACATTTTCTGATGACACAAGTTTCTGTTTTGGCAGGAAACACAAATGACACTTCATTTGTTTCTTCACATGTTTGTAACACATATGCAACCCACCCATGACTGTTATACATACAGGCAAGAAATCCATGTATATTTGTTAGCAGCCTTTCATTCACCATAGCAATCACTGACCCTTCTCTACTCACTAAAGAAGCAGAATCTCTTTGTCTTTACTAAACCTTTGTTAACAGGTATTATACAATGAAGCTTATGGGTACCTGGAATTGTACTTCTGTTTTTGAAACATAGTTTCAGCTTGGCCATATCTTCATCATGACGGGGAAGCCTATGTGTAATGGAAGACACAGGAAAGAATATTTTCCTTTCACCTCTCAGACAACTGTCGTGATGTCAAAATATGATTTTCGTAAGGTCACTTGAGGCTGGCAAGTCTGCTAATCTCTTTACAGTCCCTGCTACCCCATCACAGGGTCCTTTACCATGCGCTGTAGCAAAAAAGTGCCATTCTGCTGTAACATCAAAATGTTCTTGATGGTAGGACAGATTCATAAAATTCTTTCTTGTTTTGTATTGGGCAGCACATTTATCTGAAAAGTAATAAATGTGCTTTGGATTTGAAAACTGACATTTTACAAAATTAATGAAATTTGTCTGGAAAGAATAAATGCACACTGTATCGTGCTGAAGGCAGTCAGATATTTCCACATATGATACATGTCGTACATATTTTGTCAGTGCTTGAGGCTCTGTAGTAAGCTACAAATGGGTGAATTGTAGCCTTAGAATTATTCCAGTGGAATCCTTGTACCTCATCCTGAAAGGTGGAGTAATTTTCTGCAAAGTCACAAAGAACAAGAAACTCATTTACTTTTAGACCTTCTTTGGTGATTTTATAGAAATGTGACTGCTGCTGGGAGATTAATGAGTGCGTTAGGAGCTGTTGTAACCTCGATGCAAACACCTCAATGAAATCATCTGTCGACTTTGTTGTGGCCTCTAGAACTACCCTGCCTGTAGTTAACCAACACTCATATGCAGTTTTGTCAATTCAGTTCTTACGAAACAGACCATACAGATAATCAGTTAGTCCTGTCACGCTTGGACAGTAGGGGGCATGAACCTAAGAAACATGCTGGTAGTGCAGGATTACGTATAACAAATGTTACACAGTGCTTGTATGATGGTAATGTGTGTTATTCACTCTTTGTTAGTACTTTAAGTCTACAACCTTCAGTCATTAACTTGAAATTCTGGTGCAAGACGCACCCACCAACAGCACAGGTTCCATTGGCATTGGCAAGAACACAGTGCTTCGGCCGCAACTCACTAAATTTGGAGAATTCAATATTTATATCAAGGTATTTATCTTTGAAATACGCATACAGTTCCTTAAGGTTGTGCAACACGAGATGCTTTTGTTTATGTACTGTAATTCCATTTTCTTTCACAGTCAGTCTTTTCTTCCTGGCATCATACGGCTCACGTCACAATCACAGTAAAAATCACTCTCACATTGAACAGTTTTCTCACATAATGTCTTACCTGTCTTTGGATTTGGTGCCACTAATATACCATGTTCTGCTACCAACTGTTTTGATCTCCGTACCATGTAATGTGAATCAGAAATTTCTTTCATAGTTTTCCTTATACTCCAACTCTTTGGAAGTACAGTTAGAATTTGTGTTTGGTCATATGTATGGTGTGAATTGTGAAACTTACCTTTCAGCTGGGTAATAATTTCACTTTCTCTATTTTCACTCTTCTTTTTCCAGTTTTACCACATAAGTATGCTCCAACACAGAGGCTATTTTTTTTTTTTCAGTTTTTGCTTTGGGTACTTTTCCTCACTCTGAAGCCTCTTTTTCTTCACAGGAGATTCACCTAAATACTGAAGGCTACTATTTAAAGCATCGAGTGCCAGATCTGATGCTACTTCATCTTCACTTAAATCTACTCTGGAAGTACCTGGCACAACTGAGGCAACATCCGCAGTGATTGTTGGGTTTTGCGATGCAAATTTTTCCACTTACCAATACGTTAGGATATTTGTTTATCATCCACTCCAGAAAATTCCTCAAATTCTTCTGCACTCTTGCATGATTTTCTTCCCTAAACAGATTGCAGCAATACAATTTTGACTTGAAATCCGTTTTTTTACTGAATATTACTTTGACACATTTACACTGCTCTTTGTCAAACAAGCAACTGCCATAAAACATACAAAAACAAATTTGCATAATACAGGGTGGAGCAGAGGAAACACATGTTTTTTCACTATTGAATGATGGGCACGGTTTAGTAAAAATAATAAAAACAAGCATTAAGTGACTGATTTTTTTTAAAATTCAGTTTTGAAATATACATTCTTTGATTAGGTTTGAAAAATAATGTGTCGATGATGTCCTTCTTACTGGATACACATGTGGATCCTCTCTCGAAAGTTACGCATTGCTCTATTCAACATTTCATTTGGCACAGCTTCAACTTTCTGATGAATGGAATTCTCCAGGTCATCGATTATGCGAGGCTTGTTCATGTGGACTTTTGATTTTAAATATCCCCACAAAAAGAAGTCTCGTATCGACAAATTGGTTGAGCAAGGGGGCCAGTAAACATAACTCTATCTTGAAATAACGTGTCCTGGGAACATTTGTCGAACCACTTCCATGGATGCTCTCGCCGTGTGAGCTGTGGCACCTTACTGCTGAAACCATATTTCTCTCGTGTTCACTTGACGCCTTTCAAGTTCTGGACGAAGAAAGTTGTTTAACATTTTAAGGTAGTGCGCTGATGTCCCAGTAACTGCAGTTCCTTCCTTAAAAAAAATATTATAAAATAAAATAAAATAAAATTGGGTCCAACAATTCCCATCCTTGAAATGCAGCACCACACTGTTACTTTTAGACCATGGAGAGGTCTTTGGTGTAATTCATGTGGGTTCTCCGGCACCCAGTACTGACAATTTTGAACATTGACGTAACCATCTACATGAAAATGTGCTTCATCACTCTTGAAGACTGTAGCATCTGCATCTTCCATAAAAATGTTGTCCATTACGTGGCAAAACTCTCTGCGCTGCACAAAATCCCCTTCACTAAGCTGCTGGATGATCATTATCTTGTACGGGTGAAACTTATGATCATCTTGTAAGATTTGGCGAAACGAGCGACATGACATATCCAGTGCTACAGCCTGTCATCGAGCCGATCGTTTCGGACTAGCAAGAACCGCCATTCTCACTCGGTCTACATTTTCTGGAGTACGCACTGAACGGGGAAGACCAGGTGGTTTCTTTTTCGTTACAGATCCAGTACTTCTAAATGCTGCAACCCATTGGAGTCCAGTATTTTGATCAGGCACTGCACCTCGATGTTCAACTCTAAAATTTTGATGGAATAGACGTTGCACTGTGACTACTATGGAATCATTGTTTCTAAAGTACTGGTCGACAACGAACACACTATGCTCTACGTTCCAGCGCTTCATAGTGACTGAAACTGCATTGTATGGGCAGTCTGCCAACATTCATTCGAGGTCAATACCCCTTCTCGTCGCCGCATACTAACGGTTCAAAAAACGTGGGTTTTCTCTGCTCCACCCTGTATATAGAGATCAGTGGACTAATGGTGACTAGTTGAAAAGTCTCTCTGATTGGCTGTTCACTAAAACAGACTAATGTTGATTGGTTGAAATAAGTCTCTCTCATTGGCTGTTCACAGCTAGAAATATTAAAGAACTTGTCTAAATAAAAGTAACTGCTGTTGGCTGGTGTTATAGAAAAAACTGAATATATAGCTGCTTACTGCATGATGTTGGTGTACTTAAGTTGACAAAATAATTTTTTGTGCATGATGCTTTTGTTGTGCCATCTTGATATGTACCATATTTATAATAACATGCTGGAGCAAGTACATATATTTTTAAAAAAAAAATTGGAGATTAGGTCTTTTGAGTTATTAAAGGTCAAAGGTCAGATCAATGACGTTTAGTATGAAAATCCTCAGAAACTTGCCATGTAGCATATCCATGTAAAGGTCTATTTGTTAGCTTTCCAATGGTATCATTTTCATTGATGTAACTGAATTAGAAGCAGAATTAGTCGTTTATGTTGTGACATACGCATGTAAATTTAGCACAAATTCCAAACTTTCCAGACCTGTAACTCTTCATACTTTTAATACACATCTGCAAATAGGTATTTTTCCATCTCTTATCTGGATCATTGAATGCATCAAATTTGAAAGAAATCCGAGAGGATCAGGTTGAGACGTGTGTGTACTGTTGCCTGAGACTGCAGTTGTGTGCGCGCGCGCGCGCGCGCGCATGTGTGGGTGCGCGCGCACTTTTGATGAAGGCCTTATGGTCCCAAAACTTTATTTGTGAGAGTCTTTTTGTTGTACCTATCTGCGACTCAGCATCTCCGCTATATAGTGAGTGGCAACTTCCCTTTTCACAGCGTACATACCTGACTCAATACTTCATACATTAGATAGCACTGCTCACCCCCACGTCTTTTTAGGACTTAATTTCTGTCACAAGAACATGAAAAAATTAAACAAGAAAAATGGTCTGCGATGTCATTCGATGACAAAGTACAGTATACTCCACGGCTATTTCCAAATATAGCTGTAATTTTGAACAGTGTTTCATTTCTGAATTCAGTAATGGATGTGTGCCCTTGAAAATACATACAGGGTGATTATAATTAAAGTTAAACTTTCAAACTGCTGTAGAAGTAACACCACTGGTTGGAATGACCTCAAATTGCATCAGAATGAATGAGGGGGCAGCTTTATTATTGCAATATCATTTACAATAGCACTTATAATCACATGGTCATCAATGTGTGTAGTGTGGCCATCATAGATTAGGATAGGTCTTTGTGGACCACAAAATATCAAAAAAGATTTTTCAAAAAGATTTTAAAAAAGTCAGACTCCATCAATCCATTTACTGAAGCCGCATAGCAGGTTTCAATTAAAGGAGGTTGTGGTGGTGGTGGTGGTGGTGGTGGTGGTGGTGGTGGTGGTGCCATCCAAGTGTCCCAGACATTCTTCCCCTTGGACACTATTAAGGCAGGCAGCTTGTCCCCATCTGCGTTACCACCAAGCAACACAGTGGTAGTTTCCCTAGCAGGTCTCGCTGTGATTCTTGAAGAGGGAGAATTAGTTTTACCAACAACTTTGATTTTTGTTGCGTCTAGAGGGGAAACTAGTCTCATCGATATTAAACATCTGCTTTGGTTTGTTTTCAACGTCTAAGTCTCTGAGTGTTCGTTTCAGAATATCAAAATCCCCTTCAATGATGAAAGGATCAGAGCCAGCTTTTTTTCGTGCATATTCGAGGGTGTCTGGCTTTTTTTATAGACAGTTTACGCCTTTTCTTGAACCCGAGGAACCGGTCTTCTTCAGGTATAAAATTCTTGGATGGGTTTGGTGTTTTGTTTCTTTGTATGCACTTCCCAACCAATTCCAAAACTTCCTTCCTGCTTAGGCCCCACCCCCACTTTTCTAAAGTTGTCAGTCCATTTCCTAGTTGCTGCTCTTTTTCATATGGGATTACTGTAGATCGTCCTTGAGAAACACTTTTAACACCATGAGAACCTTTTGTGTGTTTCTGAAGTGTTGAGTAGGGTATTTGATGTTTAGCACTAGCCTGATGTATTGTACAAATTCCTCTTTGTGTATCATCAGTTGCACTGGAAAACTTATTTTGTGTAGGAATTAGCACGGTTAGTCTTCCTCTGGTAGTTCCTAACCATTTTGGCACTTTGTTTCACAGATAAAACTTGGCCTACCACACTAAGTCACAAATGTGAAATAAAACAATTTAACAATGGGACAGATAAGTTACGAAAGATTAGGCTTAGTGTTGAGGCACCAGTTATGGCTACATTAAGGGCAATTCGAGATATATCACATTTTTAGTATAGGAAGAAAGTATACAAATTACTTCAAAAAATCGTATCTATTGCTTCAAAGTCTACACATTACAACCATGTAAAAACAAATATTCTAAGTTGTATAACAAAGGAGAAAAAAATATTGAAAAATAAATGGCGCATTACCCCGATTTGGTCATGTTAACCCTACCTACGGCCAGTTGTTGCCCCCCACTTATGGTCACTTCATATTATAATAAAACTATGGCTAAAATAACTGTCAATCCATGTGCCAGTAAGTAATTTGTGCTTTATACAACTGTAAAAGACAACAGACAACAAACATACATCAAATAGGTAAAAGGTACAACTGAATGAACAGAAAAAAAAATTGTTAGGCAAAGTATTGCCCCAGTAATTACTTGAATCAATTTCCAGACAAGTTTATTTCTCACGAGTATCAATGGAACCAGGAAACTTTGTTTTTAATGAATGTCCTTCTTGTGTCAAGACTGGATCTGGCAGTTTCCCTATAATATATTCACCTGTTATAGTCGAAACATCATTTTCAGTGTATTCGAAACAATTTTTCTGTACATTAGAACTTTTTAGGCACTGAATTTCATATTCGGAGTCGGAAAGCACTTTCAAAATTACAGATACGTACTTAAAAATTGCAGGTCTTGTTCTTCTATTTCCTGTTAAACTAAATTTTACCAAAATAAAGTCCCCTACTTTCAAATTCTCACTCGAAGATTTTCTGGTATTTCATCTTCATCTCCTTCTACATAGTCATCTAAACTGCTTCCACTGCCCGTCCGTTCTTCTTCCTCGGAAGCACTTGTTGGCCTATCACTTAACTCTTGTCTGTTTCTTGTTTTCCCCTTTTTCACATGAGATAATGCCAAGTGCTGCTCTTTGGATTTTAACTCCTTCATAGCTTTTCTCTTCCTTTTTTCCTGCTCCTTCTCCTGTTTCTCTTTTTCTTTCAGTTCATGATATTCCACGCACTTGTCACTAGTCACAACAGTGGGTGTGTGTTCTTTCTTTCTCTTTGTGCCTCGTTGTTTGGGTTCTGGCAAAGTGATGACACTTTCAAAAACTGGTGGTGTCACTTGGATACACACTGAAGATGGACTATGGTTGGATGTTGGAGTACATGAATTATGTGAAATACTATTGAGGGTTGTTGATATATCTGCAGGAATAAGACTGTTGGTGGGTGTTGAAGGAATATCTGAATTTTGTAAAATGCTGCTGTGTGTTGAAGATATGTCAATATTATCAACATTTTGAATGGATGAAGGATTAAGTCTGTCTGTTTTGTGAAAGATTCTCTGTTGGATTATCTTCAGAGGGAGGTGCTATGCTATGCGTAGTGATAAATAAAAAAAGAAAAAGAGAAGAAAAGAAAATGTTGAAAATGTGGCATTAAATGGTGAATAAAAAAAAGGGGTTTTAAAATCGTTAATGACCGTGAAAAAGGGAAAGAATGAAATGCGAATCGGACTTTGTATTACAGAAAAGCTATTGTTGGGGTGGTCCTTGTGGCATTTCTGAGCAAAAGTCGAACCAATTTCTACTACAAAAATTATTTGAAAGAGAACAGAGAATAACAAAATGTGATTAACAGGGGGAAATGCGTAGATAAGAGTTCATTCATTACCAAGTTAATATGTCTTCTCTTGTGCGGCGTCCAGGTCTTGTTCTCCAACAGTCTCCTGCTTCATTTCTGCATGAAAAAGTTGTAGCTGCTCCAAAATCTTGCCGTAAATTTCATCGTCCAGGAATTACTAATGCCTATGAATTAAAACCATCTTGATATTGAATGGAATGTATTTTACAGCTGCTTCCATCCTCCAAAATTTTATACAAGCTTCCACAATACAATATGTCTGCCCATCAATAAGTTTTTACGTCTTAACCAGACCAAGACTAACGAATAAGTTTTTACGTCTGAATTACACCAAGGCCAGGGAATAAGTGAGGTTAAGCTTCCGCTCTCAAGAGACAAGAGCAGGTAGAAAACAAAAAGTGTTAAAATTTTTGTACCTTCATTTTTTTATAAATATTTCCTTTGCCGTCGAGCGCTCATACAGCTGTGACGGTATAATTTATATCTGAGGGAACAAGTGTAGCATGGCGAAATTCAAAGTCCCGCTACATATTTGTCAGAATGTCGTCACTGTTACCACTAGCACTATACATTTCAACCTCATAAGCTATTTTTCTCCAGAACTTGAAAAGTAATAAAGCTTCTTGATTTACTTCCCACTCGTGATTCCTTTTCTTGGTTGCTCTGAACTCATCTAGGACAGGGTCAATTTGCTTTTCTGTATATGACAAGTGTCTGAAGCTCCTCATTTGTCTGAACTGTGGTTGAGGCTGGTATACTACGAACAGCTATCTTGCTGTAATCTACATTGTTCACATTAAATGGAACCAGACCAGTTGCCCTGAAACTAGCACAAATATTTGCCACCATTTTAGGTTGTGTAATAATTTGTGATAGAACAGAAGGTACATCAGATTTTGAAATTTCAGTGCCATTATTTTCAAAACGCCATTTCTGAACAATCTTCTTCCACTTTTTTTTTCATATGTCCAAAGACAGCTACATCTAATGGTTGCAAGATGTGTGTAGAATTGGGATGGAGAACAACTAGAATGATCTGATTTTCCCTACAATATCTGCTCAAATGAAGTGTCAAATGAGAGTAGTGCCCATCTAAAAATATTACTACAGGCCGGGGAATTTCAGCTTCTTTCAAGAACGGATCAAATCATTTGTTATATACTCAAAAAAACTTTCACCTGTCATCCACCCATTTTCTGTTTTTCCAATGCCCCAGTTTGGAGGAGCTGCTTTCACCAATGATGCTGGAATCCTTGCATATTTGAACAGTCTTAAGGGAGGAGCAAATTTTCCAGTAGCATTCATTGCAAACTGTAGTAACGTTGTCTTTGTCAGAGTTACATGACTCATCATAAACATGACGGCCACAAGGACCTATGATTGATTCCCCTTTAGATGCCAGAAAAAAAGAAGTTTCATCCATATTAATAAGTCTGTTTGGGTCATTTAACACATCCATATCATTTAAAGTGGTGGATACTTCGTGAAACCAGTTTCTTGTTTTCTCTTCTGTAACAGAACCACTCGCCCTATTGACATATTCTGCATGTTTTTGTGACAGAACCTTGTCTCTCGTAAGAAATCTATAATACCACATTTTTCCAGGTAGATTGTTAGTAAATGTAGCCTTACAACTTTCCATATCTGCACTCTCAATAAGTTTTTGCACAGATGCACAGTAACTGGAAATCCCATGCTAGAACAATCCAAAACCCAGTCCACCAATATTTATTTATTTATTTTTTATTTATTTATTTTTTTTTTTTTTCTCTCTCAATTTGTTCTCCTAAGACAGTGCCCTGTATATTCTTGTGGAGACACACCAGAAATTTTGTTTCTTAATGTTGTCCTTGGAACTTTGTACAACTTGCTTGCAATAGCAACCTTCATTCCCTCATCAATAGCCTTAAGGGCATCTTTAACTTTGCTAGGAGAATACTGAAACCTCTTATCCTTTGGTTGACTCATTTTTCCTATAAATAATGCACAAAGATGGAGTTAAAGAATGTTACATATTTGAATAGTGCCTATTGCATATTTTGTATCTTACAAATATAGGTATATTAGTATGATATGTCGAGACAATACTAACAATGAGGTATATATTGATACAAAAATACCAAAAATATTTTAATAAGCCTATTTAAATAAAATTAGCCTAGTGTAATGTAGGACAGAACACTAATATAAACGTTTTTGTATCAGTTTTTAGAAGTGGCCAAAACATGATACATATGTCTCCACTTATAGCCACACGCATGGCCATAACACGGAGCCAGGGCTAAATATGGATCTGTTAATGGCCACATACTTTTGATAACATGTTTTTAGGCTGAACCATATAAAACTTACAAGAAATGAGAATATAATGTCTTATCTTACCTCTGAACAGATTAAGTTTCTTCTGATGTTTTATTTAAACATGTAAAATACAAAAAAAAAAAAAAAAAAAAAAAAAAAAAAAAAAAAAAAATATCATGTCACTTAAAGAAAACTTCTGCAAAACCCAGCTTCAACACTGATCATTTCACAAAATGTTGTCGCCAGACAAAAACAGACAAAAGAATGATTATGTAGACAAATGAATAGAGCCTTTCACAAAGTTTTTAATAATCTATGGTAGAACTGGCTGGTATTCCAGAGAAGCTTAAAAATTAACCTTTGACATCAAGGTGGCCAGAAGTGGGGTAGTGGCCAAAACTAGAGCCTTCACCCTACTCATGTGTAACTAATTTTTCTAAGAGAAATACATTCTAACCTTGCTGATGAGCCCTCAGTAGTCCAACCTCTCAATACACCGGCACACATATGAAAAGACAACACAGAAATGACTTATCATGCTCAACATTGTTGTCACTCAAACAATGCTTCACATACTGTACTGTAATAGAAATTGTGGCATTCTTTAAGTTCTGTGTCATATTTTATAAAAGGAAACGTGGTTTAAAAATATAGTAGACTAAAATAAAAGATAAAATATATCTCACACAAACTCAGTAGGCCTACAAATCCAGCACATCAGGTATTCTGGTATCTATATGTACAGGAAGGCCAGTTTAGTTGATCTAGTGTGATAGCAAAAAACAAGGTTACGGCTTAAATAAATAAATCTGTTCTGGTAAGTTTGTTTGGGGCAAGTGTAACCCCACTGGTTACACTTGCCCCAGCCGATTGGTTACACTTGCCCCACATGGGAAAAAGTTAGGGTAAGTGTAACCATGCCTGGCATATCAAGAGCTTCATCAGTAGAGTAAAACGAATCTCATATTTGAAATTATCATGCAAAAGTTAGTTTGTAACCAAAAAATTGTGCAGTTATCTTTAAAACTGCAAAAATGACAGACCGCCAAATTGTGAGCATGTCACTCACTCACAGAGTGAAAATGTAGACATCAATTGAAGTCCAAAAATTAAATACCAATTTATGTCAGATCTGACAACTTATGGTTAAATATAACAAAGAAAGGAGTAAATTAACATGTATGATAGGTCAGAGGTAAAAATACAGCTTCTTTAAGGCACCATAAACCGTGGTTACACTAACCCCATGGATACACTTACCCCACTTCACCCCTAATTCAGGCACACTGAACTAACCATGATTGTTTAATCGCTTTTGTGGTTTAATGGACCCCAAAACATCTTCCCAATCATAGGTTAAAATATTAGCTGTCACGGGCCACTTCCATGCTTTCTACAATGTTTGCATGGAAGAAATCACCATTCTTCACTGTTGCATTTCATTATTTTTCCTGGGAAAAGTTCATTTTCATAAGTGAAAATCACAAATTCCCCACATTTCTTTTCAAGGGTAATAGACTTCCAGAAATCCCACCCTCATATTGAAATATTGCAAAATGTTATCCCGGCTGAGACACAAGTTGAAAATATGATCACTATTTTTTATTTACTTAAATTTGCCATATTTCGTGACAGTACCTTTTTCATTAGACATTTACACGGCGATATAGTCTTGGCTTCAGTTGTCTAAGTATGATTCCACAATGCATCTTTGTTGGTTGCAGAATTGACGTGGTTCAACGTGTTTCTCTCATTTTGGTGTTTCAAATACAGTTTCTTCAAATGTAGTTTCTTCTTTTTAGTAAATACAAAAATAATAGTAACATACTTCAAAATTATTTATGACGGCGACCTTCACATTGTTCTTCTGACAACACCATGGTCAACACACAAGAGTTAGCTGCCGACTTACTACAGTCAAAGACGACTCTAGCGTCAAAGATGTTTTACACCACACACAATCTTCCAGTTGTAATCAGTCTCTTTGCTATTCTTCAATACATTTTCTAATAGTAATCAATATGCTTTTACTCTCAAAAACAGAAGTAAATTAACATATAATAAGACAGATTATAATAAATCCTGACAAAAATATAAGAAAACATTTAAATTCGGTATCGACAAATACGGTAAAAAAAATAACATCTCCCAGATCCATTACAACTGCTCCCCAGGGCTTTTGTTGTTATGGACATATACAACAAAATCCCGACCACACTCAGTAATGGATCTGTATTACACAATTAGTACATTAATGATGCAGTCTGATAACCTCTTCCAAATTTGGACTCTTTGAATCTGTGGACTTGTTACTGGCTGTTGTTGCAATGATACTTCCCCATCAATCTCATACACAAAAATTCAAGTAAAGAAATTATTTGACATGACAAATATACATGGTATAAAACATACATGAGAAATATTCTAACATACAGCATACAGATTGAAAATAATAGAAAGGCAAAACTCATTTCCCAGAATAAGATTTAAATTTTTTTTAATAAATATTAATGTTAATTTCATTATGCTTACATATTGTACAGTAAAAATGATACTGGACATATATAGTGTAATGTGTTTTTCTCTATATTTGCCTTTTATATATATTTTTTTTAACTCCTGATTTTTTTTATTTTTCTTCTTCTTCTTCTTCTTCTTCTTCGTTTCACCCAACTTTGGGGTACGTTGAATCAATCACTTCTGTGTGTTCTGTGCCTTTCTTTTCGCCCAGTACTGTTTCATTCTTTCTGATCTTGCTTTTCTTTCCTCATCAGAGATGACAATCGTTCTTTTCTTTCTATTTTGGAGCTGGAATCCCTCTTTTCTGTCTTTGCTTATCATTTTTGCGGTCCTGTCTGTGAGCATTTTTTCTGTGATGTGTAGTTCTCTTAAGTCTTTCTCTGTTTGGATAAACCAATTTGGTTTGGATTTTTTATTCCTGAAGTAGTCAAACATTCTTTTTGTAAGTCTATTTGGGTTCATTCTGAGAATGTGCCCATAAAACTCAATTCTTCTTTTCCTCATTGTATCCGAAAGTTTTTCTGTGGTTTTGTAGAGTGTTTCATTTTTGTTATGAATTAGTTTGTCGTTATGAAATTTGGGGCCTAAAATTTTTCTCAATATTTTTCTTTCTTTGATCTCTAGCCTTTCAATTGGGCCCTGGTTAGTGATAGATAATGTCTCAGCTGCATATAGTGCTTCTGGTTTAATGACAGTGTTGTGATGTTTTATTTTTGAATTCCATGAGAGGGACTTTTTATTATAAGTATTTTTAGTAAGCTGAAAGGCTAGTTCAACTTTCTTCTTAATTCTATTGCTTTTTTCTCAAGGGCGTTCCAGCTAATCCATTCACCAAGATATTTGAATTCTTTAACAATTTCGATCTTTTGGTCTCTTACTTTAAGATATTTCATTGGCTTTTTTATATTTGTGATTATTTTGGTTTTTTCAAAAGAAATTTTAAGGCCTATTTTCTCTGCTTGTTTCTGTAATTCGAGGATCTGTTCTTTGGCTTCTTCCCATGTTTCAGCTAGTAGGGCCATATCATCTGCAAATGCTAGGCAATTAACCTTGATGCCTTTGTTTTTTGTTCCTAGTCGGATTCCACTATTGATTTTCTTGTTCCATTCCCTTACTATTTTTTCTAGGGCACAGTTAAATAACAATGGAGAGAGTCCATCACCTTGTCGTACTCCAGTTTTTATCTCAAATAGGTCTGAGAGTTCTCCCATAAATTTAATTTTGGAGTATGTGTTGGTGATGGTTTCTCTAATTAGGTTTGTAGTTTTATTGTCTAGGTTCAATTCTTTTAATATGGAGATTAGAGATTCCCTGTCTATGGAGTCGTACGCCTTTTGAAAGTCAATGAATGTGATGACATACGCTTTTGCTCTCAATTTTTGGTAGGCCATAAGATTTTTGAGGTTTAGAATTTGTTCTGGGCAGGATCTTCCCTTTCTGAAGCCTGCCTGGTATTCTCCAAGTTGACAGTCTAGCTGGGGTTCTGCTCTGTTCAAAAGGACTTTAGACAGTATTTTGTATGTTACGTCAAGGAGCGAAATCCCTCTGTAATTGTTGGGGTCTGTTCTGGATCCCCTCTTATGAATTGGGTGAATGAGGGCCATCTTCCATTCATCCGGAATTCTTTCTGTTTTCCATATTTCTTCAAATATGTTTTGGAGAGATTCTATGGCATTTCTATTGACATTTTTCCACAGTTCAGCTGTAATTTGGTTCTCTCCCGAAGCCTTATAGTTTTTGAGATTCAAAATGATTGATTGTAGTTCCTCGACGGTGGGTGGTTCTGAGTTAGGACTTGTTGAAGTTGAGTTGCTGAAATCCATTTTTTCAATTGGTTCTTTACAGTTGAGAAGGTTTCTGAAATATTCCCTCAAAATTTTGCAATTATCCCTGTTGTTGTGTGCAATATTACCATTTTTATCTTGTAATTGGAGTGTCGGTGGGCTGTACTTGGTATTTTTTGTTTAAAAGTTCTGTAAAAGCTCCTAGTCTTGTTTTTGTTGAAGTCTTCGTTGATCTGCAAAAGGAGTTGATCTTCTTGTGGTTTTTTATTTCTTTTGAGGTTTTTACTCACTAGTTTTCTTACACTCAGGAAATTTTGCCTATTATATTCATTTTTCTGAGATTGCATCTGTTGCCATGCTTTCTTTCTTTGCTCAATAAGTTTGTCACATTCCTCTGTCCACCATGCGTGTTTTTTGATTTTGGTTATAGGTGCTATTTGTTCAGCTTTGGTTAGTAGGCTTTCCTTCATTTGATCCCAATTTTGGTTCCTTATATCTTGAGTCGCGAGGGGAAACTCCTTCGAATTCATTATCTTTTCTGGATCGTATCTTCTGCTTTTGGGTTTACTGTTTCTATCTTTCCTTTTGGGGATAATTTTGAGTTTTATTTTAGAAAGATAGTGATCAGAATCCAAGTTTGCTCCTCTGAGTACTTTGACATTTTGTATTTCTGTATGGTGTTTCCATTTTATCGCCACATGATCAAGTTGAAATTCACCCAAGTGTGGGTTTGGTGAGGTCCATGTCTTCTGTTTTCTGGGTAGTCTCTTAAAGGCTGTGGATTTCAGGATCAAGCCATGCGCTTGGCAGAGTTCTACTAATCTGACTCCATTTTGGTTAGTTCTATTGTGCGCTGGGTAGTTTCCAACAATATTTTTGTATTTCTTCTCTTTTCCTACTTGAGCATTGAAGTCCCCCGTAAGTATGATGTTGTGTTTGTCTGGAATCTTTTGCACCGCGTCATCTAGTTGTTCCCAAAAACGTTCCACCTTTTCCTTATTTTTCCTATTGTCTTCATTTATGGGGGCATGTGCATTTACAATTGTGTATACTCTATTAGCAGATTTAAAAGTGAGTGTGGAGAGTCTTTCCGATTGTGATTGAAAGCTGATAATGGAGTCTAAAATACTTTTATCTATTATAAAGCCCGTTCCGAGGTGGGGTGTGTTTTTCATTATTCTTTTGCCTACCTTTCCTTTGTATATTCTGAAACCTCCGGAATCAAAATTGTTTTCATCTATGTATCGAGTTTCTTGTAGTGATGTTATGAGTATTCTATTATGTTTGAGGGTATCTGTAAGATGTTTTAATTTTCCTGTTTTTAAAAGAGAGTTTACATTGAAAGTAGCTATGTAACTTGTTTTTTTACATTTCAATTTGCTTGATGTCTTATCATGTCCCGATTCATCTCTGTGCAATGCTGCAGACTCCCCAGAATCCGATAGTCTGCTTGCGCACCTTGGTGCGGTGGATTGTCCACCTGGGGTAATTTGTTTCACATTACACTCTTCCATGATTGATAGTATTATGTAAGGGGTGACTCTTCGAGCCACAAATTTACAACCACGGTTGTTAGCCCTGGAGGTTTTTCCCAGCCGCCCCTAACCTGGGGAACAGACGCTGACCAAAGACCGCCCAATGTGAGACAGTCGCCTTTGGATTTCTGGTCCTGTGTTGGTCCACGGGTGGTATTTTATTTCCCACCTACCCTACATATCTGTAGAGCTTTCCCCTATCCGCCACCTGGGGACGCGCCCGGTAGGGGAACAGGTTCCCCCTCGGGTTTTTTATTTTTATATATATAATTTTTTTTTTCTGAATACAAGTTTGATGGCTTCCATTACAAAATATATACATTTGAATTCCACAGAGGAAAATACAGTGTCATGCAATAGAAGAATGCTATGTGAAGAGGCATGGTGTGCCACTGCACTTTGGCAAACTTAAAACCAAATAAAAAGTCTTACATTTCCTCGAACATTCATGTTTTATAAATCAAACTCTTCAGAAAGACGTTGAAATACGGCAAATGTTATCCCGTTTGAGCCCCCAGTTGAAATGCGGCAAATGTTATCCCGGCTGAGCCCCCAGTTGAAATATTGCAAAATGTTATCCCGGCTGAGACACAAGTTGAAAATATGATCACTATTTTTTATTTACTTAAATTTGCCATATTTCGTGACAGTACCTTTTTCATTAGACATTTACACGGCGATATAGTCTTGGCTTCAGTTGTCCAAGTATGATTCCACAATGCATCTTTGTTGGTTGCAGAATTGACGTGGTTCAACGTGTTTCTCTCATTTTGGTGTTTCAAATACAGTTTCTTCAAATGTAGTTTCTTCTTTTTAGTAAATACAAAAATAATAGTAACATACTTCAAAATTATTTATGACGGCGACCTTCACATTGTTCTTCCGACAACACCATGGTCAACACACAAGAGTTAGCTGCCGACTTACTACAGTCAAAGACGACTCTAGCGTCAAAGATGTTTTACACCACACACAATCTTCCAGTTGTAATCAGTCTCTTTGCTATTCTTCAATACATTTTCTAATAGTAATCAATATGCTTTTACTCTCAAAAACAGAAGTAAATTAACATATAATAAGACAGATTATAATAAATCCTGACAAAAATATAAGAAAACATTTAAATTCGGTATCGACAAATACGGTAAAAAAAATAACATCTCCCAGATCCATTACAATATACAACCAACTTAGTTGATTCTCCAACCGATTGCTGACTATTATCTTCTGAAATTGTTAGTCTGTCATTTCATTGTCAAATGTTTCTTTCCTCTGTTCACTCCCTTTCCTAAGATCATCAGAATTGTAGCTTACTGCTTCATCAGTTTGTGTGTGCTCACTTTTATGGGCAACACAGTTGGTACCCTAATCTTTCTTCTCTTGTTTAGTGTATTTCCACATGTAATACTGCTCCTTTTCTTTGTCAAAAATTCTCTGAAACTATTTTCTACGTCATTCTTCTCATTTCTGCCAGGAAGATGATGTAGCAGCTCACTGATATCACATGGAAGAATGCCACACTTAAGAAATCCTGATTTCAAATTTTCTGCTGCACTGACAGATATTTCATCTAGTAATTCTTTCAAAAGGTGTGTAAAGTGTTGCTTTTGTAAAATTGCACTTTTCATTCCAGCTTAAATGTCTCCGTAGCATCCTAAAATTTTCATCCAAGCAACTTTCAGTGGACGAAAGAATGCCACATCCAAAGGCTGTGTCAGGCACGTACTATTTGGAGGTAAGCAGACAAAATAATGACATTTGTCACCATCACATCTGTAATACGAGAAGACAAATTGTCACCTATGAGGACTTTTTTGCCTTTGAGCTTTTTCAATTTAGGGCGCATCAGACTTTCAAACCAGTCGGTAAATATATCAGCAGTAAACCATCCAATCTTGGAACTATTATACCTACAATTCTTTGCGCCACCTTCTTGCCAAGTTGACCACAAATACTGTGACCGGTAAACAACATATGGTGGGAGAAGTTCACCAGCAGCTGATCCACTCACCATGACAGATAGACTGGCTTTGGATGCATTGCAGATTTTTTTCAGGATATTTCATGCCTTGTTTAGTGATGGTCCTTTTTGAACCTGGATCATCAGTGAGATTTGTCTCATCATAGTTCCAGATATTTTCTTGAGGTACACTGTCCAAAATCTGTTTTAAATTGTCTATATAATTAGTAAGAATTTCTTCTGTAATTGCTGCTCTTGCTCTCTTGATGTTAACAGTAAAACATAGTTAATTCTGGGTTCCTCTTCAAAAAGCTACTGACCCATTCCCTTCCTGGTATGTTGTTTATGAACTCTTTTACCTTTCTCCCAGTGCTCCGGAGGAAGGATGCTATGATAGAACGTAGGTCCAACTCGTCTGCAGGAAATCCAAACTCCCTCATTGTGACAGCACAGTCAGTAAACGCTTTCTCCTCTTAATCAGTGAAGACAGTTGGCATACCTGGCTTCAAAGGATGGTGACTTATTCATTATTGTACGCCTTGGTATTCGAAACTGTTTTTCTGCAGCCCTAATTATTCATTATTGTACGCCTTGGTATTCGAAACTGTTTTTCTGCAGCCCTAATTGACAAGACTCCATCCTTAACTGCTGTCAAACATGACTGTAGCACCTCCAAAGAATAGTCCGCATAATTGATAATTGGGGGGGGGGGGGGGGTTATTTTCTGGTGGGGATTAGACCTCATAAAATTGTCACAAATGCAGCCTTCAGGCTACTGAAAAAGGCCACATTTAAAGGTTGTAGCTTGTGTGAGTAGTGAGGCGGTAGTGTTACCACTACTATTCCATTGTCTTTAAAAAAAGTTGTAGGCTTCTAGAGAGACATGTCTAGTGTGATTGTCTAAAATCAAGAGAATGGTGTGGTCGTTAGAGGCTTTGGTAAAGTTAGCAAAATGTTTCAGCCACTTTGGGAAGAGCTCCTCAGTCATCCAACCATTCTTGCTACATTCGTATATTGAATTTGGTGGTCCTCCTCTCTGTAGGGCAGGAGTCATCCTAAGCCTCGGAAAAATAAACATTGGAGGCACATATACCCCACTGGCATTCACTGCACAACACACTGTAATATTTTTCCCACACTCCCATCTTGTTGCTGAGCCAACTTGTTTAGCTCCTTTGGGTGCTAAAATTTTTCCTGGCTTCTGAACTGTTGATATTCCTGTCTCATCAAAATTGTAAATTCTGGAGGCATCGAACGTATGGACGTCCATCACAGTGGTGATATTCAAGAAAAAAAAGCTTAACTTCACTTGAATTAAAATCTGAGATCCGATTGAGACTGGCAGCCTCAGGTTTGCGAATGCTGAGTGATGGATTTCTTTTAAGAAACCCAGAGAGCCAATCCTGTCCAGCTCTTTTTGATATTTTATTAAAATTATGCTGAATATTGTTTGCCTCGGCATATTCATAAACTAATCTCCTCAACTCCACCGTCGATATTCCATAAAATGTCTTTGCTAGCAAAAGAACATGCTCAGCTATGTCGTCTTCCTGTTCTTTTGAAAATATAGGTTGTCTTCCCAAATTTACTTTAGAGCAATCTCCTGTTTTTAATCTATCTCTTAAAGTAGAAAGAGGTATTCCATACATTCTTGCAGCTATGGCTTTGCATTTTCTATAACATCGTGGAGTGCGCAATTCATTCCATGTTCCGTCCACCCTTTGCCACTTTCTGTGTTCTGGCTCTGTTTCTCACCATATGTGATTAAAAAAAAAAAAAAAAGAGAGAAAGAAAGAAAGAAAGAAAACTTGTAAGATGACACACACACACACACACACACACACACACACACACACACACACACACACACACACACACTCTTCCAAATATATAAAAATACTAAAAGAAATTACCATATGGGGCAATACCGTTCACCACGGGGCAATACCCTGCATCTAACCCAACAATCACAAAATTTAACGTCTAACATTTAATGTTTAAAAGAAGATCAAGAAATGCGTAATTAAATAGAGCTACTTTAAATATTTCGCTCACCTCTAGACTTATCATCTTCAGATATTATAAGAAAACAGTCAAAATCAGTTGAAACAGATTGTCGAAGATGTCTGCACTGTTGAACGATATAGACCCTCTGTATCTGATCATAGCTACTTCCGCTATGTGGCAGTGCCGTGCAGCACTCTGCGCTCTCTGGGAAACAGGATAAAGCGGTGCATGCTCGCGAGAGTGCGTGGTGTGCAACTTGCTCATCTGCGACTTAAACGTACGCACAAAGCATTCAGCCTCTCCGTTCGACTGGGGTTGGAACGGGGCTGAGGTCAGATGGCGAATGCCATTAGCAGCATAGAACGCTTCAAACTCTGAGGACACAAACTGGGGGCCATTGTCGGAAACAATAACTTCAGGAAGGACCTCAATGCAAAACATAGATGTCAAAGCCCAAATAGTGCTGGCAGATGTAGTAGAGGACATAGGTACAACAAAAGGAAAGTTGCATTACGCATCAGTAACTATCAACCAGCAGGTATCCCAGAAAGGGACACCTGCTGGTTGATATAAGACCGCAAATAAGACTGAAACATAGCAGGAGCCGGAGCACAACCGAACGGAAGGCGGCAAAACTTGAACAAGCCAAGATGGGTGTTGATCACGAAATAGCGCTGCGACTGTTCGTCGAGCGGAATCTGAAAGTAGGCGTCCTGCAAGTCAATCGTGGAAAAGAATTATCCCGCATCAAGCTTATCAAAAATGTCTTCAGGATGCGGTAAGGGAAATGTAGCTACCACTGTCTGGGGATTTACTGTAGATTTAAAATCAGCACAAATACATAGTCGACTGTTTGGTTTCTTCACACACACACACACACACACACACACACACACACACACACACACACACACACACTCTCTCTCTCTCTCTCTCTCTCTCTCTCTCTCCAGGCGAAGCCCATGGCGATGCAGAAACAGGTTCAATTACACCAGTCTTCCAAAAGGCATAAGTTCAGCGGCTACGGCGTTGCGCAGTGCGTGTAGTACCAGGTGTGCGTGCCTTAAAATAGGCGTGGCATTGTCTTTAACTACAACATGCGCTACAAAGTCTGTGGCACAATCAAGGCCATCAGAAAAGAGTTCTGCAAAATCATCACATAGTGTGGGAACACTGTCTGCATGGTCACTAGCGTTGATGCAAAGTACATTTTCCTGAATTGCGAGGCCAAAGAGTTCAAATGTGTCCATGCCAAAAATGTTCGTAGCATCACTAGAGCGGAGCACACGGAAAGGCACTGTGCGTGTCGCTGCACTATACGTGGCTTGCAAACTACACACGCCGAGCACTGATATCTCCTGTCCAGTAAATGCAGTCAGCGTGGAATGCAAACGACGAAGCGGTGTTGAACCGATCAAGTCATATGTGGATTTGTTCAGTAAAGAAACTGACGCACCAGTGTCCAGCTGCATGCTAACAGAACGTTCACAAATCTGTAAAGTCACAAAAAGTTTCCCCGCATCGCGCTGAATGCGAGAGGAAATGTCTGGCAAAACTTGATTCACACGACGAGCTGTCGAAGCACGTGAAGCAGAAGGCTTTGAATAAATGGCATTAATATCCAGAGGCTGATGTGAATCATGATCACGGCAGCTACCGTTGCGGTGATGCCCATGCGAGTCACGTGAACGGGAGACAAGTTCGGAATTATTGTTTCTCTTACTGCACACAGCTTGCACATGTCCTTTCTTATTACAAAAGTAACACTGTGCTTGACAGGAAGGGCAACTGCCCTGTGGGTGGGCATGAAAGCAGTTCGGACAGAATTTCAGTTTCTTCGAGGGTGCCTGGTTTGAACCGTGTTTACGAGCGCACGAGCGGCGTGGCGTGCCTGGCTGTGCTAGCGGGTGGCAGGGCACGTGTTGTGCCGCACTAAACAGTACACACCCGGGGTCACTTCGAACACGGAAGTAGCCATGTCTAAAGTATCTTGTCTGTCTAGCAAGTCCACAACTTCCTGCAAAGACGGGTTTTTAAATCTGAGGATTTGTTCGCGGATGCGGTGATCCACCACATTCTGCGCAGTAGCGTCTCTAATCGTTATATCCGCATATGAGCGTCCACATGAGCAATTAAAATCACAATCAGAAGTTTGTCCCTGAAGGTCTGCTAACAAAGACTTATTAGACTGAGTAGGGCCACGTCGGAGACGAAAGAATTTGTAACGTGCAGCTACCACATTTACACTGTCACGGAAGTGGGGGTTCGAAGCATCAATCACTTGTCGTACGTCTTAGTTTCTGGGTGGGTGGTGGGAAACAATTTCACGAGCATGCGGTACAACACAACACCCACGTTGGCAATGAAAAAAGCCAGCTGCTCTGTACCTGGTACGTTGTAAGCTGTGAAGTGTGCCTCGAGTTGGGTAATGTATTCTGGCCAGAGTTCAACGTGTGGATTGAAGGCACGAAATGACTGCGCCGGTATAGGCGGTGACGTCGGAGGCGCCGAAGTAGTTGCAGTCTGTAGTGTGACCAGTCCATTTATGGCAGCAAGCAGCTACATAATTAGCTGAGCCTGAAAATGTACAGGATCGGACAGCGAAGCCTGTTCCTGTGGTGAAGCCATGGTTTACACAAATGAAAGTCGTACAACGAATGGTGGGAGCACTTAGATACAGTCGCTCAGGCACATGGGAAGATCACAAAAAAGCTAAAGCAGTACCGAGTAAAAAAGGAGATGATAGGAAAGGCAAAAAAAATTTTCCGGATTGTCACTAAAATTTTGTATTCCACCTGGGAGGCGGCGTGTGGGTAGGAACGGGAAAAGGTTATAGAAGTCGGTACTGCAAGAACGTGGTTTACTGGTTGTATTGTACCTCTCTCATCCGGGGAACAAATGTTAAATATCATCAATTATTTTATATCAAGTTATGACACGTGTTTAAAAACCTGTGTGGTCTACCTGGTTTCAATAGTGGACCACAAGTCCCCGTCAGTCTGTTCACTCTATTAAGGGGACCCAAAACATTCTATACCTCCAATGTTAAATGTAAGGAACATTTTCTTATGAACTATTAACACCAGAATGATGAAACTTTCACAGTATAATATTACATATATTTAATACCATGTACCATATGGATTTTAATTTATTGGTGTTTTTGGGAAGATACCAATTATTTTGTTACTGAAAATAATTGACACATTTTTTGGCATAGTATCTTTGAAATAAAGTCTGTTATCAATTATATCACAAAAAGGCTATGATACAAGGTGTATATTGGCACTGTTTACATTCCTCGAAAATTTTAAGTCTTTATCTCTAAATAGTTTAGCAGAAAATGTTCCTTATATGGCAAAAAAGTGAACTTGTGGAAAACGAGTTTCAAAGTTTCATTGTCTTTTCCCTTTTCCCTTTTCCCTTTTCCCTTTTCCCTTTCCTTTCAGCAACCCGTTCCCTCTCTTTGTCTATTGACATCGTTGTACTCACCATGTACTTTCCGGGCCACACATCCAACTTCTGCAGCGCGTTGCACTTTATAATGTTACCTTTGTTGCACGTAGCAGTGGCATCATAGACTCCAAAATGAAGAGTATGAATTTCCACAAACACATTTTTTGGGATTCTGATCCAAATTACATTATTCACACTCTCATTTTGATTTTGTGTTCGTCCATGGAGACATTTCTTCAAAAGTTCAGTTGCAGAAAGATATCTGAAAATTGGTTTTATAGCCTTCATGACAGTTTCTGGTAGACTGTGATGATGCTTGTATACACATTCAGATCCCTGATATTTGTTGTACTTGCACCAGGAATTGGGTCCCTGTGGGCATAGTCCATGTAGTGGTTCCTCGTCAGTCGGTAAGGTGTGGTAGTAAAGTGCCATTACAGACTTTTTCCATTGCATCAACACTGTGAGTATTTGACTTATTACCAGTCCATAGTCTCTCTGCAATCTGTTGATTATCTCATCTGTCAATCTTTTAGCTCCACCCAAAGGTTTTCCATCACTGAGTACTTGGCCTTTCATTGTGGTCTTCAGTCGACACAGCCTTGTTCCCATAAGTTTCTGAATGTGACCTATGCACTCCTGTTTAGTAATGGTAACATCATTTCCATAAGGTTTCAGCTCAGATACAGCAGCAAAAGACTTCGAATCACCATCACCCAGGAACTGTAGGTATCTGACCTTGTACCACAGAAGAGAGCGACTGAAAATGTCTTTCACACCGGAAACTTCCATGGCCCCACTAGACCCACTGTAATTCCTTCGACAGTTTTCTGCATGCTCATCCCTCACTCTTTTAGGACACCTACAGTGTTTGGATTTAATTAAAACACCTGTAACGTTTGTAGTATCAGCACTTGTTGCCGTTATTACCCCATTATGTGAAGTGTGCCCACGCTTTTACCACGTACCATCTAGTGCGACAATCAGGTCCCGAGGATTTTGAACATGTGGAATTTCTTCATTCACTGCCATAGCCTCCTCCACTGCTTCTTTCGTGGATTCTTGGGCAATATCTTCAACACAGGATGCAACAACAGAGTTATATTTTGTGAATTTCGTTGTTGGTGGTGGTAGATTCATTACACCACAAAACATTTGACCAGCAGAGTATCCCCTGATTGACCTTAGAGCATAAACAAATCTCATATTTACACCATTGTACTCGCTTTTCTCACTATCAGTTTCACCTTTGCCTATTTCGACATATTCTGAGTTCCAAAATGAAACACTGTAATGATAACTAGTACAATGGAGACAGATTTCTGCTGCAAGTCCTATGTGTTGCTTGACGTTTACTGACATACTCAATTTGCAACATTCCTTACACAGTACTGAACTCTCAATCACCTTTGAGAGCAATGAAATGTTAATTATTTCATTCACATTATCCTCACTACACTTCTCCAATAAACTGCTGTATTTTTCAGTTGATCCATGCGACTTCTTGCTTGTGCTAGAGACAGTAGCAGATTTCACTTCATGAATAACCTTCCTCTTGTAAACTCTGTTACTAAATCGAGGCATATTTGATAAGTTCCAGTTACGCAATAGAAATACAACACACATCGTGCAATAACCACCAAATGCTCAATGTAAACAACAGTATCCAAAGACTACAATACACAGACAAAACAATTACCTATCAAATCGTGTTGCCAACATAATATAAAGTCTTTGGAAAGACTGGAAGTTTTGAAAAACGATGTTTTGAATGAACATGTATCCATGGAAATTCAATGTCGCGACATGCCCTCTACAGCCACATTATTGAAAATAATATTTTCAATACTTGGAGTTGAGCTACGAGTAAGATTAATATGTCATCTTAAAGAGGAAGATCTGTAGTATTTTATTTTACAATAAACTGAAAACCCAAAATTTCATCATTTTTAGGTTCCGGGTTCCCTTAACAGAGCATAAGAGACTTAAATATTTGACAAAGAGAAGGTAACTTCACAGTACGAACATGAAATAATTTAATTACCTTACCTTGAATACTCGTTGTTGCTTGCTCGTTGTGTAGGGGTAATGTCTAGATTTGCTCTAATTGTTACTACAATGGGTCCTTGGGTTTGTAATATGCTACGTAAGAACTGAAGAAGTTCACCAATATAAGCTTTTCCAACATAAGTTGTCGTCTCAGAAATGTTCAACAAAACTACCTTTCTCAAAATCGTCCGTTTCTCACGAGTTCTCAAGACTCGCTGTCTTTTATACTCACCAAAACGTGACTGTCCCTTAGCCTCACACAGTAAACTGTTTCTGCATTAACAATCAACGACCTTGCAAAGCACACAGGTTTGCCAACATGAATTGAGCATAGATATTTTATACATCACACGTATACACTTATGAAAACAGTATGAAAATTGAATAGAGTTCTCAAATAGTTGTGCAGCAATACATAATATGATTGTCTTTCAAATTATTAGTTTTTATAATGAAATGATAATATTTCAATTTATGTTGACATAATTAAAATCACTGTAATTTTATATTAATATAATTGTTTTTACATCTCGATTCACGGCACCGCATAGTTTGCCCGCCGATGGTATCGATAGTTTCAGTAGTCCGTTACATTACATGGTGCACAAACAAGGTGATAAACAATTACATAACTTTGTACGTAGGTGCGATGCTGAAGCGAAGTGTCCTGGCTGGCTGCTCCTGATGAAATGGGCTGAAACTGGAGCGGAGCCCTTAGAGCTCTCCCGCTCCGGCTAGAGTGCGCTGTCGTTGGTGACTCGTAGTGCCAACTTGAGAAACAATTCTGTGGCATCGTTGCTATCGATACCACAACAGGAACAGCAACTAAACTTTAATGAGACTTCAGGAGCACTGTCAGTAAGTGACATGTCACTTTCTTTAGCAGAAAATACTTCGCTTGGAGTCTGATTCTCATCCAACTTGAAAATCCTTGTTTCATCACTAAATGTTGAATTAGGATTCAAAATATTCTTCAGGTTAGTGAAGAATATTCCAACATTCGTTTTATTGAATGAGGTGGTCCTTAATAAACTGCAAGCCTCTGGATGTTGGAGACTAAGTGTTGGATCACATTCCCTGAAAGTATTGAGCCAATCTATGCCATCTATGTTTTTATCTTGTAACTTTCTATGCTGAGCTATTTGGAATGCCAGATGCCTTCCTTCTTCACTGTCAAGACCGTAAAACATTTGGGCTCATTCCATTATCATACAAAGGATGGTTTTGTTCATCAGAGTAAATTGGCTGGCAATCATATTTTGGATGCAGATGAACATATGTTTCTCCTCTGTCATTCTTAACATTCCTAGAATATATTGAACTATAAATTGTGTAATTTTAAGTTATTTGCTGTTTCTCCATAAAGTGCTGATTTTGTTAAAACAAATGCTCAAAGCAAGTTTTGCTGGGAAAGAGTCCCATTATTGACATTCTTAACAGCAGTTGTTTTGCGAAGACTAGTTCCAGGAACCAATTAAAACAGCAGACCTCATATTCATCATATTATCTTCAGTAAAGTGAGCTATCTTAGTTTTTCGTGCTCTTTTTACAGACAATGTCGACAATATGCAACTTAATATCTTTATTTAAGACCACTAGTTTATATTCTCTTCTCATTTGTTTGCACATATACTCATGTTCAGAAAAAAACAGAACACATTGAACAACTAGAGATAGGACATTCATATTCATAGGACATGTAAATTACTATGCCATGCAGAAATAATTAGCATTTCAGTCACCTTTACAAAACATTGTCTTCACATTCGATTTCACCTGCCTAGCCTGTTTTAGATGAATTGAGCCTGTTAACTTCCATTGAGTTGACTGTTTACTTTCTGGATTGTATCCATAGCACCACGACTCATCATCTGTGATGATTTTGTTGAAAAAAAAAATTGGACTGTCTTCAAATGAGTCCATCTTGTGAGAGGCTCAAACACGATAATTCCATTGATCTCCAGTGAGAAGTCTCGACATGAACTTTGCTGCCACTCATCGCATCTCAAAATTGAGCTCCAGGACAACCCGGATAAGTGCTAGAGTTGTTAGATGGTACTGCCTGTGTCTGTCCTTGTCAGTTAGACCACAGATTTTGCCGACATTGTCCTCGCATCAAGCAGTTGCAGGGATGACAGAATGGGGCTAATCTTCAATGGCCATTTCTCCCTCTTTAAACTGAGAAAATTTTCTGCTGCTCACTTGCCAAGTAAAAAACAAAATTAATAAGAAGTAGCCATTTTCTCATGTTGCATCTGTACTGTGTACTCTGCCAGAACTGCTAGAGAAACCACACTACTTGCTGCCTATCACAGTACAATCAACCTGAAATTTATTACATGAAATTAGAATAGATTCTTCATATAAGTACCAATCTCAGCAACTACATCTAAACGTTTACAGAACATAACATATACTTTCAGTTTCATATGACCAATTAATGTTTTAATAATAAATCTATTAGTTGAGATAGAAGATGGTTCAAACTCGGACAAAGCAATACGAACAATAGGTTGTTTTGCAGTACTAAAATAAGAAGGCTCACATTTACAACTATCGTCCCAATTACTTTTGGAACCAAAGAAATAAATTTAAGGGGCACTGAGTCCAGGGACAATTTCACACACTAATTTACAGATTAAAAATTAATCTTATGCATTAATAAAAATGCCAGATTACATCTGAGTTAATTAGGATACGGTTACCGAAAGCCTTTGCATTTGAGCACGTTTGTCAGTGTTCTGTACATTTCTCCATGTATGTGATAGATCAGTGCCACTGTGACAAGTAACCCATTGTTCTAGTTAGCTGAAAAGGTTTTCAGTTGTTTACGTAACCTCTTGTACAGAATCTTTATTGTAAATGAGGAATTTTTGGCATTTTATTCACAAAGCTTTGGGACAATTTAAGGAAAAGGTTACTGTGTTAGATATCGGTCACTTACAATATGCTATGTCCATTCTGGCCGCATTATTCAGTTCCGTGGAACCCCACATTCCCCTGGGTTGACCTTGAATAGAGCACGTGCAATCTTTGACTTGTCCGCTATAAATATAAACAGCAAACTTTATAGCAGTATGAACATTAAATGAGGTTGCTTTGGCTTTTGGAGGAAGATAGGGGCTGCAATAGCCAAAGAAACTGAAGAATTCAGTCTTGGACACATTTTCATCAATTTAGTCAAATTGGGGGCTCTATCCCAAAGCTGTGATTTCTTAATCTTATTTAATACTTTGATTCTTACGTTGTTGATGCAGAAAGTATGCTATAATGATTTTTCACTTATACCATGCATGACTAATGCATGATTTATACAACATTAATTAAAACTAAAACTTTCAGCTCTTTCAGTTTGTGTATTCAACACTAATACAGATGAGTAACAATTTAAATAAGATTAATACATGACATCGTGGTTATGTGTCAAAAGGCCTATCTATTACGCAGAAAAAAGTCTTATATTTGAGGATGGTGTACTATCAATGGCTGAATTACTGGAAGGAAAAACAAATTAAGCACTGCAGACCTACAAAGACAATGCTTGTTAACATGATATGTTAGTGTTAAATTATATCCGTCAATTACAAAAGCAGTCTTTGTTTGAGTAAGTTAACAACTAAATAGTTATATGCATAATGCTCAGCATTACAGTACATGCTAAAGCAGAGGTTAAAGAGCTGTTGCATACTATGAAGTGTTGTTTCTGAAATATTACTATTACATTAAGATTGTTTTAAGAATAAATTCCACAGTACACTGTAAAGTTCTCATGTATCTGCAACCTTATTGGAAACATACAAATCTTATAAATGTAGCAACTGAATAAAGTTACTAAATGTAAGTGTGAACTGTCCCAAAAGTTATAAAAATCATTCTCAACTTTTTATAGCAAATATCTGTTATTTAAGATACTTGAAATGATTGTATTAATATGATCTGGTGTGTATATGTTAAAATACATGAAAATAAACATTTTCTGTATTATTGTTCATATATTTTGTTATAACTGTTTTTCATCAGTATTTTACCACTTCCATATTATAAATTAGATAATGGAAAATCCAGGCTGGAATGTAAGAATATTATAAAAAGGATAGTTGCTACTCACCATATAGCGGAGATGCTGAGTAGCAGATAGGCACAACAAATACACTGTCAGAAAGTGACCTTTCGGCCAACAAGGCCTTTGTTTATCTGAATCTCTTGGAGGGAATGAAGGCAACAATGCAGTTCATAGTGTTTGCAAGGAACTGTTGTCTTATGAAGACCTTTACTTCAGCTACCTTCAAATGTCTGAACAATTCAAAATATTTCGTTGTTGGTGACAGCGAAAATATAAAAATTAAAAAAAAACTTTTTTGGGGAGGAGGTTTCTGAGAAACAGCCCATGGTGCCACACTAGGTCCTATCAAGCCCACTGTAGACCACATCAGTGTCAAAAAGAACTATTTGCCTAAGCTGGAGGAAGTGTGTAATATTCATACTTTGACCTCGTACTGTAGGATACAGTTTTGTTAGTGGTGGGCGTATAAGACATCCTGTGGAACATTACTAAATGCCTTCTCTGAAAACAACCCAGAATAGATAGTTAGAAACCCCACTCATAATGGAAATACATTGGATCTAATGGCAACAAATACACCAGAACTCTTTGAGGACGTCCCCATCGGACATGGTATCAGCGATCATGACCCAGTTGTGGCCACAATGATTACCGGAGTACAAAGGACTACTAACACAAGCAAAAAGGTATGTGCTCAAAAACTAGATAAAAAAAATCAGTACTGTCATACCTCAATTAGGAACTTGAAATGTTCAGCACAGAGCAGGAACATATAGAGGAACTATGCCTCAAGGTTAAAAGAATATTTGAGCCTGCACTGGATAGGTACGTACCCAGTAGAACAGTTCATAATGGGAAGGAATCTTCACACAGTCTCTGTAGGGAAACTTCAAAAGAAACAGAAACTACTGTATAATCATGTAAAACAAAGTGTAGGGCTGCAGATGAAGTGCATTTGGTTGTTGAGGGCAATGCATGCCGCCTTCAGTGATCACTATAGCAGAATGTTGTCAAATGATGTTCCTCGGCACACAAAGAAATTCTAATCATATATAAAGACTGTTAGTGGCACCAAAATTAGTCTCTAGCGAATGAGACAGGAACTGAAATTGTGGGTAGCAAAGCAAAAGCTGAAATGCTTAACTCAATTTTCAAATGTTCCTATTCAAAGGAAAACTCAGGAGAATTGACCCAATTTAATCCTTGTGCAACTGAGAAGATGAGTGAAATAAGTATTAGTGTCAGTAGTCTTGAGAAACAGCTGAAATCATTAAAATTTAACAAAGCTCCAGATTATAATGGAATTCCTGTCGGCTCCCATACTGAATTTGTGGCTGAGTGAGCCCCTATTAGAACAATAACCTATCACACATCCCTTGAACAAAAAACCGTGCCCAATTCTTGGTAAAAAGTGCAGCTCACACCTGTCTACAAGATCCACAAAACTACCATCCAATAGCCTTGACATAAATTTGTTGTACAATCTTAGAACATATTGTGAGCTCCAACCTAATGGGATATCTAGAACAAATGGCCACCCCAATGCCAACCAGTATGGATTCTGAAAATATCAATCATGTGAAACCCAACTCCTACTTCTGTCATATGACATACTAAAACCTTTGTATTGTAGCAGTCTGGTAGCTGCAGAATTTCTCGATTTCCCAATGGCAGTTTGATTCTGTACCACACGTACGCTTATTGTCAAAAGTACGATCATATGGGGTATCAAGTGAAATTTGTGACTGGATTGCAGGCTGTTTGGTAGAGGGGACACAAAATGTTATCTTGGATGGAGAGTCATTGTCAGATGTAGAAATAACTTTGAGTGTGCTCCAGGGAAATTGTTGGGATCCTTGCTGTTCATGTTGTATGTTAATGACCTTGCAGACAATATTAATAGTAAAATCAGCCTTTTTACAGGTGATGCAGTTGTCTATAGTGCAGTACTGTCTGAAAGATGCTGTATAAATATCAGTCAGATATTGACAATATCTCAACATGGTGCAGAGATTAGTAACTTGTTCTAAATGTTCAGAAATGTAAAATTTTGCACTTCACAGAATGAAAAAACATAGTGTCCTGTGACTGTAGTATCAGTGAGTCATTGCTGGAATCGACCCACTCATACAAATACCTGGGTTTAATACTTTGGAGGGATATGAAATGGAATCATCAAATGGGCCCAGTCGTGGGTAAAGCAGGTGGTAGATTTCAGTTTATGGCTAGATTACTGGGGAAGTAGAATCAAAGGAAATTTCTGACAAATCACTTGTGTGACCTGTTCTAGAATATTGCTCAAGTGGGTGGAACCCATACCAAATAGGACTGATGAGGTATTGAACATACAGGGTGTTACAAAAAGGTACGGCCAAACTTTCAGGAAACATTCCTCACATGCAAAGAAAGAAAATCTGTTATGTGGACATGTGTCCGGAAACGCTTACTTTCCATGTTAGAGCTCATTTTATTACTTCTCTTCAAATCACATTAATCATGGAATGGAAACACACAACAACAGAATGTACCAGCGTGGCTTCAAACACTTTGTTACAGAAAAATGTTCAAAATGTCCTCCGTTGGCGAGGATACATGCATCCACCCTCCGTCGCTTGGAATCCCTGATGCGCTGATGCAGCCCTGGAGAATGGCGTATTGTATCAGAGCCGTCCACAATACGAGCACGAAGAGTCTCTACATTTGGTACCGGGGTTGCGTAGACAAGAGCTGTCAAATGCCCCCATAAATGAAAGTCAAGAGCGTTGAGGTCAGGAGAGCGTGGAGGCCACGGAATTGGTCCGCCTCTACCAATCCATCGGTTACCGAGTCTGTTGTTGAGAAGCGTACGAACACTTCGACTGAAATGTGCAGGAGCTCCATCCTGCATGAACCACATGTTGTGTCGTACTTGTAAAGGCACATGTTCTAGCAGCACAGGTGGAGTATCCCGTATAAAATCATGATAACGTGCTCCATTGAGCGTAGGTGGAAGAAACTAAAATGAGCTCTAAAATGGAAATAAGCGTTTCCGGACACATGTCCACATAACATCTTTTCTTTATTTTTGTGTGAGGAATGTTTCCTGAAAGTTTGGCTGTACCTTTTTGTAACACCCTGTATACAGAGAAGGGCAGCAGGAATGGCCACATGCTTGTTTGATCTGTGGGACAATGTCACAGAGAGAGTGAAACAACTACACTGGAAGACTCTTGAAGACAGATGTGAAGTATTTCGAGAAAGTCTATTAACAAAATTTCAAGAACCGGCTTTAACTGATGATGCTAGGGATGTAGTGCTATCCGCTACATATTGGTCACATAGGGATTGTGAGGGTAAGATTAGAATAATTAAAACACACAAAACCCTAATAACTGGTACAGTGGGATGTAGCCTCTGTCATGGACTTCACAGTGGTTTGCGGAGTATAGTTGCAGGTGTAGGTAGTGACACTGAGACAATTCTGTTTTTATGCGCGGCGTTTTGGAAAATATTGATAAGCCTATTGTCGCACATGTGTCGATACTGATGGAACTGTATTTTACACAACAATGTTCATGTGGTAGTAAACATTACACAATTATTCACTTATTTATAAATATAGGAAATAAGTTGAAGTCTGTTAGATTCAGGCTTGCACCTATTTCCTTCTATGTTGCCATATCTTGCATCATATTTTTGTATTCGTTATGGCATGTATTGTACAAAAATAGGTTTGCATCTACTGTATCAATCTAGTTAATTCTTCATATATTTCACACACTTGCCCACCGCAGGCTACAGAGGTTTAGTGCGGGTGACCAGGTTGATGTAAAACTTCCTTGGCAGATTAAAACTGTGTGCCAGGCCAGACTCGAACTCGGGACCTGTGCCTTTTGCAGGCAAGTTCTGTACTGACGACTACCCAAGCACAACTCACGATCCATCCTCGCAGTTTTACTTTCACCAGTACCTCGTCTCCTGCTCTCCAAACTTCACAGAAGCTCTCCTGCGAAACTTGAAAGACGAGCACTTTCAGGAGTGGTAGTCTTGAAAGTTTTGCAGGAGAACTGCTGTGTGGTTTGAAAGGTAGGAGATGAGGTACTGGCGAAAGTAAAGCTGTGAGGACGAGTCGTGGTTGGATAGCTCAGCTGGTAAGGCACTTGCCTGTGAAAGGCAGAGGTCCTGAGCTCGGCCCGGCAAGCAGTTTTAATCTGCTAGGAAGTTTCATATCAGCGCATACTCTGCTGCAGAGTGAAAATTACATTCAAGAGTGATGTAGTTTGCAGTGCAGGGGCTGCGGGTGCTGTTTGAAAAACCTCAAGGTCATCACTAGCAGAATGAATTTTCTAGATGATCCCCCCCCCCCCCCAACCAACACCCCCATAAGTAATAGGGGAGCTGTAATAAGACTTATCAGACCAGTGGACCTTGTCATCCACCTGTCATGGTATATGAACATATGTTTGTTAACTTGTGCAGCAGTTGTCACACAAGGGGTGATGCCTGTGGTTAATGGGTCCAGGCAGACAGATTTTTTAGGTTAAAGCCAAAGTCCAGACAGATGACAATCAAGATAAATAGAATAAAAGAAACTTCATGTACAGTAAATAGGGGTGAAGCTAGGGCAGTATCAACTTACTTCATCAAAATATCAGGGGAATGAAAAATAAAGTAGATGAGCTATTAGTGTGTTTAGATGATCTCAAAAATAAGAATGAGATTGACATACTCTGTCTGTCTGAACACCATGTAACTGTGGGCATGGATAGTGTCAGTATAAATGGGTATAATTTAGCATCTTACACTTGTGGATCTAGGATGGATAAAGGAGGAGTTGCCATTTTCATAAAACAAGGGTATAAATGCAAAACTGTAGAAGTAGCAAATTTTGTGTTGATCAGTACTTTGAGGTTTGTGTATGTGAATTTCAGCTGGATAATGTAGTATTGATATTAGCAACAATGTACAGGTCACCATTAGGAGACTGGGAGCTATTCATAAAAAAGTTTTGACTCCCTATTATGCTGTCTGTCAGACAAAAAGAAGAAGTTATTAATCTGTGGTGATTTCAATGTAAGCTTTCCAAATAATTTTGGGAGGAAAAGTGAACTGGAAGTGTTATTAACAACACGTAACTTAGACTCAGTGGTCAGTTTCCCTACATGTACAGCTTGAAGACAATAGCATGCTAATAGATAATGTATTTGTACAGAAAGAGGATGTAAAACAAACACATGCTTTCCCTGTGGTAAATGGATTGTCAGACCATGATGCACAACTGATTAACTTACAAAACCTAACAGGGTGTACAGTTCGGAAACCATTAAGTAAAAGTGTGAGGTCGCTCAAATGGTATCTATAGAGCACTTCAAAGAAAGCTTAAGAAATGTTAATTGGGGAGATGTATATAATGAGCCAATGCTAATGATAAATGCAACCTATTTCTTGATACATTTATATCCTTTTTTGAACATTGTTTCCCAACGAAAATTACTGAATGTAACACACACACTTTTCAAAGAAACCTTGGATTACTACAGGTATTAAAGTGTCTTCAGAAAGAAAAAGAAAACTTTGAGACAGCAAGAACTATTAAAGATCCAGAAGTAGTTTTACACTATAAAAATTATTGTAACATACTGAGAAAAGTTGTAAGGAAATCAAGAAATGTGTATGTTAGAGAAGAAATTAACAACTCCGGCAATAAAATCAAATCATTATGGAATGTTGTTAGAAGGGAGACAGGAAAAGTAACCACTGGGGTAGGTAGTATTACTATGAAGGAGAACGAGACCATCCTAACCAACAGTATACAGGTAGCTAATTTATTTAACAACCAGTTCCTAAGTATAGGAAAAAAAATAGGTGAGAACAGTTGAAAAGAAAAAGCCAGGCAGTACATGGAAGAGTCTGCTTTGAAAAAATTTAGCCAGATTATGTTTCACCTAACACCTCGTGTGAAATAAGTAATGTTATTAAATCTTCGAAAAATGAATGTTCTGTTGGAGTAGATTACATCTCTAATAAGATATTAAAACATTGTGGAGCAATTACAGCTGATGTTTTGAGTCATATGTAATGCATCATTAACTCAGGGTATTTTCCCATACTGGTTAAAATATGCCATTGTCAGGCCGCTCTACAAAAAGGGGGCACCACGGATGTCAATAGTCATCGGCCAGTATCCTTGCTTACAGCATTTTCAAAAATCGAGAAAGTAATGTACTCAAGTGGTTAGCCATCTCAACAGTAATGGGATACTTAGTAAAACACTGTTCGGATTTCAAAAATGCTGTTCCACTGAGGCAGCAATACACAATTTCATTGTCCTCATAATAGAATCTTTAAATAGTAAAATGTCACCAATAGGAATTTTCTGTGACTTGTCCAAAGCATTTGATTGTGTGATTATGTTACAGAAATTACAGTTCTGTGGTATAATTGAAATAGCATATGAGTGGTTTCAGTCGTACCTACAGAACAGGAAGCAAAAAGTTTCCTTATGTGGGTCAAGTGATTTAAATAAGGTTGCCGCTTCATCTAACTGGGGTGCAATTACATGAGGTGTTCCACAGGGTTTAATCATGGGTCCCCTTCTGTTCTTGATATATGTGAACAACCTCCCTTCCTATCTGAAACAGGAAGCTGAACTGACACTTTTTGCCGATACAAGCATCATTGTTAATCCGGTAAAAGAAACTCCAATTGAAAAGGATACAAATAAGGTCTTCGGAAAAGTCTTTAATTGGTTTTCTGCAAATGGGCTTACTCTAAACTTTGAGAGAACACAGTATATCCAATTTTCTGCTACAAAAATTATAGTTCCTTCAATAAATATAACACATCAGCTGAAGTCAGTAGACAGGGCCGAGCATACTAAGTTTTTGGATGTACACGGATGAGAATCTTAATTGGAAATTTCATATTTTGGATCTTCTAAAGCGGCTAGTTTCAGCAACTTTTGCAATCAGAATAATTGCCAATTTTGACGATATAGAAATTAGTAAGCTAACATACTTTGCATACTTTCACTCTCTGATGTCATACAGAATAATATTTTGGGGTAACTTAACATTTGGACAAAAAGTATTCACTGCTCAAAAGAAAGTGGTTAGAATGTGTGGGGTTCATAGTCGCACATCTTGTAGACATCTTTTTAAAAGATTGGGAATTCTTACAACGGCCTCACAGTACATTTACTCACTAATGAAATTTGTTCTCAACAACATGGACCAGTTTAAAAACAACAGTGACATCATGATTATAATACCAGAAAAAAGAAAGACTTACACGATCCTTTACTCAACCTATCTTTGGCACAGAAAGGGGTAAAATATGCTGCTATAAAAATTGTCGACAATTTACCCGATGAAATAAGGTGTCTGACAGACAGCAGTAATAACTCCAAAAAAAATTGAAATCATATCTCCTTGACAACTCCTTGTATACCATAGATGAATTCTTGAATAGGAATAAATAAATCTCTAAATATAGTATGTACATTTTGTGCCATTTAAGGTAATGGGGTAAATAATAGAAATATTAATCCTTAACTCTGTATTGTAATATATACATACTAAAAAATCTTGTTTCGTATGTGCATTTCTTGTGCACTTGACACGTTCCACGTCATAACGGCTACCGTACCATGCGATTGAGCAATAGAACACACAACCAACTAACTAACTAACTTGACCACAGTGAGAGTTTGGCACATGTAGTGAGAGTTTGGCACACATAGACTGCCTCGGTACAGACAACAGGTTAATGTAATTTTGTGTTCAAAAAGGTCAGATGCCTGCAACTGTGAAGATGAGTATGTCTTCATGGTATTTTGCATTGTTTAAAGACTTTTCAGGGGTTACTCTTGAAATTGTGGTATACTTCTGTTACTTCTCAATGACCAAGTAAGATACCATTCTGCAGAGGTTGTTAGTTGTGACAAATATCTTTATTTTATTCTGCATCACCGACCCAGTGAAAATCCTAGGACAGGTTAGCAGCTCTGAATAAAATCTGCTCTAGTCGAACAGTCTCTGTGGGAATGACGTCTCTGTGGGAATGACGTCTCTGTGGGAATGACGTCTCTGTGGATCAGTGAAAAGTAATAGGGAAACTACCATCATTTCAAGAGTGACCAGTGAAAGTACCTTACATGAGGCAAAATGTGTCTGGTCCACATAACCCTTTATTACCACCACAAAAGGCATAGCAACTACTGTATTACTTTTAAAACTGGTACTGCAGAAGATAAACATATTTATCACCACTCTCATTCTGTATCACGTCTGCTATGGACATTCCTTGTAATCCTTTGACTGTGACACGAGATTGGCGGCACTGCCTCTGGTCTTCCACTCTCACAGTGTGGCAGGTACTGAGTACTTCTGAGGTGTTTATCATCTCCAAGCTTTGTCCAGGCATTCAGAGTGACCCTCATATTTATTTACATCATTTAGCATATTTTCTGAACTACACAACAATAATGTCTCAGAAAAGTCATAATCATGCCACAGTGAAACATCATCTGTCAGGTTTAGGGTAAATGACAACACACAGTGGGAGGTCACAAGTGCAATCAAATGGGCCTTATCATCTATCTGTCATGGTAGATGAATATATGTTTGTAAACTTGTCTGGCAATTGTCCACAGTTAGAGCTTGGCACAAGATCAGGTGAGCAAGGTGAGTGCGGAATGACTTCCCAACCCAATTCCTGTATAGTGTTTTGTCAGCCTAGCATGTGACAGGCATTAGCATGGAGTACCATCACTTCACTTAGACTTCCTGCTCATTGTTCGTGGGTTGCATCTGCAAGACATCTAGATTGTTGACAATAAATGTCAGCAGTGATGGTTACACCTTGAGGAAGCAAATTGTAGTACATCACATTGTCTCATTTCCACCAGATGCACTATATTATCTTTTGTGGATGCAAGCAGGTCATTGTAGAGGGAGTTTCTCCTGTGGTGGAGCTCAGTTATTCCTTTCTTTCTAACATTAGCATAAAGACAAATTTTTTGTCACTAGTAACAATACAGGATAGGAATTGCTGGTGTCGTTCTCAAGACAACTGATGGCAAGCAAGGAAGCGGAGATGCACATACGACCACATGCTGATTTTTGTGATGGTGGCTTAGAGTATGCAATACTCATACACCAGATTTTTTATCCTTCCCCATTGTGCCTGCAGATGTCGCTCGACAGTGTAATGATCACAGTTCATCACATTTTCCAGGTCTCTAGTGCACTGATGTGGATCATTGTGGATTAATGCATCGAAACAATATAATAAAACTATGAATATCTTCCTGAACATGAAGAGTCACTAATATTAAAACAATCCTCCTTCAAAGATTCATGTCAAAATGGTACCAAGAAGCCTCACAGTGTAACAGGACAATTGTTGAGGAAATGTGTGCGTCCATCTTCGAGAGAGGGAGACAATGACCACAGATGGTGTCATGTGATCACAGGTGATGAAACCTGGATTTGTAAGTATGATCCTCAAACGAAATGGTAAAGTAAAAAGTGGCACACTGAGACATCTCCTCAATCAAAAAAGGCTCGAATGATCAAATCAGAAATCAAAACAATGCTGATTTGCTGTTTTGACATTGCAAGTACTGTGCGTAGAGAATGTGTTCCTCCATGACAAACTGTCAAGCGAGCCTCAGGAAAAGGGTGACTCGAGAGAGAGCGGACATGATCACGACAATGACCCGTGTCTCTCAGTCGCTTCCACCAGGAATTTTTATCTCGAAAGGCATTCTTACTTTTCCATAGGCCACTTCTTCATCTCATCTAAGTCCTTGTGGCATTTTTCTTTACCCGAAGCTGAAAAATTTTTAAAAGGACATTATCTTGGGATTCTGGAGAACATTCGAAAGAATGTGACAGAAATGTTAAAGGGTTGAAGTCATTCAGTGCTGCTATCAAGGCTTACGTTAGATTAGTATTTGTTCTACAGATCATGAATACAGCACTTCGTAATGATGTGGAACGAGTCAGGTTAATAAAAGGTGTCTATACAAGATATTACATTACACAAAATATTACATGACACTTAATATTTTTAATTTTTTTGTGGGGGGGGGGGGGGAAATTACCCACTTACTATATCCAAAAATTCATCTAATGAGCAGAAGGAGCTGCCATTCAGAAATTCTTTTAATTTCTTTTTAAATGCTATACAGGGTGAAAAGTATTTAAACCGACAAACTCTGGGAGGTTGTAGGGGACATCAAAACAAATATTTTTCCCTAATGTCATATTTTCCTATGAGGATTATTTAAACCAGTGGAGGTCATATTACACTCTTCAGTTGTTGGAGGCCGTATTACGGTTGTTAGAGCGTGTATTACGCTCTTCAGTTGTAGGCAACTGCTGTCCACCAGTGTAGTAGTGCATTGTCTCTGTTTACTAATGGAGCGATATGCCTGGAGTGAGTACACTGATATGGTTGGTGCGTACTACGTAGCGCACCACAACGGATGAGCTGCACAGCGGGTTTATCAACAACAATATCCTAATCGCCGTATCTCGCATCATACGACCTTTGCTGCTGTGTACCAACGTCTGCGTGAGACCGGTCATTTAGCAGATTACCTGGATAGAGACGCCGTTGCACAGCAAGAACGCTGCAATTTGAGGATGTTGCTGGAAGACGTCCCGCTCGCTACAAGACAACACATGTGGTTCCAACATGATAGGGCGCTGGCACATTTCATTCGTCATGTGCGTCGATTCCTGGCCCGACGGTTCCCAGAAATGTGGATTGGCAGAGGTGGTCCTGTACCATGGTCTGCTCGATCCCCAGATATGTCCCCTCTGGACTTTTTTGTGTGGGAGAGATGCGAAACCTTGTTTAGGCAACTCCTGTTGCATCAGAAGAGGATCTGGTTGCCCGGATAGTAGCAGCAGCAGGAACAATTCAGGATACTTCTGGGGTTTTTGCCCGTGTCAGACAGAACATGATCCGACGGTTTAACCTTTGTTTACGTGTCAATGGAGGCATTTTTGAAATTCTACTGTAATTGAAATTGGGTTGTGTTAATGTGTTGTCTCTTGGTCATAACAAATGTAAAAGTGTTTGTTGGTTTAATTAATTTGCCGCCAGATAAATCTTCCTCTACCAATTTAAATACTCCTCATAGGAAAAAATGACATTAGGGAAAAATATTTGTTTAGGGAAAAATATTTGTTTTGATGTCCTCTACAACCTCCTGGTGTTTGTCGGTTTAAATACTTTTCACCCTGTATGTCTGTCAGACTTTTGATGCTATTAGGTAAGTGACCAAAGACTTCTGTGGCAGCATAATTTACCCCCTTCTGAGCCAAAGCTAGATTTAACCTTGAGTAGTGGAGATCATCCTTTCTCCTAGTGTTGTAGCCATGTACACTATTACTTTTGAATTCCTTTGGATTGTTAATAAAAAATTTCATAAGTGAATATATATATGTTGTGAGGCTACAGTGAAGCTCCCTAGCTCTTTGAATAAGTGTCTGCAGAATGATCTTGGATGAGCTCAAGCAATTATTCTCATTACACGCTTTTGTGCAATGAACACTCTTTTACTCAATGATGAGTTACCACAGAATGTGATGCTACAAGAAAGCAGAGAATGAAAATAGGCGTGGTAAGCTAATTTACTTTGATGTATATCGCAAAATTTGCAGTGACCCTAATAGCATAAGTAGCTGAACTCAAACGTTTCAGCAGATCTTCAGTGTGTTTTTTCCACACGGTACATTTGTTTCGTTTCATCTATCTTTGTGACATTTTCCCTTTCAACACACATTGTTGTACTGGTGTTGAACACACAAAACAACTGCAAGTCTGAGCAAAACTACCAGAAAATGACAAGTTCGTCACCAATATGGAAGAAACTGTTTCCCCTAACCTATGGAAGCTGCTACTGTAAGTGAATTCCACAGGTTTATTCGCTATGGACACGCACCTTTAGAAAAGGCATTATACAGAAACAGTTATTGGAATTCGTGGTAGAAGCTGCAGGACTTCAATGCAAGCGCTAGATAAAGGTGTGGGGTATGCCATGTGTGTGCTTTAATAGTGGAAAGACACACCACTGTAAAGGCATGGTGTCAAGACTAAGTTGCTATGTTCCGCTACAAGTGAGCAGTACTACCTGCCTTCAGATGAAGACTTATGTGTGCAAGAGGAAGGCTACCAGGAAAGCAGTAATGTTATTGTACTCTGCACCAATACCCCACATGAGGTGGAGTAAATTATGAGGGACTTCCAATAAGTAGTGCAACACATTTTTTTTTCCTATGTCAGTTTCAGTTGAAAAATGTGGTATTTTTTATGGGACATCATGGAATTTCCGTGCTTGAGCTGCTATAGTTTCATGAAATTCGACTTTATACATAGTCTTCAAAGTGGTGTCTGTAACGGGTGTGTGTCCCAAGCAGAGCTGTAATTGAGTTTCTTTAGAGGGAAACCAGAGTATCGAATTGAACTGAATGAAATTTTATTGTCGTTTAGTTATTACAGCAATTGACAATGTCAAGTTACATAAATACAAGCTATACAGCATATATACATGGGTTGAAGAGCAATATGTCACTAGTGGTTTTCCGTATAATACAATATTTAAAATCAAATAATAAGAAAAATATTGCATCATAAATTACTCAGTTAAAGAAATTATGCTGTACTCTTCAAACTGGTACCACTACAATATTTTACAGTCATAAAATTCCTGAAGGTTATAGCAAGGATTTGCAGCTAACCAACTGAATAATTTTTCTTTAAATAAATCAAATAGGGCTTCTACCCATTCTAGTGGCAGTTTGTTAAACATCTTCATACCCACCACTTCGTAGCTGTTCAATGACTTGGATAATCTGTAGTAAGGTCTGCCAAGATGGCATGAGAGTGTACGTCTCTTCTATGCTGGTATTTTGATAAGTTGCTCTTTATATGCAATAGGGCAGTGTAAATATACATATTTATAACAGTTAATATTTTTAAGTTGATAAACAGTGGTTTGCAGTGGGCCAGTTTTAGGCGGTTTTCGATTCTGGTTGGTTCCCCTTATTCCGCCTGCGCCAACGAGTTCTCCACGTACACCGCCGAACCGCACAATAACCCTGGGTTCGGTGTGTGGCGGCGGAGGGGTGAAGTGGACTGCGGTAGTCGTCGTGGGGTTGCGAACCACTGTGGCTGCGGCGGGAACGGAGCCTCTCCGTCGTTTCTAGGTCCCCGGTTAATATACAATACAATACAATGGGGAGGTTATTGATGCAACAAGACGGTTCGGATGTCGACCAGTAGAATAGTATCATTTGGGAATAGAGGTCCTCCCAGTAAGACGGCATAAGGCCGTCGCATTGAACGGAGATTATGTTGAAAAATAGTGTTTTGTGCTGAATAAAACCAGTCTTTCGAAAATAAAATGTTTAATTTTTTATCGAACACTCCTCATGTAATGTAGACTCCTGTTATTCCACGAATGTTTTGAACATAGCCAACTTAAGCCATTCTCTATGAGAAACTTTGTTTTTTCCTAACTCCAGGACCTCGCTAAAGCGGTATAGCACGCATCAGAGTACGGATACTACCTAAAGGGATCAATGTGTCGAGCAAACTTAAACAATCTTCTATACAGAACTTTGAAGATTACTAAAAAATAGATGTTTAGTCGCCCTAGGTAGGCCATCTATGGGCTGTTTACAGTAGCAGGACGTCGGTACAGTTGCAGGGTATTACTCTCATATACGTCTCGCAACATGTGCATAATTCTGATGTGTAATGGTGCTACCGCTCAGGTTTACACCATTACCCATAAACTCAGAAGAGACGGCCAGGGCAGTTCCGTGTTGCAGCTCGCTGGCAATCTGGTTCCTCACGTTTCGTGATGTAAATCTTCTATTTTAAAATGTCTAACCCTTTCCTTTTTTCAGTCTTACGTAAAATTTCTAGTTGTTTGTCAATGCTACCGATATTACACATATGTCCCTCCTTGTGCATATGTAAGCCTAGATGTGTTCTATTACTGTTGTAGGTGTGCTCTTTAAATCTCAAGTCAAAGGACCTGCCTGCCTCACCAATATAGCTTTCATCATAATCATGGTATATTATTTCATAGACTCCTGGTTTTTCGATATTTCTATTCTTTTGTTGCAAGTTACGACACGCAGTGTTTTTGTTTTTATATTGTGTGATGGCCAGCGTAATTTTAACTCCATTTCTCTTGAGTGTGTGCTCACTATCTGTACAAGTGCTTTATTTCTTTTCTTTATATTTTTTGCGATTTTGTTATACAGTGAAGCGCCAAAGAAACTGATATAGGAACGCGTGTTCAAATACAGAGATACTGTATGTAAACAGGCAGAATTCGGCACTGCAATCGGCAATGCCTATTTAACAGAAGTGCCTGGCACAGATGTTAGATCAGTTTCTGTTGCTGCAAGGGCAGGTTATCAAGATTTAAGGGAGTAAGAACGTGGAGTTATAGTCAGCGCACAAGCGATGGGACACAGCATCTCCGAGGTAGCGATGAAGTGGGGATTTTCTTGTATGACCATTTCACGAGTGTACCGCAAATACCAGGAATCTGGTAAAACATCAAATCTCGGAGACCGCTGCGGCCAGAAAAACATCCTGCAACAATGGGACCAACGACGACTGAAGAGAATCGTTCAACGTGACAGAAGTGGAACCCTTCTGCAAATTGCTGCAGATTTCAATGCTGGACCATCAACAAGGTCAGTGTGCAAACCATTCAACGAAACATCATCAATCTGGGTTTTTGAAGCCAAAAGCCCACTCGTGTACCCTTGATGACTGCACGACATCAAGCTTTAGACCTCACCTGGGCCCACCACCACCACCACCGACATTGGACCTGTGATGACTGGAAACATGTTGCGTGGTCGGATGAGTCTCATTTAAATTGCATCGAACGGATGGACGTATTGGGTATACAGAAAACCTCATGAATCCATAGGCCCTGCATGTCAGCAGGCGCTGTTCAAGCTGGTGGACGCTCTGTAATGTCGTGGGGCATGTGCAGTTGGAGCGATATGGGACCCCTGATACGTCTAGATATGATTCTGATAGGTGACATGTACGTAAGCATCCTATCTGATCACCTACATCCATTTATGTCCATTGTGCATTCCAACGGACTTAGGCAAGCCAGCAGAAGGACAATGCAACACCCCACACGTCCAGAATTGCTACAGGGTGGCTCCAGGAACACTCTTCTGAGTATAAACACTTCCGCAGGCCACCAAACACCCCATGAATGAACATTATTGAGCATATCTGGGATGCCTTGCAACATGCTGTTCGGAAGAGATCTCCAACCTCTCGTACTCTTACGGATTTATGGACAGCCCTGAAGGATTCTTGGTGTCAGTTCCCTCCAGCACTACTTCAGACATTGGTCGAGTCCATGCCACGTCGTGTTGTGGCAGTACTGCTTGCTAGCAGGGGCCCTACACGCTATTATGCAGGTGTACGTTTCTTTGGCTCTTCATTGTATATGGCGTTTGCTGTGTCAAGGTAATATTCATTTTCAATGGTTACCTGTCTTAATGTGCCTAACTGATAATCATGTGCCTACATGTCAGTTTCCTATGTTTGTAATGCACGCCTGCTTTTTTTATTATATTAGGTTGGTGCATAATTCTGAAGCGCTTTTGTTTTGCATGTTGGTATTCTGGTAGCGCTGGGTTTATTTACCGATTGTTATTTTTTATTTGTAATTCACTGTTGCTATTTGAGGTTACATTAGGAGATAATGAGTGGAGCTGTGGGCGCTAGAAAATGGAACGGCAAGTGGAGAAATCGGAAAATTTCTGACGTAATCTTCTGTTTGAGTTCAGCAGAGGGAGGACAGCAGTGGAGGCAGCCAGAAGTATTTGCGGCATATATGGGGATGATGCCACTGGACAGAGCATGGAAAGAAAATGGTTTTGTCATGTTGAGGAGGATCGTTTGGACATTAATGACCCTACACATTCAGGAAACCTTCAGATGGTGAGCACTGGTTAGACGCATTAATCCACAATGATCCACGTCACTGTACTCAAGAACTGGTAAATCTGATGAGGTGAGATCATTCCACCATCGTGCGACATTTGCATGCAATGAGGAAGGTCCAACAATTGGGTGTGGGTACCGTGTGTTCTGAGTGGAAAGTCACAAAAATCAGCAGGAGACCATACGGGCATCTCCACCTGCTCGTCATTAATTAGCTCACGAACAACACTGACCATTCCTATCCTGCACTGTTACTGGTGACGAGAAACGATGTCTTTACGCTAATGTAAGGAAAAGAAAGGAGTGGTTGAGCCCAAACAAAGCAGCAACTCTTTGTACAAAAACCTATGTACATCCACAAAAGATGATGTCTTGTACAATCAATAGAGATTGCCGGCAATTGGTTTTCCAATTCAGGGGTTTACAAACTAACCTGTAATGACTGTCCTTCATATTATATTGGTCAAACAGGCAGAGCTGTGAAAACAAGATATAAAGAACACCTATTAGGTAAAAAAGGAGCGAATATACACAGTTCTACTTTTGATGAACACCTGATAGCCAGTCATACGCCTAAACATTTAGAAGACACTGTTATCCTACACAGAGAAGTCAAAAGGCGTAGATCAGATCTGTGGGAAGAGCTACAAATTTTCAAACATCTTGAGCTCAAGGACGGTAATATACTGAACGACCAGTTGAACTTTGCTTGTAGACAATTTTTCGAAGGCTTTAAACCTGTACTGTTTTTGGTATAACATTAATGCTGGTAATCTTAGTGGTTTATTTCCTCAGGAAGCTATGATGCACCTTCAATGCTTTAAGCTCACTACCCCTTATGTAATGGTGGTTTTCTCACGATGTGTGTTTGCTACTGCATCGGCCCTTATGTGATTTTGCCGGGCTCTAAAATTTTGGTTTTCCCTGTGAATGTGTATTGATTGATTGATGGATTAACAGGATCGTGTACCAGTTTTCATAATTCTTTCTTGGGAAGAACCATTATTGTCAATTTCAAAGTTCTGACATATATACCGTTTGTGGGCTTCACTAATATAGTAATGTAATTTTTTATATTTTGGCTGTATATGCCATTGGGCGTAAGTTTCTCGGCATAAGTGCCACCTGCTTTTTTGATGTATAACTACATGATTTGTACCAGTGCTCCCATACTGTTATAACGGGAGTGTTAATTTCCTTCCTTTTTTATTGTTACTTTACCTAAGGTCGTTATTAATACTTATAATTTACATGTTGCCTTTGTACACCAATTGGCACATGTTTCTCGGCACGAGCGCCACCTGCCCTGCTTTCAGAGTAACTACGTGCGCCGATTACACTCAGTCGGTTGTGAGGCAAGATGCATGTACTATTTTATATTTACATGACAAACCCTAATTCTAGGGCTATATTTCATTTTTGACAAATGGATCTATGCCGACAATTGTAAAAACGGCGATGGTACATTAGTCCTTACTAATGTAAAATTGTACCAGTAGTCGTTATCATATTTCTGTAATGCAAGAGTTCTCTAATTTGTGTTAAAATTTGTTCTTGGCTTAAGATTCATACTTTTCTAATCTAAGCTATGATGTTCATTGTCCTTAGGCTACCTTCTGAAGAAGACAAATTTATATTTGTCGAAACCTAGGTAAAGAATTTCTTTATCCATTCCAACTGGTCGGCTGTTTGTAATTTTATTATAAGTGCTGTTGTTGTGGTCTTCAGTCCTGAGACTGGTTTGATGCAGCTCTCCATGCTACTCTATCCTGTGCAAGCTTCTTCATCTCCCAATACGTACTGCAGCCTACATCCTTCTGAATCTGTTTAGTGTATTCATCTCTTGGTCTCCCTCTACGATTTTTACCCTCCACGCTGCCCTCCAATACTAAATTTGTGATACCTTGATGCCTCAGAACATGTCCTACCAACGGATCGGTTCTTCTTGTCAAGTTGTGCCACAAACTCCTCTTCTCCCCAATCCTATTCAATACTTCCTCATTAGTTACGTGATCTACCCATCTAATCTTCAGCATTCTTCTGTAGCACCACATTTCAAAGGCTTCTATTCTCTTCTTGTCCAAACTATTTATCGTCCGTGTTTCACTTCCATACATGGCTACACTCCATACAAATACTTTCAGAAACGACTTCCTGACATTTAAATCTATACTCGATGTTAACAAATTTTTCTTCTTTAGAAGCGCTTTCCTTGCTATTGCCAGTCTACATTTTATATCCTCTCTACTTCGACCATCATCAGTTATTTTGCTCCCCAAATAGCAAAACTCCTTTACTACTTTAAGTGTCTCATTTCCTAATCTAATTCCCTCAGCATCGCCCGACTTAATTTGACTACATTCCAGTATCCTCGTTTTGCTTTTGTTGATGTTCATCTTATATCCTCCCTTTAAGACACTGTCCATTCTGTTCAACCGCTCTTCCAAGTCCTTCACTGTCTCTGACAGAATTACAATGCCATCAGCGAACCTCAAAGTTTTTATTTCTTCTCCATGGATTTTAATACCTACTCCAAATTTTTCATTTGTTTCCTTTACTGCTTGCTCAATATACAGATTGAATAACATCGGGGAGAGGCTACAACCCTGTCTCACTCCCTTCCCAACCAATGCTTCCCTTTCATGTCCCTCGACTCTTATAACTGCCATGTGGTTTCTGTACAAATTGTAAATAGCCTTTCGCTCCCTGTATTTTACCCCTGCCACCTTCAGAATTTGAAAGAGAGTATTCCAGTCGACATTGTCAAAAGCTTTCTCTAAGTCTACAAATGCTAGAAATGTAGGTTTGCCTTTCTTTAATCTAGCTTCTAAGATAAGCCGTTGGGTCAGTATTGCCTCACATGTTCCAGTATTTCTACGGAATCCAAACTGATCTTCCCCAAGGTCGGCTTCTACCAGTTTATCCATTCGTCTGTAAAGAATTCGCGTTAGTATTTTGCAGCCGCGACTTATTAAACTGATAGTTCGGTAATTTTCACAACTGTCAACACCTGCTTTCTTTTTTAATAGAATTTATTATATTCTTCTTGAAGTCTGAGGGTATTTCGCCTGTCTCATACATCTTGCTCATCAGATGGTAGAGTTTTTGTTGTGGCGTAGCAAGACAGCCACACCACTCGGAGGTAGCCGAAAGGCACGCTAACTAATGCAGACGGGCGTGAAGTCTGAAACAGGATAACTATTGAATGGTAGCAAGAAAAGTACGTAGTTGCTTTATACTTAACTTTTATTCTCTGATGAATACAGCGTTCTTCTTGAGACATTTATACTATAACTCTCAAAGTAGGTAAGGCTAATGGCGCCTTGCTAGGTCGTAGTCATGTGCTTAGCTGAAGGCTATTCTAACTGTCTCTCGGCAAATGAGAGGAAGGCCTCGTACGTCTAGTCGCTAGCAATGTCGTCCGTACAACTGGGGCGAGTGCTAGTCCGTCTTTCTAGACCTGCCATGTGGTGGCGCTAGGTCTGCAAGTACTGATGGCGGCGACACGCGGGTCCGACATGTACTAATGGACCGCGGCCGATTTAAGCTACCACCTAGCAAGGGTGGTGTCTGGCGGTGACACCACATTCCTCCCCCGCAAATCGGCGAACGGTCGTGTTATAAGGCTTCCGCCCGCCGTGGGGAGGGCCTCATGTTGACGTATGCGATGAGGTGGGGAGCCTAACAACAGGCGAGGCTGTGCCACCCGCACCCGGCCATTCGGTCCGAGGGGAGCTAGGAAACGCCTGGAAACCTACTCCAGGGTGCACGTCAACATGCGGCGTATGCGCCCGTAATGAGACAGGGTCGACCTCCATTGCGTCGGGGTATCCGACACGCGATGACGCCATGTGGTCCGGAGCGGGCCAGAGGTCCAGGGCGGACGACAGCTGGTCACGGGAAGCGATCGGCGGCGCGTGACCCAGGGAGGCGGATGGCGGCTGCAGCGAAGCGTCCTCTGCGGGCTGCGCCGGCGGCGGCGGCGGCGGCGCGACGCCATGGGGCAAAATGGAAGGCATCGTCGGTAACACCTGGGGATGAGGCGAGCCAGTAGATGGGTCCCCAGGGCGCTGACCGGACGGCTCCGTCGCGGAAAGCAGACGGGGAGCGGCAGAACCCAGGCGACGACAGAGGCGCAGCTGATTGAGATGCCGACGCACCTCACCAGAGGCCCCCAAAACCAAATACATCGCGCGGCCGAGGCAGCGAAGAATGCGCCCTGCGAGCCAACGCCGGGAACCGCGATAGTTGCGATAGAATACAACGTCGCCTGGAGCAAAAGCAAGAGTCTGCCGCTGCACAGGAACCCGATGCGGCGGATGCAGCAAAGACATCAAGGTTCGATGAGGACGACCGTGAAGCAACTCAGCCGGCGAGCGACCATCGCGGGGCTGAGAGCGATACGAAGACAAAGAGCAACAACGCGTCCTCCCGAGAATGCGACTCTTTCAATTTCAACATCTGTGACTTGAAAGTCCGGACCAAACGTTCAGCGGCACCGTTTGACTGAGGCGAAAACGGCGCGGATGTCAGATGTTGAATACCATTGGCCTTGCAGAATGACTGAAATTCTGCGGACATGAATTGTGGACCATTGTCAGAAACAATAGTCTGCGGAAGACCTTCAATGCAAAAGATAGCAGACAACGCTTGGATGGTGGCAGAGGACGTCGTGGAAGACATCCGGACAACAAAAGGAAAATTACTGAAGGAATCGACAACAACCAACCATCGAGCATTCCAGAATGGACCAGCAAAATCTATGTGTAAGCGTTGCCAAGGGGAAGCGGCTTTCGGCCAAGCAAAGAATTTCCGCGGCGGTGCGGATTGTTGTTCGGCACACGCCATGCAAGAAGAGCACATATTCGTAATCGCAGCATCGATTCCGAACCAAGTACAGTGCTGACGAGCAAGTTGTTTCGTACGCACTATACCCCAATGTCCTTGGTGGAGAAGCTTTAAGACAGATGACTGTAACGAACGTGGGACCACGACCCTAGACTGATCATTATCAGAACGCAACAACAAAACACCACGTCGTACAAAAAGTCTCTCCTTGTGAGCAAAAAATCGGCGAACCATCGGATCCTCGATCCGTGACTTCGACAAGGGCCATTGCGTAGTAACAAAACGCAAAACGGTAGCAAGGACAGGGTCTGCAGCTGTGGCTGTAGCTACACGACGAAAATCAATCGGAAACGATTCGACCACGACATCAGTGTCCGCATCAATGAACATGCAAGCAAGTTCGGAAGAATCGAATGCTTTATCCTCGGCAACAGGCAAACGGGACAACGCATCTGCGTTTCCGTGCTTAGCAGTGGACCGGTACAAGATATCGTAGCAGTACTGCGAGAGGAAAAGAGACCAGCGAATGAATTTCTGCGCTGTACGTGGAGGTACAGGCTTGTTCGGATGAAAAAGCGATGTCAAAGGTTTGTGGTCTGTAATGATGGTAAAGTGACGACCATACAAGAAATCGTGAAACTTCGTAACACCAAACACGAGAGCCAAAGCTTCTTTCTCTATCTGGGAATAATTTCTTTGCGCTGACGAGAGCAATTTGGACGCAAAGGCAATAGGGCGATCATGTGAACCATCTTTGTGCGCAAGCACAGCACCGATCCCGAAATCCGATGCATCTACCATCAACAAAAGGGGTTTCTGGGGATCGAATGGCGTAAGGCAAGTATTTGAAAGCAACGCCGATTTCAATTGGCGAAAGGCGCGTTCGCATTCCGTCGACCAGACGAACGGAACACCTTTACGGCGTAAGCGATGAAGCGGAGCTGAAATGGAAGAGGCATTGCGCAGAAAGCGATGATAATAATTAATTTTTCCCAACACACTCTGTAGCTGCTTCAAAGTTTGTGGTGCAGGCAAGTCCTGTATGGCACTGAGGTGCTCTGGACTCGGATGGATGCCTTGGGCATTTATGACATGTCCCAGATACGGCAAGTCACGAGCAAAAAACACACATTTGTCCTTCCGCAAGCGAAGACCATTCTGTCGCAAGACCTGAAATAGTGTTCTGAGATTTTGTAAATGTTCTGCTTCTGTCTTTCCTGAGATCACTATATCGTCCAGATAGTTAGCTGCAGTAGGGACCGACGCACAAATAGTTTGTAAATATTGCTGAAACAATGCAGGGGCGGATGCACACCCGAATGGCAGTCTTTTGAATCTGTATAGTCCAAGATGCGTGTTAACCACCAATACGCGCTGGGATTCTTCGTCCACCGGTATTTGCAAGTACGCATCTGCTAGGTCCAACTTTGAAAAATATTTTCCCGGGCACAGTTTGTCAAAAAGATCTTCCGGGCGGGGCAAAGGAAAAGTAGCAGTCACTAGTTGTGGATTCACTGTTGCTTTGAAGTCCACGCAAAGTCTCAATTTTCCGGAAGGTTTTTGCAAAATCACTAAGGGTGAGGCCCAGAGAGAAGCCTGCACACGTTCAATGACACCTTGCGATTCTAAATCTTTTAATGTTCTTGCGACCTCATCACGCAATGCGTGGGGAACATTGCGCGCTCTGAAAAATTTCGGTTGCGCGTTGACTTTTAGTTCCAAATGTGCTTCATAGTTCTTAGCGCAACCAAGGCCCGGTGCAAAAATGTCTGCAAATTCCTCACATAGACTAGAAACACTGGCTGAAGGCACAGTCTGGTTCACTGAGAGAACCTGATTCACAATAGACAAGTTAAACAATTGAAATAAATCTAAACCAAACAAGTTCACTGCAGCAGAAGAACGAAGAACGTAAAACGACACAAGTTTTGTTTGTCTCTTGTATGTTGCAAGAAGGCTGCACTGTCCTAACACAGGGATATGCTGTCCTGAATAACTAGTGAGCTGAACTTTTGCGGCACGCAACGGCGGTGCGCCCAGTTGTTTGTACGTGGCGTGATTGAGCAATGAAACTGCAGCTCCGGTATCGAGCTGGAATGGTATCACTTGTCCGGCAAAGTCCAAATCTACAAAAAGTTTATTGTCCTGCTGACGACAAGAGCGACTGTTTTGTGCAACGTGAACAGACACTGGTACAGAATCACTTGCGACGTGACGGGATTGCCGTCGACGTCGACGCACACTTTTTGTGGGACGAACACAGTCACTGTTAGAAAGAGTAACACTGGGCGGAGTGGCATTAACTACGTGAATGTCCATGGGCGAAGGTTCCCGAGCCTGAGTGTCCGTGGTTCGATTCCGGCGCGAAGCAAAGGGCCTGGAACGGTTGTGATTGTCTGATCTGAGCTTTTTCTGGCAAACACTTTGAACATGTCCTTTCTTGTGACAGTAAAAGCAAATAGCTTGGCGTGACGGGCAATTTTCACGCGAATGTCTAGTAGCACACCGCAGGCATGATTTCACTGCATTTGCGGGCTGGCGAGGCACACCTGGTTTAGAGCGCGGCGTCAGCTGCGTCGAAGTGCGCGAGGGCCGGTTACCGGGCCGCGCAGCGCGTCCAGCGGGCCGGTTAATGTTACACACTGCTGGCGAAGCTTCAAAAGATTCCTGAGCACAGTCAAGTGTGTCTTGCCTATCCAATATGTCTATCACTTGTTGAAGGGAGGGATTAACTAGTTTCAAAATCTGTTCCCTTATGCGAACATCAGAAACGTTCTGTGCTATTGCATCACGCACCATTGTATCTGAATAAGGAAGGCCACAGTCACACTGAAATTCACAATCCCTAGTAAGGCCTTGCAAAGTTGCAACCCACGCCCTATTAGTTTGACCGGCCGTATGTTTCGTACAAAAGAACGTATACCGTTTTGCAACCACATTAACTGTTTCTTTGAAATAGGCATCTAAAGCCGGCACAATTTCTTCGTAGGACAGAGTAGCTACGTCGCGTCGGGGAAACAATTTCACTATCACACGGTACGTTTGCACGCCGACACAAGACAATAAGTGAGGCTGCCGCTCGTTACCTTGAATTCTGTAGGCGGCGAGATGGAATCCAAACTGTCGGGACCACTCCGGCCATGTTTCCTGCGCCGCGTCAAAGTTGCGAAACGGCGGTGCAACTGCATGTTGTGGCTGCGGGAGCGGCGAAGCGGCGGCTGCCGCATCGGTTTGAATGGCACGGTGACCCTGGACGAGCTGTCCAAGGGCATCCAATAACGCCTGCGTCTGCTGATTCTGCAAGCGATAAAATTCGAACAGTACATCTGGAGATTGTGGCGAAGCCATGACAAGTAAATGTAAGCAATTAGAAAGAACAAAACCCTTTTTTAACTCGTCGCCAAACTGTTGTGGCGTAGCAAGACAGCCACACCACTCGGAGGTAGCCGAAAGGCACGCTAACTAATGCAGACGGGCGTGAAGTCTGAAACAGGATAACTATTGAATGGTAGCAAGAAAAGTACGTAGTTGCTTTATACTTAACTTTTATTCTCTGATGAATACAGCGTTCTTCTTGAGACATTTATACTATAACTCTCAAAGTAGGTAAGGCTAATGGCGCCTTGCTAGGTCGTAGTCATGTGCTTAGCTGAAGGCTATTCTAACTGTCTCTCGGCAAATGAGAGGAAGGCCTCGTACGTCTAGTCGCTAGCAATGTCGTCCGTACAACTGGGGCGAGTGCTAGTCCGTCTTTCTAGACCTGCCATGTGGTGGCGCTAGGTCTGCAAGTACTGATGGCGGCGACACGCGGGTCCGACATGTACTAATGGACCGCGGCCGATTTAAGCTACCACCTAGCAAGTGTGGTGTCTGGCGGTGACACCACAGTTTTGTCAGGACTGGCTCTCCCAAGGCGGTCAGTAGTTCTAATGGAATGTTGTCTACCCCCGGAGCCTTGTTTCGACTTAGGATCTTTCAGTCCTCTATCAAATTCTTCACGCAGTATCACATCTCCCATTTCATCTTCATCTACATCCTCTTCCATTTCCATAATATTGTCCTCAAGAACATCGCCCTTGTATAGTCCCTCTATATATTCCTTCCACCTTTCTGCTTTCCCTTCTTTGCTTAGAACTGGGTTTCCTTCTGAGCTCTTGATATTCATGCAAGTGGTTCCATTTTCTCCAAAGGTCTCTCTAATTTTCCTGTAGGCAGTATCTATCTTACCCCTAGTGAGGTAAGCCTCTACATCCTTACATTTGTCCTCTAGTCATGCCTACTTAGCCATTTTGCACTTCCTGTCAATCTCATTTTTGAGACGTTTGTATTCCTTTTTGCCTGCTTCATTTACTGCATTTTTATATTTTCTCCTTTCCTCAATTAAATTCAGTATTTCTCCTGTCACCCAAGGATTTCTACTAGTCCTCGTCTTTTTACCTACTTCATCCTCCGCTGCCTTCACCACTTCACCCCTCAAAGCTATCCATTCTTCTTCTACTGTATTTCTTTTCCCCATTCTTGTCAATTGTTCCCTTATGCTTTCCCTGAAACTCTGTACAACCTCTGGTTTAGTCAGTTTCTCCAGGTCCCATCTCCTCAAATTCCCACCTTTTTGCAGTTTCTTCAGTTTTAATCTACAGTTCATAACCAATAGATTGTGATCGGAGTCCACATCTGCCCCTGGAAATATCTTACAATTTAAAACCTGGTTCCTAAATCTCTGTCTTACCATTATATAATCTATATGAAACCTGTCAGTATCTCCAGGCTTCTTCCATGTATACAACCTTCTTTTATGATTCTTGAACCAAGTGTTAGCTATGATAAGTTGTGCTCTGTGCAAAATGCTACCAGACGGCTTCCTCTTTCATTTGTTCCCCTCAATCCATATTCACCTACTACGTTTCCTTCTCTTCCTTTTCCTACTATCGAATTCCAGTCACCCATGACTATTAAATTTTTGTCTCCCTTCACTATCTGAATAATTTCTTTTATCTGATCATACATTTCTTCAATTTCTTCATCATCTGCAGAGCTAGTTGGCATATAGACTTGTACTACTGTTGTAGCCGTGGGCTTTGTGTCTATCTTGACCACAATAATGCGTTCACTATGTTGTTTGTAGTAGCTTACCCGCACTCCTATTTTTTTATTCATTATTAAACCTACTCCTGCATTACCCCTATTTGATTTTGTATTTATAATTCTGTATTCACCTGACCAAAAGTCTTGTTCCTCCTGCCACTGAACTTCGCTAATTCCCACTATATCTAACTTTAACCTATCCATTTCCCTTTTTAAATTTTCTAATCTACCTGCCCGATTAAGGGATCTGACATTCCACGCTCCGATCCATAGAACGCCAATTTTCTTTCTCCTGATAACGACGTCCTCCTGAGTAGTCCCCGCCCGGAGATCCGAATGGGGGACTATTTTACCTCCGGAATATTTTACCCAAGAGGACGCCATCATCATTCATCCATACAGTAAAGCTGCATGCCCTCGGGAAAAATTATGGCCATAGTTTCCCCTTGCTTTGAGCCGTTCGCAGTACCAGCACAGCAAGGCCATTTTGGTTAATGTTACAAGGCCAGATCAGTCAATCATCCAGACTGTTGTCCCTGCAACTACTGAAAAGGCTGCTACTCCTCTTCAGGAACCATACGTTTGTCTGGCCTCTCAACAGATACCCCTCCGTTGTGGTTGCACCTACGGTGTCACTGAGGCACACAAGCCTCCCCACCAATGGCAAGGTCTGTGGTTCATGGGGGGGGGAGGATTATAAGTGCAGTTACTATGAATTACTTCCCCTAGGTGTAACCATCACTGCTGACATTCATTGTCAACAACTGAGGCATCTTGCAGATGCAGCAAAAGAACAATGACCACAACATTGTGTGAAGTGATGCTACTCTATAATATCACTCGCCCGCATTGTAGACTGACGAAAACCACTATACAGGGGTTTGGACCGAGCGAGGTGGCGCAGTGGATAGCACACTGGAATCGCATTAGGGAGGACGATGGTTCAATCCCGCATCTGGCCATCCTGATTTAGGTTTTCCGTAATTTCCATAAATCGCTCCAGGAAAATGATGGAATGGTTTCTTTGAAAGGGCACGGCCGACTTCCTTCCTCATCCTTCCCTAATCCAATGAGACCGATGACGTCGCTGTCTGGTCTCCTCCCCTAAGCAACCCAACCCAACAGGAGTTTGGTTGGGGAGTATTCCGCTCCCACGTTATTCACCTGGTATTGCGCCCTCAGATTTTCACATTTTCCGCTCTCTATCGAAGAACCTTCAGGGAACTTCCTTTCCGGATGAAAATGCGCCCCAAACTTGGCTCGACGAGTTCTTCAGCTCAAAACCACGCAAGTTGTCAGTCATGAAATCGAAAAGTTGTCCAATCATTGGTAGACTGTTGTAAATAGGATGGAACAACTGCACATATGATTGGCCGAACCTTGGAGCACATTTACAGTCTTCACGCGTGACAGAGTTGTTAGCAGAGGTCAGTCTGTTCTGGCCACACAGACGTGCGATTACTTTGTTTGGGGAGCCCCTTAGTCTAAGGTGCGTCACTACAACCCTCACAGTCTTCTAGAACTGCAAAAGAACATTTCAGATGAGACTGTAGCAATTTCAACAGTCCAGCTTCGATCCGCCTTCACCAACTTGTTGATCAGGGCCCTGAGGTACCAAGAGATGAATGGTGGTCAGTTTCAGCATCTGCTACAGGTGAGTTGTACTGCATTTCCTTACCTCTGCTGTGTTTCTGTGTACCCTGTAATCCTGTCCTGTGGGCCACTTGTACTTGCCCCACCCTGTATATTATTGATGGCTAAAGTCTTTGTTATGTGTATGTTGTGTTTATTAAACTTAAGGAAAAACGCTACGAGCTTATGCAGCAACCTAATAAATTTTGAAATAAAAGAAAATTATCGTTACCTCTAGTTCTATGACTGTCACAAATTTTATTGTGAAATTGTATTACCTCTTAACTATTGTAATACTGAACGCTGGTCATTCCCATTCCTGCTCCTCTCGCAAATGGAGCGAGGTACATACAACTGTGTGTATGCGTCCATACTGGAATCATTCTGCAGTCAACTGCAGGAATTTAAAATGCTTTTTCGTGGTGTGTTACCAATAAATTATGCAGATTATAAGGAAGTAGGTACAGTCAAATTAGTTGGTAAATAATACCACACAATAGCAGTTGTAAGCTGAGAAAGATACATGAGTTATAGAATTTCTGTGTCGAGATGGAAAATTCCAAAGTTTCATTTTAAGAGTGAGAAATTCAAAGGCACAACACCCTTTTATGGTCCATTGCGAAACATGATTGGAGGTCTGAGCATGAAATATGTGGTTGGGGACTTGGTACAATCATATACGAGGGACGTTTGAAAAGTCCACACAAAGCCCGAGAAATGGCACCACCGGCGCGTTTCGAGGTCATGTTTAGTTTTTAGCATATTTGGAAAGAACGGACACCAAGTTTCAGCCAGATTGGTCTATTGATTTGTGTTTGGCATTCGTGGGAATCAAGGAAGTCGAGTGATTTACTGGCAAAACGGCTCAGGAGACAAAAGAGAAGTTTGATAAACATTACGGTGACTTTGCACCTTCGATTATGACAGTAGTTTCAAAATTTTCGGAGTGGCCATATGGGCACAAGTGATGCTGAACGTTCTGGACGCCCTGTCGAGGTTGCGACTCCATAATCATTGATAAAATCCATGATATGGTGATGGATGACACAAGAGTTAAGGTGTGTGAGATTGCTAGTGCTATGGGCATCTCGAATGAATGGGTACATAATATTTTGCATAAACGTTTGGACATGAGAAAGCTATCCACAAGATGGGTTCCATGATTGCTCACACTTGACCGATAACGGAATCGTGTGAACTGTTGCTAGGATGGTCTGCAGCTGTTCAGGGACAATCCGCAGGGCTTTTAAGCATCGTTTCATCACTGTGGATGAAACATGGATACATTACTATACTCCTGAGACCAAACAACAATCTAAACAAGGGGTTACCAAGGGCGAATCTGCACCGAAAAAGGCGAAGACCAGTCCTTCGGCCGGAAAGGTTATTCTGCCCCCCCCCCCCCCCCCCCCCCAGCTACGCGCGCAGTCTGCTTCCCCAGCGGGAAGGCGTCCTGGACCGCGGCACGAATCCGCCTGCTAGATTTGTGTCAAGGTCTGGTGTGCGGCGAGCCTGTGGATGGTTTTTAAGGCAGTTTTCCATCTGCCTCTGCGAAAGCGGGCTGGTTCCCCTTATTCCGCCTCAGTTATACTATGTTGGTCACTGCTGCGCAAACACTGTCTCCATGTACAAGTACACCATAATTACTCTACCATGCAAACATTTCAAACATTTGGGGTTACACTCCTCTGGTATGAGACGTTATAAGTGGGGGGTTGCACTGGGGGCCGAACTGCACAATAACCCTGGGTGCGGTGTGGGTGACGGTGGGGTGAGTGGACTGCTGTAGTCTGTTTCGGGGTTTTGAACCATTTAGGCCTACAGTGGAGACGAAGCCTCTCCGTCGTTTCTAGGTTCCCTGTTCAATACACAATAAACTGTTTAAAGCTTTCTGTTTAAAGCTTTCCCGGCGTACAAAATTTTGGCCCATACATCAAACTTTTGGAGCTCGATTATCAATGAATCTGTGGAAATAAGATTGTCTGACAACGAGACTCTCATCAATCGAGATAGCGGTTATCAGCAGAACTCCGCTTGGAATCCTGTTATAGAGAAACTTCGTAGTCGACGTAGTTACCTGCATAAAGATGGAAATCGACCTGACACCGATACGCCAGGCTTTCGCAGTGGAGGGCGCGAGGCGCAGCGCACGGAGCCGTTATGAACGCGCACGCTGAGCAGCGCATGCGCAATGTCACCTCAGAAGGCTTTAAATAGCGGAGCTCAGCGCGTACTTGCACTCCCTCCCTTCTTCAGGTCTCCCTCATCTCCTAGCGCCTGGCAGATCCTCTGTATTGCTCATCATCAGTGTGCCACATCAGTGTTGTGTTTAGTGCTGTTACTCGTGTGCGTCAAGAGATGTGATTTTAATTGTGTCCTGCCTTGAGGTTCGCCGTCGGTGTTACGTTATGTGCTATGCCATCCGTCGCTACTTTTATGCTCCAGTCATACTCTGTTCTTTTAACCGTCGCAGTGTGTGGCTTTTTATATGTGCTACTTTTAAACAGTTTTTTGTTATCTCCATTTTACAGTCACCCCGTTTTTTTTTTTTTTTTTTTTTTTTTTTTATTTTTTTATTTTTTTTTTTTTTTTGTCTTCCATGTTGTTCCCCCTTTTTTATATCTATGTTCACCTTATTCTCTCCTTTGCTGTTTTTCAATGTTTTCTATTGTTTTGTTCTGTCTTTCGGCTGAAGAGCAGCGCCTATGCTGCTGCCAGCCCGCCCCGATGGGGAATTGAAACACAATAAAGGGAAAAAAAAAAAAAAAAAAAAGAAAGTAATTGCTACCACCCAATCACTTTACCGATTAATTTTTGAAAGGTACGGGGTATGTATTCCGCTCCTACATGAGAACTCTAACTTTATTATCGGTAAGTCTTCATTGCTCTCCAACATTTCTCTTAATAACTGCAATATGGTTTGCTAGTGCGTTATGGGGCCTGACGGATTTGTATATATCCCTGTCTCCCCCAGTAATTCCCAACAAGCAACTCCTCAAGCTAAGGGTCAAATCGGGTAGACTGGTAGTATTTCCAAACTTCGACTTACGAAGAAGTCGGAAACTTAGTTTTAAAACTATATCGCGTTTACAGTAAAGCACCCACCTTTCTTTTATTTTCGTGTTTATCTTCCTTGTCTGCCCAATCTGTAACTTTCATCGATTTAATGGTTGCATGATAGTTTAGTTTTTGTATGAAATTCCAAGGGTACTTGCGCCTTCCCTTGCTCCAGTATTTAAATTACAGTAAGCTTTTCTTTCGTCGTCAGCGCACAGCTTTGGAAATCCAGGCAAAAAGATCCTATTTAGTAATGGGCTTTGTGGTATTGTGAGTTCTAGGGACGAAAAGCGGAACACAAAATTGTTAGAGAGAAAACAGGAAATGTAATGTACATTAGGATTCTGGGATGCAAACAGGCTGATTGGTTAAAATGATTGTGGGTAGAATATCGTATTTTTCCATTGAATATAAATGTATATGATCTGTTTAGACTGCGACGTATGTACTAAAGCTGCACGTGTAGTGTTGTACTATTGAACGTCATAAACGGCAGATTTAGTTTCATAGCTGTTTTGTATGCAACTTACTACTGTTGTAGTGGCATCCGTCATATCCATTCCTGAACAAAAAACAACAACTGATTAATTTTACTAAAATAACCACACGATCTACAACAAACAACACTATGTTAAGCTTCACACAAAATCGTTAACACACTGAAACGAATTCCACTACAAACACAGCCGACACTCGAACAATTCTGGATAATGAGCAAAAGCAAACTGAGCCCATTACACCACACAATCCAAAACACTGAACACACCACAAGAGAGCACAACAAACCACAACACGACGACATCTACAAACACGCCACACTCACAAGGCAAACTCCGCGCCGTCATGACGTCACATGACAACACCCGTACGTCACGGGTCAAAGCCGACGCGTGGGATCGGACGCTTCTGTCATCCCCTCTCAGATTATATTAGTGAATTATATAAGAAAACTTTTGTGGTTGTTGTTGATCGCTTTTGTGAACCTTTGGCAGACTTAGTGATAAACAATTGTTATGTTTTCTTCTAAATTTTCATTAAAATAACCTCATGGCTGGCAGACAGCTATGGTGGTGCAGGGTCATTCATTATATACAACATTCCACATAGAATGAGCAAGAGCTGCACATGCAATGCAAATAGAGCAAAACATACATTCAGATTACTTTTATTGTTGTCATTGTCAGCAGCAATGGGAAGTACATCAGTGGGGATGGTGGATAGAGCAACAGTTGGCTCTCGCCTTCCTGTGCATCGTACTGCAGCTGAGAAAGCTGTGTGGTGCCTAAAAATCAGTCATTATAGTGGGCACATAGGTGTCAAGAAAGAACAGCAGTTGGCTGACTCTTAGTCACCCCCAAAATCACAGTTACTTTAATCAAGGCGTAGTGTGGTTGTGAAAAAATCAGTTCATGCTGAAATTTGATCTGCGCTATCAATACAAGACAGAAATATAACTTTTGTGTAAACTTTGCATCCTTAACTAAGATTTAACAAAGTTATGTATTATGGTATGAAGATATTTGAGAAGCTCCCATCTAACATACAACAAGAAATTAATTATCTTAGGAAATTCAAAGGAAAATTTAAAAAATACATCAGTAGTGACTCCTTCCATTGATTATCTTAGTGCAAGGATTTCATTCCTTCTTTAGATGGATGGCTGGTAGTGTGTTGTAAACTGTCCTATGTAATTACATATGTAGGTTACTGGTTTTTCTAAAAAAATACTTGATTAATGAACTAAATATCAAGTTTCTTATAAGGCATCCCGAAGGTAACTAATGTAGCTGAAGTAGCAGCAGCTTGCTTTCTAATTCACTACAACACATTTAACTGGCATAAAAAGAACTAGCATTAAGCAGTATTGTGATAGTTTCTTGTTAATATAGTGTACAGCTTAAGCAATGTTTGGTTGTCTTTTGTTAATGTTTACCTTCACTTACTCCCTGTAGGTTCACCTCCTTGGCGATAGAGTAGAAGAAATTTCTATTCTTTTTCACCTTCTTGGTGGGATGTACAGAATATGATGAATGAGTAGAATAAATTTCTACTCTTTTGAAATTGTGATGGTTTATTTATGTCAAGAAATGTTAGTAAATGTATATAATGTGAAGGTGATATTAGAACACGTACCTATATAATGAGTGTCAGTAAATCCGTAGCATCACTTTCTTCAGCTGTCCAGTTGCAGTGTGAATCAATACATGATCAGATTAGCTGATTAAATGTGCCACCATTTAACAACTTAATATGTAGTTAAATGTGGGAGTTTTTTGAAAATTATTTGCACCTAATTGGCCACAGAGTGGTGTATTCTACATACAAAATTCATATTGCTGATCAGTACATACATAATTCTTTTCTAATTTGACATGTATTGATGTTATTCTAATTTGACATCTAATGATGTTATTCTACTCACGTTTGTTCTTTCCATTACTGCCAGGTTCTATCTTAAAATATGCAATAATTCATTCAATATATCTTTGATGTATTTTCAGAAACACATTGCAAATCCGGTACCACAACAGAGTGACTACAGGATTGCACAACCAAACGTTCTCTACCAACTGCCTATATTTTCTGGGATGGTTACTAGGGACAGGCAACAGCCAGTACCCAGGATCATTATTTTTATTTTACCATCTGTGTCAAATTAATGTGTCTGGTAATATATTAATAATGTTATATCACTGTCTGTAGTAGTACCATAGATATACTTTAAGAAAATGAAATGGTTTACATTCGACTGTGAAAACCCATGTCATAAAATGTTTATTGACGTGGATAACACGTGTATCTCTTGTGTTGGAGTTACTGTTGCAGTGAATGTGATTTTTTAGTATGACATGTTAAAAACAACAGCAGTAAAATAAATTTGTTTATTGCAAAACGAGTTACCGGTATGTCTTTTACATATGTTGTATTGTCTCATCTTATACATGTGTTGTTCACAATCCCTGCTCCCGTCCCCACCGACAGAAAGTAATTACAGAATCATGAATCTGTGTTGTGATTGGTTATGCATGGAATGTTGTTATAATATATTCAATTATTCAAAATTTGTTTGCTTACTGCGAACTATTAGACATCAGCTGTATTAGGTATATTAGTGATATGTGAAAATTTGTGCCAGAGTGCAACTTGAGCCTCATCAAAGATTCACTGTGAATATGTTTAAAATAAGGTATAATGAGCTAATTGTAGCACATTCGGCCAGTGATACACAGCTTCTTATTTGGCATGTGTTCAGTTCTTTTTCTTTGATTCATTCCACGCATCACCTCTCCTCTGCTTGTAACTTCAGATTGATCAGTCTGAGAGAGTACATAATGGGCTATGAAAATGAACACTTATTTACAACAGTTCCTACTAGATAAGTTCAGTTTGGTTCGACCTTCTGGATGTGACATGATCTCGAATAAAACAAGTAGAAGTAGTAACAGTTATGACCAGTGCTTGATTTACAAAAATGAAGAGGTACCAGTACTGTGACTTGTCAGAGGTATCAGTATGGCATACCATCACAAATCGAGCACTGGTGATAACAACCAAAGCAGTTGTTTGGTTTAGAATAGTGATGCCAGTAACTGAACCTGGATTGCTTCGTCTTGTCACAGCAATGAAAAATGAAGATATATGTTCGACAGTTTTATGAAAAGGATAGTTGCTACCCACCATATAGTGGAGTCGCTGATTCGCAGATAGGCACAACAAAAAGACTGTCAAACACAGGTTTCAGCTAAACAGGTCTTCATTAGATTTAAACAGCACACAACACAACACACAAACACAACTTTCGCAGACGCGGCCACAGTCTCTGGCTGCCAAGGCAAGACTTTGAGCATCTTGCACTGCTGCTCACATTCTGGCCTTGGCAGCCAGACTCTGTTGTCAGGTATGTGTGTTTGTGTTTACGCACACTGCTGCTGCCACTCAAAGAAACTGATAAACAAAATAGGTCTTATGAATTTTTGTGTGGACGAGGGGGGGGAGGGGGATGGGAGGGGTCGGAGGCAGAGGGGAAGGTTTGCACTGCCCACATGCAAAATTCTAACTTAGTATGCGTTAATTAGGAAATCCCAACCTAATCATGGATCTGCCACTATAGATTTATCATTGCGTTAACATACCAGAATTAAACAATAATTTGAAAGTGATGAATGAAATCAGAATATTTTGTGATTGGCTCTGTATGGGATCTGAACCCTGTCACATTCATCTTTTTTGTTGTAATATATTTGGTTACACTGATGCAAAACTTCAGAAAGAGTACACAAAATGAAAGCTCCATAAAACAAGATTGATAGAAAAAAGGAAGTTAACTGTTTAGTATTTCAAAACTAATCACCATAGCTGTGAATACATTCATGACCCTGTGAGACAAGATGGTCAATCGCTTCATGGAAAAATGTTTGCGGTGTACTACGAACTCTTGGTGTGAACCAAACGAATGACCAAGAATGGTTCTTTACGGCTCCAAAAATATGGAAATCACATGAGGAGTGATTGGGACTGTATGGAGGTTGCGTGAAAGCTTCCCAGACAAAACTCTGCATCATAGTTTAAGCAACCTGCCAGTAAAATGCCTGCCAAGACTGTATAGAGTATGTTGAAGAAGTTTTGCTGGGAAACACATATTCTCCATAAAGTCCCAATCTCTCTCCATGTGATTTCCATATTTTTAAAGTGCTGAAGAAAGGCATTCATGGCTGTCCCTTTGCTTCAGATAAAGAGATGTGTGTCTGGCAACATTTTTCCACAAAGGCGTTGACCATTGTAAGGCAATTACAGTGGAATAAATGTGTTAACAACTATGGCAAGTACTTCAGTATTAATGAGTAGTTTACTTACATTTTTCCACATTTTTTATATTTGACTGCCCTTGTATGCCACTCTCTTATGTTTGCTTTTGTAGCTCTGTGTACTATGTACACAAGTACTCTATTATTATTTTACAGCATTTTTTTAATGCCATGTTCCCTTCATGATCTTGCAGCTGTGTGCTGCATTGAAGCTATCCCAAATTTGGTAGGTTTTCATAATGTAGCTAGATTTATCTGCAGTGCTAAAGCAATCAACATTAGCTTCAGAAACACTGATTGACATGCATGCACCATTTTGGATTTGAGAACTGTAGACTCACTTTTTTAAGTTGGGGACAGTAGAATACGTACTTCTATTGTACAGATGACGAACTTGATACTTGGAAAGTTGGAGTAACTGCATTTTGTATAAATCTACTACTTAGATAACTTTCTTATTTCTTTTTTTATATTCTACTGGTTGTGGATGTACCACATTTGCACAAAGCACCAAAATTCCTATTTAAGTGATGTTTCAGTAAAATTCATCATCTGTCGGTTTAACTGAGTTCTGCTAATGTAAACATTGTATGTGTTCTTTTAAGAGAAATCTGTAATTTGCTTTATTCAGAAGCCATATGCTCAGGAACATATTGTGAGCTAACAATTGTTTATTTCCAGAATGACATAAATTATTTGAAAGCCCTCATTTCACTCTATCAGTAAACATTTCATTATTTGTGAAAATTAATTAACTAAAATGTCATTCATAATTAAATTTCCACACACTGAAAATAATATTATTATTTGGACCTCTGCAAGCCTTCCTGCACTTCAATGCTGCCTTCCAGCTTCTCAGCCTCCATACAGACAAATAGCCTCACATAACTACTGAAGCACCAGTTACGTAGTATTTCATTCTTTAGCAGTTACATGGAATTTCTATATATTTTTTAGTTTGTTCAATATAAGCAGTATATTTTCCACCTTCATTTGCATTGTAAGGAAATGGAAATCCGTCATTCTGGCAGAAACAGCTGTGCCACATATGGCAGCTGAGGAAACTCGGGAAAGGAAAGCAGATAAATTGAAATAAATAATAGCCATAAAATCAAACATGAATCATGGATCTTGCCATTGGTGGGGAGGTTTGTGTGCCTCAGCGATACAGATGGCCGTACCGTAGGTGCAACCACAACAGAAGGTTATCTGTTGAGAGGCCAGACAAACATGTGGTTCCTGAAGAGGGGCAGCATCATTTTTAGTAGTTGCAGGGGCAAGACTCTGGATGATTGATTGATTTGGCCTTGTAACACTAACCAAAACGGCCTTGCTGTGCTGGCACTCTGAACAGCTGAAGCAAGAGGAAACTACAGCCGTAATTTTTCCCGAGGGCATGCCGCTTTACTGTATGATTAAATGATGATGGCATCCTTTTGGTTAAATATTCCGGAGGTAAAATACTCCACCATTCGGATCTCCAGGCATGGACTACTCATGAGGACGCCATTATGAGGAGAAAGGAAACTGACGTTCTACGGATCAGAGCGTGGAATGTCAGATCCCTTAATCGGGCAGGTAGGTTAGAAATTTTAAAAAGGGAAATGGATAGGTTAAAGTTAGATATAGTAGGAATTAGTGAAGTTTGGTGGCAGGAGAAACAAGACTTTTGGTCAGGCAAATACAGGATCATAAATACAAAATCAAATAGGGGTAATGCAGGAGTAGCTTTAATAATGAATAGGAAAATAGGAGTGCAGGTAAGGTACTACAAACAGCATAGTGAATGCATTATTGTGGTCAAGATAGACACGAAGCCCATGCCTACTACAGGGTACAAGTTTATATGTCAACTAGCTCAGCAGATGATGAAGAAATTGATGAAATGTATGATGAGATATAAGAAATTATTCAGGTAGTGAAGGGAGACGAAAATTTAATAGTCATTGGTGACTGGAATTCGAGAGTAGGAAAAGGTATGGCCGGAAACATAGTGGATGAATATGGATTGGGGCTAAGAAATGAAAGAGGAGGCCGTCTGGTAGAATTTTGCACAGAGTATAACTTAATCATAGCTAACACATAGTTCAAGAATCATGAAAGAAGGTTGTATACATGGAAGAATTGTAGATTAAACCTGAAGAAACTGCAAAGAGGTAGGAATTTAAGGAGATGGGACCTGGATAAACTGAAAGAACCAGAGGTTGTACAGAGTTTCAGGGAGAGCATAAGGGAACAATTTACAGGAATGAGGGAAATAAATACAGTAGAAGAAGAATGGGTAGCTCTGAGGGATGAAGTAGTGAAGGCAGCAGAGGATCAAGTAGGTAAAAAGATAAGGATTAGTTGAAATCCTTGGGTAACAGAAGAAATATTGAATTTAATTGATGAAAGGAGAAAATATAAAAATGCAGTAAATGAAGCAGGTAGAAAGGAATTTAAACGTCTCAAAAATGAGATCAACAGGAAGTGCAAAATGGCTAAGCTTTTGACAATGTTGACTGGAATACTCTCTTTCAAATTCTAAAGGTGGCAGGGGTAAAATACAGGGAGCGAAAGGCTATTTACAATTTGTCCAGAAACCAGATGGCAGTTATAAGAGTATAGGGACATCAATGGGAAGCAGTGGATGGGAAGGGATTGAGGCAGGGTTGTAGCCTATCCCGAATGTTATTCAATCTGTATATTGAGCAAGCAGTAAAGAAAAGTTTTGGTCCTTTTCATTACTAATTTGATTCGACTGTCTCTCTGTAATCTCACTCGATCTTAAATATGTTCCTTCTTACGCTACCTGTAAGATGCTCAGATAATCTGCCCTTCTCCCTCCTGTCCAGGTGCAGGCACTAATTAGCTTATTCCTATCTCCCAACTGGAGCAACAGGCATGGCTTGGATGCAAGTCTTCACATCAGTCAAAAGCAATTGCCATCAGGACTTTGCTTACACAGCTGATAACTGCATTAACTCAGTGCAGGTTGTGTTGTAGCAAAACATCTGAAAACCCCTCACAAATATGTGCTGTTGCTGCTCTTGTTTCATCCAGATAAGGTTTAATATTCTACACTATGTTGATACAACTGTTTAAGTTAAACAAGTCTGTGGCTCAATGTGGACTGTTTCTCTCCATGTTCTGTGTCTTTGTTCATAACATATTTCCAAATTTTGTTATTTGAAGGAATGTTAAACATTTGTTGCAATTTACAGGCAGAAAACATGACTATACAGTTCGCAGTACCAAGGGGCTCAATTGGACTGTTGACTGATGGTGAAAAAAGTAAAGTAAGAGAGGTACAGATACTTTGTTGTAATTCCAGGGTGGTATCATATTGTATCTCAAGTGACCTTTGTCGTCCATTGTACAACAGCATATGATAAAACTCAAACAGATGATAAAAGAACATTGTTTCATGTAGTTTACACCACACTGAAAATATATCAAACATGAATTCATAATGCTAAAAGGGTAAGAGTAAGTTCGAGTAGTAATGCTTGTCATAATCAAACATTTTTATTTCTAATGAAACCGTTTAGTTTTGTATGCCAACCCAAAAGATGTTTAGTATAATTCACAAGAAATCACATTCAAGGAAGTCCTATATTATACAGCAGTAAAGGTTTGTTTGAAATGATCAAGTTTTTTAAATTATTTTGTTTGGGTCTTGAATATTTTTTAGTTTTCAGGATATGGTTTTTCAGCTCGACTCCCTTACAGTTTCACCATTACTATACAGTTTAGTTGTATGGGGAACTAATCTTCTAACTTTGTTTGGCCTTGTGTCGTGTTGGGGACTCTCCAGGTTCCTGTTCAGTCTGTTATGTGATCACTGTTCTAGATATGTGAAATTTTGCAGGATTAAAGTTAGCTTCTTACTTCTGTAGAGAAAACATAGACAAAGGAGGACTCGGCAGTTTGTCAGAAACTGTTTTGATTTCAAGAATATTGATATTAATAAATTTTGATCAGAGTGGCCCTTAGAAGCTTGTGCAACAGAATTAGTGTTTTATAATAAGTCCTTTATAATAGAGGTATTTACAGATCACCTTCAGGAAATTTTAACCTCTTCTTAAGAATTATGAAAGCTCTATTGTCCCTTCTCACAGTAAAAAAAAATGTATATAGTGGTTACTGGTGATATTAATGTAAGTTTATTGAAAAGCTCTTGTCAGAGAACAATTATGGCACTCAATAACACTATCTTTCAATTTAGTTCCCACTGTGAACTTTGCAGCTAGGATATGTAAATGCTCTGAGATTGCCATTCATAATATCTTTGTATACAAATCAAGGGGAAAAAAGGCATATCACAAAACCAATAGTAAATGGGCTATCTGATCATGACATGCAGCATCTTGTGTTATATTTTGAAACTTCTCAGGATTAAAAAATCTATTAAATCTGAGTACAGGAGGATAATACATAAGTAAAAATTTTTATATTGCTCAAAAGCATGAACTGGATATATGCTTACAACACTTCTGACTCAAATGGAAAATACAAAGCATTCACTAATAAAGTTACCTCCACTTTTGAAAATTGTTGTTCTCTAAAGGTAGCTCAAATCACACAGAAGTAAAACAATAAACCAAGGATTACACAAGGAATAAAGATATCATGTGGGACAAAAAGGAGACTGTATCTACCATCTAGGAACAACTCTGATGTTAACACTGTAATGTATTACAAAGAGTACTGCAAAATATTGAAGCAAGTAATCCAGAAATCGAAGCAGGTTTATTATGAGAAAAAGATAATTACATCGAACAACAAACAAAAAACTGTATGGGATATAGTGAAGACAGACAGGTGGGGCCAAAAAGGAAGGGGAACAGATAGCTCTAAAAATAAATGAGACTTCAGTAACAAGTGCATGTAGTGTTGCAAACCTCTTAAAGAAGTACTTCATTTCTGTTACAGACAGCTTGGTGTCATCAGGTTCGGTGAGCAGTGCAATTGTGTATCCAAGACAAGTCTTTAAAAATAACTTCACTAAAATAGAAATGGTGCTCAGGTCTCCCAGAGAAGTAGCATCCATCATAAAATCCTTCAAATGTATGTATTCTAGTGGGTATGATAATATATCAAAAGAAGTTAATCAGGCCGGCCGCGGTGGCCGTGCGGTTCTAGGCGCTGCAGTCCAGAACCGTTTGACTGCTACGGTCACAGGTTCGAATCCTGCCTTGGGCACGGATGTGTGTGATGTCCTTAGGTTAGTTAGGTTTAAGTAGTTCTAAGTTCTAGGGGACTGATGGCCTAAGATGTTAAGTACCATAGTGCTCAAAGACATTTGAACCATATTTTTGAAGTTAATCAAAGAGTGTTTGTGCGAGTTGAGTTCTATCTTAAGTTGTTTCTGTAATCCTCAAGCACCTGACTGCAAATAATATACTGGCAAAGTCACAGTGTGTGTTACTTAAATGTTCCGATATAGTGAAAGCTATTAGAGGCTACTGGCATTTTCTTTGACCTGTCAAAATCCTTTGACTATGTGAACCACACCATTCTCTTAAGTAAGTTACAATATTATGGGTGGTCCATTTTCCCTTGGGGAGTGGGGGCAACTTAGAGCAATCTGCAGTTCAGGTTGTTCAGTAATCCCCCTGTCAATCTGCCATACGTTAATAGCTGCCTCTGTCATTTTTGTTGGATTCAGTGTTAACGAATTTATTGCTTAAGGTGTAAATGCCAAATTCCTGAAATATGTTTTTATCTTGTCTATCATCTTGCGAGGTGGTATATGTGTAATATAGAGCATGTTGGTACATTTTATGTAAAATTGCATTTCATGGATTTTATTTAAATGCTCAATTAATCATATAAAGTTGTCACCCTTCCACCGTAAGGGTTCTTTTAAAACAAGTTACACTTTTGGTGGCAAATAATTTTTAATGTGAGTGTTTTGTACCATTTACAACCCTCTTACAGGGTGCATAGTTTATGTGTTTGTGTGAGTTGTTAAAAATTTTAATTTAGGGTAATCTGGTGTGTTGCAGATTTGCACCAGTGTAGTCTTTAAGAGGTGTTGTGAGCGGTCGTGTCTACAGCCATGTTAAAAGGGAGTGGCAAGGTTCTCAGCCCAAAAGCTCATACCACAAAAAAAAAAATTGTTATTTCTGCCTCTGAATAAATTGTAACTTGATATTTACAGGGTGCTTTCTGATTATAATTTTAAATCTGTTTTAAAAAAAAGGCTTTTAGGAATAAAATTTCCATTTATTGAAAATAAAATTTTTAATTTGTTTTTTCAGTTACCATTGGTAACTACTTTTACGCTCGCATCGTCCAATTAAACGTGTTAATGTTCTTCATGAATCGCTAGTAAATAAAATAAATTCTTATGGATATTCTTTGAAAATAAATCAGGTTCAATGGAGGAGGTGATACTGTGGGGAGGGTTGAGATATAGTAAGATGATGAAAGGCTGACCAGTACTTGGATAAGTTTATAGTTAGGGTATCATTTAGGCAGGTGCAGACCTGGCACCAGTCCCAGCGTTTTTTGGCTGTGAGGAAATTACGGGCATGTCTATGGAGTTGCCGGTGGCCTCAGTGTGTGTCCCGGTCCCGTGTGTGGAGAAGGCATTGTGGAGATGATGGGATTCACAAAGGAGGATGGCATGTGGGGGTAAAGTGTGGTGGTGTGCGCAAATTGTGATAGTGGGGATGTGAGCCTCAATGGCCTCAGACAGGGCCTGTTGGAGAAAGGAGGCAGCATGCTGATATCATCCAGATGCTGGATGGTCAGAAGATGGCCACTGACCTGGGTCTCTAGGGCTGCCCAGTAGCCATTCCAGTCAGCACGGGAGTAGTTACGGACGAAATTTGGGGGAGGATTGGTGTGAGGAGTGAGGCATGGGTTCTGTCGGTCTGTCACGGTAAGGAGGACACAGAGATGGTCGCTACCAGTGGGGTCTAGTACGTTCGCCATAATGTGTCGAAGGAGGTTACTGGAGGCCAGGACTACATCGTGAGTGGTATTGGAATCAGGGCAGGTGTGGCGGGGGAGTGGAGGAGCTCATCTTGCAGTGAGGTGAGGATCTGATGCCACCATTGTAGCTGTGCATCAGTACGACGGTGGACGTTTAGGTCAGTGGCAATCACATAGGAGGAGAGGGTGTGGTCAATGGGGCAAAGGAAGTCAAATGGGATGAGGGCAGTGGCACGGACATAGATGGTGGTGCTGTTTATGGTAAGGCCAGAGAACAAGAAGCTGAGGATAAGGTGTTCAGTGGGCTCAGGAAGGAGGGTTTGGAGCCCAACAGAGATCTGGTGAAGGTAGCCGATGGCAACTCCACCATGCGCAATCAGGTGGGGATTATTGGATTGTTGAAGGGGTTATGGTGATGTGCTGATGATACATGGGGGCTGGAGAAATGTTTCATTGAGGAGGGAGGCATCCACACGGTGGGTTGTAAGGATGTGCATGAAGAGTTGTTTGTTGGTAGGTATAGAACGTATGTTATTGAACAATATACGAGGCTGCCGCGCCATGGTGGGGTTTAAACTAGGGTGTCGAGATGGGAGAAGGTAAAATGGGCTTGGTTATGGGAGTAGGTGGCGAAGGTGTTAGGGTGAAAGATTGAACGGCAGCTAGGGAGATCTGTTGGAGGGTACGGGGGCGTTGAAAATGGCGGATATTTTGTAGGATGATGGTTACGAATCTAACGATGTTCTCGACTGTGGGGAGAGGGCAAAGGCTGTTTCCAGGAGGCGTGGGATCGTAAATAGGTCAGACGGGGACAGTGAGTTAGGGAGATGTGTTTGTGTGTGTGTAGGGGGGGGGGGGGGGATCTGGCCTTACAGTTTTCAATAGTTTCCTTTTCCTTTATTGTAATTTCCATTCACGATTAGGGACAGGCTGGCAGCAGCTTAAGCAGGAAGACATGTTAAACAATATAACGAAGGAAACGTGGCGGAATATAGAAACAAAAAATCAAAAGCACACACTACATTAAATGGCACCAGGCAAATTATGGAAACCAAGGGGTGGGGAGGGTCTAGCCTGCAGACAGTGTAAAGGATGCAGATATGTTGGAGGAAAAGGAGGAGGTGGGGGAAGGGGATGAGGTCGTACAGGAGGTGTGTGGTGGAAGGAAGGTGGATATGGAGGGTAAGGCACAGCACATGCCATTTGAAGATTTGGAGGGTCTTGTAAAAGCTGGTGGGTGTGGAGATCCAGGCAACACTGGCATAACAAAGGATAGGACAGATGAGGGATTTGTAGGTGTGGAGGATGTTGGAAGGATGTAACCCCATGTCCGGCCAGACAGGAATTTCAGGAGGTGGAGGCGTGAATGGGCTTTCTGCTGGATGGTCAAGAGGTGAGAGGTCCAGGTGATGTGAGGGTTGAGGGTGAGGCCATGGTATCTCAGGGTGGGGGTGAGCTGGATGAGACGACCATAAAGGGTGAGGTATAAGTCATGGAAGAAGCAGGTGGTGCGATCTATGATGATTGCCTGGGTTTTGGAGTGGATGAGATGAAGGGAGCACTGGTTACACCAAGTGGTGAACAGGTCAAGGTGGTTTTGGAGGGTGTGTTGAGACCATTGGGTAGGATAGAAAGCCAGGAAGGTGGTGTAATCAGCATATTGGAGAAGGTGGACAGGTGGGGAATGCTTGGGCATATCAGCAGTGTACAGGAGATAGAGGAGAGTGGAGAGGATGGACCCTGGTGCACACCAGCAATGGGATAAAAGATTGGTGTTGTGGAGGATGACATAGGAAGGACAGCATGAGAGGAAGGAAGCGAACAGATGTACAAAATTGATAGGCAGGGTGGAGGTAGGTGTAGGTGGAGGAGACCGGGATGCCATACATGGCCATAGGAATTTTGGAGGTCGAAGGAAACAAAAATGGTGGAGCAAACGGTGTTAAGCTAGTGGAGATGAAGGTGAACTACGTTAAGGAGTTGGTTCTGCAGAGAAGCAGTGTTGGAAGCCACACTGGGCAAGGGGGAGGAGGTGGTGTTGATTAAGGTGCTGACAGATATGACCGGAGAGGATCAATTCAAAGACCTTACTGAAGATGGAGGTGAGGCAGATGGTACGATAGGAAGAGGCGACGGAAGGTGCTTTGTTGGGTTTGAGGAATAAAAGGATGGGGGTAGAGAGGATGACGTTATAGAAATAGGCAAGGGCAGTCAAGAAGGAGATGGGGCTTTCTATAAGGTGGCAGTAGATGACACACTCATGAGACAGTGGGCCTTGTTGCATTTGGACCAGAGAAGTTTAATGTCTTGTGCTGTGATTGGAGTGGAGAGGAACTGATGCCACTACTGAAGGGCAGCAGGGGAGCAGCTATGGTTGTTTATGTCGATAGCTATTACAAAGGTGCAGAAGGTGTGGTCAACGTGGGAATTGTTGGGATGGATGGGGGACAATAGGACAAACAGGGACAGTAACCTCAGGGTGGTATGAGGGGGTTTAGCTTTACACATGTGGCAGTAGATGGGATGGGGGTGTTGCAGGTGTTACGGGAAGGAGGGGTGGCTAGATTGGGGCAGTTTTTAAGAAAGTGGGAGACCTTGCAATGGGGACAGTTGGGGAGGTGGGGTGTAGGTGGGGGGACGATTGGGAGGCTGTGGCTGACAGGGAGAAGAAGAGGAGAGGAAGGGAGTCAGGGATGTGTGGGGGCCAAACGTAATGTGCAGTAGTTTGCGGAGGAGATCTGTGTGAAAGAAGGGGTCTTGATGAGGACTGAGTCCCTGCAAGGAATCGAAAAATGGTTCAAATAGCTCTGAGCACTATGGGACTTATCATCTGTGGTCATCAGTTCCCTACAACCGGTGGTCCCGGTCGCCTACAGTGGACTGGATGGCCGAGCGGTGACCTCTCCAGCTGTCAGGATGCTAGGAAATGGCTGTAAAAGCATCAGAAACGCCAAAGAAACATTATTAATTCGTAACACCTTTATTCGTGCCGGTACAATGTGGCTTGGTGATATCAACGACCTTCCCTGAGTCCTCGCTGACTTGTAGTGATGACACCAGATCCGGGCCGCACCAGTCTTGCTAGCACAGCGCTGCGTGCAGTGACGTAGCAGAGGAGTGTCGTCACTTCGTCGGCGCGTGGTTGCCGGCGCCCCTCTCGTCAGCCAGCTCGCGGCAAACAGCAGGCTGCTGCATGTAGAGGCTTCGGGTTGGAGCCCCCGGCGCTGTCCGCACCAGAAGCGTTCTCGTAGTGCGGAGTGTACTCTATCCCACCCCATCTCCTTCCCTGCTCCTCCTGGTGGCTCGTCCGCGGTGGACGGGCGGAACAGGCTGCAGTCCCCCAGCGTCGTCGGCTCACCCGGTTGTGATGGCGGATGCACAGGGCCTAGGCCCCGCACGATCTCGACGACGGCTCACTGATGTGGTCAGCATTGTCGGCGAGCGAGTCTGCCGCGATGTCTGCTAATCCTGGGTCGATGACTGACAGCGGCAGCAGAGACGACCAAAGCTGGTACTGTCCCCTCACGTCTGCTGCCGGATGGGCCGCCATTACTGCAACATCTCCTTAATAAAGATTAACATGTCGATCACCGACGTGAGCGCTATGCAGCGACCCAGTACACATCTAACTGCAAGTCTAACTGCGAGTGCGAGTGCCCTGTTGCTATCAAAGCTAGCGTATTTAAAGGAAGCACGAGAGACGTCATGACGTCATGCTCGTTTGTAATGACCACATTTGTTCCACTTATAGTGCTGACGTATCTGTCGTAATCGCCCCTTAGGTGTTCTTGCCACAGAGTTACGTGTTGTTTCGGCAGACTTACGCGAAGTTGTGAAATGCAGTACAGCTGACGCTATACCTCTGTCTTGGACTCTACGAAAGTCTCCGTCTAACACAAACCCGCGTGCAAAGCAATTCTCTCTCGCCTGTTGTGTGGAACCAGGACATTGTCCCTGCGTGATGACACATTCCATTCATATGCAATCCTCTTACTTCTTGGCCAACCTACTGCCTCTGGCTTTCGGCATAGGCAACGAAACTTTGACAATATTCCACATCTCCAACTCTTTATTATTCCGTGACACTACAGAACTACTTAAACCTAACTAATCTAAGGACATCACACACATCCATCCCCGAGACAGGATTCGAACCTGCGACAGTAACAGTTGCGCAGTTCCAGACTGAATCGCGCAGTACCACTCGGTCACAGCGGCCGGCTGCGAGAAATCAGCTGGGACATGGGAGCACCAGTGTCTGGGGTGGACAGGACGAAGGTTTGGAGGGTGGGGTGTGGGGTACGGTTGTCAGGAGGAGTGGTAGTGTCCATGGAGACAATGGGGGAGGGGGAGGAGGTGGTGCCTTTTTGCTGGAGGGGTAGGGTCGGCAATGACGTGTTTGTGGGGTTTTTTGGAGACCGTAGGCTGGGAGGAGGAGAGAGGGATGGGGAGGAGAGGGAGGTGGCGAGCAGCAGATCCTGTAGGCGTGGTGGACATGCTGGGAGAAGCAGCTGGTTCAGTGGCGGTGATTGTCGCATGGCATGGCGTGGTGAATGCGGTGGATGCAGATGATGAAGTGACAGGGGGGTGAGAGGAAGCAAAGGGAGCAAACCGACAACCTGAGAGTTGGCAGCGGAGGCAAAAGCAGAGGTCTACTTGAGGGTGGGGGCAGGAGCTGTTGTTGGGGAGGGGAAACGAGGTATAAGGAGGGAGGCGAGAAGCAGCACTCCAGGAAGGAACAGTGGAAGAGGGGGAGGGGGAGGTGTAGATGACAGTGGAGGGGGGAAGGTTCATGATGGACGGATGGCGACAGACAGACGGACAGCAGGCAGCGGCGACGATGGACAATGGATGGACAAATGGACAGAGGGACGGACAGCTGGACAGCAGTTAGCATAGGCAATGGATGTCGGTGAACGGGCAGGTGGGCAGGCTGTCTGCCTGACATCCAGGGCCGCATTGACACCTCTCCCACCCACTTGCTCCTAGCTTCCAGTACTTGGGGGCCACACCACCATCCAATCTCAACACCCCCATCGTCACCACACTACACACCAATCGTAATATGGCTCCCAGGCACGACCGTATTACATACTGCCAACTCAAAGAAGCCCTCCTCTCCTTCCTTACAGTCCTAACCACCCTCTATAATGTTATCCTCTCCACCGGCTTGTACCCTGACGTTTGGAAGTCTTCCCGGATCCTTATGTTTCTCAAACCTGCCAAACTCCATTCCAATTCCTCCTCCTAGCGCCCTATGGGTCTCACGTCGGTGTTCAACAAGGTCCTGGAGTACATCATTACCTGCCGCATTCACCACCACTTCCACCAGCACCGTCTCCTTCCCTTGACCCAATGTCGCTTCCAACCTTCCTTCTCTGTTGACGATCTCCTCCTCCACCTGACACACCTCCTTTCCACTCATCTGAATTCCCAACTCTCCGCCATCTTTGTGTCCCTTTACCTAGAACGTGCCTATAACCGTGTATGGCATCCCAGGCTCCTCTTCGAACTCCAGACTTACACCTTCCCCATCAACTATGTTCGCATGATAGCCTCCTTCTGCTCTCACTGCCCCTCCTATGTTACCATCCGCAACTCCAATTCTTACACCTTCTACCCCTCCACAGGCATGCCCCAAGGCTCCGTCCTTTCCCCTCTCCTCTACCTGTTATACACGGCGGACATGCCGCAGCCTCCACCACCTGCCCATCTCTTGGAAAATGCTGATGACACTGCCTTCCTTGCTCTTGCCCCTCCCTCCAACACTCCCAGCGCCTCCTCCAGTCCCACCTTGACCTGTTCACCACATGGTGCAACTAATGGCTCCTTAAGATCAATCCCTCCAAGATCCAGGTAATCATCGTAGGCCACACCACCCCGTCCTTCCGCCTTCTAGATTTCTACCTTACCATCTCTGGTTGCCCCATTGCCCTCACTCCCACCCTCAACTACCTTGGTATCACCCTCGACTGCCACCTTTCTAGGACCCCCTATCTCCTCACAGTCCAAGCCAAGCCACATATCCGACTCTGTCTCCTCCTTGGTCGAACATGAGGATTAGACCCACTATCCTACATACATTGGGGACTCCAGTGCCACCACATACAATTGCGACGGTAAGCCATCCATTACCTTGTGAAAAGGAATCATTAAGATCAATACTAAAATTAAGTCTACATCCACAGAATACATCAGGTCCGTCGAGTAGTGCAGTGGCAGCTGTGTTCTTCAGGGCATTCTTCTTCTTCTTGTCTGCGGCAGATGTTGAGAATTCTATGTTCTCAATGGTTTTATAGACTGTCTAGAACGACGACGATAGCGTCTGTTGGGCATCTTGGCAGCGTTCAATGCAGTTGCCTGTGCAGCATCAGCAGCGCGAGTTACCATGTGAAAAGGAATCATTAAGATCAATACTAAAATTAAGTCTACATCCACAGAATACAGCAGGTCCGTCGAGTAGTGCAGTGGCAGCTGTGTTCTTCAGGGCATTCTTCTTCTTGTCTGCGGCAGATGTTGAGAATTCATCTGCGCCCTCCTATGTTATGCCCATTTCACGATCTCCACCTCCCCCACCTATTACAAATCCCTCCAATTCATTGAGCGCCATGCACTCCAACTCACTTATTGCATCTGTCTCTTGTCCCCCACGCGGATCCTTTATGATCTGATTCCTTTCCCCCATCTTTCCTGTTCCTTGAATGGATACGGATCCTATAAGTCTACCACAAACTGGATCCCCCCCATCCTTTGGTTTCTCCCATCCTCTCCCACCTTAGCCCGCAGCCACACCTGCACCACAGTGTACCGCCTGGTCTCCATGTCCACTGGCTCCATACCCTCGCCCAAGGTGGCTTCCACCAACTCCCCCTTCTGGATGATGCCCTCATGTCTTCCATCTACCCTCCTACCAGATCTAATCCCTACTTTTTCCCCCTCCTCAGGGCTCCCACCCTCTCCCCCTTCCCGTCTTCTTCCTTTTCCCATTCCAAACACCTTCTTTTTCCTTTTAACCTGCCCCCTCCTTTTCTTCTCCCCTCCTTTGTCCCCTCTACCCCCTCCTTGTTTCCTCCTACCATCTCTACCCCCTTTTCTTCCCCTCTCATCCCTTCACCCAGTGGTAGGTCGCCTTCGGTGCAGTGATGTTTATCGTTTTTGTTATGGTGTCAGCATTACTCTAGTGCCATGTGCAGTGTCGCCAGAATCACTCATTGTGTTCACACTGTGGTATTTCTTTATTTTTGTGTCAAATTACAGTGTTCATTCTCCACATGTGTGTGTGGCTCCCGTCTATGTTGTTTTTAAATCTACCATTTATACTCATCTATTTTTGTTCTCATTTCTTCATCACTTTATACCATTCTATGTTATGTGTTCTTTTCTCATTTGACTATGCTTTTTCTGTAACTCTCTTGGCTGAAAAGCGGCGTATTGTGCCACTGCCAAGCGACCCCATTTTGGGGAGTGAAATATCAATAAAGAAAAAAACCATAATAAAACTTTGGGCTGGTATGGAAAATTGGGCCATGCGGCTGTCACTTGGCGCCACTAACAGATGACAGGGCAGTAGCCGCACTTGCCTTTGCTGCAGTGTCGGTCCGTTTCCCCACAGTATTTGACGCTAGTATCGAAGAAAGAGCGAGTCAAATGTGTGAATTTGTGTCTACAATGTGTTCGCCAGATAAAACAACTGACTAGCGACGTATCTATTAAGGTCATTTGCCAGCAACAGCGGCGACAAATGCTTTCCGCGGTGACGCGGCTGTTTGAGGAATTGGCAGTCCCAGCTGGAAGCGGCAGACGCTAGCAACTGAGAATGACTGTGCAGGTGGGGACCCACTCAGACACGTGATGAATTTCATTAACTATACCACGAACCTACACGAAAGAAAGACGGAGTTGCGTGAAGACATACTAAGTTTTCATTTTCTTTGCAAAATATTCTTCCACATCTTTCATTATTCATGTTTTCTTACTTCATCATAAAGAGACTGGACGAATTACTGTTCATGACTGTCCCCTGTTTCATTATATAGTGGACAATATTTAGGAAACCGATCACCCCAGAACTAATACTTGCTGTGACTCTCATAACAACTTTTAGTATTGACAGTTGCAGTACCGAAGTGCAGTTTACCATAATTATTGCACATCACCTCTTGTGGAGTAGGTATCTATAACCGAAAATGTGTGGCAGTTGATCCTTACTGTATATGAAGAAGATATGTGTGAACCCCTGTGTTATTGAAACAATCAGTGAAGCAGTATCACAATACTTGGCTCCATCGCTAACCTGCCATTAACTTTATATGAAAAATAAACATAAATCCAAAATCCACCCACCACAGTGGTACAAGTGAACATGCCTGTCAACAGCACAGATGAACAGATTGAATCACTGTACGATGAGATAACAGTACTTATTCAGATAGTTAACGGGTCTTTGAGGAAGAGGTGGAGGGGTGGAGTGTGTTCCACACCTGTTTCCAGCTTCATGGTGGTGACAAAACCTGCCAGGTTATGTTGTGGCACAAGTACTATAAACTGGAAACATTTTGCTTGTCCTGCTCATCTGACTTGCTTTCTTCTCTACGCCATAAACATGGACCAATAGTCTGGTATTCTGCGCTGCAAATTTAGGTGTGTCCTGTATCTTGACGGAGAACTCGATAGCATGAAAGTAATAACAATTACGAAAATCGAAGTACCTACCATATCGAGATGAACGCTGTGGTTTTTTCTCATAATTTCTCTCACGAGCCAGGACTGACCATACAAAACAAGCCTTATGCTTTTCATTTTGAACATTAATGCATGGTGCTATATAGCTAGGCCCTGCATTTACCGGATCATAGACGGATATGCAGGGGTCCGACGAAAAAAATATATGGACTGCTTAAAATGGCGTTCCTGCCGCTGCTGTTGCTGGCTTTCAAGAGTCAGGTTGTCAATTATCCGGTGGACATATACTGAAAGAAAACGAAATTCTTAATGAAAAGAAAAGAAGTAACGCTTAATCGATCTCTGAAATCACCTACAACAACAATATACACTGAATCGCCAAAGAAACTAATACGGGTATTGCATATCGAAATACAGAGATAATTAAGGAAGAATAAGGCGATGCGGTTGGCAACGCCTATATAAGACAACAAATGGCTGGCGCAGTTGTTAGATCAGTTACTGCCGCTACAGTGGCAGGTTATCAAGATTTCAGTGCATTTGGGCGTAGTGTTACAGACGGTGCTCGAGGGATGCGATACAGAATCTCCGAGATAGCGATGAAATCGGGACTATCCCATAGGGGTATTTCAGAGTGTATCGTGAATATCAATAATCAGTAAAACATCAAATCTCCGATATTGATGGGGCCGGAAAAAAATCCTGTAAGAATGGGATCAACTAAGACTCATGAGAATCGTCTAATGGGACATAAATGCAATCCTTTCGCAAATTGCTCCAGAATTGAATGCTGTGCCATCAAAAAGGGTCACCATGCGAACCATTGTACGGAACATCATCGATACGCTCATTTGGAGGTGAAGTCCACTGGTGTACACTTGATGACTGCTAACACAAAGCTTTACACCTCACCTGGGCCCATCAACACTGACAGTGTAATGTTGATGACTTAAAAAAATGTTTGCAGGTTGGATGCATCTCGTTTAAAATTGTATTGAGGGGACGGACATCTACAGGTACGGAGACAACCTCATGAACACATGGACCCTGCATGTCGGCAGGGGAACGTTCAAGCTAGTGGAGGCTCTGTAATAGTGTGGGGCTTGTGCAGTTGGAGTGATTTGGGAGCCCTGATATGTCTAGATACGACTGTGACAGGTGATGCGTACATAATGATCCTGTCTTAATACCTGCATGCATTCATGTTCATTTGCATTCCGTCAGACTTGGGCAATTCCAGCAGGACAATGCGACAGCCCACACATCCAGAATTGCTACAGAGTGGCCCCAGCAACGTTAGTTTAAACACTTCCACTGGCCACCAATTTCCCCAGACATTATTGAACATAACAGGCATGGCTTGAAACGTGATGTACGGACGAGATCTCCACAAAAAATTGCTTTTATTTAACTCGAAGAATAAACAATTTCTTTCATCCAGATATAGTTATTTTTCTGCACATTTGCAGAAGAAAGGATTTTTTAACTTCATGAATTCAGAATCATTACATAATCCTAAATAATTCTTTATTTCCATACTATTATTAAAGACAATTGATCAGTTGGACGTCACATGGCACAATCCAGCCGTTCTGCACCCAAGCATGATATGAGTGTAAATGGGAGAATTATCTAACTCGTAATTACCTTAGCATATAGAGCGATGTGAAACATACATTTTACAGTCTGAGAGGTGAATAAAGAAAAAAAAGGGTGCACAATGAACAACTTATGTAGATTGGCCACAAACTGAAACGAATATAGGTATCGGCAGAAAATACAAAATTATAAACTTTGGTGCCCGATGGATGAACATGTGACGCTGCAGTGCAACATCAATGCGTGACTGGCAAGGCTAGCAAACAGGGGATGTGTCGATACCAAGGTATAAAGTCTTTGTGAATTTCATTCTATGTACTCAGCTACGCAGTAAGTATGCCTGGCAGGTAGGCATGTGCACAATATACGCAGAAGTTAACATTTGAGAGAGGACGTGTAGTTGGGTTAAAGAAGGTAGTCAGAGTAATTGGCAGATCACTCAACATCTGAGTGGGATGATGCCACTATTTTCTGATGGTAGCAGGAATGGGTGAAGCATGGAAGAAAAACAACGTCAAGAAGGAAGCAGTCAACTTCGAGAGACGACAGAATGTGAGGACTGAGGAAATGTCAGAGAGGCGCTCAGAGCCTACATCAGGGACAAGTATACATTCAGAGGCCAACCTATTGTTTTCTTTTGATTGACAGGTCATTAACCTAATGTTCTGGTAATAGGATTATGACCCCATGGGGATTATCCTTCTGTTCGATTAACAGGTCTTTAACCTAGTGTGCCCACCCATCACCCTACCCTTCCCTTCCCCCACGTCCATCCCCATCCCTCCGTGAACTCCCCTCGCTGATACGAGCACACTTTTGATATCTATTTGAATGATTGATTAATGATATCGATCAACTGATTAATCCCATCTGGGAAACCCCTCCCCTACTGTGAAATTCAGTGTATGGAGTATTGTTTAATTATTTGTATTTGTTTATTTATTTACGGAATTTAGTTGGGAAATCGATTGCAGAGTATGGAACATTGTTTAAACAGTTTAGGCAATATAGTTTATTTATTTAAAGAATTCGGTGGGAAATTGATGTTGGTTCATGGAATATTATGTGAAGAATTTAGACAATGTGTGGAATATTGTTAATTTAAGCAATTTATGGGATATGAATCTCTGAATGAAATTTAGTTTATTTGTTTATGTATAGATTTTGGTGGGAAATCGATTGCAATGTGTGGAATGCGTGCAATATTGTTTGTTTATATAGTTCTTTATTTATATTATTGTTTATTTATGTAATTTATGGGATAGAAGGAAATGTATAGAAAATTTAAACGATTGCAATGCTTTTTCATTCATAATGCACAAGCAAACACATATTTACACTGTCACAGAGTGCTTAAACACATCTGGAAAACTTGCTTCCTTTTCACCACATGTGGAGGCTACCCGGATTTGGGACGCACTAGAGGAATTTAATTCGACTACAGTCCATTATCATTGTTTTGCTTTTGTTGACTTTCATCTTATATCCTCCTTTCAAGACTGTCCATTCCGTTCAACTGCTCTTCCAGGTCCTTTGCTGTCTCTGACAGAATTGCAATGTCATCAGAAACCCTCAAGTTTTTATTTCTTCTCCATGGATTTTAATTCCTACTCCGAATTTTTCTTTTGTTTCCTTACTGCTTGCTCAATATACAGATTGAATAACATCGGGGATAGGCTACAACCCTCTCACTCCCTTCTCAACCACTGCTTCCCTTCCATGCCCCTCAACTGTTAAAACTGCCATCTGGTTTCTGTACAAATTGGAAACAGCCTTTGACTCGCTGTATTTGAACTCTACCACCTTCAGAATTTGAAAGAGTGTATTCCATTCAACATTGTCAAAAGGTTTCTCTAAGTCTACAAATGCTAGAAACGTAGGTTTGCCTTTCCTTAATCTATCTTCTAAGATAAGTCAGAGGGTCAGTATTGCCTCACGTGCTCCAACGTTACTGTGGAATCCAAACTGAACTTCTGTGAGGTCGTCTTCTACCAAATTTTCCATTCACCTGTAAAGAATTCGTGTTAGTATTTTACAGCCATGACTAATTAAATTGATAGTTCGGTAGTTTGGCTTCTACCAGATTTTCCATTCACCTGTAAAAAATTCGTATTAGTATTTTACAGCCATGACTAATTAAATTGATAGTTCGGTAATTTTCACATTTGTCAACACCTGCTTACTTTGAGATCGGGATTATCATATTCTTCTTGAAGTCTGAGGATATTTCACCTGTCTCATACATCTTGCTCACCAGATGGTAGAGGTTTGTCAGGGCTGGCTCTCCCAAGGTTATCAGTAGTTCTAACGGAATGTTGTCTACTCCAGGGCCTTGTTTCGACTTAGGTCATTCAGTGCTCTGTCAAACTCTGCACGCAGTACTCCTTCCTCATTTCTGCTTTCCGCTCTTGGCTTTGGACTGGTGTAATGCACGTGCATTCCTTTCACGTGTTTAAGCCAAGTATTACACACATTTAAGCGATCGGGAATGTTCAGTAGCTGCCAGGCTACATGGACAGTCTTAGACATAAAACCTGATCGCCGGCCAGCCGCCACAGAGACTAAGCCTGAGTTGTTCACTTAAGGTGCCCAATAAAACCGACCACCCCTTACAACGCTAAGTCCGGCCCTTGGCACAATCTGGCAACACTGTAAGATGCGGAAGTGTCACGAGGAAAGGTTGTCTGCTTCCTAGGTGTTCTTGTGAAGTGTGAGCCCGTGATCTAGTAGTAATTATAGTGCATTCTAAACTTATTGTCGCGTGTTTGTGTCCAACCATATAAACTTTTTCCCTGACGTATCGGCCCTCATGTAAAGTTATGAGTATGATTGAACCCACCAATAATAAAAAATACTTCAAGAAACAATTCCGCAAGACAGATCGTGGCTACGTCGCGATCAGAACAGCTTGCGCTTGAGCGTTTCCTAGTGCTGTGGCGCCTACCAGCCACTGGCCAGGAGCCCCATTCTGTATCGTTCATACCGATTGGTGTAGTAAGTTTGTCTCGGTAGTGACGTCATTTTGGGTTCTTTACCGAAACATCCTATTCAGTAAGCTTCTGAGACCTGTTACCGAATGGTCCTCCAACGATTTTACGACAATTGTAACGAATGGTATTGGATTTCGGGTGGCCCTGTTGATCGGTGAGCTGTGGTTTATGTATACCAATAATTTGTTATTTTAAACATATTTATCGGTTTTAGCTTTCGATTTAGTGATTGTGTTACTAAAGAATCACCAAAGAATGCATCCAGTGTGAAAGTGAGTTCTTAATACACAATTTTCCTTTGTTAGAAATGTGGTTAGGTTAGGTTGTTTCTGTTAATGAGTACATAAAAAAATGTTTTGTGTCATTATTCTCTGAAAATACATGTTATTTTTATGCAAATAAGAGTTTGAAGGTCATTAAATATCAAGACATCGCCGCTGCTTACGTATATTACATGAGTGTGAACTGACGTTAATAGTGACTTCTTGTACTTTTTCCCACAAATGGTTTAGTTAGTAATAATCGAAACGTGTTAATAACTTTGAAGTAACAAAGGAAAGCAATTATTTGAAACCTAATACTGGAAACCTTCCAAACTATCATGTATTTATGACTTACGGAGCACCATTTGGCAACAAAGTCAGCCTACGTTACTCTGCACAATAGTACAAGAACTGAGCGCTATGTTTCTGTTGTTTGGCGTGGCCAAGTGGTAGCCGGCACGGTAGCTCAGCGTGTTCGGTCAGAGGGTTAGCTACCCTCTGTAACAAAAAAACTGAGTTAATGGATCAAAAACAAACCGAAATGGATGTCTTTCTACGTCCGCACCGAGCAGATATAACGAACGAAAGCGATCGAAAACGAACGAAATGAGAATGTATAAAAAAAAATAGTGGTTAGCGCATGGGTTCGCACATGGATGGATGAAAAATTTTTCTTCCGCCTCATGTATCCAGCATGTTGTGAGACATTGTTATTCGTGTAAGTTAAGATTTTTGAGCAATATTCGTTATTACTTACATGTAAGAGCGCACTTCCTCAGTAATGATTTCGTGATTTGTGTGTGTTTAAAAAACGAAATACGAAATTGCTGGAGATGAAATTGCTGTGGGCGAAACAACCGACAGTGGCCTTTATATTTTTTCTTGTCAGAAATAATTTTCCATTTTTTTCCGAATATATAGCGATTTCCTAGTTTCGGTTAGACAGGAACTTAAATTACTGGGAATGTAACTAGCAGCAGTCATCTTCAGAAGCTTTCTTGTCACAACTGTTTATCTGCGATCGAATCCTCAACCACAGTAGACAGAGATGAATGGTCTCCATCGTAATATTTTTGGACTGTAGCGCCATATACGAAACGTTTTCATTCATAAGATGCATGTTATAAACTTCGACGAACTTCATGAGCTCCCCAAAATGTTTTTTTTTTTTTTCAGTTTTGTTTTTACGACACAAATCGTTGACCTATCATATAGGGAAGTGGGCTACTTAATCATGTGAATCTCTAGGAGTGAGTTATAACCACATTCTGTTCATCTTCTTATTCTTTGAAACTCTCAGAATCAATTTTTCTGGTGTTTTTAGGTATATTAGTACAATGTGGTACTACCCACTGTTCCTTAACTCATTTTCCGAAACGTAAACTCCACCATAACCCAATGTCAGTGTCAATGAGAATAAGATGACATAATGCGGCCTTTACGACAATCTGCAGAATACAGTCAAATACGCTATCGTTATTACGCATGCATGGAAACATGCGGACAGGGAAACTGTAAAAATTTCTATGCACTTCAGCTGAGGAACATGGAAATGGATGTACTGCGCCTGATAATTTTAAGGAGGAGGCACGACCGATGAAGGCAGACACATCAGCTCGATGGAATGCGGCGTCATGCGTTATGGCAACGTAAGCGCAATTTTCGGTACTTGGAAGAATAGCGCGCCTGTGTCATGTGCTACCAACTTTGTGTCCATGGTGCTGTGTGCGCTGCAGTGTGCATGCGTGGATCTGCAGCTGCTTGCTTTTGATTGGCTTGCGCAACGTGAACTGACAACAGCGTTTCGGTTCTCTAGACCCGAACGTTATCACTACCGAAATGCATACTGAATAATGCAGGGCCTCAAATTCGAATACTAGAGCGTTCGGTGCTCTGGAGTACCGAAACGATCGGCACAATGCCGGAAAGATACAGAATAGGCACCCAGACGCCACCCACTGCATGGAATCCGGCGCCGCCCAGGTGAACGAGGCGCGATACTGTTGTGTATGTATCAACCGTCATTTTAGAATTTGAAATTCTAATTATATCTTGCAGTTTAGCATTGGATTTTGCATACTTGAAAATCATGAACTACAGTTAAGCGTTGTAAAATTGGGTCGCAAGTGGAAAAAGGTATAACATCAGCAACACAATATTTGCTTTTTGTATAATAGAGGGCTGAATGCAGAGGAGGCAACTCGAAAAATTTGAACTGTGTCTGGAGCGAGTGCTTTTGGTAAAAATACGCCAGAAAAAGATATTCTTGGTTCAACAAAGATCGTTCTGGCATTAATGATTTTCCACGTTAAGGAAGTATCGACTACTGTAATAAGTGATGGATTACCATTTAACCGTCATGCGACATTTGCATTCAACAGGCAAGGTTCAGAAGTCTGGTGTAGGAGTACTGAGTGCTCTAATTCGAAACAACAAAAATCAATGGAATGAGTATTATTACAGATTGGCTTGAACGTCATCAGGTCGCTCATTGAGCATTCCTATGCAATTCTGTTACTGGTGCTGTGTTATGATGCTTTTATCGTTAACTTTCTAAGAAGAAGGCTGAGTCCTACCAAAAGACGTAAACTCGAGCAAAGAGTAGTGTGAACATAATATTTTCCATCTGATAGCTCCAACAGTGTGTTTTGCACTACTACTACAGCTGGAATTTGTTGCCAACAATTGAGACACCATTCGGTCGCAGTGTCTCTGCGTAATTGATTGGTGCATGTGTTGTTCAACAGACAGCAGTCGTCACTCTCACTGCAATCAGTGACTCTGTCTGTGTGTGTGTGTGTGTGTGTGTGTGTGTGTGTGTGTGTGTGTGTTTTTTCATGTTTGTGCCCGATCTGAATCAATACTATCAACATAAGAGAGACAAGCAACAATAAATATTGCATCAAATGTAACTGGTAACCATTGTAATGCAGTGGCTAGTTACTACAAATTGAATTTTTACCCAACCCATGTCCTGCAAATTACGGTAAGCAAGTAAGATGTATAAACTCCATTATATCGTTGCCAGAGACAGTGCGCTCTTGTTGTCATGACCCGCGACAAGTGCAACGATTAGCAGTGCCCAATGCCGCCACGATTTGTTTATGTTGGCTGAGCGTGGACGCTGCTGCAGACGCTTGTTCATAAACAGAAGGAAATAAACATGGCTCTGACTGCAGTGAGCCGACATCACTGCCTGCATTTTCTTATAGCAACGAACGTGAGACTCTACTCACAGTTGCATGGAGCAATTAGAACTGGTATCACGTCATTAGTCATCATATTATTAAACAGTGATGAAATTTCCACGCTCTTTGAATCCCAAAAGTCGGAACCTTCTCACAAAGAAATGTGAGATGATATCAAAATTTATCCAACACACAAAAATTAACTGCAGAGCTATCATGCATGCAGTAGTTGCACACAAGGAAATATTATGTCTTGGAAGCGTATACTTCATTTCCTCCTCTCATATCAACGCCCTTGTTTTAGTATGAAGTGAGTAAATAAACACAAAAAGCTGAAGTTTCTGAGAGGCACGTAAGCCATTTCCTCTTCTCATGTTATAGGTTTTGTTTTCGTATGACGCATAAAAATAAACAGTTTAGGGTTCTGAAGTATAATATGACACCAGATTCTTGTCATACGATCTATCGGACACGCAAAAACCAGGGAGCTCTCCATTCTTTTGTCCAACAGTTTGTTTCCTTTCATGCATTACTACCGCACGGAGATTCTTATTTTTTTTTTTTTTTTTTTTGTGGTTTTAGGGCGCGCAACTTCAATGGTCATTAGCGCCCTGACGACGTTAAGAATGCACCGCGAGACACAAGTTTAAAACAACAACTGAAAGGGAAAACACGATAAAAGACACACTGACAGGCATAGGATTAAAAAACAGCATCATCAAATGTCCTTAGTGAGGTTTGTCAAATTGATAAAACGAAGAACACGAGCAGCTGCTTGTGGGTCATCCGCTAAAACGGCATCTAAAGTGCATGGCAGGTTAAGATCGAGACGCAGCGCGTTAAAATCCGGGCAGGACATTAAAATGTGGTGGACCGTCAGCAATTGCCCACATGGGCAGAACGGCGCCAGCGCAGCCGTCAGCAGATGGCGATGGCTGAACCGGCAGTGTCCAATTCTTAACCGGGCCAAAACTACCTCCTCCCACCGAGAAGGGCGTGAGGAGGACGTCCAAGCCACGGGAAGAGGTTTCAAGGCCCGAAGCTTGTTGGCTGTAAGGGCAGCCCAATCGGCATGCCACAGCGATAAAATGCGCCGACAAATAACCCTGCTAAAATCTGACGAAGGGACACAACAAGAAGCTGTCTGAGGCTGGAGGACCGCAGCCTTGGCCGTGGCATCTGCAGCTTCGTTCCCAGGGATACCGACATGGCCAGGGACCCACATAAAGCTAACCGGAGAACCGACGTCCACCAGCTGCCGAAGAGAGCGTTGGATCCGGTGCACGAAAGGGTGAACCGGATACGGATCACTGAGGCTCTGGATGGCGCTCAGAGAATCGGAGCAGATGACATAAGCAGAATGTCGGTGGCGGCAGATGTAAAGAACAGCCTGGTAGAGGGCAAAGAGCTCAGCTGTGAAGACCGAACAATGGCCATGGAGCCGGTATTTGAAACTTTGTGCCCCGACAATAAAGGAACACCCGACCCCGTCATTGGTCTTAGAGCCATCTGTATAAATGAAAGTCATATTGATGAACTTCGAACGAAGTTCCACAAAACGGGAGTGGTAGACCGAACTGGGGGTAACCTCTTTTGGGAGCGAGCTGAGGTCAAGGTGAACGCGGACCTGAGCCTGGAGCCAAGGTGGCGTGTGGCTCTCGCCCACTCGAAAGGTTGCAGGGAGTGAAAAATTAAGGTGTTGAAGGAGGCGACGAAAGCGAACTCCAGGGGGTAGCAGGGCAGAGACATACAACCCGTATTGACGGTCGAGAGAGTCGTCAAAAAAGGAACGATAAGACGGGTGGTCGGGCATTGACAGTAGCCGACAGGCATACCGACAAAGCAGTATATCGCGCCGGTAGGTGAGTGGCAATTCGCCAGCGTCAGCATGAAGACTCTCTACGGGAGTAGTATAAAACGCTCCGATCGCAAGTCGTAAACCCCGATGTTGTATGGAGTTGAGGCGGCGTAAGATGGATGGCCGTGCAGAGGAGTATACGAAGCTCCCATAGTCCAACTTGGAGCGGACGATCGACCGATATAGACGAAGTAGGACGGTTCGATCCGCTCCCCACGACATACCACTGAGAACACGGAGGACATTTAAAGAACGGGTACAACGGGAAGCCAAATATGACACATGTGGAGACCAGCTAAGTTTCCTGTCAAATGTAAGACCTAAAAATTTGGTTGTCTCCACGATTGGGAGAGCAACGGGACCGAGTCGTAAGGACGGTGGGAGAAACTCTTTGTAGCGCCAGAAGTTAATACAGACTGTCTTCTTGGCACAAAAACGGAAGCCATTGGCGACACTCCAGGAGTAAAGACGGTCAAGAGAACGCTGAAGACAGCGCTCCAGGACACGTGTACACTGCACGCTGCAATAGATGGTAAAATCGTCCACGATAAGGGAGCCTGATACATCAGCTGGGGGGCAATCCATTATTGGATTGATCGCGATGGCGAAGAGACCGACGCTCAAAACTGAGCCCTGTGGCACCCCATTCTCCTGGCGAAAGGTGTCTGACAGGACAGAACCCACACGTACCCTGAACTGTCGATCCATTAAAAAGGAACGAATAAAAAGAGGGAGGCGACCGCGAAGGCCCCATGTATACATGGTGCGGAGAATGCCCGCCCTCCAACAGGTGTCGTAAGCCTTTTCCAAATCAAAGAACACAGCCGCGGTCGGGCACTTCCGTAAGAAGTTATTCATAATGAAGGTCGACAAGGTAACCAGATGGTCAACAGCAGAGCGGCGCCTACGAAATCCACATTGTACATTGGTAAGTAGGCGTCGAGACTCGAGCTGCCAAACCAATCGAGAGTTAACCATTCGCTCCATCACTTTACAGACACAGCTGGTAAGCGAGATAGGTCGATAACTGGAAGGCAAGTGCTTGTCCTTCCCCGGCTTAGGAATCGGGACAACAATAGACTCGCGCCAGCATGCGGGAACATGTCCCTCAATCCAGATGCGATTGTATGTACGAAGAAGAAAACCTTTATCCGCAGGAGAAATGTTCTTCAGCATCTGAATATGAATAGAATCAGGCCCTGGAGCGGAGGACCGTGATCGGCCAAGTGCGTTTTCGAGTTCCCGCATGGTGAATGGGGCATTATAACTTTCACGATTCGAGGAGCGGAATTTAGGTGGCCTAGCCTCCTCTGCCTGTTTGCGGGGGAGGAAGGCAGGGTGGTAATGAGCGGAGCTCGAAACCTCTGCGAAAAAGCGGCCGAAGGCATTGGAGACATCCTCAGGGGCCACAAGGACGTCATTCGCGACCGTCAAGCCAGAAACTGGTGAGTGGGCCTTAGTGCCAGATAGCCGGCGCAGGCTACCCCAGACAACAGAAGAAGGAGTAAAACTGTTGAAGGTGCTTGTGAAAGCAGCCCAGCTGGCTTTCTTGCTTTCTTTAATAATACGACGACACTGAGCACGTAATTGTTTATAATTGATACAATTCGCCACTGTAGGGTGGCGTTTAAAGGTGCGTAAAGCACGTCGACGAGCACGTAAAGCGTCTCTACATGCTGCGGTCCACCAGGGGACCGGTACGCGACGTGGAGAAGAAGTAGGGTGAGGGATGGAATATTCAGCAGCAGCGAGAATGACTTCCGTGAGGTGTGCGACCTGACGATCGCAGCTTGTGAAGGTGTGATCCTGAAAGGTCGCCCTAGAAGAGAAGAGCCCCCAGTCTGCCTTGGAGATGGTCCAACTAGAGGAGCACGGAGAGGGGGTATGCTGCAGGAGATGGATAACACACGGGAAGTGGTCGCTCGAATATGTATCAGCAAGTGCATACCACTCAAACCGGCGTGCAAGTTGGGGAGTACATATAGAGAGGCCTAAATGGGAATAGGTGTGAGATGTGTCCGAAAGAAAAGTAGGGGCGCCAGTATTGAGGCAGACAAGATTGAGCTGGTTGAAAAGGTCTGCTAACAGGGAGCCCCTCGGGCAGGATGCTGGAGAGCCCCAAAGGGGATGATGGGAATTGAAATCTCCAGTTAACAAAAATGGTGCAGGTAGCTGAGCAATAAGTTGCATCATGTCTGCCCTGGTAACGGCAGAGGACGATGGAGTGTAAACAGTACAAATGGAGAATGTAAAAGTGGGGAGAGTAATGCGGATGGCAACTGCCTGCAGGCCGGTGTGCAACGTGATGGGATCGTAGTAAATATCATCCCGGACCAGCAACATAACCCCTCCATGAGCTGGGATACCTACCACAGGGGGTAGGTCAAAACGCACAGAGGTGTAGTGTGCCAAGGCAATTTGATCGCATGGGCGTAGCTTCGTTTCCTGGAGGGCTACGACGAGCGGACGGTGCAAGCGGAGCAGCAACTTCAAGTCCTCTCGGTTGGAGCGAATGCTGCGAATATTCCAGTGAATAAGTGCCATTGTAAGAAAAGGAAGATGAGAGAAGGGGTCACCTCGAAGGCCGCTTAGGGCCTGGCTTCGAGCGAGCACTGCCGCCGCTATCAGTAGGCGGACAGTCATCGTCCATTGGGTCTATAGGTTCATCGGCCATCTTGGGAGGATGGCCGGGAGCGGGAGCTTCCTCCGCCGGTGAACGGCCAGATGTTCGGCTACCAGCGGTGCGGCCAGGCGAAACGGATGACGGCCTGGGGCGGCAACCGCTGGGTGGCGCAGGAGAAGAAATGCGCTGTGGCGGAGAAGGAGAACTGTGCTTCCTATGAGCCTTCTTGGAAGGACGTTTGGTGGAAGTACCGGTCGAAGGCTGGGAGGTCGAGGGACGTAGGAAGTCTGCACGGGATGGTTCCTTCTTGAAGGCCCGTGCATCGGACTTCTGGGTCTTCGTCTTAGCAGAAGCTGATAAAGGGGCTGGTGTCTGTGGGGTGATGGGAGGAAGAGGAGACATCGACCGCGCAATCTTAGCACTGGCCGAACGGACGACCGTGGTGCTGAAGGTCAGATCGCAGGTCTGGGTTGCCACCTCCTGGGTAGTCTGAGGAGAGGCGAGGACAGTACTGTATTTCCCCGCTGGGAGCAGCGTGGGCTTCCTACTAGCCAATAGCTTGCGAGCAGCCGAGGTGGACAGTTTCTCTTTGACCCGAATTTCTTGGATACAGCGTTCTTCCTTATAGACAGGACAGTCGCGGGAGGATGCGGCATGGTCACCCTGACAGTTCACACAACGAGGAGACGGAGGTGGACAGTCACCCTCATGGGCATCCCTGCCACAAGTGACACATTTAGCCGCATTGGAACAAGACTGTCGAGTGTGATTGAAACGCTGACACTGGTAGCAGCGCGTAGGTGTCGGGACATAGGGGCGAACAGAAATAACCTCGTAGCCCGCCTTGATGCGCGATGGCAGCTTAACACTATCGAAGTTCAAGAAAAGTGTCTGGGTCAGTACAAGGTCATTGTTGACCTTTTTCATGACCCTATGGACAGCCGTCATGCCCTGCTCAGCGAGGAAAGATTGAATCTCCTCGTCAGTCAATCTGTCGAGGGAGCTAGTATAGACTACACCACGAGACGAATTCAAAGTTCGGTGGGCCTCCACCCGGACAGGGAATGTGTACAGGAGTGTGGCCCGAAGCAGTTTTTGTGCCTGAAAGGCGCTCTCAGTTTCTAGTAATAAGGTACCGTTACACAACCTGGTACAAGATTTGACAGATCCGGCTATGGCGTCTACGCCCTTCTGGATAACGAAAGGGTTGACAGAGGAAAAATCCTTTCCGTCCTCAGATCGAGAAACGACGAGGAACTGTGGGGCAGGCGGTAGTACTTTTGTCACTGGTGGCTGGTCACGTTTCCGTTTTTGGGCAGAAGTCGAGAGAGATGGAGTGGAATCCATTGCGGAGGAATCCCCCATGATTGCCAGCGTCTCCGATGGCGCGCTCCTTCCTTGTGGGGACCCTCTCAGAGGGCACTCCTGCCTTAGGTGAATGTTTACACCTCAGGTCACACCTCCCGAGAAACAGACGGAGGGACCAATCGGCATGGTCAGAAGGTATCAGCTCAGGCAATCACCCCTCCCCGGTCCTGGCCTTCACCAGGGGGTACGCGCCTGCCTTACATGTCTACCCAGGACGGGGAATTACGCGTTACCCCGTCACCGGCTACGCGTGCGAACGCGTGGGTCGGCCTTCAGGCACGCACAGGGAGGAAGGAAGAAGAGGAAAAAGAAGAGAGAGGGAGAAAGAGGACAGACTGTCTCAAACGCAGAGGCGGAGACCAGAGAAGGCAAGGAGAAGAAGGCAATGAGAAGGCAAGGAAAAGAAGGCAATGAGAAGTCAAGGAAAAGAAGGCAATGAGAAGTCAAGGAAAAGAAGGCAATGAGAAGGCAAGGAGAAGAAGGAAATGAGAAGGCAAGGAGAAGAAGTCAAGGAAAAGAGTAAGGAAGACAGTGAGGTGGAGAAGAACAAAGAAAGGAACCAACCAAAGGAAGGAAGAAACGAGAAGTGAAAAACCAAAAAGACCACAATTATAGGTCGTGGAACCGTCCGTCTCCGGACGCAGGCGCTAACTACCCCCGTGAGGGGGATGGACTCCTTTTAGTCGCCTCTTACGACAGGCAGGAATACCTCGGGCCTATTCTAATCCCCGGACCCGCAGGGGGGGAAGAGATTCTTATTTAAGGACTTGTGGGCATCAAGTTCTTAAGCAGGATGAGCCTTAAGTTATTTCGCTAATTACGGTACGAAAAAATGCAACAAAGACGAGTTCTCCTAGAGCAGTGAAGATATTTGCACATGTCTGTATTCAGAAATGACTGCCAGGATCGCACCTAGATGGAACCTGAGCGTTACTACTGTGAAACGAGGGACTACCGAAGCAGCAGGACACCAGGTTAGTGATACTAAACCAGAGGAGTAAGGCAGAGTTGCTTCCTTCTCAGTACAATGCCACTGTCGAAACTTAAGTAATTGTGGTTGCAGGAGTTACAAAGAGTTCTTCCAGAAGTATGTGGAAAAGAACTTGTATTTAGATGATCCCCTGAAAGAAACGGATTTAATGTCAATCATTTTGATCAAGTTGCCTCTGAGGGTACAAGGAAAATTGATAGGAATATATAAGTCAGATGTAAACGCAATTGTGCAAGCGCTGGACCAATTGGATTCATTTTCAGGGAACAATCAGAATCTAGAAGGTTGGAGAAGGAACCCCTGGGAAAATAACGGACATAATGAAGATAGGATACAAGGAGAACTGACAAACAGACAGATACAATATCCTCAACACACAGATAATGGAATAACTCAGCAGGAGACAATGATACACAGGACACACACAACTGGTCAAAGGATCAACTGAAAACCTCAGTTGGCTGGGGTGGCCGAGCGGTTCTAGGCGCTACAGTCTGGAACCGAGTGACCGCTACGGTCGTAGGTTCGAATCCTGCCTCAGGCATGGATGTGTGTGATGTCCTTAGGTTAGTTAGGTTTAAGCAGTTCTATGTTCTAGGGGACTGATGACCTCAGAAGTTCAGTCCCATAGTGTTCAGAGCCATTTTTTTAACCTCAGAGGGCGTAGTGTTCTGTACAACACAAGGTGTTTAGCAAACACCTGGCACTCAAGGTATTGACAATTTTATTTAAAAAAAAGGTTCAAATGGCTCTGAGCACTATGGGACTTAACATATGTGGTCATCAGTCCCTTAGAACTACTTAAACCTAACTAACCTAAGGACATCACACACATCCATGCTCAAGTCAGGATTCGAACCTGCGACTGAAGCGAATATTATTTCAGTTTCCCTTGATATTGTCAATCTTCATCTTCTTTCAGTCAGAACTATTTACTATCATCTTTAATTCTTCGCTATCCAACTTCAGAGTGTACAACTGCTTTGCAAGGTAAGGTGCGTGACACACACCAGGTGCTCAGGCATTGGCAAAATATTCCAATTCTCATCAAATTGCCAATATTCCCTTGTCTCTGTCAAAACGATACTCTATCATCAGTCCCTGCTTCATTTTCAAATATAGGAACATGGGAATAGTGAGTAACACTGGTAAGTGAGAAAAAGAGACGCTACATAAAGGAAAAGCTATTTATAAAATTGTGTTATCCTGTTGGAAAATGTTTAGCAAAATCTGAAATTATGTGATTATAACATGTAACTACCCTAAAAGACAGTCAGTACAACAAGGAAAAAGCTATGATTAGAGTAAACAAGGTATAGAGAGACAAAGAATATTATCCTATTGGAAACAAATTTAACAAATTCTAAAAAGACACCATGGAGACAGTGAACAAACAACTTAGCGAAAACAGGAAGAATAGATATAAGTGGGTATCATTCTGCAATTGTGCTTAGATAAGAGAACAGTAAAGAGATCGAATGGTAACAGAATTCGAAACATATGTTTAGCCAACTGACAAGGTAAATCGTGACCAAAGGATAAAGAGGTAAGTGCAGCAGAATAAGATGAAGAATTGAAGTTATGTAAGTATGGGAACTGGGTCCAAACCCCATAGAATAGAAGAAAGAAAAGGTATAAGTTAATGAGTGGCCGAGGATGGTATCACTATACATTATGAAGTATAAAGATGATGAGGGTCATACAAAGGTGTCCCCACACCCAATAATGGGTAATGGTAACCCGAGAGGTACCTTGAGTAAAGATAAGAAGTATTGAAATAAGTTAGAGGGAATGCTTTATAGTTATAAGAGTGAGAAGGGCGGTATTCGCTGGCGAAAAAGAAACAAAAAGTAGTGAACCAGTGACTAATAGGATGGCAATTACTTAGCCGATGATTATGGAACATGTTCTTGTATGTAGTAGAAAATGGGCATTATAAAGTAAGATTAGCCAAATGCGAGTTTTATAAATTTTTGATTAATTTGTTCTGTATTGGATGTAGAAATAATTAATATGTAAATGTTTAGATGAGCTAAAAGGAAGGGGCATATGAGTAGATGTTCCATCTCAGATAAAACAGAACTGCATCAGAATAAGTATTCAATTTTAATTAAGGTATGTATTATATAGTATTCATGGTATATTCAGAAATGATTTAAAGCTAAAATGGTGCCACTCTCAATGCATCAGATAAAGATCGAATCAGATAACGATCAGAAGTAATTTTAAAGATACATACTCACTTCAATGGGACATGTATCTGTATAGCTATATCGTGGTAAGGATAGTGTAATAATAAGAACAGTAGTCGATAAGCAAAGATTGTAGAGTATGCGTAAGATGAAGTAATACCAATGATTAAAGATGTAAACCGAGGGCAAGAGATACCCAACCGACAATATTTCAAAATTAAACAAGGTCTTCGAGTATATTGAATTTTGAAAATAAAAGAAGAGGGGGGAATGTGTAATGCACGTGCAATCCCTTCACGTGTTTAAGCCAAGTATTAAGCACATTTAAGCGATCAGGAATGCTCAGTAGCAGCCAGGCTACATGTACATTTGACAATTAAGCGTCAGCAAGGAGCATTAGTGATGAAACCATAGGAGGCATTGTTCTGCAACCTTAGTAGGGACGAGATCTGTCTATTCGGGAGTAGGATCTTACAATCTGAGACAGTGTTACGAGACAAACTTCGGTCACAATTTCCGCAAACATGATGTCAGATTATGGATTATGGAAAGTTAGAAAAGTGTTAATGTGTTGTAAAGGGTTGAATAACGGCGTAGCCAAGAGCTGCCATATTGGAAATTCGGTGAAGTGTGTTTCAAAGCATTTTCTTTATTAAAATGTGTATAGTACAAAGCGTTGTTGACATTTAACTACTGGCATCCAGAAACACTCCACTTCAGCAAGATCGCTCCTTCATTGAACCTAGTGCCTGAGTGCTAATACTTGGGATGAGGGACTACCGAAGCAGCAAGACACCAGGTTAGTGATACATAAACCAGAGAAGTAAGGCAGAGTCGCTTCCTTATCGCTACATTGTCACTGAGGGCATTGTACTGGGTTTCCATCTGAGCTACCTTCGTTATAATAAGGTGTTAACTATGCTGTTCACTGTAGCTCACCTGCACTCATGTTTTTTAAATTCATTATTAGACATTCTCCTGCATTACTCTATTTCATTTTTTATTTATAACCCTGTATTCACCCGACCAGAAATCTTGTACCTCCTGCCACTGAACTTGACTAATTCCCACTATTTGTAACTTTAACCTATCCATTTCCCTTTATAAATTTTCTAACCTGCCTGTTTGATTAAGGGATCTGACATTCCACACTCCCATACATAGAACGCCAATTTTTTTTCTCCTGATTACGATGCCCTCCTCAGTAGTCCCCGCCCAGAGATCCGAATGGTGGCTACTTTACCTCTGGAATATTTTACCCTAGAGGACACCATCATCATTTTACCATACACTGAAACCACACGCCCTCGGGAAAAATTACGACTGTAGTTTCCCCTTGGTTCCAGCCATTCCCAGTACCAGTACTAGAGGTGGCAAAAAATAACGTAACTGATAGAAATAACCAGTTACTGAGAAGTAACGGTTACTGCTATAACCGTTCCTCTGATACAGGCAGGTATTTGAATAACTGTCTAGTGTCAACAGTGCCTCACGCCATCTGTTGACTAAAGATCATACTATGCTTTCCCGTCAACTCATCAGAGATCAGGCTGTGAACGAAAGAGAGGGATACACCATTTGGAAGGCGTTCTATAGGCCATGGGAATAACTGTGAGATTGTGTGCCATGTGTTGACAAGAGCGGTGTACTCTCCTTACCCTCTCCCAAGGTGGCTTCCACCAGCTCCCCTACCCTGATGATGCCCTCCACCCCTCCATCTACCCCTCCTACCAACTTTGATCCTCCTCTTCCACTTCCAGTGTTTTTTCCTCAGGGCACCCTCCCTCCCTTCTGTCCTTCCTCCCTCCCCCAGGCTTCCCGTACCCCCACACCTTCTAATGTTACTTTTAGCACAAACAATTAAATAAAGTTAATGTCCGAGCGGTGGCTGATAGGAGCTGCAGTACAGGCATTAACAAGTACTGTTGTTCCCTTGAGCCACCGCCTTATATGTCAATTTATCGTGGATGGGTAGTATAAAGAGAGTTACCATAAGGAATTCGAGCAACTGTGGAAACATCTGTCAGCGATCCATAATTTCCTCAACGTCCGTCTGATCAGCCCCTTTCTCTCCCACTGTCCTTCCAACGTCACCATCCATAACACGGATTCCTACACATTTTTTCCGTCCGCCAGTGTGCTCCAAGGCTCCACCCTCTCTCCCCTTCTATACCTTTTGTATATGGCGGACATGCCGCCGCCGTCTCCCCCCATCCACCTTCTCCAGTTTGCCGATGACACTGCCTTCCTTGCCCTTGAACCCAACCTGCAGCGCTCCCAACACCTTCTCCAATCCCATCTTGACTGGTTCACAGCTTGGTGCAACCAGTGGTTGCTCAAGGTCGATCCCTCCTTTTCCTCGAACGGATATAGGTCCTCTACACTTCCCGTAACCTCGATCCTCCTCACTCGCTTGTCTCTCCCATCCTCTCCCGACCCCGCCCGCTGCCGTGCCTGTATTTCCACTTCCCACAAGCTCTCCATCTCTCTACTCTCCTTACCCTCTCTCAAGGAGGCTTCCACCAGCTCCCCCTCCCTGATGATGCCCTCCACCCCTCCATCTACCCCTCCTACCAACATTGATACTCCTCTCCCTCTTCCTGTGTAGGCAAAACCACCCCTTCCTTCCGCCTCCTCGATTTTTATCTAACCATATATCTCTGCTCTCCCCTCTCTCTCTCCCACCTCCCCTCCTCCTTTCTTGGCAGGTCCCCAGACTCGCACACGCAGTGAACATTCATGCACTGGATATCATCGCCATCAGTGTCTCGTGTGTGTGCCTTCGTTTTAAGTTTAGTGTTCTTTCGCCATCACGCCACCACTGTTCACATGTGTCGTCGCAGTCATCCTTGTTATGTGCGCCGTGTCAACTAGTGTTAGTGTTTTTCCTCGTCCAGCGTGACCAACTCCATGTTTATTATTTTTGGTGTCTACAGTTTTTGCCCACCGTTTTTATTGTATTATCTGTGCCACCTATATGTAATACTTATTGTACCACTCACGGCTGAAGAGTAGCGTAATATGCTGCTGCCTGCCCGCCTTTGTATAAGGTGATCAAAATAACAATAAAAAAATTAAAAAAAATTTCCTCAAGGCTGACTGAAATACCTACCGGGATACCCTCTCACCTACCACAACCCTGATGATATTACCCGTGCTGCCTCCTTTCTCCTGCAGACCTTGTCTGAGGCCGTGGAGGCCCACATAACTTCCGTCGCCATCCACCCCCACCATCCTACTTGACTTCCACAGGCCATCCTCCTTCTCTGTGAATGCCGCCATCTCTACTGTGCCTTCCTTCACATGCGTCAACTGGACACAATACGACGCCACTCGCAACTACAACGACACATCAGAAACTTGCTCGTGGCTAAGAAACGCCGGGACGGGTGACAGACATGCACCCGTTTTAGTGCTACACTTCCTATCAACTCGTCCAAGTACTGGTCAGCCTTGCACTGCCTTACCGGATCTAAACCCCCTCCCTACTACTCTCTCCTTCATGACGATGAACCCTTCCCTGACAACCTTAGTAAGGCCAATCACTTTGCCTCCTACCGCTCTGATGTCTTTATCATCCCTGACGATCCCCAGTTCGATTACTCCCTCTTCCCAGATGCCCACGATCGAACTCACACCTCTGTCCCTCCCCTAGCCCCTGGTTTCCAGTACTTGGACAACATTGCACACACCAAACTCAATGACCGCATCAATACTCAGGATATCATCGCTATCTTCCTCTCCCTTGACCTCGAATGCACCTATGACCAGTTGTGGCATTCCAGTATCCCCGTCAAGCTCCAAACCTTCGCCCTTCCTATTAACTACGTCCGCTTGATCGGGTCCTTTCTTTCCCAACGTCCATCCTACCTCAGCATCCATAACACGGATTCCTACGCCTTTTTCCCCTCTGCCGGTGTGACCCAAGGTTCCGTCCTCTCCCCTCTTCTGTGCCTTTTGCATACGGTGGACATGCTGCCGCCTTCACCTCCAATCCACCTTCCCCAGTACGCCGATGGCACCGCCTTCCTTGCCCTCGCCCCCACTCTGCAGCGTTCCCAACACCTACTCCAGTCACATCTTGACCGGTTCACCACATGGTGGAACCAGTGGTTGCTTAAGGTCAAACCCTCCAAAACCTAGGAGATCATTGTAGGCAAAACCACCCCTTCCTTCCGCCTCCTCGACTTCTATGTCACCATCTATGGCCGCCCTATCGCCCTCACCCCTACCCTTAAATACCATGGCATCACCCTTGACTGTCGCCTCTCCTGGAACCCCCACCTCCGGACAATCCAAGCCAAGGCACGCTCCCAACTCTGTCTCCTCAAGCTCCTTCCTGGCCGTACATGGGGTTTGGATCCCTCCACCATCCACCACACCTATAAATCCCTCATCTGCCCTATCCTCTGCTATGTCCTCCCTGCCTGGATTTTCGATCCTCCTACCTTTTCCAAATCCCTTCAGATCCTTGAACGCCATGCTCTTTGCCTCGCCTATCACATCCATCTCCCTTCCCTAACGTGGATCCTGTACAACTTTATTCCATTCCCCTACCTCCTCCTCTTCCTTGAACAGATACGGGTCCTCTACACTTCCCGTAACCTCGATCCTCCTCACCCGCTTGTCTCTCCCATCCTCTCCTGACCTTGCCCGCTGCCGTGCCTGTATTTCCACTTCCCACAAGCTCTCCACTCTCCTTACCCTCTCTCAAGGAGGCTTCCACCAGCTCCCCCTCCCTGATGATGCCCTCCTCCCCTCCATCTACCCCACCTACCAACATTGATACTCCTCTCCCTCTTCCTGTGTTTGTACCTATGGGCACCCTCTCTCCCTCCTTTCCCCCTTCCCTCCCTCCTCCTTCCCCCCCCCCTCCCCTGCTTCCCCTACGCCCATACCTTCATTCCTCCCACCATCTCCTCTGCCATTGGCATCTTCGCTCTCCCCTCTCCCTCCTACACCACCTTCTTCCCCTCTTGGCAGGTCCCTGGACTCGCACACATTCAGTGGACATTCGCACGCCAGATACCATCGCCATCAGTTTCTTGTGTGTGTGCCATTGTGTTTGTGATTTAGTGTTTTTCGCACTTCGTTCACTTGTACCGTATAAGTCATCAGTGTCTGTGCGCAGTGCTGACAGTTTCTTGAGTTTTTTCGTCGAGTGTGAATGGCTTCGTGTTTTTAATTTTTGTATCTACTGTTTTTTTTTAACCACCAATCTGTTACTATCCTGTTTTCATTGTCTCTTTTATTGTAATGCTTGTGGCTGAAGAACAGAGTAGATTTATCCGCTGAAAGCCCACATTTGTATAAGGTGAAAAATAACAATAAAGAAAAAAATAATAATTTCCTCTCGATCAACTGGAATCCCTACCAGGATACCCCCTCTATCCAGATCGATAGCCACCCGCTCATCTACCACCACCCTGATGATATTACCTGTGGCGCCTCCTTTCTCCTCCTGACCTTGTCTGAGGTTGTGGAGACCAAGTCCCTTCCATCGCCATCCACCCCCATTGTCCTACTTTACCCCCACTTCCATTTCCGTGAATCACGCCGTCCCTACCGTTCCTTCCTTCACACGTGTGACCCGGACACACTACAATGCCACCGGCAACTACAACGACACATCAGAAACTTCCTCGTGGCTAAGAAATGCTGGGACTGGCGACAGACATGGACTGAATGCTACACTTCCTATCAACTCGTCCAAGTACTGGTCAGCCTTCTGCCACCTTACTGGATCTAAACCCCCTCCCTACTACCCTCTCCTTCATGATAATCAATCCTTCCCTGACAACCATAGTAAGGCCAATCACTTTGCCTTCTACCTCTCCGACGTCTTTACCATCCCAGACGATACCCACTTCCATTACTCCCTCTTCCCAGATGTCCGCAGTCGAACTGACACCTCTGCCTCTCCCCTCGCTCCTGGCTTCCAGTATTTGGACAACATTGCACAGAACGAACGCAATGCCCCCATCACTACTCAGGATCTCATCACTGCACTCCGCATGAAACACAACACCGCTCTTGGTTACGATCGTGTCACTTATCGCCAACTTTGTGAAGCTCCTGCCTCCTTCCTCTCCACTCTGGCCAGGCTCTACAATGTAGTTCTGCCCACCGACTACTACCCCGACCTGTGGAAAACCTCCCCCATCCTGATGTTCTTTAAGCCTGACAAACCACCGTTTGCTGTCTCCTCCTACAGTCCCATCAGCCTTACCTCAGTCTTCAGCAAGGTCCTGGAATCCATCCTCACCTGACTCATCCACCAGCATCTCCGCCAGCACCGCCTCCTTCCCATTACCCAGTGTGGCTTTCGGCCGTCCTTCTCTACCGATGACGTTTTCCTTCACCTCACTCATCTCCTCTCCGAACCTTTGCCCTTCCTCTTAACTACGTCCGTCTGATTGGGTCCTTTCTATCCCAACGTCCTACCTAGGTCACCATCCATAACACGGATTCCTACACCTTTTTCCCCTCCACTGGTGTGCCCCTAGGTTCCGTCCTCTCCTCTCTTCTGTACCTTTAGTATATGGAGGACATGCTGGCACCTTCACCGCACCCCCCCCCCCCCCCGTCCACCTTCTCCAGTACGCCGATGACACCGCCTTCCTTGCCCCCACCAGCACCCTGCAACGCTCCCAACACCTTCTCCAATCCCATCTTGACCAATTCACCACTTGGTGCTACCAGTGGTTGCTCAAGGTCAATCCGTCCAAGACCCAGGCGACCATTGTAGGCAAATGCACCCCTTCCTTCCGCCTCCTCTACTTCTATGTCACCATCTATGGCCGACCTAACGCCCTCACCCCCACCCTTAAGTACCTTGAGGTCACCCTCGACCGTCGCCTCTCCTGGACTCCCCCACGTGCATCCTGTACGATATTAATCCATTCCCACACTTCCTCCTTTTCCTCGAATCGATACAGATCCTCTACACCTCCTGTAAACTAGATCCCCCTCACTCACTTGTCTCTCCCATCCTCTCCCACCGCTGTCCGCTGTCGCACCTGTATTCCCACATCCCACCTCCTCTCCATCTCTCCACTCTCCTTACCCGCTCCCAAGGTGGCTTCCACCAGCTCCCCTACCCTGATGATGCCCTCCACCCCTCCATCTACCCCTCCTATCAACTTTGATCCTCCTCTTCCACTTCCAGTGTTTTTTTCTCAGGGCACCCTCCCTCCCTTCTGTCCTTCCTCCCTCCCCCAGGCTTCCCGTACCCCCACACCTTCTAATGTTACTTAAAATCCGTCTTCATTGCAAATTTTTTATTCATATGACCGGTTTCGGTTCATTCAGAACCATCTTCAGATCTGTAAAAATAATGATACTATTTTACTATTTCACGGAGGCAAATCTTTTTCATCCTATCTAATCAACATCAAATGTACCACAAAGTACCTGATATTTCAGTTAGAGGAGAAACCCGTCCAAATCCAGCAACTTTCACATGCTACGCCACATAAAATTGGTTGGCAGAGTGCCCGCCATTTATATTAATTATAACACTATTACCGACAGGTGGCATCTGGTACATTTGTTACATTCCATTTGCACATACTGTAATCAGTAGATCTTTTTTTTATATTAAAAATACTTAATTAAAATACACTCCTGGAAATTGAAATAAGAACACCGTGAATTCATTGTCCCAGGAAGGGGAAACTTTATTGACACATTCCTGGGGTCAGATACATCACATGATCACACTGACAGAACCACAGGCACATAGACACAGGCAACAGAGCATGCACAATGTCGGCACTAGTACAGTGTATATCCACCTTTCGCAGCAATGCAGGCTGCTATTCTCCCATGGAGACGATCGTAGAGATGCTGGATGTAGTCCTGTGGAACGGCTTGCCATGCCATTTCCACCTGGCGCCTCAGTTGGACCAGCGTTCGTGCTGGACGTGCAGACCGCGTGAGACGACGCTTCATCCAGTCCCAAACATGCTCAATGGGGGACAGATCCGGAGATCTTGCTGGCCAGGGTAGTTGACTTACACCTTCTAGAGCATGTTGGGTGGCACGGGATACATGCGGACGTGCATTGTCCTGTTGGAACAGCAAGTTCCCTTGCCGGTCTAGGAATGGTAGAACGATGGGTTCGATGACGGTTTGGATGTACCGTGCACTATTCAGTGTCCCCTCGACGATCACCAGTGGTGTACGGCCAGTGTAGGAGATCGCTCCCCACACCATGATGCCGGGTGTTGGCCCTGTGTGCCTCGGTCGTATGCAGTCCTGATTGTGGCGCTCACCTGCACGGAGCCAAACACGCATACGACCATCATTGGCACCAAGGCAGAAGCGACTCTCATCGCTGAAGACGACACGTCTCCATTCGTCCCTCCATTCACGCCTGTCGCGACACCACTGGAGGCGGGCTGCACGATGGTGGGGCGTGAGCGGAAGACGGCCTAACGGTGTGCGGGACCGTAGCCCAGCTTCATGGAGACGGTTGCGAATGGTCCTCGCCGATACCCCAGGAGCAACAGTGTCCCTAATTTGCTGGGAAGTGGCGGTGCGGTCCCCTACGGCACTGCGTAGGATCCTACGGTTTTGGCGTGCATCCGTGCGTCGCTGCGGTCCGGTCCCAGGTCGACGGGCACGTGCACCTTCCGCCGACCACTGGCGACAACATCGATGTACTGTGGAGACCTCACGCCCCACGTGTTGAGCAATTCGGCGGTACGTCCACCCGGCCTCCCGCATGCCCACTATACGCCCTCGCTCAAAGTCCGTCAACTGCACATACGGTTCACGTCCACGCTGTCGCGGCATGCTGCCAGTGTTAAAGACTGCGATGGAGCTCCGTATGCCACGGCAAACTGGCTGACACTGACGGCGGCGGTGCACAAATGCTGCGCAGCTAGCGCCATTCGACGGCCAACACCGCGGTTCCTGGTGTGTCCGCTGTGCCGTGCGTGTGATCATTGCTTGTACAGCCCTCTCACAGTGTCCGGAGCAAGTATGGTGAGTCTGACACACCGGTGTCAATGTGTTCCTTTTTCCATTTCCAGGAGTGTATGTAGATGTCAAGGTTAAAATCTGTACTTGTCAGAATTAAAAAACAGTAAAATTATCATTTTTATATGATCTAAAAAACATAGGGCGATTGATATATCTATGGTGCTGGTGGGAACTTGTTTTCCTCTATGGTGGGAATACAGGCGTGGCAGTGGGCGTGGGCGGGAGAGGATGGGTGAGACAAGCGGATGAGGAGGATCGAGTTTGTGGGAGGTGTACTGGATCCGTATCCTTTCAAGGAAGAGGAGGAGGTGGGGGAAGGGGATGAGATCATACAGGATCCACATGGGGGAGGGGAGACGGCTGCGATAGGCGAGGCGGAGAGCATGGCGTTCAAGTATTTGGAGGGATTTATAAAAGGTAGGGGGGGCAGAGATCCAAGCCGGATGGGCGTAACAAAGGATAGGGCGGATGAGGGATTTATAAGTGTGGAGGATGGTGGAGGGGTCCAGACCCCACATTCAGCCGGAAAGGAACTTGAGGGGATGGAGTCGGGAGCGTACCTTGGTTTCGATTGTCCGGAGATGGGGAGTCCAGGAGAGGCGACGGTCGAGGGTGACGCCAAGGTACATAAGGGTGGGAGTGAGGGAGATAGGACGGCCATAGATGTTGAGATAGAAATCAAGGAGGCGGAAGGAAGGGGTGGTTTTGCCGACAATGATCGCCTGGGTTTTGGAGGGATTGACCTTGAGCAACCACTGGTTGCACCAAGCAGTGAACCGGTCAAGATGGGATTGGAGAAGGTGTTGGGAGCGCTGCAGGGTGGGGGCAAGGGCCAGGAAGGCGGTGTCATCGGCAAACTGGAGAAGGTAGACGGGGGGTGACGGCGGTGGCATGCCCGCCATGTACAAAAGGTACAGAAGGGGGAGGAGGCCGTGCGTGCGGAGATGCGGGTGGATGCGTCGGGTGAGGATAGATTCCAGGACCTTGCTGAAGACCGAGGTAAGGCTGATGGGATGGTAGGAGGAGACGGCGGATGGCGGTTTGCCAGGTTTAAGGAACATAAGGATACGGAAGGTTTTCCACAGGTCGGGGTAGTAACCGGTGGACAGGACTACATTGTAGAGCCTGGCCAGGGTGGAGAGGAAGGAGACAAGAGATTCACAAAGGTGATGGTAGGTGACACGATCGTGACCAGGAGCAGTGTTTCGTTTTGTGCGGAGTGCAGCAATGAGATCCTGTGTAGTGATAGGGGCATTGAGTTCCGTGTGTGCAATGCGATCCAAGTACTGGAAACCAGGAGCGAGGAGAGGGACAGAGGTGTCAGTTCGATCGCGGATATCTGGGAAGAGGGAGTAATCGAACTGCGGATCATCAGGGATGGAAAAGACATTGGAGAGGTAGGAGGCAAAGTGATTGGCCTTACTAAGGGTGTCAGGGAAAGGGTGATCATCATGGAGAAGAGGATAGTAGGGGGAGGGTTTAGTTCCGATAAGGCGACGGAAGGCTGACCAGAACTTGGACGAGTTGATAGGTAGGGTATCAGTTAAACGGGTGAATGTCTGTCGCTTAGCTGCGACCAAATAACGAATGTGTCGCTGGAGTTGCCGGTGGCGTCGTAGTGTGTCCGGGTCACGCGTGCGGAGGAAGGCACGGTAGAGACGGTGGGATTCACGGAGGAGGAGGCCGGCCTGTGGGAGTAAGGTAGGACGGTGGGGGTGGATGGCGACAGTAGGGACGTGGGCCTCCACGGCATCAGACAAGGTCTGCTGGAGAAAGGAGGCGGCATGGGTGACATCATCGGGGTGGTGGTAGGTGAAAGGGTGGCTATCGACCTGGGTGGAGAGGGTATCCCGGTAGGCGTTCCAGCTGACACGGGAATAATCATGGACGTACTTAGGGGGAGGGTCATGACGACGGTGGGGGGAGCGGGGGCGACGACCGTCTGTAACGGTGAGGAGGACAGGGAGATGGTCGCTACCAATAGGCTCCTGGACATTCACTGTTATACGGCCAAGGAGGTTGGGGGAGGAGAGGGTAACATCGGGAGTGGAGTTGGATTCGGGACGGGTGTGCTGGGGGATGGGAATGAGGTCGCCTTGAAGGGAGGAGAGGAACTGATGCCACCGACGTAACTGGGCAGCGGAACGACTATTGATGTTGAGGTCGGCGGCGATCACGTAGGAGGAGAAGGTACGGTCGATGTGGGAGAGGAAGTCGAAGGGAATAGGGGCATTGGGGCGGACATAGATGGTGGCGCAGGTAATGGTAAGGCCGGGGAAGAAGAGACTAAGGATCAGGTGTTCGGTGGGGTTGGGAAGGAGAGGTTGGAGCCGAACGGGGATCTGGCGGTGGTGCCCAATGGTAACTCCGGCACGCGCAATCGGGAGGGGATTATCGGAGCGGTGGAGGATGTAGAGCGAAGTGTGGATGGTGTGGTGGGGTTGCAGGAAGGTTTCATTGAGGAGGAAGGCATCCACGCGGTGGGTGGCAAGGGTGTGCAGGAAGAGATTTTTGTTGGCGGGAAGGGATGTTGTTGAAAAGGATATGGTGCTGCCCCGCCATGACAGGGATTTAAACGAGTGTGTCAACATGGGAGAAGGTGAAATGGGCCTGGATGTTGGAGTAGGTGGCGTACATTTAGAGTTGGAAAACGGAACGGGTGGCGAGGGAAATTTGTTGGAGGGTGTGCGGGCGCTGAAAAGGATGAACATTCTGAAGGACAATGGTGAGGAATCTGATGATGTCCTTAGCGGTAGGGGGTGGGCGAAGGGAGTTACCGGGAGGGGTCAGGGCATCCAGAGGGCGGACAGGAATGGTGAGTTCAGGAGTGGTAAGAGGGGGCCGGGCCTTACACTTCTGGCAGTAGGTAGGATGAGGGAGGTTACAGGTATTACAAGAGGGGGGGGACTGCCGTAAAAAGTGGTCTTGCCCACAGTGTGGGCAGGTGGGGGCCTCACAGCGCTCAGATGTTGGGTGCATTATACCGCAAGCACCTTTGGTAGTGGAGGGATTGAGGAGGGGAACGGGAGGGGTCAACCTTATAACACTGGTTAAAAAGGAGGGCACCCTCCTTCAGGAGACGGTCTATGGAGGGGGCGTGCTCAGAAAAAACCCGCATAAGGTGGGTGGGGCCGGCAGCATTGTGGATTTGGCGAAACGCACGCACCTCCAGATGGGGATGGGCTTGAAGCTCCGCCAACACCTCCTCCTCTGTGATCACTGGACTGAGCCGAGTGATCACGGCGATGAGGGTCAGCGGGCGACACGAGGGTTGGGGTTGGCGGGAGGGAGTTGGGCAAGGAGCATGGGTGAGGGTGGCATGAGGGCCAAAGCGGGTGACAGGGATGCGGGAAAGGAGGTCGGTGTGGAGGGTAGGGCTGGGGGAGGAGATGAGTACCGAATCACGGTGAGGAGTGAGGAGGGAGATTGGGGCACCAGGACAATTCTGGCCAAGGAAGAGGGTGAGGTTTCGGGCTTCAAGGAGTGAGGGATCAGGACAGGAGAGGAGGTAGCGGTAGGAGGAGGGGGTACAGGAAGAATAGGATGGGGCAGGGAAGGGTGGAGAGACATCCATGGCATCAGGGGTGGGGGAAGGGGGACGAGGCGGTGCCTTTTTGAGAGCAGAAGAGGCAGGGGTGCCACTGGGGCGATTGACGGCGGTGGAGGAGGTGTGGGGGATGGGAACAACTGGAATGTGGCGGGTAGTGGCAGGTCCCGGGGCGGGAGTCGGCGCCAGAGATGGTGAGGGCAATGGCGAAGGGGTTGGCGAAAACGATGTTGAGGACGATGGAGATGAAGGTGAAGGGGAGAGCGGAGCATGGGCCGTAGCCCGCCGGGCGACCACCCTGGCGGGGGCCGCAGAAACGGAAGGAGGAGAGGGAGGAAGTGGAGGGAAGGGATCATAGGAGGCGCGGGAGGGAGGAGCCGGGGACGGTGCGACAAATTGCGAGGGAGATGAGAGAGTGAGGAGTGGGGGCTGGACTGAGGGGGGAGTGAAGCAGCACACCACTTGATAGTGGTGGCAGCAGCAGAGGGGGAGGTGTATATAATGGCAGTGGTGGTGGCTGTAGAAGAGGTGGTGGGGGTTGACATTATGATAAGGGGGGAAAAAACACAGTACTAGACAAAGGAGCAAACGAGAGACGGGCAGGGTAACGAGAGACACAGAGGAGAAAGGGACGGAGAATGATGAAGGAGACTGGGGCCTAAGCCCCACTCTGCCGCTGGGGGGGGGGGGGGGGCGACCCGGCTGGCTGGCTGGTGGGGATGCCACTGCTGCTGCTGCTGCTGCTGCTGGCGGATGGTGGGGGCAGCTAGGACCACCACTGGCCGCTGGTGGTGGGGACTGCTGCTGGATGCTGGCTGCTGGCTGCGGCCGGCGCAGGCGAGGACCGCTGCTGGCGTAGACCACTGCTGGCTGCCGGTGGGGACTGCTGCTGGCTGCTGGCGGGGACCACTGCTGGCGAGGACCGCCGCTGGCAGAGACCGCTGCTGGCTGCTGGCTGGACTGACGCACGCCGACGGGCTGGCTGGCTGTCTGGCTGGCTGTCTGGCCTCAGTGCATAAAAACCATCATAAAAATTAGAAATCTAGATTCCAGATTAGTATTATTTTGTCAAATAAAGGGCGTTCAGCCCAATCATGTCGATTTGTCATTCCACTCCCAGCATCACTGTACATACATTTATCATTTGCTGCCATGGATTAAGTAGCTAGAATTGTCTGTGATTTCTGTGTGTTTTTGTACTAAGAAAAACCCGGCTTTTCGTTCCAATCTATCACATAGTGTTTTGGCAATCTGCGCAGCACTCAGAATGGGCCTGTATGTGGTTGTTAGATATCAGATGTGTTCTTCTGACGATAGTTTAGTTGTTTTGTCTATCAGTAGCTCAGCAGAGTGGGAGGGGAAGAGCAGAGAGGAGCTTAAACAAGTGTTTAGGCATATGAAGATAAAGTGGGCCTGGTTGTGAGAGTAAGTGGCATAGCTATTGAAATGAAAGACAGAGCAGCAGCAAGGGAGATCAGCTGGAGGGTGTGGGGATGCTGCAATGGGTGGATATTCTGCAGAACAATGGTCGGGAACCAGATGTCTTCAGCTGTAGGGGGAAGGTGGAGGAAATTGATGGGGTGGATGGGCTGGTCAGTGTGGTGAACGGGGGCAGTGAGCTCAGGATTGGTGAGAGGGGGTTTGGCTTTGCATTTGGAGTAGGTGGGGTGGAATTCGTAGCAGGTGTTGCAGGAAGGAGGAGGCCAAGGTTAGGGCATTATTTAAGTTAGTGGGAGGCACTCCACGAGGTAATGGTGGATGCAGGGCAAGTAGAGCTGTAAATAATGGTGCTAGTGGGTGTGTCCATGATGGAATGCGTTGTCCACTGGCAATAGGAGTCACTGAAATGGGAAAACAGAACAAATATGGAGAGTGGCTGTGACGGGGACAGGGGGGCGGCGGCGGTGGTGGTGGGAAGCACCGGATGGCAGCGGCGGCAACCTGCAGACAGATGGCAAAGGCACCTTGAGAGTAGCCCGGGTGGCATAATCCTCCGATTTGGAAGTGAGGGGATGTAACCCTCGAGATGTTAATTTTTCCCCCTTACTGAATGTCAATCCCCCCCTGTCGATAGATGCGTTAAGCAACAACAACAAAAAAAAAGGAGAAGATAAACGATATAAAAAGGTAATAAAACGGAGACTTGTTAAAAACGGTAAAATGGCGGAAAAGTTGCAGAAGTTAAAACACAGAAAATATGGGGTTGATGAGGCTAATGAAGACATACAGAAAGTTCACAGGCAAAATTTAAAAAACATGGCGACGGTATGTTTTCTGTTCACAACACGCATGCGTGTGAGCCCGCCGACGACTGTTTCAACAAACCTGATCGTACTTCTCCAGTCAACACCACCAAGAAACAAAGACTCACAATGCCTGCTGTGACATCACAGCTCTGGGACTGAGTTCAGAAACTACCACTGAAGTAGTGCGAGGGAACGCACATTCACTATTTAACTAATGATAGAAGTAACGAAAACAATGACACCTAGAACTAGGAGAGTACTGCATACTGTATCACCTAGTTCGTAAATGATGAATTGTGTCGTAACACGATTGAGTGAAAAATATTTATATAAATATTGGATCCTGTATCTTCAAAGCCAGTTTATATAGTCACCACTACCTACTTTTTAGAATTTTAAGCACTTATAGCGTCACCTTACTGCTGATGAGATCTTACAATTAGGTAACCAACTCAATATTTCGAATACCTAAGGAATAATGATTTTCCTTGAATACATAAAAAAATACACTAGGACCTTAAAAATTCACCACAAATAATGTAAACCATTTATTAAGAATTTTTTCATGTAATAACTTATGAAAATGGAACATGTGATACTTAACAAGCTTCACTTTAATAAGTAAATTTCCAGAAAACATTTATTTCACGATTTTTTGTGACAAGGAGTCACATGTCAAGACTTTTTCATTCTTTTATAAATACTTACATCTTTTGTCACACACACACATCATTTATTCATTTCACAAAGTTGTTTAGTAAAACATTTGCACTGCAAGTCAATATACAATGTATGACAGATTCAAGAGTGTGACCTTTTAAACAATGGAAACCAAGAAGTAAGTCTTTTGGCACATTAATGGCTGCTTCTTTCACAAGCACATTTCTTTGATTTACTTGTTGCAGGTACAAATTTTTCCTTTTCTTTAAGAATTTTTTGTAATGTTAAGTACACATAGGAACACATGTGACTACATCACTGCTAGGGTATGTTAAACCTCCCCTATCATTTGCCATTATCAAATCATCTGCTTGTCTTGTTTCTTTGGATGTTACAAACTCTTCACAATATGGACAATTTATTTTAGATGCACTTGGTGTGAGCAATATAATGGAGTAATGGCCAAGTGTTTTCCTCTATTTTATCAACATCACTATCATCAACTACTACATTTAATAGCTCAGGGTTGTCGATATCTTGAAAGTCTGGGATTCTACAACAAGCAGCATCAACATTATTAGGTCGTACAACAACATCACCAAACACTTTGGACTTTAATACAAGAGAAAACATACTCTGGGCCCTAAATTTTCCTTCTGTTTCAAATACCTGCCTTAGCGATACATGGTAACTTCCCCCATTAAGTTGGCGGTATTTCCCAAACCAGTCTGTCTGTATTTTACCAAAGAGCAAATATGTTCTCTTCTTCTCACACACCCAGTATTCACTAAAATCAATAAAGGCTGCAGTAGTATGTTTGAGAGCAAAGTGTGTTTCTCTGGTCAATTTCTTTCCTCCATTGCAATCTTCCCATGAACACAACCACGAGAGAAAGTTTCTCAAAAAGTCAGGAGTATATTTTGAATTGAGGGTAATCTGTTCTTGGTAAACATTTCTTAGCCTTTTACCCTTCAGCAGCGTTTCAACATTCAATATCAAACCACTGACTTATAATTATTACGAATGTGGCAGTACTCTCCCAGTAATCAATTTCTTCCTTACACCTAGTTCTTGCATTGCAACAACTGTCATGTTATTAAAATTACGCAATGCTAATTTCACATTTTTGCCGTTCAAAAGAATCTGGATATAGTGACTTAAGTGTTAAAATGCTGCCTTACTGCAACAGTTCACCTTTTTCTAGTAAATGTAGTTCCTTCAGTGCTGTAACAGAAGCAAGATCTCCCTTCAAGCTATCACTAAAAGAAGGGAAGCACATAATTTGGTCCTTTTCATTCCCCCAGTTGTTCCGATTACATTTTAAAATGTGTACAGTATCCACAAAATAGTAAAATGGGCGGTCTGCAGAAGTCTGCTCAGGATGAACATATTTTATCTGTACACTAGGAGGGAGGGGGGGGGGGAGAAGAAGAGTATGAAATAGCTTTCTTATTAATAGCATTATTGTCAGCTACTACTCCTATTACCTGAAATCCTACTGTTTCTAGTTCAACTGAATTGTGTGAACTGGGAGAATATGCACCACATCTTTGTACACTGAATCCATACTCTGGATCATAAAAACAGAAGCACAAGTTGCACACAAAACCACATCTGTGTTAAAAGCACCACCTACAACATTGCCACCTTTATAGTCAAGTTGTGACTTTAAATAAATCTCATCCATCAACAGGACAGTTTTATCATTCACAGATAAAGCACCAACTTTTTGTGGTATGTAATTGAGAAACGGCTCACTCTGCTGCTCAATGATTGGGTTAGTTGGAAGTTTACTGCAAAGTTTTGACAAAGTACTGGGACCTGGAATGGAAAAATTACTAGCACTCCTCTAAAACCTATATGCATGTGGACTGATAGAATGAGCTAATGACCATAAAATCATTGAAACACTCCCTACCTAATCTGTGTTAGACTATTAAATCTTGGAAATGAAACTTGTTACTTCAAAAATTTAATTTTATGCTCACTTTCTGGTAATTTTTCTAACAGGTTGTCCAAATTGTCTTTAATGCAAGACAAACTTGCCTAAAATGGAGCCTCATTGATATGAAACATCACATACAACTCTTTCAAAATATTGCTAACTGTACCAGTATCACTTACTTGGTTTGGTAATTTAATATTACCAGCACAATTTAGCTCAGCTTCCTTCACAAATGCACTTAACACTAAATCACTATCTGTAATGACATGACACACAACACTTAGATAAGGAGCATCCTTTAACACAAGACACAAATTATTTGATTTGGTTACCGTGACCCAGTCACTGTGCTTTTCACAATCAGATAATTTTGATTTAAAATCTTCTAAACTAGCAAATGAAATCTTCTCCGTCATTTTTTGTGTGATTCCACACTCTGCTCAATGACTTTCTCAAGTGCTTGGTTCTCCAAACGTTCGCGACTCTCTGGATCTTCTCGAGATGATGCTTGTTTTGAAGATAAATACGTAGAACATCCTAGCAACTTTGATGGTACAGCAACCGCAAATGAGATAGTATAGCAATGTTTCATGTGAAACATCGTGAGAAAATTAAGGAACCTGTACATTACTCTGTAAACTGATTACAAGTATCCTTTATGATAAATTTTCACGAACCTTTCTTTAAACGTGGACGGGCCAAAGGTGCTGTAAAGAGTTTGCCAGTTTTGGGTCGTAAGCACTCTCAATGTCGTCTGGAGTGAAATGCAGTTCACATATCTGAAAAGAACCATATTTTACTGTTAACGTACAGGCAGCATGTAAACTGACAAATGAAATCTAACTGAGGACTGCTTAAAGTGAGCTTAAAAGTATATTGCTTCGTTATAGACAGGGTACTGATTTGAATTTTCAGTTCTGTAACATAACAGTATTAAAGAGTAACAATATAGAAATAAAGTTAAATTACAGATACTTACAACGAACTGTTTACTGAGTTCCCAGTCATTCCTATGAACTGCAGCGATCCGTTTCAATCTTAATGCTTCATCAGACGGGAATGAAAAGACGCTAACTTTGAAACCGTTGTCGTAGTTTCCCCTACAATAGGGCATACAGCACTTGCGTGGCATCTCGAGCAGATGCTCAATAACAATCCGAATCGTATATAACAGTGAGAACAAGATTTCCGCCACAAATGTTACGAAAACAAAGCCATGTTTTCAGACACTGCTACGAAAACAAACCCATGCCGTGACCACGCTTCCAAACACCGCTTCAACAACAGATAGCACTGCTCAACCGCAGAACGCTAACGTCACAGCTCCCACAGAATTGTGTGCTTAACCTTTGTTTCTAGGTGTAGTTGCTCCAATGCGACTCGTTTTCGGCCAGTCACGAATTGCAGACGGAGCTAAAATGATCGTCATATTTTCTGAGGTGGCGTCTCGCACTGACATCTGTTGGCAGCGCCGAGCAACACTGAAGTATTCAAGCGCTGCTTATTTTACTTTACAAGTTCAGCACGAAAATATTGAGAGTAAGAAACAATTCCATAGTTGTATCAAGTATTTATTTCTATACTGCTAATAAAATAGCAATAACCACCCTCGCCCTTGGTTTGCCTGTGAAGAATATATTTCATACCCACAAAATTTCTTGGTAAGGTATGATTTAAATATGGCAACTTTCTGCTTGTAGTTATTGCTTATTGGCACCTAGAAAGTGATTTAACAATTTTTGAAAGGGTCGGATTATGTATTCCGTTCCTGCATAGCAAGTTGAATTATTGTATGGTATCTTTTCCCTACTTACATATGTGTTAAATGTATGTTTTACTTCCAACATTTCTGTTAACAACTGAAGTATGGTTTGCTAGTGCGTTATGGGGCTTGACGAGTTTATATATATCCCTGTCTCCCCCAGTAATTCCCAACAAGCAACTCCTCAAGCTAAAGGTCAAATCGTGTAGACTGGTAGTATTTCCAAACTTCGACTTTCGAAGAAGTCGGAAACTTGGTTTTAAACCTATATCGAGTTTACAGTAAAGCACCCACCTTACTTTTATTTTCGTGTTTATCTTACTTCTCTGCCCAATCTGTAACTTTCATCGATTTAATGGTTGCATGATAGTTTAGTTTTTTGTATGAAGTTCCAAGCATACTTCCCTCTCTCCAGTATTGAAATGACAGTAAGCTTTTCTTTCGTCGCCGGCGCTCAGCTTTGGAAATCCAGGCAAGTAGAAGACTTAGACTGTAGCGACAGCGAAACACAGGAAGTGGCGGACAGAAAGACCTTTGATTGTTATTGTTTTCGTCGGGGTAGTAGATGCCGCGTGGAACTTTTGTAGTTACTCAGTAATGGGCTTTGTGGTATTGTGAGTTCTAAGAGACGAAAAGCGGAACACAAAATTGTTGGAGAGAAAACAGGAAATGTAACGTACATTCGGATTCTGGGATGCAAACAGGCTGATCGGTAAAAATGATTGTGGCTAGAATATCGTATTTTCCCATAGAATATAAATGTATAGGATCTATTTAGACTGTGACGTATGTACTAAAGCTGCACGTGTAGTGTTGTACTCATGAACGTTATAAACGGCAGATTTAGTTTCGTAGCTGTGTCGCATGCAACTTGCTACTGTTGCAGTGGCCATTGAAAGGCTTCTTGAAAGGTAACTCTCGTTGAAACCTGTTGAGATGTTAATTAATGGAGTTTTTGGACTTTATTTTTACTCACTGAAGTATATAGCGATGAAATTCGCTAAAAACAGGAAGAAAAATGCAGCAAAACTGGAGATAGTGAGGGAAATTCGCATTTGCAAAATATGCTGATACAGCAGGTAAGAGTTCATGCGAATTTCCCGCCTGACATTCAGGTAATTCTAAAATCAAATCAGTGTCTAGTGAATTCACTCTTCATTATTGGTCATAAGGACCATTAGGGAGTAAATGGTTTAGGATGTAAGTATTAGAATTTCGATGTTAGAATGTACAATTTTTAGATCTTAGCTGCGCTGCTTAGAAAGAAAATGCTGTAGGGCAGATTGAATAAAAGTATTCTGTTTGTGGGTCAGTACAGTGAGAATGATATCCTAAGTGCACAGCAGGTAGTACTGGCCTTTTTGGGTTGTACCAAAAAGATGCAACCTCAGGACCAATGTTCCAACAGTAATTAGGTTTCTTTCTTGATAATTTAGTTCTGTTTTCTTGCCAATTGGCAGTCATTGCATTCGCACAAGGTCAGGTGCTGATGCTACACCCAGCTGCTTTGACCCGTAATGTCATGGTGAGACTCGATGTTTGTAGTTTGACACGAATTGAATGTTTCATGTTGGTATTGAAAGAATTTGTGCTGGCTTTCTGGTGAGTTACTTTCAATTTGCATATTTTGGCTGATAGTCATTTTTATGTTTGGAAATATTAGCGCCAGTGTTTCCTGTGGAAGGAGATTTAATATTTTTCCTTTTTCTTCAGTTGTGAAGAAGATACAGATATTTAAGAGTAGCTCATTGCTTGTTGCAATGGGTGAAGTTATTTGTGCATATTGGAATTGGTGGTGGTGAAAGTTTTCATGAGTTTTCGGGATTACCATGTTAATCTTCGGTAACTGTTGGAGTGTTATTAGTAGGTATCATGGGTGCTGATGTACCATCGTTGTTTAGGATACATTTCTGACTTTAGTCATGTGAACATGGTTTGGTTTGTTGTACTGAGAACTTTGGTTTAGACAGAGTACATGAAAGTTTTGTATCTGGAGCTTTGCTTGAGCTTTGCGGGCGAAGTGAAATTTGCAACACAATGTTTTAGAGTGGTCGGTTCCTGGTATTGAGGGCTTTGTTGGGGCTGTGTAGCTCGAGTGAAAATTGTGTTGAGTTTTCGAGTTCTTTATGGGTTACTGGTATTGAGGTCGTCATTTGCGATATATGGGTCACGTGAAATTTACAACACCAATAGTTTTCATTTTTGTAATTTTTTTGTTATGTTCTGACATTTTTGTGTGCTTGATTTTTGGATGAATATTTGTTTTGCAGTGATGTCATTACTCTTACTGTCGTGTATTTAGTTTTCCCTCTTCAGTTGGTTGTTGTATTAGTTTCATTCTATTGCTGGAGTTATATACTTCACATGCTCTTTATGTATGTTCGCGGTGTAATGAGTGATGTCGTGGTCACCATATTGTATTTGTTTGAAATAGCGTACACCTTGTTGAGGGCATTACTGGTCAAAACAGACAGGTGGAGTCACGACTTTACGCCAATCTACCTTTTATAATTGAGAAGTAGATCACGTTATACAAACTGATTTTGTTTTTCAGATATAGTTTGTGTGTATTTTGATTATTTAAAAATAATGCTGTGTTCCAAAGATCATTGGTCTGTTTCTATCAAAATGGTGTAGATTACTTTGGATTTACACTCTGTGTCTTTGTTTATGTCTACATACTGCCTATTTACAGGTTACCAGGTAACTTATTGGCTGAAAAATAATTATAATGAACATATTGGTCTCTGTCGCTGCTCATGTTACTGTTACAGAATGTTTACATCTATTAGCAATCATTGTAGTCTGTTTATACACAATGTTTTTGTTAAATATCCCTCTTTAAAGCAGAAGTTGCTAGAAGAAGCAATTTCAGTTCTGATTTAAATTTTTGTAAAGGTTTACATCAACCAATTGCCTTTGGTTTTCTTCTTCAGTTTCTGTTTACCATGACTAGTTTTAAATTAACAAGCTGTTTATCATCAGATGGTGCATATTTATTGCATATTTGCAGCATTCTTGTGGCTCATGTAGTTATGGCAAGAGAATGAAACATACACGCACCAAATGTGGTTAGAAGTATGTACAGTTCTCGCCTGGCCACAGCTGCACAACTGCAACAAAGCTGCAAACATGCAATAAATGTGTACCATCTGCTGATAGTGATTCAAAACTGGTCTTGGTAAATAAAGATTGCAAAACAAAATTCAAATGGTGACTGAGAGTAATTTCAGGAAAGTTTCAAAACTTTTTTAGCACCTCTCAGAGGAAATACGGAAGCGTCCGATACCGCCCGTCTGCTTTGACCCATGACGTCACAAATATGGCGGAAACGACCATAAACCACGATTTCAATATGGCGCATATAAAGTCGGTACGTAACCATTATGAGGACGAAATTACATCAAAAAACAAACACACACACTTTCCACAAAAAGCCTATGTCACTAACGGGATAAGCGCGGTAAATGGGGTGTGGGCAAACTAAATATAAACAAATTTAGACACCCAGCCCCGTACAAAACGACGAGAAAAACCGAGATCACAAAACTCCCCAAATACCACTAAACACAATATCATCTGCAATCGGACACTTCCCTTGACCTATATAGCACAAAAACATCTCCCGATACCAATATCAACATACACAGCCACATATTGGGATCAAACACTTCCCTTGACCTGTGCAATGTTACTTTTATCCGTGATATCCATTCCTGAACAAAAAACAACAACCGATTAATTTTACTAAAATTATCACACGATCTACAGCGAACAACACTAAATTAACTTTCACACAAAATCGTTAACTCACTGAAACGAATTACACCAAAAACACAGCCGACACTCGAACAATTCTGGATAATGAGCAAAAGCAAACTGAGCCCATCACACCATACAAACGAAAACCCTGAACATACCACAAGAGAGCACAACAAACCACAACACGACGACATCTACAAACACGCTACACTCACAAGGCAAAGTCCGCGCCGTCATGATGTCACACATGACAACACCCGTACGTCACGGGTCAAAGCCAACGCGTGGGATCGGATGCTTCTGTCGACCCCTCTCCGATTATATTAGTGAATTATATAAGAAAATTTTGTGGTTATTTTTGAACGCTTTTATGAACCTTTGGCCGACTTAGTGATAAACAATTGTTAGGTTTTCTTCTAAATTTTGATTAAAATAACCTCATGGCTGGCAGACAGCTATGGTGGTGAAGGGTCATTAATTATTTACATCATTCCACATGGAATGAGCAAGAGCTGCACATGCAATGCAAATAGAGCAAAACATGCATTCAGATTACTTTTATTGTTGTCATTGTCAGCAGCAATGGGAAGTACATCAGTGGGGATATTGGATAGAGCAACAGTTGGCTCTCGCCTTCCTGTGCATCGTACTGCAGCTGAGAAAGCTGTGTGGTGCCTAAAAATCAGTCATTATAGTAGGCACATAGGTGTCAGGAAAGAAGAGCAGTTGGCTGACTCTTAGTCACTGCCACAATCACAGTTACTTTAATCAAGGCGTAGTGTGGTTCTGAAAAAATCAGTTCATGCTGAAATTTGATCTGCAATATCAACAAGACAGAAATATAACTTTTGTGTAAACTTTGCATCCTTAACTAGGATTTAACAAAGTTACATATTATGGTATGAAGATATTTGAGAAGCTCCCATCTAACATACAACAAGAAATTAGTTATCTTAGGAAATTCAAAGGAAAATTTAAAAAATACATCAGTAGTGACTCCTTCCATTGATTATCTTAGTGCAAGGAATTCGTTCCTTCTTTAGATGGATGGCAGGTAGTGCGTTGTAAACTGTCCTATGTAATTACATATGTAGGATACTGTTTTTTTCTAAAAAATACTTGATTAATGAAGTAAATATCAAGTTTCTTATAAGACATCCTGAAGGTACCTAATGTAACTGAAGTAGCAGCAGCTTTCTTTGTAATTCACTGGAACACATTTAACTGGTATAAAAAGAACTAGCATTAAGCAGTATTGTGATAGTTTCTTGTTAATATAGTGTACAGCTTAAGCAATGTTTGGTTGTCTTTTGTTAATGTTAACTTTCACTTACTCGCTGTAGGTTCACCTCCTTGGCGGTAGAGTAGAAGAAATTTCTATTCTTTTTCACCTTCTTGGTGGGATGTACAGAATATGATGAATGAGTAGAATAAATTTCTATTCTTTTGAAATTGTGATGGTTTATTTATGTCAAGAAATGTTAGTAAATGTATATAATGTGAAGGTGATATTAGAATGCTTAATGCCTTGAACACGTACCTATATAATGAGTGTCGGTAAATATGTAGCATCACTTTCTTCAGCTGTCCAGTTGCAGTGTGAATGCAATACATGATCAGATTAGCTGATTAAATGTGCCACCATTTAACAACTTAATATGTAGTTAAATGTGGGAGTTTTTTGAAATTGATTTGCACCTAATTGGCCACAGAGTGGTGTATTCTACATGCAAAATTCATATTGCTGATCAGTACATACATAATTCTTTTCTAATTTGACATGTATTGATGTTATTCTAATTTGACATCTAATGATGTTATTCTACATACGTTTGTTCTTTCCGTTACTGCCAGATTCTATCTTAAAATATGCAATAATTCATTCAATATATCTTTCATGTATTTTCAGAAACACATTGCAAATCCAGTACCACAACAGAGTGACTACAGGATTGCACAACCAAACGTTCTCCGGTACCACCCTACATTTTCTGGGATGGTTACTATGGATAGGCAACAGCCAGTACCCAAGATCATAATTTTTATTTTACCATCTGTGTCAAATTAATGTGTCTGGTAATATATTAATAATGTTATATCACTGTCTGTAGTAGTATCGTAGATACACTTTAAGAAAATGAAATAGTTTACATTCCACTGTGAAAACCCATGTCATAAAATGTTTATTGACATGGATGACACGTGTATCTCTTGTGTTGGAGTTACTGTTGCAGTGAATGTGATTTTTTAGTATGACATGTTAAAAACAACAGCAGTAAAATAAATTTTTTTATTGCAAAAGGGGTTACCGGTATGTCTTTTACATTTGTTGTATTGTCACATCTTATACATGTGTTGTTCACAATCCCTGCTCCCGTCCCAACCCACAGAAAGTAATTACAGAATCAAGAATCTGTGTTGTGATTGGTTCTGCGTGGAATGTTGTTATAATATATTCAATTATTCAAAATTTGTTTGCTTACTGTGAACTATTAGACATCAGCTGTATTAGGTATATTAGCGACATGTGAAAATTTGTGCCAGAGTGCAACTTGAGCCTCATCAAAGATTCACTGTGTATATGTTTAAAATAAGGTATAATGAGCTAATTGTAGCACATTCGGCCAGTGATAGTTCAGTTTGGTTTGACCTTCTGGATGTGACATGATCTCGAATAAAACAAGTAGAAGTAGTAACAGTTATGACCAGTGCTTGATTTATAAAAAAGAAGAGGTACCAGTACTGTGACTTGTCAGAGGTATCAGTATGGCATACCATCACAAATCAAGCACTGGTTATAACAACCAAAGCAGTTGTTTGGTTTAAAATAGTGATGCCAGTAACTATACCTGTATTGCTTCGTCTTGTCACAGCAATGAAAAATGAAGATATATGTTCGACAGTTTTATGAAAAGGATAGTTGCTACCCACCATATAGTGGAGTCGCTGATTTGCAGATAGGCACAACAAAAAGACTGTCAAACACAGCTTTTGGCTAAACAGGTCTTCATTAGATTTAAACAGCACACAACACAACACACAAACACAACATGCGCAGACTTGGCCACAGTCTCTGGCTGCCAAGGCAAGACTTTGAGCATCTTGCACTGCTGCTCACATTCTGGCCTTGGCAGCCAGACTCTGTTGTCAGGTATGTGTGTTTGTGTTTACGCACACTGCTGCTGCCACTCAAAGAAACTGATAAACAAAATAGGTCTTATGAATTTTTGTGTGGACGAGGGGGGGGGGGGGAGGGGGATGGGAGGGGTCGGAGGCAGAGGGGAAGGTTTGCACTGCCCACATGCAAAATTCTAACTTAGTATGCGTTAATTAGGAAATCCCAACCTAATCATGGATCTGCCACTATAGATTTATCATTGCGTTAACATACCAGAATTAAACAATAATTTGAAAGTGATGAAAGAAATCAGAATATTTTGTGATTGGCTCTGTATGGGATCTGAACACTGTCACATTTTTTGTTGTAATATATTTGGTTACACTGATGCAAAACTTCAGAAAGAGTACACAAGATGAAAGCTCCATAAAACAAGATTGATAGAAAAAAGTAAGTTAACTGTTAAGTATTTCAAAAGTGATCACCATAGCTGTGAATACATTTATGCCCCTGTGAGACTAGATGTTCAATCGCTTCATGGAAAAACGTTTGCAGTGTTGTACGAACTCTAGGTGTGAACCAAACGAATGACCAAGAATGTTTCTTTAGGGCTCCAAACATATGGAAATCACATAAGGAAAGATTGGGACTGTATGGAGGTTGCGTGAAAGCTTCCCAGACAAAACTCTGCATCATAGTTTAAGCAACCTGCCAGTAAAATGCCTGCCAAGACTGTATAGAGTATGTTGAAGAAGTTTTGCTGGGAAACACATATTCTCCATAAAGTCTCAATCTCTCTCCAAGTGATTTCCATATTTTTAAAGTGCTGAAGAAAGGCATTCATGGCTGTCCCTTTGCTTCAGATAAAGAGGTGTGTGTCTGGCAACATTTTTCCACAAAAGCGTTGACCATTGTAAGGCAATTACAGTGGAATAAATGTGTTAACAACTATGGCAAGTACTTCAGTATTAATGAGTAGTTTACTTACATTTTTCCACATTTTTCATATTTGACTGCCCTTGTATGCCACTCGAGTTTGCTTTTGTAGCTCTGTGTACTACGTACACAAGTTTTCTATTATTATTTTACAGCATTTTTTTTAATGCCATGTTCCCTTCATGATCTTGCAGCTGTGTGCTGGGTTAAAGCTATCCCAAATTTGGTAGGTTTTCATAATGTAGCTAGATTTATCTGCAGTGCTAAAGCAATAAACATTAGCTTCAGAAACACTGATTGACATGCATGCACCATTTTGGATTTGAGAACTGTAGACTCACTTTTTTAAGTTGGGGACAGTAGAATACGTACTTCTATTTACAGATGACGAACTTGATACTGGGAAAGTTGGAGTAACTGCATTTTGTATAAATCTACTACTTAGATAACTTTCTTATTTCTTTTTTTATATTCTACTGGTTGTGGATGTACCACATTTGCACAAAGCACCAAAATTCCTATTTAAGTGATGTTTCAGTAAAATTCATTATCTGTCAGTTTAACTGAGTTCTGCTAATGTAAACATTGTATGTGTTCTTTTAAGAGAAATCTGTAATTTGCTTTATTCAGAAGCCATATGCTCAGGAACATATTGTGAGCTAACAATTGTTTATTTGCAGAATGACATAAATTATTTGAAAGCCCTCACTTCACTCTATCAGTAAACATTTAATTATTTGTGAAAATTAATTAACTAAAATGTCATTCGTAATTAAATTCCCACACACTGAAAATAATACTATTATTTGGACCTCTGCAAGCCTTCCTGCACTTCAATGCTGCCTTCCAGATTCTCAGCCTCCATACAGACAAATAGCCTCACATAACTACTGAAGCTCCAGTTACGCAGTATTTCATTCTTTTGCAGTTACATGGAATTTCTATTTTTTTAGCTTGTTTAATTTAAGCAGTATATTTTCTACCTTCATTTGCATTGTAAGGAAATGGAAATCCATCATTCTGGCAGAAACAGCTGTGCCACATATGGCAGCTGAGGAAACTCGGGAAAGGAAAGCAGATAAATTGAAATAAATAATATCCATGAAATGAAACATGAACCATGGATCTTGCCGTTGGTGGGGAGGTTTGTGTGCCTCAGCGTTACAGATGGCCGTACCGTAGGTGCAACCACAACAGAGGGGTATCTGTTGCGAGGCCAGACAAACGTGTGGTTCCTGAAGAGGGGCAGCATCATTTTTAGTAGTTGCAGGGGTAACAGTCTGTTTGATTGACTGATCTGGCGTTGTAGCACTAACCAAAACGGCCTTGTTGTGCTGGCACTGCGAACAGCTGAAAGCAAGGGGAAACTACAGCCGTAATTTTTCCCTGGGGCATGCAGCTTTACTGTATGATTAAATGATGATGGCATCCTTTTGGGTAAAATATTCCTGAGGTAAAATAGTCCCCCATTCGGATCTCCAGGCATGGACTACTCATGAGGACGTCATTATGAGGAGAAAGAAAACTGACGTTCTACGGATCAGAGCGTGGAATGTCAGATCCCTTAATCGGGCAGGTAGGTTAGAAAATTTAAAAAGGGAAATGGATAGGTTAAAGTTAGATATAGTGGGAATTAGTGAAGTTCGGTGGCAGGAGGAACAAGACTTTTGGTCAGGAGAATACAGGATCATAAATACAAAATCAAATAGGGGTAATGCAGGAGTAGCCTTAATAATGAATAGGAAAATAGGAGTGCAGGTAAGCTACTACAAACAGCATAGTGAATGCATTATTATGGTCAAGAAAGACACGAAGCCCCTGCCTACTACAGTAGTACAAGTTTATATGCCAACTAGCTCTGCAGATGATGAAGAAATTGATGAAATGTATGATGAGATAAAAGAAATTATTCAGGTAGTGAAGGGAGACGAAAATTTAATAGTCATTGGTGACTGGAATTCGAGAGTACGCAAAGGTATGGAAGGAAACATTGTAGGTGAATATGGATTGGGGCTAAGAAATGAAAGAGGAGGCCGTCTGGTAGAATTTTGCACAGAGCATAACTTAATCATAGCTAACACATGGTTCAAGAATCTTGAAAGAAGGTTATATACATGGAAGAATTGTAGATTAAACCTGAAGAAACTGCAAAGAGGTAGGAATTTAAGGAGATGGGACCTGGATAAACTGAAAGAACCAGAGGTTGTACAGAGTTTCAGGGAGAGCATAAGGGAACAATTTACAGGAATGAGGGAAATAAATACAGTAGAAGAAGAATGGGTGGCTCTGAGGGATGAAGTAGTGAAGGCAGCAGAGGATCAAGTAGGTAAAAAGATAAGGTAACAGAAGAAATATTGAATTTAATTGATGAAAGGAGAAAATATAAAAATGTAGTAAATGAAGCAGGCAAAAAGGTATACAAACGTCTCAAAAATGAGATCGACAGGAAGTGCAAAATGGATAAGCAGGGATGGCTAGAGAACAAATGTAAGGATGCAGAGGCTTATCTCACTAGGGGTACGATAGGTACTGCCTACAGGAAAATTAAAGAGACCTTTAGAGAAAAGAGAGCCACTTGTATGAATATCAAGAGCTCTGATGGAATCCCAGTTCTAAGCAAAGAAGGGAAATCAGAAAGGTGGAAGGAGTATATAGAGGGTTTATACAAGGGCGCGGTACTTGAGGACAACATTCTAAGCAAAGAAGGGAAAGCAGGAAGGTGGAAGGAGTATATAGAGGGTCTATACAAGAGCAATGTAATGGAGGACGATATTATGGAAATGGAAGAGGACGTAGATGAAGATGAAATGGGTGATACAATATTGTGTAAAGAGTTTGACAGAGCACTGAAAGACCTGAGTCGAAACAAGGCCCCGGGAGTAGAAAACATTCCATTAGAGCTACTGATAGCCTTTGGAGAGCCAGTCCTTACAAAACTCTACCATCTGGTGAGCAAGATGTATGAGACAGGCGAAATACCCTCAGACTTCAAGAACAATATAATAATTCCAATCCCAAGGAAAGCAGGTGTTGACAAATGTGAAAATTACCGAACTATCAGTTTAATAAGTCACAGCTGCAAAATACTCACTTGAATTCTTTACAGACGAATGGAAAAACTGATAGAAGCCAACCTCTGGGAAGATCACTTTGGATTCCGTAGAAATGTTGGAACATGTACGGCAATACTGACCTTACAATTTATCTTAGAAGAAAGATTAAGGAAAGGCAAACCTAGGTTTTTAGCATTTGTAGACTTAGAGAAAGCTTTTGACAATGTTGACTGGAATACTCTCTTTCAAATTCTAAAGCTGGCAGGAGTAAAATACAGGGAGCGAAAGGCTATTTACAATTTGTCCAGAAACCAGATGGGAGTTAGAAGAGTATAGGGACATCAATGGGAAGCAGTGGATGGGAAGGGATTGAGGCAGGGTTGTAGCCTATCCCCAATATTATTCAATCTGTATATTGAGCAAGCAGTAAAGAAAAGTTTTGGTCCTTTTCATTTCTAACTTGATTCGACTATCTCTCTGTAATCTCACTCCATCTTAAATATGTTCATTCTTACACTACCTGTAAGATCCTCAGATAATTTGCCCTTCTCCCTCCTGTCCAGGTGCAGGCACTAATTAGCTTATTCCTGCCTCCCAACTGGAGCAACAGGCATGGCTTGGATGTAAGTCTTCGTTTCAGTCAAAAGCAATTGCCCTCAGGAGTTTGCTTACACAGCTGATAACTGTATTAACTCAGTGAAGGTTGTGTTGTAGCAAAACCTCCGAAAACCCCTCACAAATATATGCTGTTGCTGCTCTTGTTTCATCCAGATAAGGTTTAATATTCTACACTATGTTGATACAACTGTTTAAGTTAAACAAGTCTGTGGCTCAATGTGGACTGTTTCTCTCCATGTTCTGCGTCTTTGTTCATAACCTATTTCCATATTTTGTTATTTGAAGGAATGTTAAACATTTGTTGCAATTTACAGGCAAAAAACATGACTATACAGTTCGCAGTACCACGGGGCTCAATTGGACTCTTGACTGATGGTGAAAAAAGGAAAATAAGAGAGGTACAGATACTTTGTTGTAATTCCAAGGTGGTATCATATTGTATCTCAAGTGACCTCTGTCATCCATTGTACAACAGCATATGATAAAACTCAAACAGATGATAAAAGAACATTGTTTCATGTAGTTTACACCACACTGAAAATATATTAAACATGAATTCATAATGCTAAAAGGGTAAGAGTAAGTTCGAGTAGTAATGCTGGTCATAATCAAACATTTTTATGTCTATGAAACCGTTTAGTTTTGTATGCCAACCCAAAAGATGTTTTGTATAATTCACAAGAAATCCCATTCAAGGAAGTCTTATATTATATAGCAGTAAAGGTTTGTTTGAAATGATCAAGATTTTTAAATTATTTTGTTGGTTCTTGAATATTTTTTAGTTTTCAGGATATGGTTTTTCAGCTCGACTCCCTTACAGTTTCACCATTACTATACAGTTTAGTTGTATGGGGAACTAATCTTCTAACTTTGATTGGCCTTGTGTCGTGTTGGGGTCTCTCCAGGTTCCTGTTCAGTCTGTTATGTGACCACTGTTCTAGATATGTGAAATGTTGCAGGATTAAAGTTAGCTTCTTACTTCTGTAGAGAAAGCATAGACAAAGGAGGACTTGCCAGTTTGTCAGAAACTGTTTTGATTTCAAGAATATTGATATTAATAAATTTTGATCAGAGTGGCACTTAGAAGCTTGTGCAACAGAATTAGTGTTTTATAATAAGTCCTTTATAATAGAGCTATGTACAGATCACCTTCAGGAAATTTTAACCTCTTCATAAGAATTATGGAAGCTCTGTTGTTTCTTCTTACAGTAAAAAAGAAAGGAAATAGTGGTTACTGCTGATATTAATGTGAGTTTTTTGAAAAGCTCTTGTCAGAGAACAATTATGGCACTCAGTAAAAGTATCTTTCAATTTAGTTCCCACTGTGGACTTTGCAGCTAGGATATGTAAATGCTCTGAGATTGCCATTCATAATATCTTTGTATACAAATCAAGGGGAAAAAAGGCATATCACAAAACCAATAGTAAATGGGCTATCTGATCATGACATGCAGCATCTTGTGTTATATTTTGAAACTTCCCAGGATAAAAAAAAATCTATTAAATCTGAGTACGGGAGGATAATACGTAAGTAAAAATTTTGGATATTGCTCAAAAACATGAACTGGATATATGCTTACAACACTTCTGACTCAAATGGAAAATACAAAGCTTTCACTAATAAAGTTACCTCCACTTTTGAAAACTGTTGTTCTCTAAAGGTAACTCAAATCACACAGAAGTCTAACAATAAACCAAGGATTACACAAGGAATAAAGATATCATGTGGGACAAAAAGGAGACTGTATCTACTATCTAGGAACAACTCTGATGTTAACACTGTAATGTATTACAAAGAATACTGCAAAATATTGAAGCAAGTAATCCAGAAATCGAAGCAGGTTTATTATGAAGAAAAGATAATTACATTGAACAACAAACCAAAAACTGTATGGGATATAGTGAAGACAGACAGGTGGGGCCAAAAAGGAAGGGGAACAGATAGCTCTAAAAATAAATGAGACTTCAGTAACAAGTGCATGTAGTGTTGCAAACCTCTTAAAGAAGTACTTCATTTCTGTTACAGACAGCTTGGTGTCATCAGGTTCGGTGGGCAGTGCAATTGTGTATCCAAGACAAGTCTTTAAAAATTACTTCACTAAAATAGAAATGGTGCTCAGGTCTCCCAGAGAAGTAGCATCCATCATAAAATCCTTCAAATGTATGTATTCTAGTGGGTATGATAATATATCAAAAGAAGTTAATCAGGCCAACCGCAGTGGCCGTGCAGTTCTAGGCGCTGCAGTCCAGAACCGTGGGACTGCTACGGTCACAGGTTCGAATCCTGCCTCAGGCTTGGATGTGTGTGATGTCCTTAGGTTAGTTAGTTTTAAGTAGTTCTAAGTTCTAGGGGACTGATGACCTAAGATGTTAAGTCCCATAGTGCTCAAAGACATTTGAACCATTTTTTTGAAGTTAATCAAAGAGTGCTCGTGCGAGTTGAGTTCTATCTTAAGTTGTTTCTGTAATCCTCAAGCACCTGACTGCAAATAATATACTGTCCAAGTCACTGTTTGGGTTACTTAAATGTTCTGGTATAGTGAAAGCTATTAGAGGCTACTGGCATTTTCTGTGACCTGTCAAAAGCCTTTGATTATGTGAACCACACCATTCTCTTAAGTAAGTTACAATATTATGGTGTCACTGGCAGTGCTGTGAAATTGTTTGTCTCTTATCTAACAGGAAAGAAAGGGTGTTGTTGTGAAAAACCTAAGCAGTCAGCCTTCATCCGATTGGGAATTAATAACATGTGGTGTTAAAGGTTCCATCTTGTGTCCATTGTTTTTTTCTTGTTTACATTAATGACCTCATCTGTTACATTGCCCTACTCAGATTTTCACTGAGATTGATAAGTGATAGCATTGGAGGTGCTGTGCCAGGTCTTCGCCAGAAATCGCAGATAATTAGAATTTAAGTGATTGGAGATATGTTGTTTCATTTACTTGTTAAATTATACTAGTTTTCTTGGTGAGGTCACCAGCTGCTTTGTTTTGTAATCGTCCCAGCATTCTTCTCCGCTTGCCCACTTGTGGGAAATTGGTTATTTATGAATTGGGTGGTCCATTCACCCTTGTGGAGTGGGGGCAACTTAGAGCAATCTGCAGTTCAGGTTGTTCAGTAATCCTCCTGTCAATCTAACATACGTTAATAGCTGCCTCTGTCATGTTTGTTGGATTCGGTGTTAACGAATATATTGCTTAAGGTGAAAGGCCGCATTCGTGAAATATGTTTTTATCTTGCGAGGTGGTATGTGTGTAATGTAGAGCATGTTGGTACATTTTATGTAAAATTGCATTTCATCGATTTTATTTAAATGGTCAATTTATCATATAAAGTTGCCACCCTTCCAACGTAAGGGTTCTTTTAAAACAAGTTACACTTTCGGTGCAAATAATTTTTAATGTGAGTGTTTTGTACCATTTACAAACCTCTTACAGGGCGCATAGTTTATGTGTTTGTGTGAGTTGTTAAAAATTTTAATTTAGGGTAATCTGGTGTGTTGCAGATTTGCACCAGTGTAGTCTTTAAGAGGTGTTGTGAGCAGTCGTGTCTACAGCCATGTTAAAAGGGAGCAGCAAGGTTCTCAGCCCGAAAGCTGATACCACAAAAAAAAATTGTTATTTCCGCCTCTGAATAAATTGTACCTTGATATTTTCAGGGTGCTTTCTGATTATAATTTTAAGTCTGTTTAAAAAAAAAGGCTTTTAGGAATAAAATTTCCATTTATTGAAAATAAAATTTTTAATTTGCTTTTTCAGTTACCATTGGCAACTACTCTCAGACTCGCATAGTCCGATTAAATGTGTTAATGTTCTTCATGAATTGCTAGTAAATAAAATAAATTCTTATGGATATTCTTTGAAAATAAATCAGGTTCAATGGAGGAGGGGATACTGTGGGGAGGGTTTAGATCCAGTAAGATTATGGAAGGCTGATCAGTATTTGGATGAGTTTATAGTTAGGGGATCATTTAGGCAGGTGCAGGCCTGGCGCCAGTCCCAGCATTTTTTGGCTGCGAAGAAATTATGGGCATGTCTTTGGAGTTGCCGGTGGCATCGGAGTGTGTCCCGGTCCTGTGTGTGGAGAAAGGCATGGTGGAGATGATGGGATTCACAAAGGAGGATGGCATGTGGGGGTAAAGTGTGGTGGTGTGCGCAAATGGTGGTAGTGGGGATGTGAGCCTCAGTGGTCTCAGACAGGGCCTGTTGGAGAAAGGAGGCAGCATACTGATATCATCCAGATGCTGGATGGTCAGAAGATGGCCACTGACCTGGGTATCTAAGGCTGCCCAGTAGTGATTCCAGTCAGCACGGGAGTAGTTATGGACGAAATTTGGGGGAGGATTGGTGTGAGGAGTAAGGCATGAGTTTTGTCGGTCTGTCACGGTAAGGAGGACACAGAGATGGTCGCTACCAGTGGGGTCTAGTATGTTCACCATAATGTGTCGAAGGAGGTCACTGGAGCCAGGACTACATCATGCGTGGTATTGGAATCAGGGCAGGTGTGGCGGGGGAGTGGAGGAGCTCATCTTGCAGTGAGGTGAGGAACTGATGCCACCATTGTAGCTGTGCATCAGTACAACGGTGGATGTTTAGTTCAGTGGCAATCACATAGGAGGAGAAGGTGTGGTCAATGTGGCATAGGAAGTCAAAAGGGATGAGGGCAGTGGCACGGACATAGATGGTGGTGCTGTTTATGGTAAGGCCAGGGAAAAAGAAGCTGAGGATAAGGTGTTCAGTGGGCTCAGGAAGGAGGGTATGGAGCCCAACAGAGATCTGGTGAAGGTAGCCAATGTGAACTCCACCATGCGCAATCAGGTGGGGATTATTAGATTTTTGAAGGGGGTATGGTGATGCGCTGATAATACATGGGGGCTGGAGAAATGTTTCATTGAGGAGGGAGGCATCCACACGGTGGGTCGTAAGTATGTGCATGAAGAGTTGTTTGTTGGTAGGTAGAGAACGGATGTTATTGAACAAGATACGAGGCTGCCGCGCCATGGTGGGGTTTAAACTAGGGTGTCGAGATGGAAGAAGGTAAAATGTGCTTGGTTATGGGAGTAGGTGGCGAAGGTGTTAGGGTGAAAGATTGAATGGCAGCTAGGGAGATCTGTTGGAGGGTATGGGGGCGTTGAAAATGGCGGATATTTTGTAGGATGATGGTTACGAATCTAATGATGTCTTCGACTGTGGGGAGAGGGCAAAGGCTGTTTCCAGGAGGGGTGGGATTATAAATAGGTCGGACAGGGACAGTGAGTTCGGGAGATGTGTGTGTGTGTGTGGGGGGGGGGGGGGGGGATCTGGCCTTACAGTTTTCAATAGTTTCTTTTTCCTTTATTGTAATTTCCATTCACGATCAGGGGCAGGCTGGCAGCAGCTTAAGCAGGAAGACATGTAAAACAATATAACGAAGGAAACATGGTGGAATATAGAAACAGAAAAGCCGAAACAGAAGAAAAGAAAGCATACAAAGCACTGACATTAAATGAGAGTTAAAAATCTAAAAAAATTATGCTACACAAAAAACACACACTAGATTAAATGGCACCAGGCAAATTATGGAAAGCAGGGGGTGGGGAGGATCTAGCCTTCAGACAGTGTAAAGGATGCAGAGATGTTGGAGGAAAAGGTGGGGGAAGGGGATGAGGTCGTACAGGAGCTGTGTGGTGGAAGGAAGGCGGATATGGAAGGTAAGGCACAGCACATGCCATTTGAAGATTTGGAGGGTCTTGTAAAAGCTGGTGGGTGTGGAGATCCAGGCAACACTGGCATAACAAAGGATAGGACAGATGAGGGATTTGTAGGTGTGGAGGATGTTGGAAAGATGTAACCCCATGTCCGGCCAGACAGGAGTTTCAGGAGGCGGGGGCGTGAATGGGTGGATGGTCAAGAGGTGAGGGGTCCAGGTGATGTGAGGTTTGAGGGTGAGGCCAAGGTATCTCAGGGTGGGGGTGAGGTGGATGAGACGACCGTAAAGGGTGAGGCAGAAGTCATGGAAGAAGCAGGTGGTGCGATCTATGATGATTGCCTGGGTTTTGGAGGGGTTGAGATGAAGGGAGCACTGGTTACACCAAGTGGTGAACAGGTCAAGGTGGTTTTGGAGGGTGTGTTGAGACCATTGAAGGGTAGGATAGAAAGCCAGGAAGGTGGTGTAATCAGCATATTGGAGAAGGTGGACAGGTGGGGAATGCTTGGGCATATCAGCAGTGTACAGGAGATAGAGGAGAGGGGAGAGGATGGACCCTGGCACACACCAGCAATGGGATAAAAGGTTGGTGTTGTGGAGGATGACATAGGAAGGACAGCATGAGAGGAAGGAAGCGATGAGATGGACAAAATTGATAGGCAGGGTGTAGGTAGGTTGAGGTGGAGGAGACTGGGATGCCATACATGGCCATAGGAATTTTGGAGGTCGAAGGAAACAAAAATGGTGGAGCAAACGGAGTTAAGTTAGTGAAGGTGAACTACGTTAAGGAGTTGGTTTTCTGTAGAGAAGGAGTGTTGGAAGCCACACTGGGTAAGGGCGAGGAGGTGGTGTTGATTAAGGTGCTGACAGATACGACGGTAGAGGATTGATTCGAAGACCTTACTGAAGATGGAGGTGAGGCAGATGGGACGATAGGAAGAGGCGACGGAAGGTGGTTTGGTGGGTTTGAGCAATAAGAGGATGGGGGTAGAGAGGATGACGTTATAGAAATGGGCAAGGACAGTCAAGAAGGAGATGGGGCTTTCTATAAGGTGGCAGTAGATGACACAGTCATGAGACAGTGGGCCTTGTTGCATTTGGACCAGAGGAGAAGTTTAATGTCTTGTGCTGCGATTGGAGTGTTGATTTCGGAAGGGGACAACAGTCCCAAGTCCCAAGTACTGGAGACTAGGGGCAAGTGGACTGACCGAGGTATTGGCGCATTCCATGAGATGGGGAAAAGAGAAGAATCAAAGTGGGGATCATCTGGGATGGAGAAGACCTGAGAAAGGTGGAAAGCAAAGTGGTTGGCTTTACTGAGGTTGTCAGGAAGGGGGCAGTCGTTAAGGAGAAGGGGGTAATTCGGTGCGGAATGGGAACCAGTGAGGCGATGGAAGGCGAACCAGTACTTGGAGGATCTTGATGAGGACTGGGTCCCTGCAAGGAATCGAAAAATGGTTCAAATAGCTCTGAGCACTATGGGACTTAACATCTGTGGTCATCAGTTCCCTACAACCGGTGGTCCCGGTCGCCTACTGTGGACTGAATGGCCGAGCGGTGACCTCTCCAGCTATCAGGATGCTAGGAAATGGCTGTAAAAGCATCAGAAACTCCAAATAAACATTATTAATTCGTGCCGGTACAACGACCTTCCCCGAGTCCATGCTGACTCGTAGCGATGACACCAGATCCGGGCCGCACCACTCTTGCTAGCGCAGCGCTGCGTGCAGTGACGTAGCGGAGGAATGTCCTCACTTTGGCCGCGCGTGGCTGCCGGCGCCCCTCTGGTCAGCCAGCTCGCAGCAGACATCAGGCCGCTGCACGTAGAGGCTCCAGGTTGGAGTCCTCGGCGCTGTCGGCACCAGAAGCGTTCTCGTAGTGCGGAGTGTACTCTATCCCAACCCATCTCTTTCCCTGCTCCTCCTGGTGGCTCGTCTGCAGTGGACGGGCGGAACAGGCTGCAGTCCCCCAGCGTCGTCGGCTCACCCGGTTGTGATGGCGGATGCACAGGGCCTAGGCCCCGCACGATCTCGACGACGGCTCACTGATGTGGTCAGCATTGGCGGCGAGCGAGTCTGCCGCGATGTCTGCTATTCATGGGTCGATGATTGACAGCGGCAGCGGAGAGGACCAGAGCTGGTACTGTCCCCTCACATCTGCTGCTGGATGGGCCGATCTTACAGCAACATCTCCTTAATAAAGAATAACATGTCGATCACCGACCTGAGCGCTACGCAGCGACCCAGTACACGTCTAATTGCAAGTCTAACTGCGAGTGCGAGTGCCCTGTTGCTATCAAAGCTGGCGTATTTAAAGGAAGCACGAGAGACGTCCTGACGTCATGCTCGTTTGTAATGACCACATTTGTTCCACTTATAGTGCTGACTTATCTGTCGTACTCGCCCCTTAGCTGTACTTGCGACAGAGTTACGTGTTGTTTCGACAGACTTACGCGAAGTTGTGAAATGCAGTACAGCTGACGCTATACCTCTGTCTTGCACTCTACGAAAGTCTTCGTCTAACACAAACCCGCGTGCAAAGCTATTCTCTCTCGCCTGTTGTGTGGAACCAGGACATTGCCCCTGTGTGACGACACATTTCATACATATGCAATCCTCTTACTTCTTGGCAAACCTACTGCCTCTGGCTTTCGGCATGGACAACGAAACTTTGACAATATTCCACATCTCCAACTCTTTATTATTCCGTGACACTACAGAACTACTTAAACCTAAATAATCTAAGGACATCACACATATCCATGCCCGAGACAGGATTCGAAGAGTTGCGCGGTTCCAGACTGAATCGCGCTGTACCACTCGGCCACAGCGGCCGGCTGCGAGAAATCAGCTGAGAGATGGGAGCACCGGTGTCTGGGGTGGACAGGAAAAAGGTTTGGAGGGTGGGGTGTGGGGTACGATTGTCAGGAGGAGGGGTAGTGTCCATGGAGACAATGGGGGAGGGGGAGGAGGTGGTGCCTTTTTGCTGGAGGGGTAGAGTCGGCAATGACTTGTTTATGGGGTTTTTTGGAGACCGTAGACTGGGAGGAGGAGAGAGGGATGGGGAGGAGAGGGAGGTGGTGGGTGGCAGATCCTGTAGGCGTCGTGGAGGTGCTGGGAGAAGCAACTGGTTCAGTGGCGGTGATTGTGGCATGGCATGGCGTGGTGAATGCGGTGGATGCAGATGATGAAGTAACAGGGGGGTGAGAAGAAGCAAAGGGAGAAAACCAACAACCTGAGAGGTGGCAGCGGAGGCAGCAGCAGAGGTGTACTTGAGGGTGGGGCAGGAGCTGTTGTGGGTGTGGAGGCCAGGGGAAAAGTGTAGATGTGGGGTGGAGTACACAGCAGAGGAGGAGATGGGGGAATGGGTGAATGGGAGGAGGGGAGACGAGGTATAAGGAGGGAGGCGAGAAGCAGCACTCCAGGAAGAGACAGTGGAACAGGGGGAGAGGGAGGTGTAGATGACAGTGGAGGGGGGAAGGTTCATAATGGACGGATGGCGACAGACAGACGGACAGCAGGCAGCAGCGATGATGGACAATGGATGGACAAATGGACAAAGGGACGGACAGCTGGACAGCAGTTAGCAAAGGCGATGGATGTCGGTGAACGGGCAGGTGGGCAGGCTGTCTGCCCGACATCCAGGGCCGCACTGACACCTCTCCCCCCCCCCCCACTTGCTCCTAGCTTCCAGTACTTGGGGGCCACACAACAATCCTATCTCAACACCCCCATCGTCACACAAGACATCGTCACCACACTACACACCAATCGTAATATGGCTCCCGGGCATGACCGTATTACATACTGCGAACTCAAAGGAGCCCCCCTCTCCTTCCTTACAGTCCTAACCACCCTCTATAATGTTATCCTCTCCACCGGCTGGTACCCTGACATTTGGAAGTCTTCCCGGATCCTTATGTTTCTCAAACCTGCAAAATTCCATTCCGATACCTCCTCCTAGCGCCCTATGAGTCTCACGTCGGTGTTCAGCAAGGACCTGGAGTACATCATTACGTGCCGCATTCACCACCACTTCCACCAGCATTGTCTCCTTCCCTTGACCCAATGTCGCTTCCAACCTTCCTTCTCTGTTGATGATCTCCTCCTCCACCTGACACACCTCCTTTCCACTCATCTTAATTCCCATCGCTCCGCCATCTTTGTGTCCCTTTACCTTGAACATGCCTATAACCATGTATGGCATCCCAGGCTCCTCTTCGAACTCCAGACTTACACCTTCCCCATCAACTATGTTTGCATGATAGCCTCCTTCTGCTCTCACTGCCCCTCCTATGTTACCATCCGCAACTCCAATTTTTACACTTTCTACCCCCCCCCCCCCACCAGCATGCCCCAAGGCTCCATTCTTTCCCCACTCCTCTACCTGTTATACACGGCGGACATGTCGCAGCCTCCACCACCTGCCCATCTCTTGGAAAATGCCAATGACACTGCCTTCCTTGCTCTTGCCCCTCACTCCAACACTCCCAGCGCCTCCTCCAGTCCCATCTTGACCTGTTCACCACATGGTGCAACCAATGGCTCCTTAAGATCAATCGCTCCAACACCCAGGTAATCATCGTAGGCCAGGTCTTTCCACCTTCTAGATTTCTACCTTACCATCTCTGGTTGCCCCAATGCCCTCACTCCCACCCTCAACTACCATCGTAGGCCAGGTCCTTCCACCTTCTAGATTTCTACGTTACCATCTCTTGTTGCCCCAATGCCCTCACTCCCACCCTCAACTACCTTGGTATCACCCTCGACTGACACCTTTCTAGGACCCCCTATCTCCTCACAGTCCAAGCCAAGGCACATATCCGTCTCTGTCTCCTCCCTGGTCGAACATGGGGATTAGACCCTTCCACAATCCTACATACCTATAAGTCGCTCATCTGCGCCCTCCTATGTTATGCCCACTCCACGATCTCCACCTCCCCCACCTATTACAAATCCCTCCAATTCATTGAGCGCCATGCACTCCACCTCACTTATTGCATCTGTCTCTTGTCCCCCATGCGGATCCTTTATGATCTGATTCCTTTCCCCCATCTTTCCTGTTCCTAGAATGGATACGGATCCTATATGTCTACCACAAACTGGATCTCTTCCATCCTTTGGTTTCTCCCATCATCTCCCACCTTAGCCCACTGCCACACCTGCACCACAGTGTACCGCCTGGTCTCCATGTCCACACGCTCCATACCCTCACCCAAGGTGGCTTCCGCCAACTCCCCCTTCTGGATGATGCCCTCATGTCTTCCATCTACCCTTCCTACCAGATCTAATCCCTCCTTTTTCCCCCCTCCTCAGGGCTCCCACCCTCTCCCCCTTCCCATCTTCTTCCTTTTCCCATGCCAAACACCTTCTTTTTCCTTTTAACCTGCCCCCTCCTTTCCTTCTCCCCTCCACCGTCCCCTCTACCCGCTCCTTGTTTCCTCCTACCATTTCTACCCCCTTGTTTTCCCCTCTCATCCCTTCACCCAGTGGTAGGTCCCCTTCGGTGCTGTGATGTTTATCGTTTTTGTTATGGTGTTAGCATTACTCTAGTGCCATGTGCAGTGCCACCAGAATCACTCATTTGTGTTCACACTGTGGTATTTCTTTATTTTTGTGTCAAATTACAGTGTTAATTCTCCACATGTGTGTGTGGCTCTCGTCTATGTTGTTTTTAAATCTACCATTTATACTCATCTATTTTTGTTCTCATTTCTTCATCACTTTATACCATTCCATGTTATGTGTTCTTTTCTCATTTGACTATGATTTTTCTGTAACTCTCTTGGCTGAAGAGCGGTGTATTGTGCCGCTGCCAGTCCGCCCCACTTTGGGGAGTGAAATATCAATAAAGAAAAAAACTTTGGGCTGGTATGGAAAATTGGGCAATGCGGCTGTCGCTTGGCGCCACTATCAGAAGACAGGGCAGTAGTCGCACTTGCCTTTTCTGCAGTGTCGGTCCGTTTCCCCGCAGCTTTTGACGCTAGTTTCGAAGAAAGAGCGAGTCAAATGTGTGAATTTGTGTCTACAATGTGTTCGCCAGATAAAACAACTGACTAGCGACGTACCTATTAAGGTCGTTTCCCAGCAACAGCGGCTACAAACGCTTTCCGCGATGACGCGGCTATTTGCGGAATTGGCAGTCCCAGCTGGAAGCGGCAGACGCTAGCAACAGAGAATGACTGTGCAGGTGGGGACCCACCGAGCCGCGCGATGAATTTCATTAACTATACCACGAACCTACACGAAAGAAAGACGGAGTTGCGTGAAGACATACTAAGTTTTCATTTTCTTTGCAAAATATTCTTCCACATCTTTCATTGTTCATGTTTTCTTACTTCATCATAAAGAGACTGGACGAATTACTGTTCATGACTGTCCCCTGTCTCATTATGTAGTGGACAATATTTAGGAAACCGATCGATCAGAACTAAAACTTGCTGTGACTCTCATAACAACTTTTAGTATTGACAGTGCAGTACCGAAGTGCAGTTTACCATAATTATTGCACATCACCTCTTGTCGAGTAGGTATCTATAACCGAAAATGTGTGGCAGTTGATCCTTACTGTATATGAAGAAGATATGTGTTAACCCATTTGTTATTGAAACAATCAGTGAAGCAGTATCACAATACTCGGCTCCATCGCTAACCTGCCATTAACTTTATATGAAAAATAAACATAAATCTAAAATCCACCCACCACAGTGGTACACGTTTACATGCCTATCAACACCACAGATGAACAGATTGAATCACTGTACGATGAGATAACAGAACTTATTCAGATAGTTAATGGGGACAAATATTTAAAATGTGATATGACCAGTGGCGATAAAGGGGGTCTTTGAGGAAGAGGCGGAGGGGTGGAGTGTGTTCCACACCTGTTTCCAGCTTCGTGGTGGTGACAAAACCTGCCAGGTTCTGTTGTGGCACAAGTACTAAAAACTGGACAACATTTCGCTTGTCCTGCTCATCTGACTTGCTTTCTTCTCCACGCCATAAACATGGACCAATAGTCTGGTATTCTGCGCCGCAAATTTAGGTGTGTAATCTATCTTGACGGAGAACTCGATACCATCAAAGTTATAACAATTACGAAAATCGAAGTATCTACGATATCGAGATGAACGCTGTGGTTTTTTCTCATAATTTCTCTCACGAGCCAGGACTGACCATACAAAACAAGCCTTATGTTTTTCATTTTGAACATTAATGCATGGTGCTATATAGCTAGGCCCTGCATTTACCGGATCGTAGACGGATATGCAGTGGTACGACGTAAAAAATATATGGACTGCTTACAATGGTTTTCCTGCCGCTGCCGCTGCCGCTGCCGCTGCCTCTGCTGTTGCTGGCTTTCACCAGCCAGGTTGTCAATTATCCGGTGGACATATACTGAAACAAAACGAAATTCTTAATGAAAAGAAAAGAAGTAACGCTTAATCGATCTCTGAAATTACCTATAACAACAATGTACACTGAATCGCCAAAGAAACTAATACAGGTATTGCGTATTGAAATACACAGATAATTAAAGGAGAATAAGGCGATGCGGTTGGCAACGCCTACATAAGACAACAAGTGGCTGGCGCAGTTGTTAGATCAGTTACTGCCACTACAGTGGCAGGTTATCAAGATTTCAGTGAATTTGGGCGTGGTGTTACAGACGGTGTTCGAGGGATGCGATACAGAATCTCCGAGATAGCGATGAAATCAGGACTATCCCATAGGAGTATTTCAGAGTGTATCGTGAATATCAATAATCGGTAAAACATCAAATCTCCGATATCGCTGGGGCCGGAACAAAATGCTGTAAGAATGGGATCAACTAAGACTCATGAGAATCGTCTAATGGGACATAAATGCAATCCTTTCGCAAATTGCTTCAGAATTCAATGCTGTGCCATCAAAAAGGCTCAGCATGCGAACCATTGTACGGAACATCATCGGTACGCTCTTTTGGAGGTGAAGTCCACTGGTGTACACTTGATGACTGCCAACACAAAGCTTTACACCTCACCTGGGCCCATCAACACTGACAGTCTAATGTTGATGACTTAAAAAATGTTTGCTGGTTGGATGCATCTCGTTTAAAATTGTATTGAGGAGACGGACATGTACAGGTATGGAGACAACCTCATGAACCCATGGACCCTGCATGTCGGCAGGGGAACGTTCAAGCTAGTGGAGGCTCTGTAATGGTGGGGGTCTTGTGCAGTTGGAGTGATTTGGGAGCCCTGATATGTCTAGATACGACTCTGACAGGTGACACGTACATAATGATCCTGTCTTAATACCTGCATGCATTCATGTCCATTTCCATTCCGTCAGACTTTGGCAATTCCAGCAGGACAATGCGACAGCCCACACATTCAGAATTGCTACAGAGTGGCTACAGCAACGTTAGTTTAAACACTTCGACTGGCCACCAAATTCCCCAGACATTATTGAGCATAACAGGCATGCCTTGAAACGTGATGTTCGGACGAGATCTCCACAAAAGATTGCTTTTATTTAACTCGAAGAATAAAAAATTTCTTTCTTGCAGATATAGTTATTTTTCTGCACATTTGCAGAAGAAAGGATTTTTTAACCTCATGAATTCAGAACCACTACATAATCCTAAATAATTCTTCATTTCTATACTATTATTAAAGACAATTGGTCAGTTGGATGTCACATGGCACAAGCCAGCCATTCTGCACCCAAGAATGACATGAGTGTAAATGGGAGAATTATCTAACTCGTAGTTACCATAGCATATAGAGCGATGTGAAACATACATTTTACAGTCTGAGAGGTGAATAAAGAAAAAAAAGGGTGCACAATGAACAACTTACGCAGATTGGTCACAAACTGAAACGAATATAGGTATCGGCAGAAAATACAAAATTATAAGCTTTGGTGCCCAATGGATGAACATGTGACGCTGCAGTGCAATATCAATCCATGACTGGCAAGGCTAGCAAACAGGGTATGTGTCGATACCAAGGTATAAAGTCTTTGTGAATTTCATTCTATGTACTCAGGTACGCAGGAAGTACGCCTGGCAGGTAGGCATGTGCACAATATACGCAGAAGTTAACATTTGAGAGAGGACGCATAGTTGGGTTAAAGAAGGTAGTCAGTGTAATTGGCAGATCACTCAACATCTGAGTGGGATGATGCCACTATTCGCTGATGGTAGCAGGAATGGGTGAAGCAAGGAAAAAAAACACCATCAAGAAGGAAGCGGTCAACTTCGAGAGACGACAGAATGTGAGGACTGAGGAAACGTCAGAGAGGCGCTCAGAGCCTACATCAGGGACAAGTATACATTCAGAGGCCAACCTATTGTTCTCTTTTGATTGACAGGTCCTTAACCTAATGTTATGCTAAGAGGATTATGACCCCATGGGGATTATCCTTCTGTTCGATTAACAGGCCTTTAACCTAGTGTCCCCACCAATCACCCTACACTTCCCTGCCCCCACATCCATCCCCATCCCTCTGTGAACTCCCCTCGCCGATACGAGCACACTTTTGATATCAGTTTGAATGATTGATTAATGATATTGATCAACTGATTAATCCCATCTGGGAAATCCCCCAAGTCTCCCTCTCCCCTCCCCCACCATGAAATTCAGTGTATGGAGTATTGTTTGAACAATTAGACAATGTATGAAATATAGTTTATTTAAACGATTTATGGGATACATGACTCTGTATGAAAATCGTTCGTTCATTTATTTGTTTATTTATTTGCAGAATTGGTTGGGAAATACATTGCAGAGTATGGAACATTGTTTAAACAGTTTAGGCAATATAGTTTATTTATTTAAAGAGTTCGGTGGGAAATTGATGGTGGTTCTTGGATTATTATGTGGAGAATTCAGACAGTGTGTGGAATATTGTTAATTTAAGCAATTTATGGGATATGAATCTCTGAATAAAATTTAGTTTATTTGTTTATATATAGATTTCGGTGGGAAATCGATTGCAATGTATGGAATGCGTGCAATAGTGTTTATTTATATAGTTCTCTATTTATATTATTGTTTATTTATGTAATTTATGGGATAGAATGTAATGTATAGAAAATTTAAACAATTGCAATGCTTTTTCATTCATAATTCATAAGCAAACACATATTTGCACTGTTACAGAGTGCTTAAACATATCTGGAAAACTTGCTTCCTTTACACCACATGTGTAGTCTACCCGGATTTGGGACGCACTAGAGGGATTTAATGCGACTACAGTCCATTATCCTTGTTTTGCTTTTGTTAACTTTCATCTTATATCCTCCTTTCAAGACACTGTCCATTCCGTTCAACTGCTCTTTCAGGTCCTTTGCTGTCTCTGACAGAATTGCAATGTCATCAGAAACCCTCAAGTTTTTATTTCTTCTCCATAGATTTTAATTCCTACTCCGAATTTTTCTTTTGTTTCCTTACTGCTTGCTCAATATACAGATTGAATAACATCGGGGATAGGCTACAACCCTGTCACACTCCCTTCTCAACCACTGCTTCCCTTCCATGCCCCTCAACTGTTAAAACTGCTATCTGGTTTCTGTACAAATTGGAAACAGCCTTAGCTTGCTGTTTATGAACTCTACCACCTTCAGAATTTGAAAGAGAGTATTCCAGTCAACACTGTCAAAAGTTTTCTCTAAGTCTACAAATGCTAGAAACGTATGTTTGCCTTTCCTTAATCTATCTTCTAAGATAAGTCATTGGGTCAGCATTGCCTTACGTGTTCCAACGTTACTGTGGAATCCAAATTGAACTTCTGTGAGGTCAGCTTCTACCAGATTTTCCATTCACCCGTAAAGAATTCGTGTTAGTATTTTACAGCCATGAATAATTAAATTGATAGTTCGGTAATTTTCACATTTGTCAACACCTGCTTTCTTTGAGATTCGGATTATCATATTCTTCTTGAAGTCTGAGGGTATTTCACCTGTCTCATACATCTTGCTCACCAGATGGTAGAGGTTTGTCAGGGCTGGCTCTCCCAAGGCTATCAGTAGTTCTAACGGAATGTTGTCTACTCCAGCGGTCTTGTTTCGACTTAGGTCTCTCAGTGCTCTGTCAAACTCTGTACGCAGTACTCCTTCCACCTTTCTCCTTTCCGCTCTTGGCTTTTGATGGGTGTAATGCACGTGCATTCCTTTCACGTGTTTAAGCCAAGTATTACACACATTTAAGCGATCGGGAATGTTCAGTAGATGCCAGGCTACATGGACAGTCTTAGTCATAAAACCTGACCGCCGGCCGGCCGCCACAGAGACTAAGCCTGAGTTGTTCACTTAAGGTGCCAAATAAAACCGACCACCCCTGACAACGCTAAGTCCGACTCTCGGCACAATCTGGCAACACTGTAAGATGCGGAAGTGTCACGAGGAAAGGTAGTCTGCTTCCTAGGTGTTCTTGTGAAGTGTGAGCCCGTGATCTAGTGGTAATCATAGTGCATTCTAAACTTATTGTCACGTGTTTGTGTCCAACCATATAAACTTTTTTCCCCACGTATTGGCCCTCGTCTAAAGTTATGAGTATGATTGAACCCACCAATAATAAAAAATACTTCAAGAAACAAATCCGCAAGACAGATCGTGGCTACATCGCGATCAGAGCAGCTTGCGCTTGAGCATTTCCTCGTGCTGTGGCAGCTACCAGCCACTGGCCAGGGGCCCTATACTGTATCGTTCATACCGATTGGTGTAGTAGGTTTGTCTCCATAGTGACGTCATTTTGGGTTCTTTACCGAAATATCCTATTCAGTAAGCTTCTGAGACCTGTTACCGAACGGTCCTCCCAACGATTTTACGACAATTGTAACGAAAGGTTTCGGATTTCGGTGTGGCCCTGTTGATCGGTGAGCTGTGGTTTATGTACACCTATAATTTGTAATTTTAAACATATTTATCGGTTGTAGCTTTGGATTTAGTGATTGTGTTACTAAAGAATCACCAAAGGATGCATCCAGTGTGAAAGTGAGTTCATAATAGACAATTTTCCTTTGTTAGAAATATGGTTAGGTTAGGTTGTTTCTGTGAATGATTACATAAAAAAATGTTTTCGGTCATTATTCTCTCAAAATACATGTTATTTTTATGCAAATAAGAGTTTAAAGATAATTAAATATCAAGACATCACCTCTGCGTACGTATATTACATGAGTGTGAACTGACATTACTAGTGACTTAGTGTACTTTTCCCCACAAATGGTTTAGTCAGTAATAATCGAAACGTGTTTCGCAAGAGATATAAAAAGCACACCCAGCGACAGCATGATTTCTGTTCGCAACACTGTGGAAGGACGCACAACACCGAGCACTCACTTAAACACTGCGCTAAAAGTTGGCACAAATACGACATACCACACCCGAGAAGAGGTGGGGGAAACTGGTCAGATGACGGGAAAAAAGGGGGGGAAGGAGAGGAAAAGTGAAGGGGGAGGGGGGAAATGAGCCAATGGAAGAGGAGGATCCATAAGAGGGGTGGGGGTGCTGAGCAGACGGGCCAGGGATTGGGGAAGGCAGAGGAGGGGAGTACAAAAGGACTCGGGGGGAGGGGGAGAGAAAGGAGATGATAGGCGAGGACAAAACACAGGATGGAATGGGGGAGGAAGAGGGAGCCCAGGGAAAGGACGGAGGAAAGGAGGGGGGCTGAGGATCAGAGTTGATAGGAAGGATAAATGGAGGGAGAGAGGGCATCATCCGGGAGGAGGATCTGATGGAAGCCACCTTGGGAAAGGAGATGTAGGGTGTAGAGATGGAGGGAAGGGGGGACACAACAGTGAAGACGTGTCAGGGGGCGGGGAAGGGAGAGGAGAGGAGCAACCAGGGGGTGAGGGGATTCAAGACGGCGGAAGGTGTAGAGGATGCGGATATGTTCGAGGAATAGGAGCAGATGGGGGAAAGGAATGATATCATAGAGGATCCACATGGGGGACGGGAGGCGTATACGGAAGGCGAGGTGGAGTGCATGACGCTCAAGGATTTGGAGGGACTGATAGAATTTGGGGGGGGGGGGCAGATATCCAGGCAGGACTGGCATAACAGAGGATGGGACGGATTAAGGATTTGTAGGTGTGGAGGATGGTAGAGGGGTGCAATCCCCACATCCGGCCAGAGAGGAGTTTGAGGAGTCGGAGGCGGTTGTGGGCTTTGGATTGGATGGAGCGGAGATGAGGGGTCCAGGTTAGGTGACGGTCAATAGTGAGGCCAAGGTAGGTGAGGGTGGGGGTGAGGTGGACAGGACGTGGGCAGACAGAAAGGGAGAAATCCAGGAGCCGGAAGGAGCGAGTGGTACGACCTACGATGATTGCCTGGGTCTTGGAAGGGTTGAGTTTCAGGAGCCGCCGGTTACACCATGCAGCAAAAAGGTCAAGGTGATTCTGGAGAAGGCGTTGGGACCGTTGGAGGGTAGGAGCGAGGGCGAGGAATGCGATGTCATCAGCATATTGCAAGAGGTGTACTGGAGGGAGGGGCTGGGGCATATCTGCCATGTACAGGAGGTAGAGGAGAGGGGAGAGGACAGAGCCCTGGGGCACACCTGCAGAGGGGTAGAAGGTGTTGGAATTGGCATTATGGATGGTAACATAGGAGGGGCGGTGGGAGATGAAGGAGGCCATCAGACGGATGTAGTTGATAGGAAGGGCGTAGGTTTGGACCAAGTGGTTAGCGCGTGGGTCTGCTATATACAAGCACCCAGGTTCGCGCATGGATGAGTGCAAATAATTTCTTTTCCACTTCATGTATGCAACACGTTTTGAGACATTGTTATTCGTATAAGTTAAGATTTTTCTGCAATATTCGTTATTACTGAAATGTAAGAGCGCACTTTCTCACTTATGATTTCGTGACTTGGGTGTGTTTAAAAAACGAAATACGAAATTGCTGGAGATGAAGTTGCTGTGAGTGAAACAACCGACAGTGACCTTTATATTTTTTCTTGTCAGAAATAATTTTCCATTTTTTTCGAATATGTAGCGATTTCCTAGTTTCGGTTAGACAGGAATCTAAAAGCACAACTTAAATTACTGGGAATGTAACTAGCAGCCGTCATCTTCATAAGCTTGCTTGTCACAACTGTTTATCTGCGATCGAATCCTCATCCACAATAGACAGAGATGAAAGGTCTTCACCATAATATTTTTGGACTGTAGCACCATTTACGAATTATTTTCATTCATAAGATGCATGTTACCAACTTCGACGAACTGCAGGAGCTCCCTAAAATGTTTTTTTTTTTTTTAGTTTTGTTTTTAAGACCCAAATCGTTGACGTATCATATAGGGAAGTGGGCTACTTAATCATTTGAATCTCTAGGACCGAGTTATAAGCACATTCTGTTTATCTTCTTATTCTTTGAAACTCTCAGAATCAATTTTTCTGGTGTTTTTATAGGTATATTAGTACAATGTGGTACTACACACTTTCCTAACTCATTTTTCGAAACGTAAACCCTACCATAACCCAATGTCAGTGTCAATGAGAATAAGATGACATAATGCGGCCTTTACGACAATCTGCAGAATACAGTCAAATACGCTATCATTATTATGTATGCATGGAAACATGCGGACAGGGAAACTGTATAAATTTCTATGCATTTCAGCTGAGGAACATGGAATGGATATACTGTGCCTGATACTGTTTAGGAGGCAAGACCGATGAAGGCAGGCACATCAGCTCGATGGAATGCGGCGTCGCGCGTTATCGCAACGTAGACGCAAATTTCGGTACTTGGAAGAATAGCGCGCGTGTGTCATGTGCTACCAACTTTGTGTCTGTGGTGCTGTACGTGCTGCAGTGCGCATGCCCGGATCTTGTGCAACGCGAACCGACAACAGCGTTTCGGTTCTCTATACCCAAACGGTATCGCTACTGAAATGCAATCTGAATAATGCAGGGACTCTAATTCGGGTACTAGACCGTTCAGTGTTCTGGAGTACCGAAACGATCGGCATAATGGCGGAAAGATACAGAATAGGCACCCAGACATCACCCGCCGCATGAAATCCGGCGCCACCCAGGTGAACGAGGCGCAATACTGTCGTGTATGTATCAACCATCATGTTCGAATTTGAAGTTCTAGTTATATCTTGCAGTTAAGCATTGGATTTTGTATACTCGAAAATCATGAACTACAATTAAGCGTTGTAAAATTGGGTCGCAAGTTGGAAAAAGGTATAACATCAGCAACACAATATTTACTTTTTGTATAATAGAGGGCTGAATGCAGAGGAGGAAACTCGAAATATTTGAATTGTGTCTGGAGCGAGTGCTTTTGGGAAAAATATGCCAGAAAAAGATATTCTTGGTTCAACAAAGATTGTTCTGGCATTAATGATTTTCCACGTTAAGGAAGTCTCGACTACTGACATAAGTGATGGATTACCATTTAACCATCATGCGACATTTGTATTCAACTGGCAAGTTCAGAAGTCTGGTGTAGGAGTACTGAATGCTCCAGTTCGAAACAACAAAAATCAATGGAATGAGTATTATTGCAGTTTGGCTTGAACGTCATCAGGTCGCTCATTGAGCATTCCTATGCAATTCTGTCACTGGTGACGTGTTATGATGCTTTTATCGTTAACTTTCTAAGAAGAAGGCTGAGTCCTACCAAAAGACGTAAACTCGAGCAAAGAGTAGTGTGAACATAATATTTTCCATCTGATAGCTCCAACAGTGTGTTTTGCACTACTACTACAGCTGGAATTTGTTGCCAACAATTGAGACACCATTTGGTCGCAGTGTCTCTGTAATTGATTGGTGCATGTGTTGTTCAACAGACAGCAGTCGTCACTCTCACTGCAATCAGTGACTGTGTGTGTGTGTGTGTGTGTGTGTGTGTGTGTGTGTGTGTGTGTGTGTGTGTGTGTGTGTGTGCGTGTTTTCATGTTCGTGCCCGATCTGAATCAATACTATCAACATAAGAGAGACAAGAAACAATAAATATTGCATCAAATATAAGTGTTAACCATAATAATTTTTACTGAACCAATGTCCTGCATATTACGTTAAGCAAGTAAGATGTATAAACTCCATTATATCGATACCAGCGACAGGGCGCTCTTGTTGTCGCGACCCGCGACAAGTGCAACGATTAGCAGTGCCCAATGCCGCCACGATTTGTTTATGTTGGCTGAGCGTGGACGCTGCTGCAGACGCTTCTCCATAAACAGAAAGAAATCACCTTGGCTCTGACTGCAGTGAGCGGATATCACTGGCTGCGTGTTCTCATAGTAACCAACGTGAGACTCTACTCACAGGTGCTGTGGAGGAATTGCAACGGGTATCATGTCATTAGTCATCAGAATATTAACCAGTGATGAAATTTCCACGGTATTTGAATTCCATGCATGCAGTAGTTGCACACAAGAAAATATTATGTCTTGGAAGCGTATACTTCATTTCCTCCTCTCATATCAACGCCCTTGTTTTAGTATGAAGTGAGGAAATAAACACAAAAAGCTGAAGTTTCTGAGAGGCACGTAAGCCATTTCCTCTTCTCATATTATAGGTTTTGTTTTCGTATGAAGTAAAAAAATAAACAGTTTAGGGTTCTGAAGTATAATATGACACCAGATTCTTGTCATACGATCTATTGGAAACGCAAAAAGCAGGGAGCTCTCCATTCTTTTGTCCAACACTTTGTTTCCTTTCATGCATTACTACAGCTCGCAGATTCTTATTTCTTGCGGGCATCAAGTTCTTAAGCAGAATGAGCCTTATGTTATTTTGCTAATTACGGTACGAAAAAATGCAACAAAGACGAGTTCTCCTAGAGCAGTGAAGATATTTACACATGTCTGTATTCAGAAAAGACTGCCAGGATCGCACCTACATGGAACCTGGTACCTGAGCGCTACTACTGTGCAATGAGGGACTACAAAAGCAGCAGGACACCAGGTTAGTGATACTAAACCAGAGAAGTAAGGCAGAGCTGCTTCCTTCTCACTACAATGCCACTGTCGAAACTTTAGTAATTGTGGTTGCAGGAGTTACAAAGAGTTCTTCCAGACGTATGTGGAAAAGAACTTGTATTTAGATGATCTCCTGAAAGAAACGGATTTAATATCAATCATTTTGATCAAGTTACCTCCGAGGGTACAAGAAAAATTGATAGGAATATATAAGTCAGATGTAAATGCAACTGTGCAAGCGCTGGACCAATTGGATTCATTTTCATGGAACAATCAGAATCTAGAAGGTTGGAGAAGGACACCTGGGGAAATAACGGACCTAATGAAGAATAGATACAAGGAGAACTGACAAACAGACAGATACAATATCCTCAACACACAGATAATGGAATAAATCAGCAGGAGACACTGATAGACAGGACACACACAACTGGTCAAAGGATCAACTGAAAACCTCAGCCGGCTCTGGTGGCTGAGCGGTTCTAGGCGCTACAGTCTGGAACCGCGCGACCGCTACGGTCGCAGGTTCGAATCCTGCCTCAGCCATGGATGTGTGTGATGTCGTTAGGTTAGTTAGGTTTAAGCAGTTCTATGTTCTAGGGGACTGATGACCTCAGAAGTTGAGTCCCATAGTGCTCAGAGCCGTTTTTTTTAACCTCAGAGTGCGTTGTGTTCTGTACAACACAAGGTGTTTAACAAATACCTGGCACTCAAGTTATTGACAATATTATTTCAAAGAATGGTTCAAATGGCTCTGAGCACTATGGGACTTAACATCTGTGGTCATCAGTCCCTTAAAACTACTTAAACCTAACTAACCTAAAGACATCACACACATCCATGCCCAAGGCAGGATTTGAACCAACTAACAAAATCTGCAGGAATCGGACACTTCTCTTTAACAAAATAGGTCAACCATAGGTGACCATACCAAAACACCAATATCCACAACTAAAAGTACGAAAATTGGAATCAGACATTTCCCTTGACCTACATAGGTCAACCTCGGATGACGATACCAAAACATCAACACCTACAACTATGAAAATGGGAATCGGTCATTTCCGGTGACTTATATACGTCCACCACAACTACTGATGCCAAAAACCAACAACTACAACTGTGAAAAATAAAACCAAAACCACAACCCCAAAAATGCACAAATCAAACATCCCTACTGTTGTGGACTGACAAGGCAGCCAGTCCACAGTGACGGGTAACCGAAATGCACGCTTTACTCACGCCGGCTGGCGTGAGGTCTGAAACAGGATACGTGATGAATGCTATAAAGAAAAGTACGTAGCTGCCTTAATACTTAACTTTATTCCATCATTGTGGTACATCGCTCTTGGTTATACAAGTGAGACACTTTAAATATGGTTAATGGCGCCTTGCTAGGTCGTAGCCATGGGCTTAGCTGAAGGCTATTCTAACTGTCTCTCGGCAAATGAGAGAAAGGCTTCGTCAGTGTAGTCGCTAGCAAAGTCGTCGTACAACTGGGGCGAGTGCTAGTCCGTCTCTCTAGACCTGCCGTGTGGTGGCGCTCCGTCTGCAAATACTGACTGTGGCGACACGCGGGTCCGACATGTACTAATGGACCGCGGCCGATTTAAAGCTACCACCTAGCAAGTGTGGTGTCTGGCGGTGACACCACACCTACATAAATTAAAACACATTCAATACTCCATAAATACACAAAACATCACAACTAGCAAAAAAAATAATTACCACCAGCAAATCCCGGCACTGCAATATAGATCAGCCAGCCCCCCTCATTCCCCCTCCCCCATACACACTCAAAACTACAAATGAACACTGTGTCATAATGACATTCACTGACCACAACATCTTTACGTCTAAGCAGGCGGGTGGAATCGGACGCTTCCGTTGACCCCTCCTTCTACTCTGTAGATGAATATCTTAACAGAGACAGATAGACCAGCTTAAGTAAAAATTCTGCTATATTTCAGTTTTGACAGCACTTGGTCGCAACAGTCAAGATCGAGTATTCTGTGTATGATAAATTCTGACAGTGTATCAATTCTGTAAATATTAGCAGTTACACACAAGCAGTAAATATTAGCAGTTATTCACATATTTTGCAATCTCCGGACAAATGATGAGGATAAGAATTATTATATTCAAATCTATTATGTATTACTTTCTGAGCCGGCCGGTGTGCCCATGCGGTTCTAGGCGCTTCAGTCTGGAACCGTGTGACTGCTTCGGTTGCAGGTTCGAACCCTGCCTCGGGCATGGATGTGTGTAATGTCCTTAGGTTAGCTAGGTTTAAGTAGTTCTAAGTTCTAGGGGACTGATGTCCACAGATGTTAAGACCCATAGTGCTCAGAGCCATTTGAACCATTTATACTTTCTGTCATGTTATTTGTCATTCACGATGGCCAGTGGCTATTTACGAAGAAGTACGAAAATATTTGTTCGCTCCAGTAACTATACTTTCTGGAAATATCACCGGGGTCCAAGACTGTCCCATTGGTTTGACTGTATTTTTGGTGGGAGATGTTATTGTATTATTTATATGTATCTTCGTGTTTGTTGCCATGTGTATGTAGTGACGTCATAGAAACAGCTAAATAGCCATTTCCGGAATATTGATGTCGTCCTGGGGCAAAGCACACGCGTGGAATCGGACACTTCTGTATCAAAAACTCTTTCAAACAGTCTGTAAACAGTGCTTTATCTAAAACCAAGTTTTTAATGGTTGCTGACTTGTTGGCAGTTTATTGAAAATGCATGTTCCTGAATATTGGACCCCTTTTCGACCAAGGTAAGTGATTTTAGGTCTTTATGTATATTGCTGTTCCTATTTCTAGTACTGATATAATGTATTGAGCTATTGGTTGGAAATACTTGTAATAAATTTCATTAAGTAATAAATATATTAGGAAGCAGTGGTTAGAATACAAAGTTTCTTGAACAGGTTCCTACATGATGTTCTTGAATTTATACCACAAACGAGCTTTATTACACGCTTTTACATGCGAAAAACTTTTGCTACGTTTGATGAGCTACCACAGAATATGATCCCTTTTGAAATAATAGAATGAAAATATGGACACTTTTCTATATCTATGGCTCCTACATCTAACATCATTCTCACTGTAAATACAAACTTGTTTAGGCGCTTCATCAATTCTGTGGTATGCCCTTCCCAACTGAATTTATTATCGAGTTGTAGTCCCAGAAATGTAACACTGTCAACCTTTCTGATCTGCATATCTTCATATGTTGTAAAGATGCTGTAGCTGGAGAAATTGAGCAGTTTCCAAGACTCACATAAAACTTGTATTAGCGTACTCACACTTTCCCCAATAGGACTATCTTGTACAGGACAGGAGAACGCAAATCTGACACATTACGTATATTTTTTGTTGTATTACAAGGCGGTACACTTATTCTATTAAGTGAGCAGCACAAGAAACTAAGCTTCGAATTTAACCTACAGTATTCAGATTACATATTACTTCATACCTAAAAACGCATGTTGTTAACATTTTACTCAAACAGTGCTGTGACGAAGTTCTGCTTACTTTCTGTTACAGCTGAGATGATAATATTTCTAATAGCGACCGATAACCTACATACATATGAAACATTAATAATCGATCTAACATCAACTAAAATGTACCCGGAGTTAATTAGCTAAGGTTATGACAGGATTCATGAGACATTCCTGCCATTTCACACTACTCGCAGTTATACTGATTACAAAACTGATGGATTCCAACTATGTCGTTATTTAACTGTAGCCCCATCGCAGCATTCGGTATTCGCTAGCGAAATATAACTAGACAGTTATTAATAGCCGTTAAAAATAACGGTTATCAAAGACTAACTAGAACTGTGATAAGGGTTACTCCACAATAAACGTTTAGAATAAAAGGCCAATAAAATAATACTACTACTACTACTACTTTTTTTCTCCTTTATTGAGTTTCGATTCCTTCAAAAGGGGGCGGGCTGGCAGCAGCTTATTATGCCGCTCTTCAGCCTACAGAATTTGATTTAAAAAGATGAAGATAAGAAAAAATAATAACAGTTGGCGATAAAATCGGTGACTTAAAGGTAAAATGGCAGAAAATTCGTGGAGCTTAAAACATAAAACACAGGGTTGATGATGCTAATAAAATACACAGGAAGCAGAAAAATAATAGACAAACAACTGAAAAACCCGGCGACAGTCTGGGTTCTGCTCGCAAGAAATATAAAATGCACACCCAGCGACAGCATGACTTCTGTTCGCAACACTGTGGAAAGACGCACAACACTCAACACTTACTTAAACACTGCACTAAAAAGTTGGCACAAATATGACATACCACATCCAAGAGCAGGTGGGTGGACACTGGTCAGTTGACGGAAAAAAAGGGGGGGAGGAGAGGAAAAGTGTAGGTGGAGGGGGGAACTACTACTACGACGTTTTTTTTTTTTCTTTATTGTAAGTTTAGCACCTCATACAAGATGGGCTGGCAGCGGAAAATTTTACTCCGCTCTTCAGCCATAAGTAGTGCAATAAAAGAGAAAAGGAAAACAGAAAAGTAACAGACTGGTGGTTAAAAATCAGTAGATACAATAATAATTAAAAAACATGAAGCCGTTCACACTCGACGAAACAAACAAGAAAACTGTCGGCACTGTGCACAAACACTGACGAGTTAGACGACACATGTGAACGAAGGAGCGTGAGCGGCGAAAAACACTGATTCACAAACACGACGGCACAGACACTAAACCGAGGGCGATGATCTCCGGCGCGCAAATGTTCACTATGCGTGTGCGAGTCTGGGGACCTGCCAAGAGAGGAGGAGGAAGAGGGGGAGTGGGAGAGCGAGAGGGGAGAGCAGAGATGCCACGGGCAGGGGAGAGAGGGGGGAGAGAGGAAGGGGGAGGGGAAGCCCGGGGGTAGAGGGGTGGATGGAGGGGACGGGGGAAAAGGAAAGAGAAGGGAAGGGAAGAGATGGGAGGGAGGGTGCCTAAAGGAAAGAACACCAGAAGCGGGGGGTGGGACAGGGTCAAAGATGATAGGAGGGGTAGATGGAGGGGAGGAAGACATCATCAGGGAGGGGGAGCTGGCGGAAGCCACCTTGGGAGAGGGTAAGGAGGGTGGAGAGATGGAGACCGGGCGGGACGTGGGAATACAGGCGTGGCAGCGGGCAGGGGTGGGAGAGGATCGGGGAGACGAGCAGGTGAGGAGGATCAAGTTTACGGGAGGTGTACAGGATCCGCATCCTTTCAAGGAAAAGGAGGAGGTGGGGGAAGGGGATGAGATCATACAGGATCCGCGTGGGGGAGGGGAGACGGATGCAATAGGCGATGCGGAGAGCATGACGTTCAAGGATTTGGAGGGATTTGTAAAAGGTAGGGGGGGGCGGAGATCCAGGCCAAATGGGCATAACAAAGGATAGGACGGATGAGGGATTTATAGGGGTGGAGGATGGTGGAGGGGTCCAGCCCCACGTACGGCCGGAGAGGAGCTTGAGGAGACTGAGTCGGGAGCGTGCCTTGGCTTGGATTGTCCGGAGGTGGGGAGTCCAGGAGAGGCAACGGTCGAGGGTGACGCCAAGGTACTTAAGGGTGGGGGTGAGGGCGATAGGACGGCCATAGACGGTGAGATAGAAATCAAGGAGGCGGAAGGAAGGGGTGGTTTTGCCTATGATCGCCTGGGTTTTGGAGCGATTGACCTTGAGCAACCACTGGTTGCACCAAGCGGTGAACTGGTCAAGATGGGATTGGAGAAAGTTTGGGGAGCGCTGCAGAGTGGGGGCAAGGGCAAGGAAGGCGGTGTCATCGGCAAACTAGAGAAGGTGGACGGGGGGTGACGGCGGCGGCATGTCCGCCGTGTACAAAAGGTACAGAAGGGGGGAGAGGACGGAGCCTTGGGGCACACTGGCGGAGGGGAAAAATGTGTAGGAATCTGTGTTATGGATGGTGACATAGGAAGGACGGCAGGAGAGAAAGGAGCCAATCAGACGGACGTAGTTAATGGGTAGGGCGAAGGTTTGGAGCTTGAAGAGGAGACTGGAATGCCAGATGCGGTCATAAGCACGCTTGAGGTCCAGGGAGAGGAAGATAGCGGAGCGACGCGAATTTAGCTGTTCAGAAAGGAGATGAGTAAGGTGAAGGAGAAGGTCGTCGGAAGAGAAGGAAGGCAGAAAACCACACTGGGTAACGGGAAGGAAGTGGTGCTGGCGGAGATGCTGGTGGATGCGGCGGGTGAGGATAGATTCCAGGACCTTGCTGAAGAGTGTGGTAAGGCTGATGGAACAGTAGGAGAAGACGGTAGGAGGAGACGGTAGGAGGAGACAGCAGACGGCGGTTTGCCAGGTTTAAGGAACATGAGGATACGGGAGGTTTTCCACAGGTCGGGGTAGTAACCGGTGGGCAGGACTACATTGTAGTCTGGCCAGGGTGGAGAGGAAAGAGACAGGAGCTTCACGAAGGTGACGGAAGGTGACACGATCGTGACCGGGAGCGGTGTTGCGTTTTGTGCGGAGTGTATCAATGGGATCCTGTGTGGTGATGGGGGCGTTGAGTTCCGTGTGTGCAATGTTGTCCAAGTACTGGAAACCAGGAGCGAGGGGAGGGACAGAGGTGTCAGTTCGATCGCGGATATCTGGGAAGAGGGAGTAATCGAACTGGGGATCATCGGGGATGGAAAGTACATTGGAGAGGTAGTAGGCAAAGTGATTGGCCTTACTAAGGGTGTCAGGGAAGGGATGGTCATCATGGAGAAGAGGATAGTAGGGGGAGGGTTTAGTTCCGGTAAGGCGACGGAAGGCTGACCAGAACTTGGACGAGTTGACAGGGAGGGTAGCATTTATACGGGTGCATGTCTGCCGCCAGTCCCAGCGTTTCTTAGCCGCGAGAAATTTCGAATGTGTCGCTGTAGTTGCCGTTGGCGTCATAGTGTGTCCAAGTCACGCGTGTGGAGGAAGGCACGGTAGAGACGGCAGGATTCACGGAGGAGGAGGATGGCCTGCGGGGGTATGGTAGGACAGGGGGGGGGGTGGATGGCGATAGTAGGGACGTTGGCCTCCACGGCCTCAGACAAGGTCCGCTGGAGAAAGGAAGCGGCATGTGTGACATCGTCAGGGTGGTGGTAGGTGAAAGGGTGGCTATCGACCTGGGTGGAGAGGGTATCCCGGTAGGCATTCCAGATGGCACAGGAATAATCAAGGACGTACTTAGGGGGAGGGTCATTACGAGGGTCGGGGCGGGGGCGACGACCGTCTGAAACGGTGAGGAGGACAGGGAGATGGTCGCTACCAATAGGCTCCAGGACATCCACCGTTATGCGCCCAAGGAGGTTGGGGGAGGAGAGGATATCATCGGGAGTGGAGTTGGATTCGGGACGGGTGAGCTGGGGGATGGGGACGAGGTCGCCTTGAAGGAAGGAGAGGAACCGATGCCACCGCCGTAACTGGGCAGCGGAACGAATATGGATGTTGAGGTCGGCGGCGATCACGTAGGAGGAGAAGGTACGGTCGATGTGGGAGAGGAAGTCGAAGGGAATAGGGGCATTGGGGCGGACATAGATGGTGGCGCAGGTAACGGTAAGGCCAGGGAAGAAGAGACTAAGGATCAGGTGTTTGGTGGGGTCGGGGAGGAGAGGTTGGAGCCGAACGGGGATCTGGCGGATGTGGCCAAGGGCAACTCCGCCACGCGCAATTGGGAGGGGATTATCGGAGCGATGGAGGAGATAGGGCGAGATGTGGATGGTGTGGTGGGGTTGGAGGAAGGTTTCATTAAGGAGGAAGGCATCCACGCGGTGGGTGGCAACGGTGTGCAGGAAGAGGTTTCTGTTGGCGGGAAGGGAATGGATATTGTTGAAAAGGATATTTTGCTGTCGCGCCATGACAGGGATTTAGACGAGGGTGTCAAGGTGGGAGAAGGGTAATGGGCCTGGTTGGTGGAGTAGGTGGTGTACATTTTGAGTTGGAAAATGGAACGGGCGGCGAGGGATACCTGTTGGAGGGTGTGGGGGCCCTGAAAGGGATGGACATTCTGGAGGATGATGATAAGGAACCTGATGATGTCCTCAGCGGTGGGGGGGGGACGAAGGGAATTTCTAGGAAGGGTGGGGGCGTCCAGAGGACAGACAGGGACGGTGAGTTCAGGAGTGGTTGGAGGGGATCGGGCTTTACACTTTTGGGAGTAGGTGGGATGGGGAAGATTGCAGGTATTGCAGGAAGGAGGGGATTGGAGGTTAGGGCACTGCCTGAGGAAGTGTGCTTGCCTACAATGCGGGCAGGTGGGGGCCTCGCAGCACTCAGCTGTGGGGTGCGCGTTATAGCACAGACACCTCTGGCAGCGCAGGGATTGAGGAGGGGAACGGGAGGGGTCGACCTTGTAACGCTGGTTGAAGAGGAGGGCACCCTCCTTCAGGAGACGATCAATGGAGGGGGCGTCCTTGGAGAAAACCTGCATAAGGCGGGTGGGGCCGGCCGAGTTGAAAATGCGGTGGACCGCCCGCACCTCCAGCGTGGGATGCCCCTGAGCTCTGCCAACACATCCTCCTCCGTGATCGACGGACTGAGCCGAGTGATCATGGTGGTGAGGGTCGGTGGGCGATGCGGGTGTTGGGGTTGGCAGGTAGGAGATAGGGAAGGAGCAGGGGTGAGGGAGGCGTTGGGGCCAAAACGGGTGATGGGGAGGCGGGAGAGGATGTCAGTATGGAGGGTGGGGCTGGGGGAGGAGATGAGAATGGAATCCCGTCTGGGAGTGAGGAGAGAGATGGGTGCACCAGGGAAGTGTTGGCGGAGGAGGAGGGAGAAATTCCAGGCCTCAAGAAGGGAAGGATCGGGACCGGAGAGGAGGTATTTGTAGAAAGAGGGGGTGGAGGAGGAAGAGGCGGAGGGAGCAGGGCCAGGTGGGGAGACATCCATGGCACCCTGGGGGGGGGGAAAGGAGAACGGGGCGGGGCCTTTTTGGGAGCGGAGGAGGTGGTGGTGCCACTAGGGCGTTTAACGGCGACAGAAGGGCGGGTGGTGATATGAGGGACGGGAGCTATAGAGAGGTGGTGGGAAGGGACAGGTTCCGGCGTGGACGCAGCAGTCGGCGCCGGAGATGGTGACGGTGAAGGCGACGGTGACGGTGACGGTGACGGTGATGGCGGTGATGGCGAAGGCAATGGGGAGAGTTGGGCATGGACAGTGGCCCGACGGGCCACAACCCTAGCTGGAGCTGCAGTGACAGGCTGGGGGAGTGGGGGGAAAGGATCAGATGGAGAGGAGCAGGAGGAAGAAGCTGGAGAGGGGGCAACAGAGAGCGAGGGCGAAGGGAGAGTGAGAAGAGGCGGGATGGAAAGAGGGGGATGTGACTGGGCACACCATGTGATGGTGGTGGTGGCGGTGGAGCGGGAAGTATAGACGATGGCTGTGGTGGTAGTGGTGGTGGGGGCTGACATGACGATGGGGAGAAACAAAAACGCACAGAACGAAAAAGAAAGGACAAAAACGGGGGACAGACGAGAACGAGAGAAGACGGAGACAGAGGAAGACGAGGACGGACGAAGACCAGAGTCCCACGCTGCTGGCGCTGGCGCATACTCGACGATGGGCGGCAGGAATGCTGCCGCTGCTGCTGCCGCGGATGGGGCCGGGGCCGCTGCCGCTGCTGCTGCTGCTGCTGCTGTGGCCGCTGCCACTGGAGGGCTGGCCGGCTGGCTGCCACTGCTGGCTGGACCGCTGCTGCTGGAGAGCTGGCCGGCTCCCATCGCCTGGACCGCTGCTGCTGGCTGGGACCGATTCCGCTGGCCGGGACCGATTCTGCTGCTGCTGCTGCTGCTGCTGCTGCTGCTGCTCGGCTGGAACGAACGCTGGCTGGCTGGAACGAACGCTGGCTGGCTGGCTGGCTGGCTGGCTGGCTGGCTGGCTGGCACCTGGAACACCTAGCACTTCGATTAGTGCTGGAATGGCACAATCGAAGGGCGATAACCACGCTGCGTACCGCCGGAGATGTACTACGACGTGCGATTGCATTTCTATATAGCATTTGCCATAAATAGTAGAAACGAGTGAGAAGCCGTCGTCAGGAACCATTCAGTGTAATTCTCACTCACGTGATTATCATTAAAGAATAAATATATTTTTTTTATAAATATGCTATCCTTAAACGAATCGTCCACGAATATTCGAACAGGGGCCGTAATCCCGACAGGTATCGAAAAACGGCTCCGCTCCTGCCGTCATCAACAGATAGCAGCACAGTAGCCTCTCTTGCAGTTGTTGCAGTGCCGATTCTTTCTCCCTTCAGTTTTGACTCCAGTTTAGAAGAAAGAGCAAGTTGAATGTTTTAATTAGGGTCTGAACGTGTTCTCCAGATAAAGATAACAGACTACCGCCATATGTGTTAAGGCAGTTCGCAGCAATTGCGTGATAAACGCTTTCCGCAGCGATGCAGCTGCTTGAGGAAATGGCGTTGTCACCCGGATGTGGCAACCTCCTCTATCCTGATGTTCTCCAAACCAAACAAGCCTCCATCTGATGTCTCTTCCTACCGTCCTATCTGTCTCACATCGGTGTTCAGCAAACTCTTGGAATCCATCCTTACCTGGCGACCTCCTCCCTGACACCCAATGTGGCTTTCGACCTTCCTCCTCCACCGATGACCAACTCCTCCACCTCACTCATTTCCTCTACCTCCAGCTTAACTCCCATCGCTCCGCCATTTTTGTCTCCCTCGACCTCGAAAAGGCCTACGACCGTGTCTGGCATCCCGGTCTCCTGTTTAAACTCCAAACCTACGCCGTTCCTGTCAACTACATCTGTCTGATGGCCTCCTTCCTCTCCCGCTGCTCCTCCTATGTTACCATTCATAATCCCAATTCCCGCACCTTCTACCCCTCTGCCTTGTGCCCCAGGGTTCTGTCCTCTCCCCTACATCCTGTACACGGCAGATATGCCCCAACCCCCCCCCCCCTCGAGTACATGTCTTGCAATATGACAATGACAACACATTCCTCGCCCTCACTCCTATCCTCCAACGGTCCCAATGCCTTCTCCAGAATCACCTTGTCCTTTTTGCCGCATGGTTTAACCAGTGGCTCCTGAAAATCAAGCCTTCCGAGACCCAGGCAATCATTGTAGGTCGTACCACTCGCTCCTTCCGGCTCCTGGATTTCTCCCTTAATGTCTGCACCCGTCCTGTCCGCCTCATCCACACCATCACCTACCTTGGCCTCACCATTGACCGTCACCTCACCTGGACCCCTCATCTCCATTCCATCCAATCCAAAGCCCACAACTACCACCCACTCACCAAACTCCTCTCTGGCCGGACATAGGGGTAGCACCCCTCTACCATCCTCCACACCTACAAATTCTTAATCCTTCCCATCCTCTGTTATACCAGTCCCACCTGGATATTTGCTCCCCCCAATTTCTATAATTCCCTCCAGATCCTTGAGGGTCATGCACTCCCCCTCGCCTTCCATATACACGTCTCGTCCCCCACGTGGATCCTCTATGACCTCATTCCTTTCCCCCATCTGCTCCTATTCCTCGAACATATCTGCACACTCTACACCTCCTGCCACCTTGATTCCCCTCACCCCCTGGTTGCTCCTCTCCACTACCATCCCTGCCCCCTGCCACCTCTTCACTGTTGTGTCCCCCTACCCTCCATCTCAACACCCTTAATCTCCTTTCCCAAGGTGGCTTCCATCAACTCCCCCTCCCGGATGATGCCCTCTCTCGTTCCATTTATCCCTCCTATCAATTCTAATCCTCACCCCTCCTTACCTCCGTCCTTTTCCTGGGCTACCTCTCCCCCCTTCCATCCTCTTTTTTCCCCACCTACCATCTCTCTGCCTCCCTTCTCTCCCTCGAGTCCTTTTGCATTTCCATTCTCTGCCTTTTCCCATTACCTCTCGCGTCTGCCCTGGACCTCCCCCCCCCCTTATGAGTCCTCTCACACCTTTGTTTCCTTCCCCTTTCGTTTTTCCTCTCCTCCCTCCTTGTTTTACCCCCACCCAACTGTCCAGCCCCCCCCCCTCCCTCCATCAGCCCTCGGTTATGTTGTGTCATCTTTGTGTCAACATTTTAGTGAAGTGTTTACAGTGACTGTTCAGTGTTGTGTGTCTTTTCCGAACATCATACTGTCGCTGGGAGTGTTTTTTATGTCTCTTGCAAAAAGAAACCAGACTGTGGCTGTGTTTTTTAATTGTCTGTCTACTATGTTACCTGTTTGCTTCCTGTGTATTTTATTAGCTTTGCCAACCGTTTGCTTTATGTTTTAGCTTTCCAAAATTTTCCACCGTTTTACAATTTAAGTCACCGTTTTATCCAATGCTTTTATTGTTTCTTATCTTCTTCTTACGTTTTAAACAGTCTGTAGGCTGCAGGGAAGCGTACTAAGCTGCTGCCAGCACGCCCCCTTAGGGGGAAATCGAAATTCAATAAAGGAAAAAAAGAAAAAGAAATGGAAGTGGCAGACGCTAGCGGTAGAAATGGCGTTATGGATATGGAGTTCATCATAAGAATAAACCTGGTGAACAAAAACTCAATCGCGATGATAGGTCAGAAGCACTAGCGACGTACACTGGTCTCATTACGTTCTTGGAAGTAGGTCCTACTTATGTATTAGCTACATTAAATAAAATTTTATGATGTTCAAATCTATTAAGAACCACCAATCTTTTTCTTAATAACGCTTTAGCTACGTATTTTAATTTAATTTCAAAAATGCTCTACAGCCACAGCCTCTTTACTGCTGAGCTCTGATTGTCGCGCTGTTAATACGCGGAATGAAAATACCTGAGGCTGCAGACTGTTCCATAGTGAAACAGGGTTAAAAAAGGGCCGAAAAATAGATTGTTCTTAATGTTTTTCATAAATTTACAGAGGTAATCGCCTTTGAACTTTTCTGAGGGACTGTGTTAGACACAGTGCAGTCACGCATCTAAACTGCAGGTTTCGCTGAATCGGTAGCCTGCCGTGGGCGGTGATTCCCTGGTTACAATTTCCCCATAGTCATTTTGTTTCTCATTCAATTTGAAATAGCTGCATCTCGTAATTGTAGAATTCATCATAACTTTTTATGAATAATGTACGAATTCTTGTTTCTAATTATATATTGCATGCGAAATTCCCGTTTTTATTGGGTATATAAATTCTGAATTATCGATTTTTATGAATGACTGTTAACAAAAGTTGCTTAAATTAAGAAAACATAACAATATAATTTTTGAGACAAAAATGAAAAATCAAACACTTTTTATTTGAACTATCTTCATCGCTTTATACCACAGATGTAGATAAGCCTCGTAGAAACGTGAAAACAATTCTTTTCACAACATCGAGCACGGCATACAAATTCTGGATTTTTACATTTGCCACTGTACCATTACAATACGAACTCAGCAGAGCTGATTTGCTGCCAAATTAAGGGAATTGGCACAAGAAATAACAAGACTTGCCAACTGCCAGACGTAGACTACTGGTACAAACGCACGCAGCTTTTTCACACGTCACGGCGAACGCTGGTGGGATACAGAACGAAAGAAGAAGAGAAAATGGGGCGGCAGGTTGGCTTCGTGTATTCTGATGTCGATAGGGTCGTTATCAACGTAGCAGGTGACACTTCCAGAACTGAAATGTATTTCTCCGACTCCGATAACGCAGGAGCTAAGAGATCACCAGATGACTGACTGTAATAAATACATCAGTGGCTTCAGTGTTCAACAGTACGATGAAATCCCTGCAGTATGCTTTTACATTACACACAGCTGGCTATGTTTAAGTTGGAAATTTTCATCACTCTTGTTTGTAATTAGAACACCATGTCAGGTGACAACAATTGCATTTCATGCTTTCCGTCTGGTCACTGAAGAAGTGTGCGGTAGTGGTGGAGTTTCTCCAAATATACCAAATATAGTTTCATTCTCTTTAAAAATTAAATGACATTCGAAGCTATCTTGTTTCTTTCCTCGTCTCGTTTTACATCTGAACTGCAACTGTTCACATCATTGCAGGTAAGTTGGACCGCTGGCTGGCCAGTGCTGTCCAAGTTTGATGCTCCGGTATAGCTGTTGTCCCGCATTATCTCTCCCTCCTTCTGCGTGTAACACAGCACGAAACGTACCCTTATGATCGTACTTGAATGTACTGGTCTCAGATTGGTTTCCGCTCCACGTGAAACGAAATCCAATTATATTGAAGCAAACATACAAGAATACATGGCGTAATGGTTACATCAGTTTTATTCTTATTATGAACAGATTATACTGACGCTGTGCTGTCTTCCAGCATCGTCATTATATCAGACCGGCGAGTGCATTGATAGACGACATTCTTTGCAGGCAAACGACCGATCTGAATACTACACGGTTCGCGTTACGACATTGCCCCGATTTTGAGAGAAAAACGTAGATAAAAATAATCTTAGGGACGTATGAATTATAATGTGATTGATTAAACTGCGAATGACCGCTAACAGTGTTCGGTCATGACCCCCAGACAATCCCAGAAACAACTTCTCTCCAATACAGCCCGAAACTGCACTAAGAAATCCATACTAAACTCATGTGTAACGTGAACAGCAAGGAAAGGGATCTTCAAATGAAACACGGCTACTTAAGATGAAATTGACATAATTATTTCACAAAAGCACACATGTGACACTACAGAGCTTATCTCGGTACCGCAGGACAAAAGGGAGAGGGGGAAAACAAGTCGCCTTCCGCTTTTTTTTTTATATCGTTAGACAAACGAGCGTACCTACTACATTTTGTTTCAACATTTTAACTCAAATATACTTCTTTACTAAATAATCCATAAATAACTAGAAATACATCATCTCATTAGTACATCGTTTCTTTCAATTATATACAAATTTATTTTTATATGCAAAATTATTTACGATATTTTCAGGCGATAATTAAAACTAGGGCTACTTCTTTATACATTTATAACGTAACATTTCAGCACGCTATCTGAACGTTCGTGAAGGGATGTGGCGGGACCGCATGTGATGACCAGTTATGAAAGAAAATGTAGCACTATGGATGTTCGGACATACAGCCACCTACATTGTTGAGAACAGCGATGCTACATCCTTCGAATATCTGTCCTACGTTGAAGGGGAATATTTTCGGTTGGCGCGCGATGACAATCATCGGAAACCATTTGGCAACATGCTGCATATCATGACCATGGAATCCGCGCAAGTACTCTCGATTGCTGCGCTTAACCCATAACCGACACGCTATAGAAGAATTCCGTACAATGCTATAGCCTGTCCATGTGGGTGATATAGGTGCGAGACTAGTTGTAGAAGTGGGCAGCACGGGGGAAACAAGCACACGGATCAAAGGCACTTCATTAAACATAGAAAAAAATCAAACGTGACATATGCTTAAATTCATTTGTCATCCTGACGATGACGATGGGGGCTATCGTCGAAAGCTCGCGATTTTATCCCGAATTGATGCGGCAAGAAAACCGAGAATGTTTTACATATAAGTGCCGTTGCGAAAGACTTTTTCTCATGATGATTAAATTCAGTCCGCTATTTATCTTCAACTAAGGAATTTTGTTACTTACCAAGTCAGAAGAACGACGAAATCCTATCTATTTCCTCATTTCCATATCATTATTTTAAAAAAATTGGGCAGTTGGCAAAAGGCTGCCCAAGCACTTCATTTGTGTATATGGGAGAATTTATCTAATTAGTAGTTACTTTATTATATAGAGTGGTGCGAAACATGCAGATACATTTCACACTGTGACAGGGGAAAAGGAGAAAAAAGTGCACCACAAACAACTTGTGCAGATTGGTCAAAAATGAAATGAATGCAGATATCGACAGAAAATGCAAATTTGTAAACTTTGGTGGTCGATGAATGAATGTGTGACGCTGCAGAGCAATTTCAATGCGCAACTAGCGAAGTTAGTAAATGAGGGACATGTCGGCAGGAAAAAATACAATCTTTACGAATTTCATTCTGTGTACTCTTCTGGACAGCAACTATGCCCGGTAGGCAGGTACGTAGACACTATATGCAGATGTCATAATTTGGGAGACTTGTTGGGCTAAAAGAAGGCAGTTGGAGTAATAGACGAATCGCTCGACATCTGAGGGGGAGTGATGCCACTATTTTCCTATGTTAGCAGGAATGGGTAAACAGTGGCCAAACATAGCATCAAGAAGGAAGTGCTTGACCTCGGGAGATGTCAGAACGTCGGGTCGGAGCAGTCATCAGGGAGACACTCAGAGCGCCGTATTCATCATTATTGTCGAACTGACGTGCAACTGGTGCTTCAATTACTGCAGGGACCATTAACAGGCGGCTCACAGAAAGGGGCTGTGTTCACGTCGCCCCTGTACAGCAGCAAGCTCGTATTCAGTGGTGTCGGGCACATTTGGCCTGGAATCTCATTGAGTCGAGTAGAATTGTCTTCAGTGATGAGTCCCACTTCGAACTGAGCCCCGAATACCAACGAACACTTGTCTGGAGATGCTGCAGACAGTGGTGGGATATCAAACAGACAGTCCCGCCTACTGTCTGGGGTGCTACTACATTTCCCAGTAAGACCTCTTTAGTTGACTTCTGTGGAACACTTACAGTACAGCGGTAACTCTACGATATTCTATGCCCCGTTTTGTTGCCCCACCATGGCCTGGTCATACTTTTCAGCAGGATAACGCCCGACGGCAAACGACGAGAGTTTCTAGCGCTTTCAATGCCCCACTTTGACCAGCAAGGTCGCCAGAGCTCTGTCAACGTTTCGAGCATTATTAGCAAGGCCCTTCTGTCGGTATGGTGTATTGATCTTCTAACACGCCAGTTCCACAGAATTTGGTAAGTTATACTTCAGTAAGACATCCAACAACTCAATCAACCAATGACAAGTCGAATAACTGCTTGCAGAATAAATCATCTACTTTTCTGAAATTGTAATCATTTGTTTGTCTGTATATGTACATCACATCCACCGATTTCCGTTCCATTCTAATTCCTTCGTGGTATGTCGTTGGTTTTGTCACAAAGTATACAGTAAATTAAGAGCAAAAAAAAAAAAAGTGTCAACTTTTCTGTGGTGAATAACGCCACAGTGTTCTACAGCAAAATGCTATTCGAGAACAGAGGGCAGTAGTACGTTTCTCTTAATTACAAAAAGTGATACAAATTCGGAATTATGCAAAATATGGCTACATCGAATTGGAACGAAAGATACATTTTTCAAACGAGTCTGCTAGGCTACATGAAGTAAATATATATTTCCCTCATAGTGGATTACTTAACATAGAAATCGTATGTAAAATTATTTGGGAGAAGAAGCAAGTGTTTTTATTGTAGTGCATCTAGCAACGTGATGGATTTCAGATGTAAACTTCACAAAACTAATCCACACTGAGTGCAAAAAAAAAAAATTTTTCTTCCTCCTGTCTCCGATTAATACTGCTGCCTTGTGAAGTTTATGTTATTCATAATAGAGTTGTGTAAGGGTTTTAAATTCTGAATCACATTACATTTTAATACGTAGTTTCATATCTTAGCATACTTTTACGCCTGATCAGTTTGAGATGAAGCTGGGAGACGGTGTTAAGAAACTATATTTCATGCCTGAGGCACTGGCGTAGTTATGGAGTTCGGCAGCAAGCACGGTGTTTTAACTTGTCAGACACAATCTCTCCTCCCGCCCCCCTCGCCAACCCCACAAAAAACTAAACAAGTACTTCTGGAAGAGGTAGGGACAAATTTTTCGAAACAAGTGTTTAAGTAAACAAAATATAGTGTTTACAATTTTGTAAACAGTTATTATGAATCGATAGGAATATGTAAAACTCATTCTTGTAAATAACATAGTTTTAATGAGTTATTAATGAATCAGTACAAATAACAAGCGACCTTCTTATTGGTGGGTAAGTTTAATATGTAATTTAGAGTTTTTGTAACTTCTTACGTCGCAAATTTTTTATTGCTCCATCAGAATCGATATCTTTAGCACCACTATTTTGGATCGACAAAATTGTCATACTACACTGTGGTGACAAAAGTCATGGGATATCCCCTAATATCGTATCGGATCTCCGATTACACGACGTAGTGCAGCAACACGACGTGAGATGGACTCAGGAAGTCGCTGGAAGTCCCCTGCAGAAGTACTGAGCCTTGCTGCCTCTACAGCCATCCATAATAGTGAAAGTGTTGCTGGAGCAACATTTTGTACACGAACTGACCTCCGAATTATGTGCCATAGATGTTCGGTGGGAATAACGTCGGGTGGTCTTGGTGACCAAATCCTTTGCCGGAATAGTTCAGAATGTTCTTCAAATCAATCTCGAACAGTTCTGGCCCAGTGATATTTTTGGTGGCACAAAGTCCATGAATGACGCCAAACGGTCACCAAGTAGCCGAACTAGCCAATTCCAGTTAATGATCGGTTCAGTTGAACCAGAGGATACAGTCCATTCCGTATCAACACAGCCCATGCCATTAAGGAGGCATCATCACCTTGCACACAGCCTTGTTGACAACTTGAGTCCATGGCTTTGAGGGGTCTGCACCACACTCGAATCCGCGGCACTGTCATAACGGATACTTTCGTCGTCCGTCCCACACTGATTTCTGTTATTATTTCACGCAGTGTCTCTTTCTGTTAGCACTGACAGCTCTACGCAAACACTGCTGCTCTCGGTCGTTACGTGAAGGCCGTCGGCCACTGCGTTGTGCGTGATGAGGAGAACTCCTGAAACTCGGTATTCTCGGCACAATCTTGAAATTGTGGAAGTCAGAACACTGGACTCCCTAACCATTTCCGAAATGGAATGCCCCACGCGTCTAGCTCCAACTACCGTTCAGAGTTCAAAGCCTGTTACTTCTGGTCGCGCGGCCATAATCATGTCGGAAACCTTTTCACATGAATCACGTGTTTACAAATGACAGCTCTGCCCATGCACTGCCTTTTTATACCGTGTGTACGCGATAATATCGGCATTTGGATATGTGAATGACTTTTGTCGTGCTTGACTCATGGTAGACCAAAGATAATATTAATTAGTTTGAATTTTAAATAACTCCTTTGATGTGACACCACTGAAACACACCCAGTTCAGGAAAACTTTAGCACTAAAATGAGGATGGGAACAGATTCGAAAAATCCATATTCAAAAACGAACTATAAGAACATTACAGATGTCCAAAAATGGATTCTTCTTTCTGAACTTTGCCAGCTTACAGAAATCTTCTCATGTGGGGAATTTCTGCAAGAATACGATCTTCAGAAATCTCATGATTATTGTCCACTAAACTTTTTACAGTCATTCAGAATTCCAACTCAGAGGTTTTAGCCAGATTCCTGGGTCCTAAAACTAGGAAACGATGTGATACACTTTCCATGGTTTTGCAATGTGTATCGACTACATTACGCTTGTTGGTTCTCTTCTGCTTATATTGCTGTGCTATTTCGGATCCTTACGAGATAGGCTTGACAGAGGACATCGAAAAAGTTCCTTTTCTATTATCGCTAAATGAGGGACAAAGTGTCATCGGTATGATATGCGAGATGGGCTCACAGTTATTAAAACCAAGTGTCTTCCTTTTCGCCGAATGGTTTTCACTGAAATCCAAACGCCACCGTTCTCCTCTGAACCGGAAATTATTTTGTTAGCAGGAAATTATCATCTTAGTAAAATAAGATAAATCAGTGCTCGTACACATAGATTTAAGTGTTCGTTTATCCCGCGAGCTTTTCGAGAATGGAACGGTAGACAAATAGTCTGAAAGTGGTTCGATCAATCCTCCGCCATGCTCTTAAATGTGAACTGTAGAGTATTCACGTAGATACAGATGTGCTTATTTTTCAAACCACTGTCAAGTGCGTGGAAGAAGCTACTTAGCGCTGTACAACGGTTGGGAAGACTGATATCAGACACCCTCCCCTCTCCCTACCCCCTTGAAATCTTGGTTGTGACGACACACTGATCAGTAACGTATCGTAAGGTATACATTAGGGTAAAAGATGATAATTCGGTTGAGTTTACAAATACCTAATAAATGTGGTGGTAACATATGGACCTATAGTTAACCTTACGTTAATGTTCGTGCCATTTTTAAATATACACAACACATTTTCCATCACAAGAAGTGCAAAGAAAATTGATAAACTGTATATTAAATAATGGACAAGGTTCCGACGAGAATTTTGATGTGTATTACACGCTCATATATAGAACATGGATGGAACACGTGTCGACTACGTAACTTATGGATTGTTTTTTCAATACTACGATATACAGGTAAGCTATTTGTGTGTGTCTCCAAGTACCGCACTTAAAAGAATTCCCGACGTCAGCTTTTAACTAGTATACCTGTACATCCCACTGTTTTCGTTTCCCTATCATCAACCCTAAAACACTTAACCGAATTTTTATCAACAACATGACGGAAAATTTAGGGCTATGGAACGGTTTTGACAAAGGGACAATGGACTTTTCACTGCCTGCTTTCAGTTTGCTTTACATTTACTTATCATTCCTTTGAAAAACGCGTAACGACTTGAGAGACAGCGAAGAAACAATCAGCTTGCACATTTTACAGGCGATAACATAGTATTTCGGTTGGACTGAGACAAGTCACCTGGGCAGAAGCAGCGGGTGGTACACATAGCTGCCAGCACCTGTTAGTTGCTACTTGTAATTAATTAAAGTGTAATATTTAATGTAATGGATCTCATAATAGCCTTATTACAGTGCTGAAGGATGCAACCCGTGAATTCGTCAACTGCGTTTCTACCTATGGCGATTCTCCAGTTTCTATTTATTCATGCGTACCAAGTTCTTCTCTGCACCAGTAGGCCCAGACGACAAAATTACACTGAGCCATCCAAAACTATTTTTTTTCTTTATTGTATTTCAATGCCCCAATGGGGCGGGCTGGCAGCAGCGTTTGCGCTGCTCTTCAGCCGAAAGACATTAATCATACAACAGAAGACATTTAAAATAACATAAAGGAGACAATATGGCGTACATACATATAATAAGGGGGAACATCATGGAAGAGAACAGACGAAAGGGGGGCGACTGAAAAATCATAAATGTGTCGACGGACAGCGTAGCACATAACAATCACTGACAATAACACTATATACAAGTCCAGCACACAATCAAAATCACAGCTCTTGACCTACAGGAGAACAGCAGCAAACACAATACTGATGCACTACACTGATGACGATGACAGAGAGCATCTGCCAAGGGCATACATATGAGGAAGGAGGGAAGAAGAAGGGAAGAAGGGAGGGAGGGGAAAAGAGAGCAGAGAAGGGAGTGAGGGGAGGACATGGGGGTTACAGCTGGAAGGAAGCGTAGATGTCACAGCAAAGTTCAAAATCTGGGAGGGAGATGTGCTAGAAATTGCCCTGATGAAGGAGATGGAGGATGTGGTGGTTAAGAGAGGGAGGGATATAGCGATAAAGTCGCGGCAATGGGCGAGGGGTGGAGAGGAAGGAGGAAACCAGGGGGTGAGAAGGAACAAGCCTGTGGACAGTGTAAAGGATGTGTAAATGTTGGAGGAGAAGGAGGATGTGTGGGAAGAGGATGAGGTCATATCCATATGCGGTTCTTCAGCCAAATGGTACAACATTAGATACAATAGAAAACAATAGAAAATATATGTAGGGAAAAACATGGTGACAATACGTAACACGATAGAAATGAAGTCGTTCGACTGTAGGCTTGGTATACAGAAATGAGGTCAACAGTTAAAAGAAATGTAGACATCCAGTTGGAGACACAAACGTAGAAGGACACCGAAAAACACTGTTGAAGAAACAGTGGTGCACTGAACCACTGTGGTGAGGATCATCAGCGAAAAGGTCACCAACACACTGAAGAAGGGGGGGCTGCCACTGAGTGTATGGAAAAGGCATGAGGGAAGGAGAAGGGGAAGGAGCCAGTGCGAGAAAGAAGGGTGGGGTGAGGGGAGAGGGTAGGTGTTGGAAGCCCAGGGAGGAGACGTGGAAGAAGAGGGAGACAAGGGAGAGGGGAGATGGGGGAGAAAGGAAGGTTGCGAGAAGAGAGGGAGACCAGGAGGAAAAAAGGGGGAGAGGGAGAGGGGGTTAGAGCTGGTAGGAGGGCTATATGGGGGAACAAAGACATCACAGGGAGGGGGAGTCGGCAGAAACCACCTTGGGCGAGAGTATGGAGAGTGTGAAGATGGAGAGCAGGCAGGACGCACAAATACAGGCATGGCAGTGGGCCAGGATGGGCGCAGATGCGAGAGACAAGTGGGTGTGAAGGATGGAGTCCGCAGGGGGTGTAAAGGATTTGTTTGAGGAAAAGGAGAAGGTGTGGGAAGGGAATCAAGTAATAAAGGATTCACATGGGGGATATGAGGCGGATGCAATAGGCAGGGCAGAGCACATGGCATTCAAGGATTTGGATGGACTTATAGTATGTGGGAGGGGCGGAAACACAGGTGGGATAGGCATAGCAGAGGATGGGGCAGATGAGGGATTGATAAGTGTGGAAGAGAGTGGAGGTCGTAACCCCATGTTTGGGCGGAGAAGAGTTTAAGGAGAAAGAGGCAGGTACGGGCCTCAGCTTGGACTGCCCAGAGATGGGGGTCCAGGAAAGGCGGCAGTTGAGGGTGACACCAAGGGACTTAAGAGTGTGGGTTGAGGTTGATTGGGTGGCAATATATGGTTAGGTAAAAATCTAGGAGACGGAAGATTGGGGTGGTGTTCCCTACCATGATTGCCTGGGTTTCGGAAGGATTGATCATGAGCAACCACTGGTTGCATCAAGCAGTTAATTGGTCAAGGTGGGATTGAAGAACGCATTGGGAGCATTGGAGGGTGAGGCCGAGGGCAAGGAAGGCAGTCTCATCAGCAAATTGGAGAAGTTGGATGGGGTGGGGTGATGGCATGTTCGCCTTATAGAGGAGGTAAAGATGATGGAGCCCTGGGTCACACTGGCGAAGGGGTAGAAGATGTAGGAGTCAGTATTGTGGATGGTAACATAGGAGGGTAATGGGAGAGGAAGGACGCGACCAGACAGGCATAACTGATGGGAAGGGTGAAGGTTTGAAGCTTGAAAAGGAGACCGAAATGCCAGACACGGTAGTACGAAAGTTTTAGGTCAAGAGACATGAAGATGGTGGAGCGATGGGAATTTAGTTGGCCGGAGAGGAGGTGCAAATGCCAGACACAGTTGTACGCACGTTTGACATCAAGGGACATGGAGCGATTTGAATTTAGTTGGCCAGAGAGGAAGTGGGTGAGATGGAGGAGGAGGTCATCAACAGAGTAGGAGGGTTGGAAGCCACATTGGATAGAGGGAAGGAGACAGTGCAGGTGGAAGTGCTGGTGAATTCTTCAGGTGAAGATGGACCAAGACATTGCTGAAGAGTTAGGGGATGGTAGGAGGAGCCTCCAGTTGGTGGTTTGGTAGATTGACGAACTTCAGATCTGTGAGTTTTTACACAGGACACAGTAGTAGCTGGTCATGAGGACGACATTATAGAGCACAGCCAGAATGGTGAGGAACGATATGGGTGCCTCACAGAGATAGTGGTATGTGACAGAGTTGTGACCAGGAATTGTGTAACGTTTAGTGTGAAGTGTGGCTATGGTGTCTTGTGTGGTGATGGGAATGTTAAGAGGTGTGTGTGGGATGTGGTCGAAGTACTGGAAGCTAAGGGCATGCGGAGGACCAGAGGTGTTAGTACAATCACAGACATCTGGGAAGAAGGAGTAATCAAACATGGGATCTTCAGGAGTAGTAAGGATATTGGACAGGTAGGAAGCAAAATGATTGGTCTTACTGAGGTTGTCAGGAAAAGGTTGATCATCATGGAGGAGGGGATACTGCGGGGACGGATTAGATCCAGTAAGGCGATGGAAGGCTGACCAGTACTTGGATGAGATGATAGGGAGAGTATCACTTAGGTGGGTGCTGGTGCCAGCCGAGCGTTTTTTGGCAGCGAGTAAATTTCAGATCCCACCGTAGAGCTGCCAGTGGTGATGGAGTGTGTCCCAGTCCCATGAGTGGAGAAACTCGTGGTAGAGATGGCAGGATTCATGAAGGAGAAGGATGGCCTGTGGGGGTTAAGTGGGGCAGCGCAGGTGAATGAAGGTAGTGGGGAAATGAGCTTCAACAGCCTCAGACGGGGATTGGTGGAGAAAGCAGGTGGCATGGGTGACATCATCAAGATGCTGGAAGACCAGAGGGTGGTCATCAAACCAGGTATCTAGGGTCGCCTGGTAGGCATTCTAGTTAGCACGGGAGTAGTCATGGACGAACTTTTGGGGAGGGTCAGTGCATGGACCGAGGTGTGGGTTTCATCCATCTATCACGGTAAGGAGGACAGGGAGATGGACGCCACCAATAGTGTCGAGAACGTCCGCTGTAATGCGTCCAAGGAAGTTGGAGGAGGCCAGGACTACGTTGGGAGTGGTATTGGATTCAGGGAAGGTGTGGTGGGGGACGGAAAGGAAATCACCTTGAAGTGAGGCGAGGAACTGAAGCCACCATCCTAGCTCGGCGGTGGTACGACTGTGTATGTCTAGGTTGGCGGCAATCATGTAGGAGGAGAAGGTGCAGTCAATGTGGGAAAGGATGTTAAATGGAATGGGTCCAGTAGCACGGACATAGATGGTGGCATAGGTTATGGTGAGACCATGGAAAAAGAGGCTGAGGATAAGATGATCAGTGGGGTCACAAAGGAGGTTTTGGAGCCAAACAGGGACCTGGCGTAGGTGGCTGATGGCAACTCTGCCACGACCAATCAGGAAGGGATTATCGGAGCAGTGAATGAGGTAGGGCGAAATGCTTATGATATGCGGGGGCTGGAGAAATGTTTTATTGAAGGGGAAGGCATCCACGTAGTGGGTCAGAAGGATGTGCATGAGGAGATGGTTGTTGGTAGCTAGAGAATGGATGTTACTGAACAAGATACGATGCTGCCACGACATGGTGAGGTTTAAACTAGGATGTTGAGATGGGAGACCGGCTTTAAATGATTACTGTAGGGAAAAAATACAGCTCGCTACATATTGCTCATAGGGGCATAGTGAGGATAAGATTAGAATAATTGCTGCATGCATATAAACAATCTTGCTTCCCGCACCCCATGCGCAAATCGAGCAGGAAAAAGCCCTAATAACAGGTACATTGGGATGTACCCCCTGCCATGCATCTCACAGTCATTTGCAGAGTATAATGGTTGATTTCACTTATGGTCGTAGTTATTGTGCTAGTTCAGAATAAACTAACCTACTGCAAGAATTTCCAAAAGTTTGCAATGAAAACTCGGAGTAGCTACGAGTTTGCATTTGGTGCATGTTAGCTCGTATGTTTCTGTATACGGAAAGCAAATAATACAGTGAAGTAGAAGGATCACCAATACACATACAGGAAAGAAAATACCAACACCAAGAAGGAGTTGTGCATTATAAACAAAAGCTGACAGGTGTGTTTCTACGTCTGAAAGATTATGTCTTTTCAGATTGCGTCACAGACGCATAAGGGTGGTGCTAGTAGCCTCAGTTACCTCTGCTATTGGGTGTGTTGAATTGATGTTAGTCAAGAATGCCTTTCAAAAATGGTTCAAATGGCTGTAAGCACTATAGGACTTAACATCTGAGGCCATCAGTCCCCTAGACTCAGAACTACTTAAATCTAACTAACCTAAGGACATCACACACATCCATTCCCGAGGCAGGATTCGAACCTGCGACCGTAGCAGCAGCGTGGTTCCGGACTTAAAGCGCCTGGAACCACTCGGCCGCAGCGGCCAACAACAATACCTTTAAGGAGACAAAGATGCCATTATCAATGTCTCACTGAGTTTCAATGAGGCTGTATGATAGGGTGACGCAAATCTGGATGTTCTGTCTGTGATACTGCAAAAAGACTTAGCTGGAAAGTACTCACTGTACATTATTGCTGTCAGCAGTGGTCACGAAAATCTAGTCACAAGAAAAATGAGCTCCAGACAGGCACGTGGCACTTTCAAGAGGGACAACCATCGTGTTTGGCGTATGGTTATGGCGCAGCATATTGCGTCTGCCCCAGGAGTCTAAGCAGCAGTTGGCACTATAGTGACACAACGAACTGTTAGAAACCAGTTGCCTCAAGAACAGCCCCAAGCCAGGCGCCTTGTAATGTGCACCCCACTGAACCCAAACCACCGCCATTTGCGACTTAATTAGTGTCAAGCGAGAGCTCATTGGACGGCAGGGTGCAGTCTGCTGTGTTTACTCATGAGAGCTTCTTGTGTTGGTCAGTGCCAGTGATCACCGTGTGTTGTTTAGGACTCGGCCAGTTGAAGACCTGCAACCAACCTGTCTGTGTGGTAGGCACAATACACCTATACTTGGAGCTATTGTCTGGAGTGAGATTTCATATCACAGCAGGAGCACTCTCGTGGTTATCCCACGCATTCCGGCCGCAAATTTGTGTCAGTCCGGTGATTTGATCTGTTGTGGTGCCATTCATGAACAACATTCCAGTGGGTGTTTTCCAACAAGATAACACTCGGCCGCATACAGCTATTGTAGCTCAATACGCTCTTCAGAGAATTGACATGTTGCTTTAGCGTGCTCCATCACCGATCTGTATCTGATCGAGCACATACGAGACCTCATCGGACGACAGATCCAGTGCTATCCACAACCAGCATTAACCATACCATTATTGACCGACCAAGTGCAACAGACATGGAACTATGGAACTCCACCCCACAAACTGACACCTGAGACCTGCACAACACACTGCATCTACATTCTCATGGTTTCAGTCAACATTTTGGAACTTACACTTGTTAATAGTGTACTATCCCTTCGATTTGTGACAGCTTATCTTGCACTTAAATTAACCTATGATCTTGCAGTGTTAATCACTGAAATATGTTACCAAAGCAAGTTTAGCAAAGAAATTTCATTACTCCACAGTAATTATTATTTGTTGGTGCGATTTTTTCTTCTGTCAGCGTATTTGACACTCTCTGTTCAACCAGTTCTCACACATCTGGACTCAATAAAGGGACATAGATGGTTAATTTACAGCCATTCCCAATCGTACTTCAAGATATCTTCTCACTTGCAAAAGGCTGCGCAAAGTATATTCATGTAAAAGCTTGAAAATTAACAGCAGTTTCCCCCTACGAAACATACACTATGTGATCAAAAGTATCCAGGAACCTGGCTGAAAATGACTTACAAGTTCGTGGTGCCCTCCATAGGTAATGCTGGAATTCAGTACAGTGTTAGCCCACCTTTAGCCTTGATCACAGTTTCCACTATTGCAGCCATACGTTCAATCAGGTGCTGGAAGGTTTGTTTGGGAATGACAGCCCATTCTTCATGGTGTGCTGCACTGAGGAGAGGTATTGATTTGGTCGGTGAGGCCTGGCACACCCAAAGGTGTTCTATAGGATTCAGGTCAAGACTCTGTGCAGGCCAGTCCTTTAGAGGGATGTAATTGTCGTGTAACCACTCCCCCACAGGCCGTGCATTATGAATAGGTGCTCGATCGTGTTGAAAGGTGCAATCACCACCCCCGAACTGATCTTCAACAGTGGGAGCAAGAAGGTGGTTAAAACATCAATGTAGTGCTGTGATAGTGCAAAACAAAACAGCAAGGGGTGCAAGCCTCCTCCATGAAAAACACGACCACTCCATAACAACATCGTCTCCGAAGTTTACTGTTGGCACTACATACGCTAGCAGATGAAGTTCACCGGACATTTGCCATACCCGCACCCTGTCCATCGGATTGCCACACTGTGTACCATGATTCGTCACTCCACACAACGTTTTTCCACTGTTCAATCGTCCAATGTTACTCTCCTTACACTAAGCAGGGCGTCGTTTGGCATTTACTGGCGTGATGTATGGCTTATGAACAGCTGCTCAACCATGAAATCTAAGTTTTCTCACCTGCTGCCTGACTTTCATAGTACTTGCAATGGATCCTGATGCAGTTTTGAATTACTGTGTGACAGTCAGGATAGATATCTGCCTACTACACATAACGATCCTCTCCAATTGACGGCGGTCTCTGCGAGTCAACAGACGAGGTCGGTCTGTATGCTTTTGTGTTGTATATGTTACTTCACGTTTCCACTTCACTATCACATCGGAAACAGTGCACCTAGGTATGTTTAGGAGTGTGAAAATTTCGCATACAGATGTATGACACATGTGATACCCAATCACTTGACCATGTTCAAAGTCCGTGAGTTCCGCGGAGTGCCCCATTCTGCTCTCTCATGATGTCATTGATACGGAGTACCTGGCAGTAGGTAGCTGCACAATGCAGCACAGAGCTGGTTGATGTGGTGAACGGTATCTGTGGATCTGAATGCCTATACCAGTTTCTTTGGCGCCTCAGTGCATAAAAACCATCATAAAAATTAGAAATCTAGATTCCAGATTAGTATTATTTTGTCAAATAAAGGGCGTTCAGCCCAATCATGTCGATTTGTCATTCCACTCCCAGCATCACTGTACATACATTTATCATTTGCTGCCATGGATTAAGTAGCTAGAATTGTCTGAGATTTCTGTGTGTTTTTGTACTAAGAAAAACCCGGCTTTTCGTTCCAATCTATCACATAGTGTTTTGGCAATCTGCGCAGCACTCAGAATGGGCCTGTATGTGGTTGTTAGAAATCAGATGTGTTCTTCTGACGATAGTTTAGTTGTTTTGTCTGTCAGTAGCTCAGCAGAGGGGAAGAGCAGAGAGGAGCTTAAACAAGTGTTTAGGCATATGAAGATAAAGTGGGCCTGGTTGTGAGAGTAAGTGGCATAGCTATTGAAATGGAAGACAGAGCAGCAGCAAGGGAGATCAGCTGGAGGGTGTGGGGATGCTGCAATGGGTGGATATTCTGCAGAACAATGGTCGGGAACCAGATGTCTTCAGCTGTAGGGGGAAGGTGGAGGAAATTGATGGGGTGGATGGGCTGGTCAGTGTGGTGAACGGGGGCAGTGAGCTCAGGATTGGTGAGAGGGGGTTTGGCTTTGCATTTGGAGTAGGTGGGGTGGAATTCGTAGCAGGTGTTGCAGGAAGGAGGAGGCCAAGGTTAGGACATTATTTAAGTTAGTGGGAGGCACTCCACGAGGTAATGGTGGATGCAGGGCAAGTAGAGGTGTAAATAATGGTGCTAGTGGGTGTGTCCATGATGGAATGCGTTGTCCACTGGCAATAGGAGTCACTGAAATGGGAAAACAGAACAAATATGGAGAGTGGCTGTGACGGGGACAGGGGGGCGGCGGCGGTGGTGGTGGGAAGCACCGGATGGCAGCGGCGGCAACCTGCAGACAGATGGCAAAGGCACCTTGAGAGTAGCCCGGGTGGCATAATCCTCCGATTTGGAAGTGAGGGGATGTAACCCTCGAGATGTTTATTTTTTTCCCCTTACTGAATGTCAATCCCCCCTGTCGATAGATGCGTTAAGCAACAACAACAAAAAAAAGGGAAGATAAACGATATAAAAAGGCAATAAAAAAAAACGCTAAAATGGCGGAAAAGTTGCAGAAGTTAAAACAGAGAAGATATGGGGGTGATGAGGCTAATGAAGACATACAGAAAGTACACAGGCAAAATTTAAAAAACATGGCGACAGTATGTTTTCTGTTCGCAACACACATGCGTGTGAGCCCGCCGGCGACTGTTTCAACAAACCTGATCGTACTTCTCCAGTCAACACCACCAAGAAACAAAGACTCACAATGCCTGCTGTGACATCACAGCTCTGGGACTGAGTTCAGAAACTAGCACTGAAGTAGTGCGAGGGAATGCACATTCACTATTTAACTAATGATAGAAGTAACGAAAACAATGAGAGTACTGCATACTGTATCACCTAGTTCGTAAATGATGAATTGTGTCGTAACACGATTGAGTGAAAAATATTTATATAAATATTGGATCCTGTATCTTCAAAGCCAGTTTATATAGTCACCACTACCTACTTTTTAGGATTTTAAGCACTTATAGCGTCACCTTACTGCTGATGAGATCTTACAATTAGGTAACCAACTCAATATTTCGAATACCTAAGGAATAATGATTTTCCTTGAATACATAAAAAAATACAGTAGGACCTTAAAAATTCACCACAAATAATGTAAACCATTTATTAAAAATTTTTTCATGTAATAACTTATGAAAATGGAACATGTGATACTTAACAAGCTTCACTTTAATAAGTAAATTTCCAGAAAACATTTATTTCACGATTTTTTGTGACAAGGAGTCACATGTCAAGACTTTTTCATTCTTTTATAAATACTTACATCTTTTGTCACACACACACATCATTTATTCATTTTACAAAGTTGTTTAGTAAAACATTTGCACTGCAAGTCAATATACAATGTATGACAGATTCAAGAGTGTGACCTTTTAAACAATGGAAACCAAGAAGTAAGTCTTTTGGCACATTAATGGCTGCTTCTTTCACAAGCACATTTCTTTGATTTACTTGTTGCAGGTACAAATTTTTCCTTTTCTTTAAGAATTTTTTGTAGTGTTAAGTATACATAGGAAACACATGTGACTACATCACTGCTAGGGTATGTTAAACCTCCCCTATCATTTGCCATTATCAAATCATCTGCTTGTCTTGTTTCTTTGGATGTTACAAACTCTTCACAATATGGACAATTTATTTTAGATGCACTTGGTGTGAGCAATATAATGGAGTAATGGCCAAGTGTTTTCCTCTATTTTATCAACATCACTATCATCAACTACTACATTTAATAGCTCAGGGTTGTCGATATCTTGAAAGTCCGGGATTCTACAACAAGCAGCATCAACATTATTAGGTCGTACAACAACATCACCAAACACTTTGGACTTTAATACAAGAGAAAACATACTCTGGGCCCTAAATTTTCCTTCTGTTTCAAATACCTGCCTTAGCGATACATGGTAACTTTCCCCATTAAGTTGGCGGTATTTCCCAAACCAGTCTGTCTGTATTTTACCAAAGAGCAAATATGTTCTCTTCTTCTCACACACCCAGTATTCACTAAAATCAATAAAGGCTGCAGTAGTATGTTTGAGAGCAAAGTGTGTTTCTCTGGTCAATTTCTTTCCTCCATTGCAATCTTCCCATGAACACAACCACGAGAGAAAGTTTCTCAAAAAGTCAGGAGTATATTTTGAATTGAGGGTAATCTGTTCTTGGTAAACATTTCTTAGCCTTTTACCCTTCAGCAGCGTTTCAACATTCAATATCAAACCACTGACTTATAATTATTACGAATGTGGCAGTACTCTCCCAGTAATCAATTTCTTCCTTACACCTAGTTCTTGCATTGCAACAACTGTCATGTTATTAAAATTACGCAATGCTAATTTCACATTTTTGCCGTTCAAAAGAATCTGGATATAGTGACTTAAGTGTTAAAATGCTGCCTTACTGCAACAGTTCAACTTTTTCTAGTAAATGTAGTTCCTTCAGTGCTGTAACAGAAGCAAGATCTCCCTTCAAGCTATCACTAAAAGAAGGGAAGCACATAATTTGGTCCTTTTCGTTCCCCCAGTTGTTCCGATTACATTTTAAAATGTGTACAGTATCCACAAAATAGTAAAATGGGCGGTCTGCAGAAGTCTGCTCAGGATGAACATATTTTATCTGTACACTAGGAGGGTGGGGGGGGGGGGGGGAGAAGAAGAGTATGAAATAGCTTTCTTATTAATAGCATTATTGTCAGCTACTACTCCTATTACCTGAAATCCTACTGTTTCTAGTTTAATTGAATTGTGTGAACTGGGAGAATATGCACCACATCTTTGTACACTGAATCCATACTCTGGATCATAAAAACATAAGCACTAGTTGTACACAAAACCACATCTGTGTTAAAAGCACCACCTACAACACTGTCACCTTTATAGTCAAGTTGTGACTTTAAATAAATCTCATCCATCAACAGGACAGTTTTATCATTCACAGATAAAGCACCAACTTTTTGTGGTATGTAATTGAGAAACGGCTCACTCTGCTGCTCAATGATTGGGTTAGTTGGAAGTTTACTGCAAAGTTTTGACAAAGTACTGGGACCTGGAATGGAAAAATTACTAGCACTCCTCAAAAACCTATATGCATGTGGACTGATAGAATAAGCTAATGACCATAAAATCATTGAAACACTCCCTACCTAATCTGTGTTAGACTATTAAATCTTGGAAATGAAACTTGTTACTTCAAAAATTTAATTTTATGCTCACTTTCTGGTAATTTTTCTAACAGGTTGTCCAAATTGTCTTTAATGCAAGACAAACTTGCCTAAAATGGAGCCTCATTTATATGAAACATCACATACAACTCTTTCAAAATATTGCTAACTGTACCAGTATCACTTACTTGATTTGGTAATTTAATCTTACCAGCACACTTTAGCTCAGCTTCCTTCACAAATGCACTTAACACTAAATCACTATCTGTAATGACATGACACACAACACTTAGATAAGGAGCATCCTTTAACACAAGACACAAATTATTTGATTTGGTTACCGTGACCCAGTCACTGTGCTTTTCACAATCAGATAATTTTGATTTAAAATCTTCTAAACTAGCAAATGAAATCTTCTCCGTCATTTTTTGTGTGATTCCACACTCTGCTCAATGACTTTCTCAAGTGCTTGGTTCTGCAAACGTTCGCGACTCTCTGGATCTTCTCGAGCTGATGCTTGTTTTGAAGATAAATACGTAGAACATCCTAGCAACTTTGATGGTACAGCAACCGCAAATGAGATAGTATAGCAATGTTTCATGTGAAACATCGTGAGATAATTAAGGAACCTGTACATTACTCTGTAAACTGATTACAAGTATCCTTTATGATAAATTTTCACGGACCTTTCTTTAAACGTGGACGGGCCAAAGGTGCTGTAAAGAGTTTGCCAGTTTTGGGTCGTAAGCACTCTCAATGTCGTCTGGAGTGAAATGCAGTTCACATATCTGAAAAGAACCATATATTTTACTGTTAACGTACAGGCAGCATGTAAACTGACAAATGAAATCTAACTGAGGACTGCTTAAAGTGAGCTTAAAAGTATATTGCTTCGTTATAGACAGGGTACTGATTTGAATTTTCATCTCTGTAACATAACAGTATTAAAAAGAGTAACAATATAGAAATAAAGTTAAGTTACAGATACTTACAACGAACTGTTTACTGGGTTCCCAGTCTTTCCTATGAACTGCAGCGATCCATTTCAATCTTAAGGCTTCATCAGACGGGAATGAAAAGAAGCTAACTTTGAAACCGTTGTCGTAGTTTCCCCTACAATAGGGCATACAGCACTTGCGTGGCATCTCGAGCAGATGCTCAATAACAATCCGAATCGTATATAACAGTGAGAACAAGATTTCCGCCACAAATGTTACGAAAACAAAGCCATGTTTTCAGACACTGCTACGAAAACAAACCCATGCCGTAACCACGCTTCCAAACACCGCTTCAACAACAGATAGCACTGCTCAACCGCAGAACGCTAACGTCACAGCTCCCACAGAATTGTGTGCGTAACCTTTGTTTCTAGGTGTAGTTGCTCCAATGCGACTCGTTTTCGGCCAGTCACGAATTGCAGACGGAGCTAAAATGATCGTCATATTTTCTGAGGTGGCGTCTCGCACTGACATCTGTTGGCAGCGCCGAGCAACACTGAAGTATTCAAGCGCTGCTTATTTTACTTTACAAGTTCAGCACGAAAATATTGAGAGTAAGAAACAATTCCATAGTTGTATCAAGTATTTATTTCTATACTGCTAATAAAATAGCAATAACCACCCTCGCCCTTGGTTTGCCTGTAAAGAATATATTTCATACCCACAAAATTTCTTGGTAAGGTATGATTTAAATATGGCAACTTTCTGCTTGTAGTTATTACTTATTGGCTCCTAGAAAGTGATTTAACAATTTTTGAAAGGTGCGGAATATGTATTCCGTCCCTGCATAACAAGTAGAATTATTGTATGGTATCTTTTCGCTACTTACATATGTGTTAAATGTATGTTTTACTTCCAACATTTCTGTTAACAACTGAAGTATGGTTTGCTAGTGCGTTATGGGGCTCGACGAGTTTATATATATCCCTGTCTTCCCCAGTAATTCCCAACAAGCAACTCCTCAAGCTAAAGGTCAAATCGTGTAGACTGGTAGTATTTCCAAACTTCGACTTTCGAAGAAGTCGGAAACTTAGTTTTAAACCTATATCGAGTTTACAGTAAAGCACCCACCTTACTTTTATTTTCGTGTTTATCTTACTTCTCTGCCCAATCTGTAACTTTCATCGATTTAATGGTTGCATGATAGTTTAGTTTTTTGTATGAAGTTCCAAGCATACTTCCCTCTCTCCAGTATTGAAATGACAGTAAGCTTTTCTTTCGTCGCCGGCGCTCAGCTTTGGAAATCCAGGCAAGTAGAAGACTTAGACTGTAGCGACAGCGAAACACAGGAAGTGGCGGACAGAAAGACCTTTGATTGTTATTGTTTTCGTCGGGGTAGTAGATGCCGCGTGGAACTTTTGTAGTTACTCAGTAATGGGCTTTGTGGTATTGTGAGTTCTAAGAGACGAAAAGCGGAACACAAAATTGTTGGAGAGAAAACAGGAAATGTAACGTACATTCGGATTCTGGGATGCAAACAGGCTGATCGGTAAAAATGATTGTGTCTAGAATATCGTATTTTCCCATAGAATATAAATGTATAGGATCTATTTAGACTGTGACGTATGTACTAAAGCTGCACGTGTAGTGTTGTACTCATGAACGTTATAAACGGCAGATTTAGTTTCGTAGCTGTGTCGTATGCAACTTGCTACTGTTGCAGTGGCCATTGAAAGGCTTCTTGAAAGGTAACTCTCGTTGAAACCTGTTGAGATGTTAATTAATGGAGTTTTTGGACTTTATTTTTACTCACTGAAGTATATAGCGATGAAATTCGCTAAAAACAGGAAGAAAAATGCAGCAAAACTGGAGATAGTGAGGGAAATTCGCATTTGCAAAATATGCTGATACAGCAGGTAAGAGTTCATGCGAATTTCCCGCCTGACATTCAGGTAATTCTAAAATCAAATCAGTGTCTAGTGAATTCACTCTTCATTATTGGTCATAAGGACCATTAGGGAGTAAATGGTTTAGGATGTAAGTATTAGAATTTCGATGTTAGAATGTACAATTTTTAGATCTTAGCTGCGCTGCTTAGAAAGAAAATGCTGTAGGGCAGATTGAATAAAAGTATTCTGTTTGTGGGTCAGGACAGTGAGAATGATATCCTAAGTGCACAGCAGGTAGTACTGGCCTTTTTGGGTTGTACCAAAAAGATGCAACCTCAGGACCAATGTTCCAACAGTAATTAGGTTTCTTTCTTGATAATTTAGTTCTGTTTTCTTGCCAATTGGCAGTCATTGCATTCGCACAAGGTCAGGTGCTGATGCTACACCCAGCTGCTTTGACCCGTAATGTCATGGTGAGACTCGATGTTTGTAGTTTGACACGAATTGAATGTTTCATGTTGGTATTGAAAGAATTTGTGCTGGCTTTCTGGTGAGTTACTTTCAATTTGCATATTTTGGCTGATAGATTCATTTTTATGTTTGGAAATATTAGCGCCAGTGTTTCCTGTGGAAGGAGATTTAATATTTTTCTTTTTTCTTCAGTTGTGAAGAAGATACAGATATTTAAGAGTAGCTCATTGCTTGTTGCAATGGGTGAAGTTATTTGTGCATATTGGAATTGGTGGTGGTGAAAGTTTTCATGAGTTTTCGGGATTACCATGTTAATCTTCGGTAACTGTTGGAGTGTTATTAGTAGGTATCATGGGTGCTGATGTACCATCGTTGTTTAGGATACATTTCTGACTTTAGTCATGTGAACATGGTTTGGTTTGTTGTACTGAGAACTTTGGTTTAGATAGAGTACATGAAAGTTTTGTATCTGGAGCTTTGCTTGAGCTTTGCGGGCGAAGTGAAATTTGCAACACAATGTTTTAGAGTGGTCGGTTCCTGGTATTGAGGGCTTTGTTGGGGCTGTGTAGCTCGAGTGAAAATTGTGTTGAGTTTTCGAGTTCTGTATGGGTTACTGGTATTGAGGTCGTCATTTGCGATATATGGGTCACGTGAAATTTACAACACCAATAGTTTTCATTTTTGTAATTTTTTTGTTATGTTCTGACATTTTTGTGTGCTTGATTTTTGGATGAATATTTGTTTTGCAGTGATGTCATTACTCTTACTGTCGTGTATTTAGTTTTCCCTCTTCAGTTGGTTGTTGTATTAGTTTCATTCTATTGCTGGAGTTATATACTTCACATGCTCTTTATGTATGTTTGCGGTGTAATGAGTGATGTCGTGGTCACCATATTGTATTTGTTTGAAATAGCGTACACCTTGTTGAGGGCATTACTGGTCAAAACAGACAGGTGGAGTCACGACTTTACGCCAATCTACCTTTTATAATTGAGAAGTAGATCACGTTATACAAACTGATTTTGTTTTGCAGATATAGTTTGTGTGTATTTTGATTAGTTAAAAATAATGCTGTGTTCCAAAGATCATTGGTCTGTTTCTATCAAAATGGTGTAGATTACTTTGGATTTACACTCTGTGTCTTTGTTTATGTCTACATACTGCCTATTTACAGGTTACCAGGTAACTTATTGGCTGAAAAATAATTATAATGAACATATTGGTCTCTGTCGCTGCTCATGTTACTGTTACAGAATGTTTACATCTATTAGCAATCATTGTAGTCTGTTTATACACAATGTTTTTGTTAAATATCCCTCTTTAAAGCAGAAGTTGCTAGAAGAAGCAATTTCAGTTCTGATTTAAATTTTTGTAAAGGTTTACATCAACCAATTGCCTTTGGTTTTCTTCTTCAGTTTCTGTTTACCATGACTAGTTTTAAATTAACAAGCTGTTTATCATCAGATGGTGCATATTTATTGCATATTTGAACCATTCTTGTGGCTCATGTTGTTATGGCAAGAGAATGAAATATACACGCACCAAATGTGGTTAGAAGTATGTACAGTTCTCGCCTGGCCACAGCTGCACAACTCCAACAAAGCTGCAAACATGCAATAAATGTGTACCATCTGCTGATAGTGATTCAAAACTGGACTTGGTAAATAAAGATTGCAAAACAAAATTCAAATGGTGACTGAGAGTAATTTCAGGAATGTTTCAAAACTTTTTTAGCACCTCTCAGAGGAAATACGGTAGCGTCCGATACCGCCCGTCTGCTTTGACCCATGACGTCACAAATATGGCGGAAACGACCATAAACCACGATTTCAATATGGCGCATATAAAGTCGGTACGTAACCATTATGAGGACGAAATTACATCAAAAAACAAACACACACACTTTCCACAAAAAGCCTATGTCACTAACGGGATAAGCGCGGGAAATGGGGTGTGGGCAAACTAAATATAAACAAATTTAGACACCCAGCCCCGTACAAAACGACGAGAAAAACCGAGATCACAAAACTCCCCAAATACCACTAAACACAATATCATCTGCAATCGGACACTTCCATTGACCTATATAGCACAAAAACATCTCCCGATACCAATATCAACATACACAGCCACATATTGGGATCAAACACTTCCCTTGACCTGCGCAATGTTACTTTTATCCGTGATATCCATTCCTGAACAAAAAACAACAACCGATTAATTTTACTAAAATTATCACACGATCTACAGCGAACAACACTAAATTAACTTTCACACAAAATCGTTAACTCACTGAAACGAATTACACCAAAAACACAGCCGACACTCGAACAATTCTGGATAATGAGCAAAAGCAAACTGAGCCCATTACACCATACAAACGAAAACCCTGAACATACCACAAGAGAGCACAACAAACCACAACACGACGACATCTACAAACACGCCACACTCACAAGGCAAAGTCCGCGCCGTCATGATGTCACACATGACAACACCCGTACGTAACGGGTCAAAGCCAACACGTGGGATCGGACGCTTCTGTCGACCCCTCTCCGATTATATTAGTGAATTATATAAGAAAATTTTGTGGTTATTTTTGAACGCTTTTATGAAACTTTGGCCGACTTAGTGATAAACAATTGTTAGGTTTTCTTCTAAATTTTGATTAAAATAACCTCATGGCTGGCAGACAGCTATGGTGGTGAAGGGTCATTAATTATTTACATCATTCCACATGGAATGAGCAAGAGCTGCACATGCAATGCAAATAGAGCAAAACATACATTCAGATTACTTTTATTGTTGTCATTGTCAGCAGCAATGGGAAGTACATCAGTGGGGATATTGGATAGAGCAACAGTTGGCTCTCGCCTTCCTGTGCATCGTACTGCAGCTGAGAAAGCTGTGTCGTGCCTAAAAATCAGTCATTATAGTGGGCACATAGGTGTCAGGAAAGAAGAGCAGTTGGCTGACTCTTAGTCACTGCCACAATCACAGTTACTTTAATCAAGGCGTAGTGTGGTTCTGAAAAAATCAGTTCATGCTGAAATTTGATCTGCAATATCAATACAAGACAGAAATATAACTTTTGTGTAAACTTTGCATCCTTAACTAGGATTTAACAAAGTTACGTATTATGGTATGAAGATATTTGAGAAGCTCCCATCTAACATACAACAAGAAATTAGTTATCTTAGGAAATTCAAAGGAAAATTTAAAAAATACATCAGTAGTGACTCCTTCCATTGATTATCTTAGTGCAAGGAATTCGTTCCTTCTTTAGATGGATGGCAGGTAGTGCGTTGTAAACTGTCCTATGTAATTACATATGTAGGATACTGTTTTTTTCTAAAAAATACTTGATTAATGAAGTAAATATCAAGTTTCTTATAAGACATCCTGAAGGTACCTAATGTAACTGAAGTAGCAGCAGCTTTCTTTGTAATTCACTGGAACACATTTAACTGGTATAAAAAGAACTAGCATTAAGCAGTATTGTGATAGTTTCTTGTTAATATAGTGTACAGCTTAAGCAATGTTTGGTTGTCTTTTGTTAATGTTAACCTTCACTTACTCGCTGTAGGTTCACCTCCTTGGTGGTAGAGTAGAAGAAATTTCTATTCTTTTTCACCTTCTTGGTGGGATGTACAGAATATGATGAATGAGTAGAATAAATTTCTATTCTTTTGAAATTGTGATGGTTTATTTATGTCAAGAAATGTTAGTAAATGTATATAATGTGAAGGTGATATTAGAATGCTTAATGCCTTGAACACGTACCTATATAATGAGTGTCGGTAAATCTGTAGCATCACTTTCTTCAGCTGTCCAGTTGCAGTGTGAATGCAATACATGATCAGATTAGCTGATTAAATGTGCTACCATTTAACAACTTAATATGTAGTTAAATGTGGGAGTTTTTTGAAATTGATTTGCACCTAATTGGCCACAGAGTGGTGTATTCTACATGCAAAATTCATATTGCTGATCAGTACATACATAATTCTTTTCTAATTTGACATGTATTGATGTTATTCTAATTTGACATCTAATGATGTTATTCTACATACGTTTGTTCTTTCCGTTACTGCCAGGTTCTATCTTAAAATATGCAATAATACATTCAATATATCTTTGATGTATTTTCAGAAACACATTGCAAATCCAGTACCACAACAGAGTGACTACAGGATTGCACAACCAAACGTTCTCTGGTACCACCCTACATTTTCTGGGATGGTTACTATGGATAGGCAACAGCCAGTACCCCAGATCATAATTTTTATTTTACCATCTGTGTCAAATTAATGTGTCTGGTAATATATTAATAATGTTATATCACTGTCTGTAGTAGTATCATAGATACACTTTAAGAAAATGAAATGGTTTACATTCCACTGTGAAAACCCATGTCATAAAATGTTTATTGACATGGATGACACGTGTATCTCTTGTGTTGGAGTTACTGTTGCAGTGAATGTGATTTTTTAGTATGACATGTTAAAAACAACAGCAGTAAAATAAATTTTTTTATTGCAAAAGGGGTTACCGGTATGTCTTTTACATTTGTTGTATTGTCACATCTTATACATGTGTTGTTCACAATCCCTGCTCCCGTCCCAACCCACAGAAAGTAATTACAGAATCAAGAATCTGTGTTGTGATTGGTTCTGCGTGGAATGTTGTTATAATATATTCAATTATTCAAAATTTGTTTGCTTACTGTGAACTATTAGACATCAGCTGTATTAGGTATATTAGCGACATGTGAAAATTTGTGCCAGAGTGCAACTTGAGCCTCATCAAAGATTCACTGTGTATATGTTTAAAATAAGGTATAATGAGCTAATTGTAGCACATTCGGCCAGTGATAGTTCAGTTTGGTTTGACCTTCTGGATGTGACATGATCTCGAATAAAACAAGTAGAAGTAGTAACAGTTATGACCAGTGCTTGATTTATAAAAAAGAAGAGGTACCAGTACTGTGACTTGTCAGAGGTATCAGTATGGCATACCATCACAAATCAAGCACTGGTTATAACAACCAAAGCAGTTGTTTGGTTTTAAATAGTGATGCCAGTAACTATACCTGTATTGCTTCGTCTTGTCACAGCAATGAAAAATGAAGATATATGTTCGACAGTTTTATGAAAAGGATAGTTGCTACCCACCATATAGTGGAGTCACTGATTTGCAGATAGGCACAACAAAAAGACTGTCAAACACAGCTTTTGGCTAAACAGGTCTTCATTAGATTTAAACAGCACATAACACAACACACAAACACAACATGCGCAGACTTGGCCACAGTCTCTGGCTGCCAAGGCAAGACTTTGAGCATCTTGCACTGCTGCTCACATTCTGGCCTTGGCAGCCAGACTCTGTTGTCAGGTATGTGTGTTTGTGTTTACGCACACTGCTGCTGCCACTCAAAGAAACTGATAAACAAAATAGGTCTTATGAATTTTTGTGTGGAGGAGGGGGGGAGGGGGATGGGAGGGGTCGGAGGCAGAGGGGAAGGTTTGCACTGCCCACATGCAAAATTCTAACTTAGTATGCGTTAATTAGGAAATCCCAACCTAATCATGGATCTGCCACTATAGATTTATCATTGCGTTAACATACCAGAATTAAAGAATAATTTGAAAGTGATGAATGAAATCAGAATATTTTGTGATTGGCTCTGTATGGGATCTGAACCCTGTCACATTCATCTTTTTTGTTGTAATATATTTGGTTACACTGATGCAAAACTTCAGAAAGAGTACACAAAATGAAAGCTCCATAAAACAAGATTGATAGAAAAAAGTAAGTTAACTGTCAAGTATTTCAAAAGTGATCACCATAGCTGTGAATACATTTATGCCCCTGTGAGACTAGATGTTCAATCGCTTCATGGAAAAATGTTTGCGGTGTTGTACGAACTCTAGGTGTGAACCAAACGAATGACCAAGAATGTTTCTTTAGGGCTCCAAAAATATGGAAATCACATAAGGAAAGATTGGGACTGTATGAAAACTCCATAAAACAAGATTGATGGAAAAAAGGAAGTTTCATATCAGCGCACACTCCGCTGCAGAGTGAAGATCTCATTCAGGAAGTTAACTGTTTAGTATTTCAAAACTAATCACCATAGCTGTGAATACATTTATGCTCCTGTGAGCCAAGATGGTCAATCGCTTCATGGAAATATGTTTTTGGTGTTCTACGAACTCTTGGTGTGAACCAAACGAATGACCAAGAATGGTTCTTTAGGGCTCCAAAAATATGGAAATCACATGAGGAGAGATTGGGACTGTATGGAGGTTGCGTGAAAGCTTCCCAGACAAAACTCTGCATCATAGTTTAAGCAACCTGCCAGTAAAATGCCTGCCAAGACTTTATAGAGTATGTTGTAGAAGTTTTGCTGGGAAACACATATTCTCCATAAAGTCCCAATCTCTCTCCAAGTGATTTCCATATTTTTAAAGTGCTGAAGAAAGGCATTCATGGCTGTCCCTTTGCTTCAGATAAAGAGGTGTGTGTCTGGCAACATTTTTCCACAAAAGCGTTGACCATTGTAAGGCAATTACAGTGGAATAAATGTGTTAACAACTATGGCAAGTACTTCAGTATTAATGAGTAGTTTACTTACATTTTTCCACATTTTTCATATTTGACTGCCCTTGTATGTCACTCGAGTTTGCTTTTGTAGCTCTGTGTACTACGTACACAAGTTTTCTATTATTATTTTACAGCATTTTTTTTAATACCATGTTCCCTTCATGATCTTGCAGCTGTGTGCTGGGTTAAAGCTATCCCAAATTTGGTAGGTTTTCATAATGTAGCTAGATTTATCTGCAGTGCTAAAGCAATCAACATTAGCTTCAGAAACACTGATTGACATGCATGCACCATTTTGGATTTGAGAACTGTAGACTCACTTTTTTAAGTTGGGGACAGTAGAATACGTACTTCTATTGTACAGATGACGAACTTGATACTTGGAAAGTTGGAGTAACTGCATTTAGTATAAATCTACTACTTAGATAACTTTCTTATTTCTTTTTTTATATTCTACTGGTTGTGGATGTACCACATTTGCACAAAGCACCAAAATTCCTATTTAAGTGATGTTTCAGTAAAATTCATTATCTGTCAGTTTAACTGAGTTCTGCTAATGTAAACGTTGTATGTGTTCTTTTAAGAGAAATCTGTAATTTGCTTTATTCAGAAGCCATATGCTCAGGAATATATTGTGAGCTAACAATTGTTTATTTCCAGAATGACTTAAATTATTTGAAAGCCCTCATTTCACTCTATCAGTAAACATTTTATTATTTGTGAAAATTAATTAACTAAAATGTCATTCATAATTAAATTTCCACACACTGAAAATAATATTATTATTTGGACCTCTGCAAGCTTTCCTGCACTTCAATGCTGCCTTCCAGATTCTCAGCCTCCATACAGACAAATAGCCTCACATAACTACTGAAGCTCCAGTTACGCAGTATTTCATTCCTTTGCAGTTACATGGAATTTCTATATTTTTTTAGCTTGTTTAATTTAAGCAGTATATTTTCCACCTTCATTTGCATTGTAAGGAAATGGAAATCCATCATTCTGGCAGAAACAGCTGTGCCACATATGGCAGCTGAGGAAACTCGGGAAAGGAAAGCAGATAAATTGAAATAAATAATATCCATGAAATGAAACATGAACCATGGATCTTGCCGTTGGTGGGGAGGTTTGTGTGCCTCAGCATTACAGATGGCCGTACCGTAGGTGCAACCACAACAGAGGGGTATCTGTTGAGAGGCCAGACAAACGTGTGGTTCCTGAAGAGGGGCAGCATCATTTTCAGTAGTTGCAGGGGCAACAGTCTGTTTGATTGACTGATCTGGCATTGTAGCACTAACCAAAACGGCCTTGCTGTGCTGGCACTGCGAACAGCTGAAAGCAAGGGGAAACTACAGCCATAATTTTTCCCGGGGGCATGCAGATTTACTGTATGATTAAATGACGGTGGCATCCTTTTGGGTAAAATATTCCGGAGGTAAAATAGTCCCCCATTTGGATCTCCAGCCGTGGACTACTCATGAGAACATCGTTATCAGGAGAAAGAAAACTGACGTTCTACGGATCGGAGTGTGGAGTGTCAGATCCCTTAATCGGGCAGGTAGGTTAGAAAATTTAAAAAGGGAAATGGATAGGTTAAAGTTAGATATAGTGGGAATTAGTGAAGTTCGGTGGCAGGAGGAACAAGACTTTTGCTCAGGAGAATACAGGATCATAAATACAAAATCAAATAGGGGTAATGCAAGAGTAGCCTAAAAATGAATAGGAAAATAGGAGTGCAGGTAAGCTACTACAAACAGCATAGTGAATGCATTATTATGGTCAAGATAGACACGAAGCCCATGCCTACTACAGTAGTACAAGTTTATATGCCAACTAGCTCTGCAGATGATGAAGAAATTGATGAAATGTATGATGAGATAAAAGAAATTATTCAGGTAGTGAAGGGAAATGAAAATTTAATAGTCATTGGTGACTGGAATTCGAGAGTAGGAAAAGGTATGGAAGGAAACATAGTAGGTGAATATGGATTGGGGCTAAGAAATGAAAGAGGAGGCCGTCTGGCAGAATTTTGCACAGAGCATAACTTAATCATAGCTAACACATGGTTCAAGAATCTTGAAAGAAGGTTGTATACATGGAAGAATTGTAGATTAAACCTGAAGAAACTGCAAAAAGGTAGGAATTTAAGGAGATGGGACCTGGATAAACTGAAAGAACCAGAGGTTGTACAGAGTTTCAGGGAGAGCATAAGGGAACAATTTACAGGAATGAGGGAAATAAATACAGTAGAAGAAGAATGGGTGGCTCTGAGGGATGAAGTAGTGAAGGCAGCAGAGGATCAAGTAGGTAAAAAGATAAGGTAACAGAAGAAATATTGAATTTAATTGATGAAAGGAGAAAATATAAAAATGCAGTAAATGAAGCAGGCAAAAAGGTATACAAACGTATCAAAAATGAGATCGACAGGAAGTGCAAAATGGCTAAGCAGGGATGGCTAGAGAACAAATGTAAGGATGCAGAGGCTTATCTCACTAGGGGTATGATAGATACTGCCTACAGGAAAATTAAAGAGACCTTTGGAGAAAAGAGAGCCACTTGTATGAATATCAAGAGCTCAGATGGAATCCCAGTTCTAAGCAAAGAAGGGAAATCAGAAAGGTGGAAGGAGTATATAGAGGAACTATACAAGAGCAATGTAATGGAGGACAATATTATGGAAATGGAAGAGGACGTAGATGAAGATGAAATGGGTGATACAAGTAAAAAGTTTGACAGAGCACTGAAAGACCTGAGTTGAAACAAGGCCCCGGGAGTAGAAAACATTCCATTAGAGCTACTGATAGCCTTTGGAGAGCCAGTCCTTACAAAACTCTACCATCTGGTGAGCAAGATGTATGAGACAGGCGAAATACCCTCAGACTTCAAGAAGTATATAATAATTCCAATCCCAAAGAAAGCAGGTGTTGACAAATGTGAAAATTACCGAACTATCAGTTTAATAAGTCACAGCTGCAAAATACTCACTTGAATTCTTTACAGATGAATGGAAAAACTGATAGAAGCCACCCTCTGGGAAGATCACTTTGGATTTCATAGAAATGTTGGAACATGTAAGGCAATACTGACCTTACAATTTATGTTAGAAGAAAGATTAAGGAAAGGCAAACCTAGGTTTTTAGCATTTGTAGACTTAGAGAAAGCTTTTGACAATGTTGACTGGAATACTCTCTTTCAAATTCTAAAGGTGGCAGGGGTAAAATACAGGGAGTGAAAGGCTATTTACAATTTGTCCAGAAACCAGATGGCAGTTATAAGAGTATAGGGACATCAATGGGAAGCAGTGGATGGGAAGGGATTGAGGCAGGGTTGTAGCCTCTCGCCGATGTTTTTCAATCTGTATATTGAGCAAGCAGTAAAGAAAAGTTTTGGTCCTTTACATTTCTAATTTGATTCGACTGTCTCTCTGTAATCTCACTCCATCTTAAATATGTTCCTTCTTACACTACCTGTAAGATGCTCAGATAATCTGCCCTTCACCCTCCTGTCCAGGCGCAGGCACTAATTAGCTTATTCCTGTCTCCCAACTGGAGCAACAGGCATGGCTTAGATGTAAGTCTTCATTTTAGTCAAAAGCAATTGCCCTCAGCAGTTTGCTTACACAGCTGATCACTGCATTAACTCAGTGCAGGTTGTGTTGTAGCAAAACCTCCGAAAATCCCTCACAAATATGTGCTGTTGCTGCTCTTGTTTCATCCAGATAAGGTTTAATATTCTACACTATGTTGATACAACTGTTTAAGTTAAACAAGTCTGTGGCTCAATGTGGACTGTTTCTCTCCATGTTCTGTGTCTTTGTTCATAACCTATTTCCAAATTTTGTTATTTGAAGGAATGTTAAACATTTGTTGCAATTTACAGGCAAAAAACATGACTATACAGTTCGCAGTACCAAGGGGCTCAATTGGACTCTTGACTGATGGTGAAAAAAGGAAAGTAAGAGAGGTACAGATACTTTGTTGTAATTCCAAGGTGGTATCATATTGTATCTCAAGTGACCTCTGTCATCCATTGTACAACAGCATATGATACAACAGATGATAAACGAACATTGTTTCATGTAGTTTACACCACACTGAAAATATATTAAACATGAATTCATAATGCTAAAAGGGTAAGAGTAAATTCGAGTAGTAATGCTGGTCATAATCAAACGTTTTTAAATCTAATGAAAACGTTTAGTTTTGTATGCCAACCCAAAATATGTTTAGTATAATTCAGAAGAAATCACATTCAAGGAAGTCCTATATTATATAGCAGTAAAGGTTTGTTTGAAATGATCAAGTTTTTTAAATTATTTTGTTGGTTCTTGAATATATTTTACTTTTCAGGATATGGTTTTTCAGCTCGACTCCCTTACAGTTTCACCATTACTATACAGTTTAGTTGTATGGGGAACTAATCTTCTACCTTTGTTTGGCCTTGTGTCGTATTGGGGACTCTCCAGGTTCCTGTTCAGTCTGTTATGTGACCACTGTTCTAGATATGTGAAATGTTGCAGGGTTAAAGTTAGCTTCTTACTTCTATAGAGAAAACATAGACAAAGGAGGAGTTGCCAGTTTGTCTGAAACTGTTTTGATTTCAAGAATATTGATATTAATAAATTTTGATCAGAGTGGCACTTAGAAGCTTGTGCAACAGAATTAGTGTTTTATAATAATTCCTTTATAATAGAGGTATGTACAGATCACCTTCAGGAAATTTTAACCTCTTCATAAGAATTATGGAAGCTCTGTTGTTTCTTCTTACAGTAAAAAAAAAGGAAATAGTGGTTAATGGTGATATTAATGTGAGTTTATTGAAAAGCTCTTGTCAGAGAACAATTATGGCACTCAGTAACACTATCTTTCAATTTAGTTCCCACTGTGGACTTTGCAGCTAGGATATGTAAATGCTCTGAGATTGCCATTCATAATATCTTTGTATACAAATCAAGGGGAAAAAGGCATATCACAAAACCAATAGTAAATGGGCTATCTGATCATGACATGCAGCATCTTGTGTTATATTTTGAAACTTCCCAGGATAAAAAGAAATCTATTAAATCTGAGTACGGGAAGATAATACATAAGTAAAAATTTTAGATATTGCTCAAAAACATGAACTGGATATATGCTTACAACACTTCTGACTCAAATGGAAAATACAAAGCATTCATTAATAAAGTTACATCCACTTTTGAAAATTGTTGTTCTCTAAAGGTAACTCAAATCACACAGAAGTCAAACAATAAACCAAGGATTACACAAGGAATAAAGATATCATGTGGGACAAAAAGGAGACTGTATCTACTATCTAGGAACAACTCTGATGTTAACACTGCAATGTATTACAAAGAATACTGCAAAATATTGAAGCAAGTAATCCTGAAATCGAAGCAGGTTTATTATGAAGAAAAGATAATTACATTGAACAACAAACCAAAAACTGTATGGTATATAGTGAAGACAGACAGGTGGGGCCAAAAAGGAAGGGGAACAGATAGCTCTAAAAATAAATGAGACTTCAGTAACAAGTGCATGTAGTGTTGCAAACCTCTTAAAGAAGTACTTCATTTCTGTTACAGACAGCTTGGTGTCATCAGGTTCGGTGGGCAGTGCAATTGTGTATCCAAGAAAAGTCTTTAAAAATAACTTCACTAAAATAGAAATGGTGCTCAGGTCTCCCAGAGAAGTAGCATCCATCATAAAATCCTTCAAATGTAAGTATTCTAGTGGGTATGATAATATATCAAAAGAAGTTAATCAGGCCAGCCGCAGTGGCCGTGCAGTTCTAGGCGCTGCAGTCCAGAACCGTGGGACTGCTACTTTCACAGGTTTGAATCCTGCCTCAGGCATGGATGTGTGTGATGTCCTTAGGTTAGTTAGTTTTAAGTAGTTCTAAGTTCTAGGGGACTGATGGCCTAAGATGTTAAGTCCCATAGTGCTCAAAGACATTTGAACCATTTTTTTGAAGTTAATCAAAGAGTGCTCGAGCGACTTGAGTTCTATCTTAAGTTGTTTCTGTAATCCTCAAGCACCTGGCTGCAAATAATATACTGTCAAAGTCACAGTTTGGGTTACTTAAATGTTCTGATATAGTGAAAGCTATTAGAGGCTACTAGCATTTTCTGTGACCTGTCAAAAGCCTTTGATTATGTGAACCACACCATTCTCTTAAGTAAGTTACAATATTATGGTGTCACTGGCAGTGCTGTGCATTGTTTGTCTCTTATCTAACAGGAAAGAAAGGGTGTTGTTGTGAAAAACCTAAGCAGTCAGCCTTCATCCGATTGGGAATTAATAACATGTGGTGTTAAAGGTTCCATCTTGTGTCCATTGTTTTTTTTCTTGTTTACATTAATGACCTCATCTGTTAGATTGCCCTACTCAGATTTTCACTGACACTGATAAGTGATAGCGTTGGAGGTCTGTGCCAGGTCTTCGCCAGAAATCGCAGTTCATTAGAAGTTAAGTGATTGGAGATATGTTGTTTCATTTACTTGTTAAATTATACTAGTTTTCTTGGTGAGGTCACCAGCTGCTTTGTTTTGTAATCGTCCCAGCATTCTTCTCCGCTTGCCCACTTGTGGGAAATTGGTTATTTATGAATTGGGTGGTCCATTTTCCCTTGTGGAGTGGGGGCAACTTAGAGCAATCTGCAGTTCAGGTTGTTCAGTAATCCTCCTGTCAATCTGCCATACGTTAATAGCTGCCTCTGTCATGTTTGTCGGATTCGGTGTTAACGAATTTATTGCTTAAGGTGAAAGGCCGAATTCCTGAAATATGTTTTTATCTTGTCTATCATCTTGCGAGGTGGTATATGTGTAATGTAGAGCATGTTGGTACATTTTATGTAAAATTGCATTTCATGGATTTTATTTAAATGGTCAATTTATCATATAAAGTTGCCACCCTTCCAACGTAAGGGTTCTATTAAAACAAGTTACACTTTCGATGCAAATAATTTTTAATGTGAGTGTTTTGTACCATTTACAAACCTCTTACAGGGCGCATAGTTTATGTGTTTGTGTGAGTTGTTAAAAATTTTAATTTAGGGTAATCTGGTGTGTTGCAGATTTGCACCAGTGTAGTCTTTAAGAGGTGTTGTGAGCAGTCGTGTCTACAGCCATGTTAAAAGGGAGCAGCAAGGTTCTCAGCCCGAAAGCTGATACCACAAAAAAAAAATTGTTATTTATGCCTCTGAATAAATTGTAACTTGATATTTACAGGGTGCTTTCTGATTATAATTTTAAATCTGTTTAAAAAAAAGGCTTTTAGAAATAAAATTTCCATTTATTGAAAATAACATTTTTAATTTGCTTTTTCAGTTACCATTGGCAACTACTTTCAGGCTCGCATAGTCCGATTAAATGTGTTAATGTTCTTTATAAATCGCTAGTAAATAAAATAAATTCTTATGGATATTCTTTGAAAATAAATCAGGTTCAATGGAGGAGGGGATACTGTGGGGAGGGTTTAGATCCAGTAAGGTGATGGAAGGCTGACCAGTATTTGGATGAGTTTATAGTTAGGGTATCATTTAGGCAGACCTGACGCCAGTCCCAGCGTTTTTTGGCTGCGAGGAAATTATGGGCATGTCTTTGGAGTTGCCGGAGGCATCAGAGAGTGTCCTGGTCCTGTGTGTGGAGAAAGGCATGGTGGAGTTGATGGGATTCACAAAGGAGGATGGCATGTGGGGGTAAATTGATAGGCAGGGTGTAGGTAGGTGGAGGTGGAGGAGACTGGGATGCCATACATGGCCATAGGAATTTTGAAGGTCGAAGGAAACAAAAATGGTGGAGCAAACGGAGTTAAGTTAGTGAAGGTGAACTACGTTAAGGAGTTGGTTTCCTGTAGAGAAGGAGTGTTGGAAGCCACACTGGGTAAGGGCGAGGAGGTCGTGTTGATTAAGGTGCTGACAGATACGACGGTAGAGGATTGATTCGAAGACCTTACTGAAGATGGAGGTGAGGCAGATGGGACGATAGGAAGAGGCGACGGAAGGTGGTTTGTTAGGTTTGAGCAATAAGAGGATGGGGGTAGAGAAGATGACGTTATAGAAATGGGCAAGGACAGTAAAGAAGGAGATGGGGCTTTCTATAAGGTGGCAGAAGATGACACAGTCATGAGACGGTGGGCCTTGTTGCATTTGGACCAGAGGAGAAGTTTAATGTCTTGTGCTGTGATTGGAGTGTTGATTTAGGAAGGGGACAACAGCCCCAAGTCCCAAGTACTGGAGACTAGGGGCAAGTGGACTGACCGAGGTATTGGCGCATTCCATGAAGATGGGGAAAAGAGAAGAATCAAAGTGGGGATCATCTGGGATGGAGAAGACCTGAGAAAGGTTGAAAGCAAAGTGGTTGGCTTTACTGAGGTTGTCAGGAAGGGGGCAGTCGTTAAGGGGAAGGGGGTAATTCGGTGCGGAATGGGAACCAGTGAGGTGATGGAAGGCGAACCAGTACTTGGAGGATTTGATAGGCAGCGTGGAATTCAGTCGTGTACAAGTCTGGCGCCAGTCTTGGCGTTTCTTTTCTGTAATAAGGTTCTGTACGTTTCACTGTATTTGCCGGTGGTGTTGAAGATTATCCCTGTCATGAGTGCACAGGAAGGAGCGATAGAGACGGCGGGATTCACAAAAGAGGAGGACAGCCTGCAGAGGGAGAGTGGGACGGTGGGGGTGGATGGTTTTAGTGGGAACATGGACCTCCAAGGCGTCAATAATTACCTTCTGAAGGAAGGACGAGGCATGAATGATGTCGTCAGGATGGTGATAAGTAAGAGGATGGCTTTCGAGCTGGGTGGCGATGGATTCACAGTAGGCATCCCAGTTGGCACAATGGTAGACATGGATGACCTTGGAAGGGGTGCAGGGCAAATAGCTGGAGGGGCCTGATGAGCAGACATTATGGTGAGAGGATGGGGAAGTGGTCAGTACCTGTGGGGTCAAAGATGTCGAAGGTGATACGCCCAAGAAGGTTGGTGGAGGTAATGACAACATTGTGGGTGGTGTTGTTTTTGTTTTTACAAAGGTGCAGAAGGTGTGGTCAACGTGGGAATTGTTGGGATGGATGGGGGACAATAGGACAAACATTGACAGTAAGCTCAGGGGTGGTATGAGGGGGTTTAGCTTTACACATGTGGCAGTAGGTGGGATGGGGGTGTTGCAGGTGTTACGGGAAGGAGGGGTGGCAAGGTTGGAGCAGTTTTTAAGAAAGTGAGAGACCTTGCAATGGGGACAGTTGGGGAGGCTTTTGCAGTTGGGGGTCAGGTGATCATTGTACATGAGGCAGTGCTGGAAGTGGTAGGATTGGGGAGGGATTTGGAGGATTCAACTGGATGGTGACGGCGGTAAATCTGAGCACCCTGGGAGTGGAGTTGGTCAATGGAGAGGGTGGACTCCGGAAAGACTCTCATGAAATAGGTGGGACCATCAGCATTGTGGATACGTTGGGCGGAGAGGATTTGCAGGTTAGGGTGTGAGTTCAATTCCACCAACACCTCATCCTCCGTGATCACTGGGCTGAGTTTGGTCATCATGGCGGTGTAGGTGGGGGGACGATTGGGAGGCTGTGACTGACGGGGAGAGGAAGAGGAGAGGAAGGAAGTCAGGGATGTGTGGGGGCCAAACATATTGTGCAGTAGTTTACGGAGGAGATCTGTGTGAAAGAAGGGGTCTCGATGAGGATTGAGTCCCTTCAAGGAATCGAAAAATGGTTCAAATAGCTCTGAGCACTATGGGACTTAACATCTGTGGTCATCAGATCCCTACAACTGGTGGTCCCGGTCGCCTACAGTGGACTGGATGGCTGAGTGGTGACCTCTCCAGCTGTGAGGATGCTAGGAAATGGCTGTAAAAGCATCAGAAACGCCAAAGAAACATTATTAATTTGTAACACCTTTATTCGTGCCGGTACAATGTGGCTTGGTGACATCAACGACCTTCCCCGAGTCCTCACTGACTCGTAGCGATGACACCAGATCCGGGCCGCACCAGTCTTGCTAGCGCAGCGCTGCGTGCAGTGACGTAGCGGAGGAATGTCCTCACTTTGGCCGCGCTTGGCTGCCGGCGCCCCTCTGGTCAGCCAGCTCGCGGCAGACAGCAGGCTACTGCACGTAGAGGCTCCGGGTTGGCGTCCCCGGCGCTGTCGGCACCAGAAGCGTTCTCGTAGTGCGGAGTGTACTCTATCCCACCCCATCTCCTTCCCTGCTCCTCCTGGTGGCTCGTCCGCGGTGGACGGGCGGAACAGCCTGCAGTCCCCCAGTGTCGTCGGCTCACCCAGTTGTGATGGCGGATGCACAGGGCCTAGGCCCCGCACGATCTCGACGACGGCTCACTGATGTGGTCAGCATTGGCGGCGAGCGAATCTGCCGCGATGTCTGCTAATCCGGGGTCGATGATTGACAGCGGCAGCAGAGAGGACCAGAGCTGGTACTGTCCCCTCACGTCTGCTGCCGGATGGGCCGCCCTTACAGCAACATCTCCTTAATAAAGATTAACATGTCGATCACCGACCTGAGCGCTACGCAGCGACCCAGTACACATCGAACTGCAAGTCTAACTGCGAATGCGAGTGCCCTGTTGCTATCAAAGCTGGCGTATTTAAAGGAAGCACGAGAGACGTCATGACGTCATGCTCGTTTGTAATGACCACATTTGTTCTACTTATAGTGCTGACGTATCTGTCGTACTCGCCCCTTAGCTGTTCTTGCGACAGAGTTACGTGTTGTTTCGACAGACTTACGCGAAGTTGTGAAATGCAGTACAGCTGACGCTATACCTCTGTCTTGCACTCTACGAAAGTCTTCGTCTAACACAAACCCGCGTGCAAAGCAATTCTCTCTCGCCTGTTGTGTGGAACCAGGACATTGCCCCTGCGTGACGACACATTTCATACATATGCAATCCTCTTACTTCTTGGCCAACCTACTGCCCCTGGCTTTCGGCATAGGCAACGAAACTTTGACAATATTCGACATCTCCAACTCTTTATTATTCCGTGACACTACAGAACTACTTAAACCTAAATAATCTAAGGACATCACACATATCCATGCCCGAGACAGGATTCGAACCTGCGACAGTAAGAGTTGCGCTGTTCCAGACTGAATCGCGCAGTACCACTCGGCCACAGCGGCCGGCTGCGAGAAATTAGCCGAGAGATGGGAGCACCGGTGTCTGGGGTGGACAGGAAAAAGGTTTGGAGGGTGGGGTGTGGAGTACGATTGTCAGGAGGAGGTGTAGTGTCCATGGAGACAATGGGGGAGGGGGAGGAGGTGGTGCCTTTTTGCTGGAGGGGTAGAGTCGGCAATTACTTGTTTGTGGGGTTTTTTGGAGACCGTAGGCTGGGAGGAGGAGAGAGGGATGCGGAGGAGAGGGAGGTGGCGGGTGGCAGATCCTGTAGGCGTCGTGGAGGTGCTGGGAGAAGCAGCTGATTCAGTGGCGGTGATTGTGGCATGGCATGGCGTGGTGACTGCGGTGGATGCAGATGATGAAGTGACAGGGGGGTGAGAAGGAGCAAATGGAGAAAACCGACAACCTGAGAGGTGGCAGCGGAGGCGGCAGCAGAGGTGTACTTGAGGGTGGGGCAGGAGCTGTTGTGGGTGTGGATGCCAGGGGAAAAGTGTAGATGTGGTGGGGAGTACACAGCAGAGGAGGAGATGGGGGAATGGGTGAGTGGGAGGAGGGGAGACGAGGTATAACGAGGGAGGCGAGAAGCAGCACTCCAGGAAGGGACAGTAGAAGAGGGGGAGAGGGAGGTGTAGATGACAGTGGAGGGGGGAAGGTTCATGATGGATGGATGGCGACAGACAGATGGACAGCAGGCAGCAGCGATGATGGACAATGGATGGACAAATGGACAAAGGGACGGACAGCTGGACAGCAGTTAGCAAAGGCGATGGATGTCGGTAAACGGGCAGGTGGGCAGGCTGTCTGCCTGACATCCAGGGCCGCACTGACACCTCTCCCCCTCCCCTCCCTCCACTTGCTCCTAGCTTCCAGTACTTGGGGGCCACACCACCATCCTATCTCAACACCCCCATCGTCACACAAGACATTGTCACCACACGACACACCAATCATAATATGGCTCCCGGGCATGACCGTATTACATATTAGGAACTCAAAGAAGCCCCCCTCTCCTTCCTTACAGTCCTAACCACCCTCTATAATGTTATCCTCTCCACTGGCTTGTACCGTGACATTTGGAAGTCTTCCCGGATCCTTATGTTTCTCAAACCTGCCAAACTCCATTCCGATACCTCCTCCTAGCGCCCTATGAGTCTCATGTCGGTGTTCAGCAAGGACTTGGAGTACATCATTACCTGCCGCATTCACCACCACTTCCACCAGCACCCAATGTCACTTCCAACCTTCCTTCTCTGTTGACGATCTCCTCCTCCACCTGACACACCTCCTTTCCACTCATCTTAATTCCCATCGCTCCGCCATCTTTGTGTCCCTTTACCTTGAACGTGCCTATAACCGTGTATGGCATCCCAGGCTCCTCTTTGAACTCCAGACTTACACCTTCCCCATCAACTATGTTTGCATGATAGCCTCCTTCTGCTCTCACTGCCCCTCCTATGTTACCATCCGCAACTCCAATTCTTACACTTTCTACCCCTCCACCAGCATGCCCCAAGGGTCCGTTCTTTCCCTACTCCTCTACCTGTTATACACGGCGGACATGCCGCAGCCTCCACCACCTGCCCAAACCCTCTGGAAAATGCCAATGACACTGCCTTCCTTGCTCTTGCCCCTCACTCCAACACTCCCAGCGCCTCCTCCAGTCCCATCTTGACCTGTTCACCACATGGTGCAACCAATGGCTCCTTAAGATCAATCCCTCCAAGACCCAGGTAATCATCACATGTTTCACCCTCGACGGCCACCTTTCTAGGACCCCCCATCTCCTCACAGTCCAAGCCAAGGCACATATCCGTCTCTGTCTCCTCCCTGGTCGAACATGGGGATTTGACCCTTCCACAATCCTACATACCTATAAGTCGCTCATCTGCGCCCTCCTATGTTATGCCCACTCCACGATCTCCACCTCCCCCACCTATTACAAATCCCTCCAATTCACTGAGCGCCATGCACTCCACCTCACTTATTGCATCTGTCTCTTGTCCCCCATGCAGATTCTTTATGATCTGATTCCTTTCCCCCATCTTTCCTGTTCCTAGATGGATACGGATCCTATATGTCTACCACAAACTGGATCTCATCCATCCTTTGGTTTCTCCCATCATCTCCCACCTTAGCCCACTGCCACACCTGCACCACAGTGTACCGCCTGGTCTCCATGTCCACATGCTCCATACCCTCACCCAAGGTGGCTTCTGGCAACTCCCCGTTCTGGATGATGCCCTCATGTCTTCCATCTACCCCTCTTACCAGATCTAATCCCTCCTTTTTCCCCCTCCTCAGGGCTCCCACCCTCTCCCCCTTCCCATCTTCATCCTTTTCCCATGCCAAACACCTTCTTTTTCCTTTTAACCTGCCCCCTCCTTTGCTTCTGCCCTCCTTTGTCCCCTCTACCCCCTCCTTGTTTCCTCCTACCATCTCTACCCCCTTTTCTTCCCCTCTCATCCCTTCACCCAGTGGTAGGTCCCCTTCGGTGCTGTGATGTTTATCGTTTTTGTTATGGTGTCAGCATTACTCTAGTGCCATGTGCAGTGTCACCAGAATCACTCATTTGTGTTCACACTGTGGTATTTCTTTATTTTTGTGTCAAATTACAGTGTTCATTCTCCATATGTGTGTGTGGCTCTCGTCTATGTTGTTTTTAAATCTACCATTTATACTCATCTATTTTTGTTCTCGTTTCTTCATCACTTTATACCATTCTATGTTATGTGTTCTTTTCTCATTTGACTATGATTTTTCTGTAACTCTCTTGGCTGAAGAGCGGTGTATTGTGCCGCTTTGGGGAGTGAAATATCAATAAAGAAAAAAACTTTGGGCTGGTATGGAAAATTGGGCAATGCAGCTGTCGCTTGGCGCCACTATCAGAAGACAGGGCAGTAGCCGCACCTGATTTTTCTGCAGTGTTGGTCCGCTTCCCCGCAGTGAAATGTGTGAGTTTGTGTCTACAATGTGTTCGCCAGATAAAACAACTGACTAGCGACGTACCTATTAAGGTCGTTTCCCAGCAACAGCGGCGACAAACGCTTTCCGCGGTGACGCGGCTGTTTGAGGAATTGGCAGTCCCAGCTGGAAGTGGCAGACGCTAGCAACAGAGAATGACTGTGCAGGTGGGGACCCACTCAGACGCGTGATGAATTTCATTAACTATACCACGAACCTACACGAAAGAAAGACGGAGTTGCGTGAAGACATACTAAGTTTTCATTTTCTTGGCAAAATATTCTTCCACATCTGTCATTGTTCATGTTTTCTTACTTCATCATAAAGAGACTGGACGAATTACTGTTCATGACTGTCCCCTGTCTCATTATGTAGTGGACAATATTTAGGAAACCGATCGCCCCAGAACTAAAACTTGCTTTGACTCTCATAACAACTTTTAGTATTGACAGTTGCAGTACCGAAGTGCAGTTTACCATAATTATTGCACATCACCTCTTGTCGAGTAGGTATCTATAACCGAAAATGTGTGGCAGTTGATCCTTACTGTATATGAAGAAGATATGTGTTAACCCATTTGTTATTGAAACAATCAGTGAAGCAGTATCACAATACTCGGCTCCATCGCTAACCAGCCATTAACTTTATATGAAAAATAAACATAAATCTAAAATCCACCCACCACAGTGGTACACGTTTACATGCCTATCAACACCACAGATGAACAGATTGAATCACTGTACGATGAGATAACAGAACTTTTTCAGATAGTTAACGGGGACAAATATTTAAAATGTGATATGACCAGTGGCGATAAAGGGGGTCTTTGAGGAAGAGGCGGAGGGGTGGAGTGTGTTCCACACCTGTTTCCAGCTTCGTGGTGGTGACAAAACCTGCCAGGTTCTGTTGTGGCACAAGTACTAAAAGCTGGACAACATTTTGCTTGTCCTGCTCATCTGACTTGCTTTCTTCTCCACGCCATAAACATGGACCAATAGTCTGGTATTCTGCGCCGCAAATTTAGGTGTGTCCTCTATCTTGACGGACACCTCGATACCATCAAAGTTATAACAATTACGAAATTCGAGGTATCTACGATATCGAGATGAACACTGTGGTTTTTTCTCATAATTTCTCTCACGAGCCAGGACTGACCATACAAAACAAGCCTTATGTTTTTCATTTTGAACATTAATGCATGGTGCTATATAGCTAGGCCCTGCATTTACCGGATCGTAGAAGGATATGCAGTGGTACGACGAAAACAATATATGGACTGCTTACAATGGTGTTCCTGCCGCTGCCTCTGCTGATGCTGGCTTTCACCAGCCAGGTTGTCAATTATCCGGTGGACATATACTGAAACAAAACGAAATTCTGAATGAAAAGAAAAGAAGTAACGCTTAATCGATCTCTGAAATCACCTACAACAACAATATACACTGAATCGCCAAAGAAACTAATACGGGTATTGCGTATTGAAATACAGAGATAATTAAGGAAGAATAAGGCGATGCGGTTGGCAATGCCTACATAAGACAACAAGTGGCTGGCGCAGTTGTTAGATCAGTTACTGCCGCTACAGGGGCAGGTTATCAAGATTTCATTGAATTTGGGCGTGGTGTTACAGACGGTGCTCGAGGGATGCGATACAGAATCTCCGAGATAGCGATGAAATCGGGACTATCCCATAGGAGTATTTCAGAGTGTATCGTGAATATCAGGAATCGGTAAAACATCAAATCTCCGATATCGCTGGGGCCGGAAAAAAATGCTGTAAGAATGGGATCAACTAAGACTCATGAGAATCGTCTAATGGGACATAAATGCAATCCTTTCGCAAATTGCTTCAGAATTCAATGCTGTGCCATCAAAAAGGGTCAGCATGCGAACCATTGTACGGAACATCATCGTTACGCTCTTTTGGAGGTGAAGTCCACTGGTGTACACTTGATGACTGCCAACACAAAGCTTTACACCTCACCTGGGCCCATCAACACTGACAGTGTAATGTTGATGACTTAAAAAATGTTTGCTGGTTGGATGCATCTCGTTTAAAATTGTATTGAGGAGACGGACATGTACATGTATGGAGACAACCTCATGAACCCATGGACCCTGCATGTCAGCAGGGGAACGTTCAAGCTAGTGGAGGCTCTGTAATAGTGTGGGGCTTGTGCAGTTGGAGTGATTTGGGAGCCCTGATATGTCTAGATACGACTCTGACAGGTGACACGTACATAATGATCCTGTCTTAATACCTGCATGCATTCATGTCCATTTCCATTCCGTCAGACTTGGGCAATTCCAGCAGGACAATGCCACAGCCCACACATCCAGAATTGCTACAGAGTGGCCACAGCAACGTTAGTTTAAACACTTCCACTGGCCACCAAATTCCCCAGACATTATTGAGCATAACAGGCATGCCTTGAAACGTGATGTTCGGACGAGATCTCCACAAAAGATTGCTTTTATTTAACTCGAAGAATAAAAAATTTCTTTCATGCAGATATAGTTATTTTTCTGCACATTTGCAGAAGAAAGGATTTTTTAACCTCATGAATTCAGAATCACTACATAATCCTAAATAATTCGTCATTTCCATACTATTATTAAAGACAATTGGTCAGTTGGATGTCACATGGCACAATCCAGCTGTGTTGCACCCAAGCATGATATGAGTGTAAATGGGAGAATTATCTAACTCGTAGTTACCTTAGCATGTAGAGCGATGTGAAACATACATTTTACAGTCTGAGAGGTGAATAAAGAAAAGAAAGGGTGCACAATGAACAACTTACGCAGATTGGTCACAAACTGAAACGAATATAGGTATCGGCAGAAAATACAAAATTATAAGCTTTGGTGCCCGATGGATGAACATGTGACGCTGCAGTGCAATATCAATCCATGACTGGCAAGGCTAGCAAACAGGGTATGTGTCGATACCAAGGTATAAAGTCTTTGTGAATTTCATTCTATGTACTCAGGTACGCAGGAAGTACGCCTGGCAGGTAGGCATGTGCACAATATACGCAGAAGTTAACATTTGAGAGAGGACGTGTAGTTGGGTTAAAGAAGGTAGTCAGTGTAATTGGCAGATCACTCAACATCTGAGTGGGATGATGCCACTATTCGCTGATGGTAGCAGGAATGGGTGAAGCAAGGAAAAAAAACACCATCAAGAAGGAAGCGGTCAACTTCGAGAGACGACAGAATGTGAGGACTGAGGAAACGTCAGAGAGGCGCTCAGAGCCTACATCAGGGACAAGTATACATTCAGAGGCCAACCTATTGTTCTCTTTTGATTGACAGGTCCTTAACCTAATGTTATGCTAAGAGGATTATGACCCCATGGGGATTATCCTTCTGTTCGATTAACAGGCCTTTAACCTAGTGTCCCCGCCAATCACCCTACACTTCCCTGCCCCCACATCCATCCCCATCCCTCTGTGAACTCCCCTCGCCGATACGAGCACACTCTTGATATCAGTTTGAATGATTGATTAATGATATCGATCAACTGATTAATCCCATCTGGGAAATCCCCCAAGTCTCCCTCTCCCCCCCCCCACCATGAAATTCAGTGTATGGAGTATTGTTTGAACAATTAGATAATGTATGAAATATAGTTTATTTAAACGATTTATGGGATACATGACTCTGTATGAAAATCGTTCGTTCATTTATTTGTTTATTTATTTGCAGAATTGGTTGGGAAATACATTGCAGAGTATGGAACATTGTTTAAACAGTTTAGGCAATATAGTTTATTTATTTAAAGAGTTCGGTGGGAAATTGATGGTGGTTCATGGAATATTATGTGAAGAATTCAGACAGTGTGTGGAATATTGTTAATTTAAGCAATTTATGGGATATGAATCTCTGAATAAAATTTAGTTTATTTGTTTATATATAGATTTCGGTGGGAAATCGATTTCAATGTATGGAATGAGTGCAATAGTGTTTATTTATATAGTTCTCTATTTATATTATTGTTTATTTATGTAATTTATGGGATAGAATGTAATGTATAGAAAATTTAAACAATTGCAATGCTTTTTCATTCATAATTCATAAGCAAACACATATTTGCACTGTTACAGAGTGCTTAAACATATCTGGAAAACTTGCTTCCTTTACACCACATGTGTAGGCTACCCGGATTTGGGACGCACTAGAGGGATTTAATGCGACTACAGTCCATTATCCTCGTTTTGCTTTTGTTAACTTTCATCTTATATCCTCCTTTCAAGACACTGTCCATTCCGTTCAACTGCTCTTTCAGGTCCTTTGCTGTCTCTGACAGAATTGCAATGTCATCAGAAACCCTCAAGTTTTTATTTCTTCTCCATAGATTTTAATTCCTACTCCGAATTTTTCTTTTGTTTCCTTACTGCTTGCTCAATATACAGATTGAATAACATCGGGGATAGGCTACAACCCTGTCACACTCCCTTCTCAACCACTGCTTCCCTTCCATGCCCTTCAACGGTTAAAACTGCTATCTGGTTTCTGTACAAATTGGAAACAGCCTTAGCTTGCTGTTTATGAACTCTACCACCTTCAGAATTTGAAAGAGAGTATTCCAGTCAACATTGTCAAAAGTTTTCTCTAAGTCTACAAATGCTAGAAACGTATGTTTGCCTTTCCTTAATCTATCTTCTAAGATACGTCATAGGGTCAGCATTGCCTTACGTGTTCCAACGTTACTGTGGAATCCAAATTGAACTTCTGTGAGGTCAGCTTCTACCAGATTTTCCATTCACCCGTAAAGAATTCGTGTTAGTATTTTACAGCCATGAATAATTAAATTGATAGTTCGGTAATTTTCACATTTGTCAACACCTGCTTTCTTTGAGATTCGGATTATCATATTCTTCTTGAAGTCTGAGGGTATTTCACCTGTCTCATACATCTTGCTCACCAGATGGTAGAGGTTTGTCAGGGCTGGCTCTCCCAAGGCTATCAGTAGTTCTAACGGAATGTTGTCTACTCCAGCGGTCTTGTTTCGACTTAGGTCTCTCAGTGCTCTGTCAAACTCTGTACGCAGTACTCCTTCCACCTTTCTCCTTTCCGCTCTTGGCTTTGGATGGGTGTAATGCACGTGCATTCCTTTCACGTGTTTAAGCCAAGTATTACACACATTTAAGCGATCGGGAATGTTCAGTAGATGCCAGGCTACATGGACAGTCTTAGTCATAAAACCTGACCGCCGGCCGGCCGCCACAGAGACTAAGCCTGAGTTGTTCACTTAAGGTGCCAAATAAAACCGACCACCCCTGACAACGCTAAGTCCGACTCTCGGCACAATCTGGCAACACTGTAAGATGCGGAAGTGTCACGAGGAAAGGTAGTCTGCTTCCTAGGTGTTCTTGTGAAGTGTGAGCCCGTGATCTAGTGGTAATCATAGTGCATTCTAAACTTATTGTCGCGTGTTTGTGTTCAACCATATAAACTTTTTTCCCCACGTATTGGCCCTCGTCTAAAGTTATGAGTATGATTGAACCCACCAATAATAAAAAATACTTCAAGAAACAAATCCGCAAGACAGATCGTGGCTACATCGCGATCAGAGCAGCTTGCGCTTGAGCATTTCCTCGTGCTGTGGCAGCTACCAGCCACTGGCCAGGGGCCCCATTCTGTATCGTTCATACCGATTGGTGTAGTAGGTTTGTCTTGGTAGTGACGTCATTTTGAGTTCTTTACCGAAATATCCTATTCAGTAAGCTTCTGAGACCTGTTACCGAACGGTCCTCCCAACGATTTTACGACAATTGTAACGAAAGGTTTCGGATTTCGGTGTGGCCCTGTTGATCGGTGAGCTGTGGTTAATGTACACCTATAATTTGTAATTTTAAACATATTTATCGGTTGTAGCTTTGGATTTAGTGATTGTGTTACTAAAGAATCACCAAAGGATGCATCCAGTATGAAAGTGAGTTCATAATAGACAATTTTCCTTTGTTAGAAATATGGTTAGGGTAGGTTGTTTCTGTGAATGATTACATAAAAAAATGTTTTCGGTCATTATTCTCTCAAAATACATGTTATTTTTATGCAAATAAGAGTTTAAAGATCATTAAATATCAAGACATCACCTCTGCTTATGTATATTACATGAGTGTGAACTGACGTTACTAGTGACTTAGTGTACTTTTTCCCACAAATGGTTTAGTCAGTAATAATCGAAACGTGTTTATAACTTTGAAGTAACAAAGGAAAGCAATTATGTGAAACCTGATACTGGAAACCTTCCAAACTATCATGTATTTATGACTTACGCAGCACAGTTTTGCAACGAAGTTCCTCTGCACAATAGTACAAGAATTGAGCGCTATGTTTCTGTTGTTTGACGTTGCGAAGTGATTATTTTTTCTTTTTTTTTCCTTTATTGGGTTTCGATTCCCCCTAAAGGGGGCGGGCTGGCAGCAGCTTATTACGCCGCTCTTCAGCCTACAGCATTTTTTAAAAAGATGAAGATAATAAAAAATAATAACAGTTGGCGATAAAATCGGTGACTTAAAGGTAGAAAAAGGCAGAAAATTCTGGAGCGTAAAACATAAAAAAAAATGGTTCAAATGGCTCTGAGCACTATGGGACTCAGCTGCTGTGGTCATAAGTCCCCTAGAACTTAGAACTACTTAAACCTAACTAACCTAAGGACATCACACACATCCATGCCCGAGGCAGGATTCGAACCTGCGACCGTAGCGGTCGTGCAGTTCCAGACTGTAGCGCCTTTAACCGCTCGGCCACTTTGGCCGGCCGTAAAACATAAAACACAGGGTCGATGAAGCTAATAAAACACACAGGAAGCAGAAAAACAATAGACAGACAATTAAAAAAACATGGCGACAGTCTGGGTTCTGTTCGCAAGAGATATAAAAAGCACACCCAGCGACAGCATGATTTCTGTTCGCAACACTGTGGAAGGACGCACAACACCGAACACTCACTTAAACACTGCGCTAAAAGTTGGCACAAATACGACATACCACACCCGAGAGGAGGTGGGGGAAACTGGTCAGATGACGGGAAAAAAGTGGGGGAAGGAGAGGAAAAGTGAAGGGGGAGGGGGGAAATGAGCCAATGGAAGAGGAGGATCCATAAGAGGGGTGGGGGTGCTGAACAGATGGGCCAGGGATTGGGGAAGGCAGAGGAGGGGAGCACAAAAGGACTCGGGGGGAGGGGGAGAGAAAGGAGATGATAGGCGAGGACAAAACACAGGATGGAATGGGGGAAGAAGAGGGAGCCCAGGGAAAGGACGGAGGAAAGGAGGGGTGTTGAGGATCAGAGTTGATAGGAAGGATAAATAGAGGGAGAGAGGGCATCATCCGGGAGGAGGATCTGATGGAAGCCACCTTGGGAAAGGAGATGCAGGGTGTAGAGATGGAGGGAAGGGGGGACACAACAGTGAAGACGTGTCAGGGGGCGGGGATGGGAGAGGAGAGGAGCAACCAGGGGGTGAGGGGGTCCAAGACGGCGGAAGGTGTAGAGGATGCGGATATGTTCGAGGAATAGGAGCAGATGGGGGAAAGGAATGATATCATAGAGGATCCACATGGGGGACGGGAGGCGTATACGGAAGGCGAGGTGGAGTGCATGACGCTCAAGGATTTGGAGGGACTGATAGAATTTGGGGGGGGGGGCAGATATCCAGGCAGGACTGGCATCATAGAGGATGGGACGGATTAAGGATTTGTAGGTGTGGAGGATGGTAGAGGGGTGCAATCCCCACATCCGGCCAGAGAGGAGTTTGAGGAGTCGGAGGCCGTTGTGGGCTTTGGATTGGATGGAGCGGAGATGAGGGGTCCAGGTTAGGTGACGGTCAATAGTGAGGCCAAGGTAGGTGAGGGTGGGGGTGAGGTGGACAGGACATGGGCAGACAGAAAGGGAGAAATCCAGGAGCCGGAAGGAGCGAGTGGTACGACCTACGATGATTGCCTGGGTCTTGGAAGGATTGAGTTTCAGGAGCCGCCGGTTACACCACGCAGCAAAAAGGTCAAGGTGATTCTGGGACCATTGGAGGGTAGGAGCGAGGGCGAGGAATGCGGTGTCATCAGCATATTGCAAGAGGTGTACTGGAGGGGGGGGCTGGGGCATATCTGCCGTGTACAGGAGGTAGAGGAGAGGGGAGAGGACAGAGCCCTGGGGCACACCTGCAGAGGGGTAGAAGGTGTTGGAATTGGCATTATGGATGGTAACATAGGAGGGGCGGTGGGAGAGGAAGGAGGCCATCAGACGGATGTAGTTGATAGGAAGGGCGTAGGTTTGGACCAAGTGGTTAGCGCGTGGGTCTGCTATATACAAGCACCCAGGTTCGCGCATGGATGAGTGCAAATAATTTCTTTTCCACTTCATGTATGCAACACGTTTTGAGACATTGTTATTCGTATAAGTTAAGATTTTTCTGCAATATTCGTTATTACTTACATGTAAGAGCGCACTTTCTCACTAATGATTTCGTGACTTGGGTGTGTTTAAATAACGAAATACGAAATTGCTGGAGATGAAATTGCTGTGAGTGAAACAACCGACAGTGACCTTTATATTTTTTCTTGTCAGAAATAATTTTCCATTTTTTCCGAATATGTAGCGATTTCCTAGTTTCGGTTAGACAGGAATCTAAGAGCACAACTTAAATTACTGGGAATGTAACTAGCAGCAGTCATCTTCATAAGCTTGCTTGTCACAACTGTTTATCTGGCATCGAATCCTCATCCACAATAGACAGAGATGAAAGGTCTCCGCCGTAATATTTTTGGACTGTAGCACCATTTACGAATTATTTTCATTCATAAGATGCATGTTACCAACTTCGACGAACTGCAGGAGCTCCCTAAAATGTTTTTTTTTTTTTTTTAGTTTTGTTTTTAAGACCCAAATCGTTGACATATCATATAGGGAAGTGGGCTACTTAATCATTTGAATCTCTAGGACCGAGTTATAACCACATTCTGTTTATCTTCTTATTCTCTGAAACTCTCAGAATCAATTTTTCTGGTGTTTTTATAGGTATATTAGTACAATGTGGTACTACACATTTTCCTAACTCATTTTCCGAAACGTAAACCCTACCATAACCCAATGTCAGTGTCAATGAGAATAAGATGACATAATGCGGCCTTTACGACAATCTGCAGAATACAGTCAAATACACTATCGTTATTATGCATGCATGGAAACATGCGGACAGGGAAACTGTAAATATTTCTATGCACTGATACTGTTAAGGAGGAGGCAAGACCGATGAAGGCAGGCACATCAGCTCGATGGAATGCAGCGTCGCGCGTTATCGCAACGTAGACGCAAATTTCGGTACTTGGAAGAATAGTGCGCCTATGTCATGTGCTACCAACTTTGTGTCCGTGGTGCTGTGCGCGCTGCAGTGCGCATGCCCAGATCTGCAGCCGCTTGCTTTTGATTGGCTTGTGCAACGCGAACCGACAACAGCGTTTCGGTTCTCTATACCCAAACGGTATCGCTACCGAAATGCATACTGAATAATGCAGGGACTCTAACTTGGGTACTTGACCGTTCAGTGTTCTGGAGTACCGAAACGATCGGCATAATGGCGGAAAGATACAGAATAGGCACCCAGACATCACCCGCCGCATGAAATCCGGCGCCGCCCAGGTGAACGAGGCGCAATACTGTCGTGTATGTATCAACCATCATTTTCAAATTTGAAGTTCTAGTTATATCTTGCAGTTAAGCATTGGATTTTGTATACTTGAAAATCATGAACTACAGTTAAGCGTTGTAAAATTGGGTCGCAAGTGGAAAAAGGTATAACATCAGCAACACAATATTTACTTTTTGTATAATAGAGGGCTGAATGCAGAGGAGGAAACTCGAAAGATTTGAACTGTGTCTGGAGCGAGTGCTTTTGGGGAAAATACGCCAGAAAAAGATATTCTTGGTTCAACAAAGATTGTTCTGGCATTAATGATTTTCCACGTTAAGGAAGTCTCGACTACTGACATAAGTGATGGATTACCATTTAACCGTCATGCGACATTTGTATTCAACAGGCAAGTTCAGAAATCTCGTGTAGGAGTACTGAGTGCTCCAGTTCGAAACAACAAAAATCAATGGAATGAGTATTATTACAGTTTGGCTTGAACGTCATCAGGTCGCTCATTGAGCATTCCTATGCAATTCTGTTAATGGTGCCGTGTTATGATGCTTTTATCGTTAACTTTCTAAGAAGAAGGCTGAGTCCTACCAAAAGACGTAAACTCGAGCAAAGAGTAGTGTGAACATAATATTTTCCATCTGATAGCTCCAACAGTGTGTTTTTCACTACTACTACAGCTGGAATTTGTTGCCAACAATTGAGACACCATTTGGTCGCAGTGTCTCTGTAATTGATTGGTGCATGTGTTGTTCAACAGACAGCAGTCGTCACTCTCACTGCAATCAGTGACTGTGTGTGTGTGTGTGTGTGTGTGTGTGTGTGTGTGTGTGTGTGTGTGCGTGTGCGTGATTTCATGTTCGTGCCCGATCTGAATCAATACTATCAACATAAGAGAGACAAGAAACAATAAATATTGCATCAAATGTAACTGTTAACCATTGTAATGCAGTGGCTAGTTACTACAAATTGAATTTTTACTGAACCAATGTCCTGCATATTACGTTAAGCAAGTAAGATGTATAAACTCCATTATATCGTTGCCAGAGACAGTGCGCTTTTGTTGTCGCGGCCCGCGACAAGTGCAACGATTAGCAGTGCCCAATGCCGCCACGATTTGTTTATGTTGGCTGAGCGTGGACGCTGCTGCAGACGCTTCTCCATAAACAGAAAGAAATCACCTTGGCTCTGACTGCAGTGAGCGGATATCACTGCCTGCGTGTTCTCATAGTAACCAACGTGAGACTCTACTCACAGGTGCCATGGAGGAATTGCAACGGGTATCATGTCATTAGTCATCAGAATATTAACCAGTGATGAAATTTCAACGGTATTTGAATTCCATGCATGCAGTAGTTGCACACAAGAAAATATTATGTCTTGGAAGCGTATACTTCATTTCCTCCTCTCATATCAACGCCCTTGTTTTAGTATGAAGTGAGGAAATAAACACAAAAAGCTGAAGTTTCTGAGAGGCACGTAAGCCATTTCCTCTTCTCATATTATAGGTTTTGTTTTCGTATGATGTAAAAAAATAAACAGTTTAGGGTTCTGAAGTATAATATGACACCAGATTCTTGTCATACGATCTATTGGAAACGCAAAAAGCAGGGAGCTCTCCTTCTTTTGTCCAACACTTTGTTTCCTTTCATGCATTACTACAGCTCACAGATTCTTATTTCTTGCGGGCATCAAGTTCTTAAGCAGAATGAGCCTTATGTTGTTTTGCTAATTACGGTACGAAAAATGCAACAAAGACGAGTTCTCCTAGAGCAGTGAAGATATTTACACATGTCTGTATTCAGAAATGACTGCCAGGATCGCACCTACATGGAACCTGGTACCTGAGCGCTACTACTGTGCAATGAGGGACTACAAAAGCAGCAGGACACCAGGTTAGTGATACTAAACCAGAGAAGTAAGGCAGAGCCGCTTCCTTCTCACTACAATGCCACTGTCGAAACTTAAGTAATTGTGGTTGCAGGAGTTACAAAGAGTTCTTCCAGACGTATGTGGAAAAGAACTTGTATTTAGATGATCTCCTGAAAGAAACGGATTTAATATCAATCATTTTGATCGAGTTACCTCCGAGGGTACAAGAAAAATTGATAGGAATATATAAGTCAGATGTAAATGCAACTGTGCAAGCGCTGGACCAATTGGATTCATTTTCATGGAACAATCAGAATCTAGAAGGTTGGAGAAGGACACCTGGGGAAATAACGGACCTAATGAAGAATAGATACAAGGAAAACTGACAAACAGACAGATACAATATCCTCAACACACAGATAATGGAATAAATCAGCAGGAGACACTGATAGACAGGACACACACAACTGGTCAAAGGATCAACTGAAAACCTCAGCCGGCTCTGGTGGCTGAGCGGTTCTAGGCGCTACAGTCTGGAACCGCGCGACCTCAGAAGTTGAGTCCCATAGTGCTCAGAGCCGTTTTTTTTTAACCTCAGAGGGCGTTGTGTTCTGTACAACACAAGGTGTTTAACAAATACCTGGCACTCAAGTTATTGACAATATTATTTCAAAGAATGGTTCAAATGGCTCTGAGCACTATGGGACTTAACATCTGTGGTCATCAGTCCCTTAAAACTACTTAAACCTAACTAACCTAAAGACATCACACACATCCATGCCCAAGGCAGGATTTGAACCAACTAACAAAATCTGCAGGAATCGGACACTTCTCTTTAACAAAATAGGTCAACCATAGGTGACCATACCAAAACACCAATATCCACAACTAAAAGTACGAAAATTGGAATCAGACATTTCCCTTGACCTACATAGGTCAACCTCGGATGACGATACCAAAACATCAACACCTACAACTATGAAAATGGGAATCGGTCATTTCCGGTGACTTATATACGTCCACCACAACTACTGATGCCAAAAACCAACAACTACAACTGTGAAAAATAAAACCAAAACCACAACCCCAAAAATGCACAAATCAAACATCCCTACTGTTGTGGACTGACAAGGCAGCCAGTCCACAGTGACGGGTAACCGAAATGCACGCTTTACTCACGCCGGCTGGCGTGAGGTCTGAAACAGGATACGTGATGAATGCTATAAAGAAAAGTACGTAGCTGCGTTAATACTTAACTTTATTCCATCATTGTGGTACATCGCTCTTGGTTATACAAGTGAGACACTTTAAATATGGTTAATGGCGCCTTGCTAGGTCGTAGCCATGGGCTTAGCTGAAGGCTATTCTAACTGTCTCTCGGCAAATGAGAGAAAGGCTTCGTCAGTGTAGTCGCTAGCAAAGTCGTCGTACAACTGGGGCGAGTGCTAGTCCGTCTCTCTAGACCTGCCGTGTGGTGGCGCTCCATCTGCAAATACTGACTGTGGCGACACGCGGGTCCGACATGTACTAATGGACCGCGGCCGATTTAAAGCTACCACCTAGCAAGTGTGGTGTCTGGCGGTGACACCACACCTACATAAATTAAAACACATTCAATACTCCATAAATACACAAAACATCACAACTAGCAAAAAAAATAATTACCACCAGCAAATCCCGGCACTGCAAAATAGATCAGCCAGCCCCCCTCCTTCCCCCTCCCCCATACACACACAAAACTACACATGAACACTGTGTCATAATGACATTCACTGACCACAACATCTTTACGTCTAAGCAGACGGGTGGAATCGGACGCTTCCGTTGACCCCTCCTTCTACTCTGTAGATGAATATCTTAGCAGAGACAGATAGACCAGCTTAAGTAAAAATTCTGCTATATTTCAGTTTTGACAGCCCTTGGTCGCAACAGTCAAGATCGAGTATTCTCCGGACAAATGATGAGGATAAGAATTATTATATTCAAATCTATTAAGTTATATTTTCTGAGCCGGCCGGTGTGCCCGTGCGGTTCTAGGCGCTTCAGTCTGGAACCGTGTGACTGCTTCGGTGGCAGGTTCGAACCCTGCCTCGGGCATGGATGTGTGTAATGTCCTTAGGTTAGCTAGGTTTAAGTAGTTCTAAGTTCTAGGGGACTGATGTCCACAGATGTTAAGACCCATAGTGCTCAGAGCCATTTGAACCATTTATACTTTCTGTCATGTTATTTGTCATTCACGATGGCCAGTGGCTATTTACGAAGAAGTACGAAAATATTTGTTCGCTCCAGTAACTATACTTTCTGGAAATATCACCGGGGTCCATTGGTTTCATTGCATTTTTGGTGGGAGATGTTATTGTATTATTTATATGTATCTTCGTGTTTGTTGCCATGTGTATGTAGTGACGTCATAGAAACAGCTAAATAGCCATTTCCGGAATATTGATGTTGTCCTGGGGCAAAGCACACGCGTGGAATCGGACACTTCTGTATCAAAAACTTTTTCAAACAGTCTGTAAACAGTGCTTTATCTAAAACCAAGTTTTTAATGGTTGCTGACTTGTTGGCAGTTTATTGAAAATGCATGTTCCTGAATATTGGACCCCTTTTCGACCAAGGTAAGTGATTTTAGGTCTTTATGTATATTGCTGTTCCTATTTCTAGTACTGATATAATGTATTGAGCTATTGGTTGGAAATACTTGTAATAAATTTCATTAAGTAATAAATATATTAGGAAGCAGTGGTTAGAATACAAAGTTTCTTGAACAGGTTCCTACATGATGTTCTTGAATTTATACCACAATCGACCTTTATTACACGCTTTTACATGCGAAAAACTTTTGCTACGTTTGATGAGCTACCACAGAATATGATCCCTTTTGAAATAATAGAATGAAAATATGGACACTTTTCTATATCTATGGCTCCTACATCTAACATCATTCTCACTGTAAATACAAACTTGTTTAGGCGCTTCATCAATTCTGTGGTATGCCCTTCCCAACTGAATTTATTATCGAGTTGTAGTCCCAGAAATGTAACACTGTCAACCTTTCTGATCTGCATATCTTCATATGTTGTAAAGATGCTGTAGCTGGAGAAATTGAGCAGTTTCCAAGACTCACATAAAACTTGTATTAGCGTACTCACACTTTCCCCAATAGGACTATCTTGTACAGGACAGGAGTACACAAATCTGACACATTACGTATATTTTTTGTTGTATTACAAGGCTGTACACTTATTCTATTAAGTGAGCAGCACAAGAAATTAAGCTTCGAATTTAACCTACAGTATTCAGATTACATATTACTTCATACCTAAAAACGCATGTTGTTAACATTTTACTCAAACAGTGCTGTGACGAAGTTCTGCTTACTTTCTGTTGCAGCTGTGATGATAATATTTCTAATAGCGACCGATAACCTACATACATATGAAACATTAATAATCGATCTAACATCAACTAAAATGTACCTGGAGTTAATTAGCTAAGGTTATGACAGGATTCATAAGACATTCCTGCCATTTCATACTACTCGCAGTTATACTGATTACAAAACTGATGGATTCCAACTATGTCGTTATTTAACTGTAGCCCCATCGCAGCATTCGGTATTCGCTAGCGAAATATAACTAGACAGTTATTAATAGCCGTTAAAAATAACGGTTATCAAAGACTAACTAGAACTGTGATAAGGGTTACTCCACAATAAACGTTTAGAATAAAAGGCCAATAAAATAATACTACTACTACTACTACTTTTTTTCTCCTTTATTGAGTTTCGATTCCTTCAAAAGGGGGCGGGCTGGCAGCAGCTTATTACGCCGCTCTTCAGCCTACAGAATTTGATTTAAAAAGATGAAGATAAGAAAAAATAATAACAGTTGGCGATAAAATCGGTGACTTAAAGGTAAAATGGCAGAAAATTCTGGAGCTTAAAACATAAAACACAGGGTTGATGATGCTAATAAAATACACAGGAAGCAGAAAAATAATAGACAAACAACTGAAAAACCCGGCGACAGTCTGGGTTCTGTTCGCAAGAAATATAAAATGCACACCCAGCGACAGCATGACTTCTGTTCGCAACACTGTGGAAAGACGCACAACACTGAACACTCACTTAAACACTGCACTAAAAAGTTGGCACAAATATGACATACCACATCCAAGAGCAGGTCGGTGGACACTGGTCAGTTGACGGAAAAAAAGGTGGGGGAGGAGAGGAAAAGTGTAGGTGGAGGGGGGAACTACTACTACGACGTTTTTTTTTTTCTTTATTGTAAGTTTAGCACCTCATACAAGATGGGCTGGCAGCGGAAAATTTTACTCCGCTCTTCGGCCATAAGCAGTGCAATAAAAGAGAAAAGGAAAACAGAAAAGTAACAGACTGGTGGTTAAAAATCAGTAGATACAATAATAATTAAAAAACATGAAGCCGTTCACACTCGACGAAACAAACAAGAAAACTGTCGGCACTGTGCACAAACACTGACGAGTTAGACGACACATGTGAACGAAGGAGCGTGAGCGGCGAAAAACACTGATTCACAAACACGACGGCACAGACACTAAACCGAGGGCGATGATCTCCGGCGCGCAAATGTTCACTATGCGTGTGCGAGTCTGGGGACCTGCCAAGAGAGGAGGAGGAGGAGGGGGAGTGGGAGAGCGAGAGGGGAGAGCAGAGATGCCACGGGCAGGGGAGAGAGGGGGGAGAGAGGAAGGGGGAGGGAAAGCCCAGGGGAAGAGGGGTGGAGGGAGGGGATGGGGGAAAAGGAAAGAGAAGGGAAAGGAAGGGAGGGAGGGTGCCTAAAGGAAAGGACACCGGAAGTGGGGGGTGGGGCAGGGTCAAAGTTGATAGGAGGGGTAGATGGAGGGGAGGAGGACATCATCAGGGAGGGGGAGCTGGCGGAAGCCACCTTGGGAGAGGGTAAGGAGGGTGGAGAGATGGAGACCGGGCGGGACGTGGGAATACAGGCGCGGCAGCGGGCAGGGGTGGGAGAGGATCGGGGAGACGAGCAGGTGAGGAGGATCAAGTTTACGGGAGGTGTACAGGATCCGCATCCTTTCAAGGAAAAGGAGGAGGTGGGGGAAGAGGATGAGATCATACAGGATCCGCGTGGGGGAGGGGAGACGGATGCGATAGGCGAGGCGGAGAGCATGACGTTCAAGGATTTGGAGGGATTTGTAAAAGGTAGGGGGGGCGGAGATCCAGGCCGGATGGGCATAACAAAGGAAAGGACGGATGAGGGATTTATAGGTACGGAGGATGGTGGAGGGGTCCAGACCCCACGTACGGCCGGAGAGGAGCTTGAGGAGACTGTCGGGAGCATGCCTTGGCTTGGATTGTCCGGAGGTGGGGAGTCCAGGAGAGGCGACGGTCGAGGGTGACACCAAGGTACTTAAGGGTGGGGGTGAGGGCGATAGGACGGCCATAGACGGTGAGATAGAAATCAAGGAGGCGGAAGGAAGGGGTGGTTTTGCCTATGATCACCTGGGTTTTGGAGCGATTGACCTTGAGCAACCACTGGTTGCACCAAGCGGTGAACCGGTCAAGATGGGATTGGAGAAAGTGTTGGGAGCGCTGCAGAGTGGGGGCAAGGGCAAGGAAGGCGGTGTCATCGGCAAACTAGAGAAGGTGGATGGGGGGTGACGGCGGCGGCATGTCCGCCGTGTACAAAAGGTACAGAAGGGGGGAGAGGATGGAGCCTTGGGGCACACTGGCGGAGGGGAAAAATGTGTAGGAATCTGTGTTATGGATGGTAACATAGGAAGGATGGCAGGAGAGAAAGGAGCCGATCAGACGGACGTAGTTAATGGGTAGGGCGAAGGTTTGGTCATAAGCACGCTTGAGGTCCAGGGAGAGGAAGATAGCGGAGCGACGCGAATTTAGCTGTTCGGAAAGGAGATGAGTAAGGTGAAGGAGAAGGTCATCGGAAGAGAAGGAAGGCAGAAAACCACACTGGGTAACGGGAAGGAAGTGGTGCTGGCGGAGATGCTGGTGGATGCGGCAGGTGAGGATAGATTCCAGGACCTTGCTGAAGAGTGTGGTAAGGCTGATGGAACGGTAGGAGAAGACGGTAGGAGGAGACGGTAGGAGGAGACAGCAGACGGCGGTTTGCCAGGTTTAAGGAACATGAGGATACGGGAGGTTTTCCACAGGTCGGGGTAGTAACCAGTGGGCAGGACTACATTGTAGTCTGGCCAGGGTGGAGAGGAAAGAGACAGGAGCTTCACGAAGGTGACGGTAGGTGACACGATCGTGACCGGGAGCGGTGTTGCGTTTTGTGCGGAGTGTATCAATGGGATCCTGTGTGGTGATGGGGGCGTTGAGTTCCGTGTGTGCAATGTCGTCCAAGTACTGGAAACCAGGAGCGAGGGGAGGGACAGAGGTGTCAGTTCGATCGCGGATATCTGGGAAGAGGGAGTAATCGAACTGGGGATCATCGGGGTTCGAAAGTACATCGGAGAGGTAGTAGGCAAAGTGATTGGCCTTACTAAGGGTGTCAGGGAAGGGATGGTCATCATGGAGAAGAGGATAGTAGGGGGAGGGTTTAGTTCCGGTAAGGCGACGGAAGGCTGACCAGAACTTGGACGAGTTGACAGGGAGGGTAGCATTTATACGGGTGCATGTCTGCCACCAGTCCCGGCGTTTCTTAGCCGCGAGCAAATTTCGAATGTGTCGCTGTAGTTGCCGTTGGCGTCATAGTGTGTCCAAGTCACGCGTGTGGAGGAAGGCACGGTAGAGACGGCGGGATTCACGGAGGAGGAGGATGGCCTGCGGGGGTATGGTAGGACAGGGGGGTGGATGGCGATAGTAGGGACGTTGGCCTCCACGGCCTCAGACAAGGTCCGCTGGAGAAAGGAAGCGGCATGTGTGACATCGTCAGGGTGGTGGTAGGTGAAAGGGTGGCTATCGACCTGGGTGGAGAGGGTATCCCGGTAGGCATTCCAGATGGCACGGGAATAATCAAGGACGTACTTAGGGGGAGGGTCATTACAAGGGTCGGGGCAGGGGCGACGACCGTCTGAAACGGTGAGGAGGACAGGGAGATGGTCGCTACCAATAGGCTCCAGGACATCCACCGATATGCGCCCAAGGAGGTTGGGGGAGGAGAGGATATCATCGGGAGTGGAGTTGGATTCGGGACGGGTGAGCTGGGGGATGGGGACGAGGTCGCCTTGAAGGGAGGAGAGGAACCGATGCCACCGCCGTAACTGGGCAGCGGAACGAATATGGATGTTGAGGTCGGCGGCGATCACGTAGGAGGAGAAGGTACGGTCGATGTGGGAGAGGAAGTCGAAGGGAATAGGGGCATTGGGGCGAACATAGATGGTGGCGCAGGTAACGGTAAGGCCGGGGAAGAAGAGACTAAGGATCAGGTGTTCGGTGGGGTCGGGAAGGAGAGGTTGGAGCCAAACGGGGATCTGGCGGAGGTGGCCAAGGGCAACTCCGCCACGCGCAATTGGGAGGGGATTATCGGAGCGATGGAGGAGATAGGGCGAGATGTGGATGGTGTGGTGGGGTTGGAGGAAGGTTTCATTAAGGAGGAAGGCATCCACGCGGTGGGTGGCAACGGTGTGCAGGAAGAGGTTTCTGTTGGTGGGAAGGGAATGGATATTGTTGAAAAGGATATTTTGCTGTCGCGCCATGACAGGGATTTAGACGAGGGTGTCAAGGTGGGAGAAGGGAAATGGGCCTGGTTGGTGGAGTAGGTGGTGTACATTTTGAGTTGGAAAATGGAACGGGCGGCGAGGGATACCTGTTGGAGGGTGTGGGGGCGCTGAAAGGGATGGACATTCTGGAGGATGATGGTAAGGAACCTGATGATGTCCTCAGCGGTGGGGGGGGGGGGACGAAGAGAATTTCTAGGAAGGGTGGGGGCGTCCAGAGGACAGACAGGGACGGTGAGTTCAGGAGTGGTTGGAGGGGATCGGGCTTTACACTTTTGGGAGTAGGTGGGATGGGGAAGATTGCAGGTATTGCAGGAAGGAGGGGATTGGAGGTTAGGGCACTGCCTGAGGAAGTGTGCTTGCCTACAATGCAGGCAGGTGGGGGCCTCGCAGCACTCAGCTGTGGGGTGCGCGTTATAGCACAGACACCTCTGGCAGCGCAGGGATTGAGGAGGGGAACGGGAGGGGTCGACCTTGTAACGCTGGTTGAAGAGGAGGGCACCCTCCTTCAGGAGACGATCAATGGAGGGGGCGTCCTTGGAGAAAACCTGCATAAGGCGGGTGGGGCCGGCCGAGTTGAAAATGCGGCGGACCGCCCGCACCTCCAGCGTGGGATGCCCCTGAGCTCTGCCAACACCTCCTCCTCCGTGATCGACGGACTGAGCCGAGTGATCATGGTGGTGAGGGTCGGTGGGCGATGCGGGTGTTGGGGTTGGCAGGTAGGTGATGGGGAAGGAGCAGGGGTGAGGGAGGCGTTGGGGCCACAACGGGTGATGGGGAGGCGGGAGAGGATGTCAGTATGGAGGGTGGGTCTGGGGGAGGAGATGAGAATGGAATCCCGTCTGGGAGTGAGGAGAGAGATGGGTGCACCAGGGAAGTGTTGGCGGAGGAGGAGGGAGAAATTCCAGGCCTCAAGAAGGGAAGGATCGGGACCGGAGAGGAGGTATTTGTAGAAAGAGGGGGTGGAGGAGGAAGAGGCGGAGGGAGCAGGGCCAGGTGGGGAGACATCCATGGCACCCTGGGGGGGGAAGGAGAACGGGGCGGGGCCTTTTTGGGAGCGGAGGAGGTGGTGGTGCCACTAGTGCGTTTAACGGCGACAGAAGGGCGGGTGGTGATATGAGGGACGGGAGCTATAGAGAGGTGGTGGGAAGGGACAGGTCCCGGCGTGGACGCAGCAGTCGGCGCCGGAGATGGTGATGGTGAAGGCGACGGTGACGGTGACGGTGACGGCGGTGATGGCGAAGGCGATGGGGAGAGTTGGGCATGGACAGTGGCCCGACGGGCCACCACCCTAGCTGGAGCTGCAGTGACAGGCTGGGGGAGTGGGGGGAAAGGATCAGATGGAGAGGAGCAGGAGGAAGAAGCTGGAGAGGGGGCAACAGAGAGCGAGGGCGAAGGGAGAGTGAGAAGAGGCGGGATGGAAAGAGGGGGATGTGACTGGGCACACCATGTGATGGTGGTGGTGGCGGCGGAGCGGGAAGTATAGACGATGGCTGTGGTGGTAGTGGTGGTGGGGGCTGACATGACGATGGGGAGAAACAAAAACGCACAGAACGAAAAAGAAAGGACAAAAACGGGGGACAGACGAGAACGAGAGAAGACGGAGACAGAGGAAGACGAGGACGGACGAAGACCAGAGTCCCACGCTGCTGGCGCTGGCGCATACTCGACGATGGGCGGCAGGAATGCTGCCGCTGCTGCTGCCGCGGATGGGGCCGGGGCCGCTGCCGCTGCTGCTGCTGCTGCTGCTGTGGCCGCTGCCACTGGAGGGCTGGCCGGCTGGCTGCCACTGCTGGCTGGACCGCTGCTGCTGGAGAGCTGGCCGGCTCCCGTCGCCTGGACCGCTGCTGCTGGCTGGGACCGATTCCGCTGGCCGGGACCGATTCTGCTGCTGCTGCTGCTGCTGCTGCTGCTCGGCTGGAACGAACGCTGGCTGGCTGGAACGAACGCTGGCTGGCTGGCTGACTGGCTGGGTGGCTGGCTGGCTGGCACCTGGAACACCTAGCACTTCGATTAGTGCTGGAATGGCACAATCGAAGGGCGGTAACCTCGCGGCGTACCGCCGGAGATGTACTACGACGTGCGATTGCATTTCTATATAGCATTTGCCATAAATAGTAGAAACGAGTGCGAAGCCGTCGTCAGGAACCATTCAGTCTAATTCTCACTCACATGATTATCATTAAAGAATAAATATATTTTTTTATAAATATGCTATCCTTAAACGAATCGTCCACGAATATTCGAACAGGGGCTGTAATCCCGACAGGTATCGAAAAACGGCTCCGCTCCTGCCGTCATCAACAGATAGCAGCACAGTAGCCTCTCTTGCAGTTGTTGCAGTGCCGATTCTTTCTCCCTTCAGTTTTGACTCCAGTTTAGAAGAAAGAGCAAGTTGAATGTTTTAATTAGGGTCTGAACGTGTTCTCCAGATAAAGATAACAGACTACCGCCATATGTGTTAAGGCAGTTCGCAGCAATTGTGTGATAAACGCTTTCCGCAGCGATGCAGCTGCTTGAGGAAATGGCGTTGTCACCCGGAAGTGGCAACCTCCTCTATCCTGATGTTCTCCAAACCAAACAAGCCTCCATCTGATGTCTCTTCCTACCGTCCTATCTGTCTCACATCGGTGTTCAGCAAACTCTTGGAATCCATCCTTACCTAGCGACCTCCTCCCTGACACCCAATGTGGCTTTCGACCTTCCTCCTCCACCGATGACCAACTCCCCCACCTCACTCATTTCCTCTACCTCCAGCCTAACTCCCATCGCTCCGCCATTTTTGTCTCCCTCGACCTCGAAAAGGCCTACGACCGTGTCTGGCATCCCGGTCTCCTATTTAAACTCCAAACCTACGCCGTTCCTGTCAACTACATCTGTCTGATGGCCTCCTTCCTCTCCCGCTGCTCCTCCTATGTTACCATTCATAACGCCCAATTCCCGCACCTTCTACCCCTCTGCCTTGTGCCCCAGGGTTCTGTCCTCTCCCCTCTCCCCTACCTCCTGTACACGGCAGATATGCCCCAACCCCCCCCCCCTCCCTCGAGTACATCTCTTGCAATATGACAATGACAACACATTCCTCGCCCTCACTCCTATCCTCCAACGGTCCCAATGCCTTCTCCAGAATCACCTTGTCCTTTTTGCCGCATGGTTTAACCAGTGGCTCCTGAAAATCAAGCCTTCCGAGACCCAGGCAATCATTGTAGGTCGTACCACTCGCTCCTTCCGGCTCCTGGATTTCTCCCTTAATGTCTGCACCCGTCCTGTCCGCCTCATCCACACCATCACCTACCTTGGCCTCACCATTGACCGTCACCTCACCTGGACCCCTCATCTCCATTCCATCCAATCCAAAGCCCACAACTACCACCCACTCACCAAACTCCTCTCTGGCCGGACATAGGGGTAGCACCCCTCTACCATCCTCCACACCTACAAATTCTTAATCCTTCCCATCCTCTGTTATACCAGTCCCACCTGGATATTTGCTCCCCCCAATTTCTATAATTCCCTCCAGATCCTTGAGGGTCATGCACTCCCCCTCGCCTTCCATATACACGTCCCGTCCCCCACGTGGATCCTCTATGACCTCATTCCTTTCCCCCATCTGCTCCTATTCCTCGAACATATCTGCACACTCTACACCTCCTGCCACCTTGATTCCCCTCACCCCCTGGTTGCTCCTCTTCACTACCATCCCTGCCCCCTGCCACCTCTTCACTGTTGTGTCCCCCTACCCTCCATCTCAACACCCTTAATCTCCTTTCCCAAGGTGGCTTCCATCAACTCCCCCTCCCGGATGATGCCCTCTCTCGTTCCATTTATCCCTCCTATCAATTCTAATCCTCACCCCTCCTTACCTCCGTCCTTTTCCTGGGCTACCTCTCCCCCCTTCCATCCTCTTTTTTCCCCACCTACCATCTCTCTGCCTCCCTTCTCTCCCTCGAGTCCTTTTGCATTTCCATTCTCTGCCTTTTCCCATTACCTCTCGCGTCTGCCCTGGACCTCCCCCCCCCCCCCCCCCTTATGAGCCCTCTCCCACCTTTGGTTCCTTCCCCTTTCGTTTTTCCTCTCCTCCCTCCTTGTTTTACCCCCACCCAACTGTCCAGCCCCCCCCCCTCCCTCCATCAGCCCTCGGTTATGTTGTGTCATCTTTGTGTCAACATTTTAGTGAAGTGTTTACAGTGACTGTTCAGTGTTGTGTGTCTTTTCCGAACATCATACTGTCGCTGGGAGTGTTTTTTATATCTCTTGCAAAAAGAAACCAGACTGTGGCTGTGATTTTTAATTGTCTGTCTACTATGTTACCTGTTTGCTTCCTGTGTATTTTATTAGCTTTGCCAACCGTTTGCTTTATGTTTTAGCTTTCCAAAATTTTCCACCGTTTTACAATTTAAGTCACCGTTTTATCCAATGCTTTTATTATTTCTTATCTTCTTCTTACGTTTTAAACAGTCTGTAGGCTGCAGGGAAGCGTACTAAGCTGCTGCCAGCCCGCCCCCTTAGGGGGAAATCGAAATTCAATAAAGGAAAAAAAGAAAAAGAAATGGAAGTGGCAGACGCTAGCGGTAGAAATGGCGTTATGGATATGGAGTTCATCATAAGAATAAACCTGGTGAACAAAAACACAATCGCGATGATAGGTCAGAAGCACTAGCGACGTACACTGGTCTCATTACGTTCTTGGAAGTAGGTCCTACTTATGTATTAGCTACATTAAATAAAATTTTATGATGTTCAAATCTATTAAGAACCACCAATCTTTTTCTTAATAACGCTTTAGCTACGTATTTTAATTTAATTTCAAAAATGCTCTACAGCCACAGCCTCTTTACTGTTGAGCTCTGATTGTCGCGCTGTTAATACTGGGAATGAAAATACCTGAGGCTGCAGACTGTTCCATAGTGAAACAGGGTTAAAAAAGGGCCGAAAAATAGATTGTTCTTAATGTTTTTCATAAATTTACAGAGGTAATCACCTTTGAACTTTTCTGAGGGACTGTGTTAGACACAGTGCAGTCACGCATCTAAACTGCAGGTTTCGCTGAATCGGTAGCCTGCCGTGGCCGGTGATTCTCTGGTTACAATTTCCCCATAGTCATTTTGTTTCTCATTCAATTTGAAATAGCTGCATCTCGTAATTGTAGAATTCATCATAACTTTTTATGAATAATGTACGAATTCTTGTTTCTAATTATATATTGCATGCGAAATTCCCGTTTTTATTGGGTATATAAATTCTGAATTATCGATTTTTATGAATAACTGTTAACAAAAGTTGCTTAAATTAAGAAAACATAACAATATAATTTTTGAGACAAAAATGAAAAATCAAACACTTTTTATTTGAACTATCTTCATCGCTTTATACCACAGATGTAGATAAGCCTCGTAGAAACATGAAAACAATTCTTTTCACAACATCGAGCACGGCATACAAATTCTGGATTTTTACATTTGCCACTGTACCATTACAATACAAACTCAGCAGAGCTGATTTGCTGCCAAATTAAGGGAATTGGCCCAAGAAATAACAAGACTTGCCAACTGCCAGACGTAGACTACTGGTACAAACGCACGCAGCTTTTTCACACGTCACGGCGAACGCTGGCGGGATACAGAACGAAAGAAGAAGAGAAAATGGGGCGGCAGGTTGGCTTCGTGTATTCTGATGTCGATAGGGTCGTTATCAACGTAGCAGGTGACTCTTCCAGAACTGAAATGTATTTCTCCGACTCCGATAACGCAGGAGCTAAGAGATCACCAGATGACTGACTGTAATAAATACATTAGTAGCTTCAGTGTTCAACAGTACGATGAAATCCCTGCAGTATGCTTTTACATTACACACAGCTCGCTATGTTTAAGTTGGAAATTTTCATCACTCTTGTTTGTAATTAGAACACAATGTCAGGTGACAACAATTGCATTTCATGCTTTCCGTCTGGTCACTGAAGAAGTGTGCGGTAGTGGTGGAGTTTCTCCAAATATAGTTTCATTCTCTTTAAAAATTAAATGACATTCGAAGCTATCTTGTTTCTTTCCTCGTCTCGTTTTACATCTGAACTGCAACTGTTCACATCATTGCAGGTAAGTTGGACCGCTGGCTGGCCAGTGCTGTCCAAGTTTGATGCTCCGGTATAGCTGTTGTCCCGCATTATCGCTCACTCCGTGTGCGTGTAACACAGCACGAAACGTACCCTTATGGTCGTACTTGACTGTACTGGTCTCAGATTGGTTTCCGCTCCACGTGAAACGAAATCCAATTATATTGAAGCAAACATACAAGAATACATGACGTAATGGTTACATCAGTTTTATTCTTATGATGAACAGATCATAATTACGCTGTGCTGTCTTCCAGCATCGTCATTATATCAAACCGGCGAATGCATTGATAGACGACATTCTTTGGAGGCAAACGACAGATCAGAATACCACACGGTTCGCCTTATAACATTGCCCCGATTTTGAGAGAAAAACATAGATAAAAATAATCTCAGGGACGTATGAATTAGAATGTGATTGATTAAACTGCGAATGACCGCTAACAGTGTTCGGTCATGACCCCCAAACAATCCCAGAAACAAATCCATACTAAACTCATGTGTAACGTGAACGGCAAGGAAAGGGATCTTCAAATGAAACACGGCTACTTAAGATGAAATTGACATAATTATTTCACAAAAGCACACATGTGACACTACAGAGCTTATCTCGGTACCGCAGGACAAAAGGGAGAAAGGGAAAACAAGTCGCCTTCCGCTTTTTTTTTTATATCGTTAGACAAACGAGCGTACCTACTACATTTTGTTTCAACATTTTAACTCAAATATACTTCTTTACTAAATAATCCATAAATAACTAGAAATACATCATCTCATTAGTACATCGTTTCTTTCAATTATATACAAATTTATTTTTATATGCAAAATTATTTACGATATTTTCAGGCGATAATTAAAACTAGGGCTACTTCTTTATACATTTATAACGTAACATTTCAGCACGCTATCTGAACGTTCGTGAAGGGATGCGGCGGGACCGCATGTGATGACCAGTTATGAAAGAAAATGTAGCACTATGGATGTTCGGACATACAGCCACCTACATTGTTGAGAACAGCGATGCTACATCCTTCGAATATCTGTCCTACGTTGAAGGGGAATATTTTCGGTTGGCGCGCGATGACAATCATCGGAAACCATTTGGCAACATGCTGCATATCATGACCATGGAATCCGCGCAAGTACTCTCGATTGCTGCACTTAACCCATAACCGACACGCTATAGAAGAATTCCGTACAATGCTATAGCCTGTCCATGTGGGTGATATAGGTGCGAGACTAGTTGTAGAAGTGGGCAGCACGGGGGAAACAAGCACACGGATCAAAGGCACTTCATTAAACATAGAAAAAAATCAAACGTGACATATGCTTAAATTCATTTGTCATCCTGACGATGACGATGGGGGCTATCGTCGAAAGCTCGTGATTTTATCCCGAATTGATGCGGCAAGAAAACCGAGAATGTTTTACATATAAATGCCTTCACAAAAGACTTTTTTCTCATGATGATTAAATTCAGTCCGCTATTTATCTTCAACTAAGGAATTTTGTTACTTACCAAGTCAGAAGAACGACGAAATCCTATCTATTTCCTCATTTCCATATCATTATTTTAAAAAAATTGGGCAGTTGGCAAAAGGCTGCCCAAGCACTTCATTTGTGTATATGGGAGAATTTATCTAATTAGTAGTTACTTTCTTATATAGAGTGGTGCGAAACATGCAGATACATTTCACACTGTGACAGGGGAAAAGGAGAAAAAAGTGCACCACAAACAACTTGTGCAGATTGGTCAACAATTGAAATGAATGCAGATATCGACAGAAAATGCAAATTTGTAAACTTTAGTGGTCGATGAATGAATGTGTGACGCTGCAGAGCAATTTCAATGCGCAACTAGCGAAGTTAGTAAATGAGGGACATGTCGGCAGGAAAAAATACAATCTTTACGAATTTCATTCTGTGTACTCTTCTGGACAGCAACTATGCCCGGTAGGCAGGTACGTAGACACTATATACAGATGTCATAATTTGGGAGACTTGTTGGGCTAAAAGAAGGCAGTTGGAGTAATAGACGAATCGCTCGACATCTGAGGGGGAGTGATGCCACTATTTTCCTATGTTAGCAGGAATGGGTAAACAGTGGCCAAACATAGCATCAAGAAGGAAGTGCTTGACCTCGGGAGATGTCAGAACGTCGGGTCGGAGCAGTCATCAGAGAGACACTCAGAGCGCCGTATTCATCATTATTGTCGAACTGACGTGCAACTGGTGCTTCAATTACTGCAGGGACCATTAACAGGCGGCTCACAGAAAGGGGCTGTGTTCACGTCGCCCCTGTACAGCAGCAAGCTCGTATTCAGTGGTGTCGGGCACATTTGGCCTGGAATCTCATTGAGTCGAGTAGAATTGTCTTCAGTGATGAGTCCCACTTCGAACTGAGCCCCGAATACCAACGAACACTTGTCTGGAGATGCTGCAGACAGTGGTGGGATATCAAACAGACAGTCCCGCCTACTGTCTGGGGTGCTACTACATTTCCCAGTAAGACCTCTTTGGTTGACTTCTGTGGAACACTGACAGTGCAGCGGTAACTCTACGATATTCTATGCCCCGTTTTGTTGCCCCACCATGGCCTGGTCATACTTTTCAGCAGGATAACGCCCGACGGCAAACGACGAGAGTTTCTAGCGTTTTCAATGCCCCACTTTGACCAGCAAGGTCGCCAGAGCTCTGTCAACGTTTCGAGCATTATTAGTAAGGCCCTTCTGTCGGTATGGTGTATTGATCTTCTAACACGCCAGTTCCACAGAATTTGGTAAGTTATCCTTCAGTAAGACATCCAACAACTCAATTAACCAATGACAAGTCGAATAACTGCTTGCATAAGGGGCAAAGGTGGACCGTTGAATCATTGGCTTGCTCAGTTTACAGAGCTCTTTCTCTTGAATAAATCATCTACTTTTCTGAAATTGTAATCATTTGTTTGTCTGTATATGTACATCACATCCACCGATTTCCGTTCCATTCTAATTCCTTCGTGGTATGTCGTTGGTTTTGTCACAGAGTATACAGTAAATTAAGAGCAAAAAAAAAAAAAGTGTCAACTTTTCTGTGGTGAATAACGCCACAGTGTTCTACAGCAAAATGCTATTCGAGAACAGAGGGCAGTAGTACGTTTCTCTTAATTACAAAAAGTGATACAAATTCGGAATTATGCAAAATATGGCTACATCGAATTGGAACGAAAGATACATTTTTCAAACGAGTCTACTAGGCTACATGAAGTAAATATATATTTCCCTCATAGTGGATTACTTAACATAGAAATCGTATGTAAAATTATTTGGGAGAAGAAGCAAGTGTTTTTATTGTAGTGCATCTAGCAACGTGATGGATTTCAGATGTAAACTTCACAAAACTAATCCACACTGAGTGCAAAAAAAAAAAATTTTTCTTCCTCCTGTCTCCGATTAATACTGCTGCCTTGTGAAGTTTATGTTATTCATAATAGAGTTGTGTAAGGGTTTTAAATTCTGTATCACATTACATTTTGATACGTAGTTTCATATCTTAGCATACTTTTACGCCTGATCAGTTTCAGATGAAGCTGGGAGATGGTGTTAAGAAACTATATTTCATGCCTGAGGCACTGGCGTAGTAATGGAGTTCGGCAGCAAGCACGGTGTTTTAACTTGTCAGACACAATCTCTCCTCCCGCCCCCCTCGCCAACCCCACAAAAAACTAAACAAGTACTTCTGGAAGAGGTAGGGACAAATTTTTCGGAACAAGTGTTTAAGTAAATAAAATATAGTGTTTACAATTTTGTAAACAGTAAAATGAATGCATAGAAATATGTAAAACTCATTCTTGTAAATAACGTAGTTTTTGTAAACAGTTATTATGAATACATAGAAATATGTAAAACTCATTCTTGTACATAACGTAGTTTTAATTAGTTATTAATGAATCAGTAGAAATAACAAGTGATCTTCTTATTGGTGGGTAAGTTCAATATGTAATTTAGAGTTATTGTAACTTCTTATGTCGCAAATTTTTTATTGCTCCATCGGAATCGATATCTTTAGCACCACTATTTTGGATCGACAAAATTGTCATACTACACTGTGGTGACAAAAGTCACGGGATATCCCCTAATATCGTATCGGATCTCCGATTACACGACGTAGTGCAGCAACACGACGTGAGATGGACTCAGGAAGTCGCTGGAAGTCCCCTGCAGAAGTACTGAGCCTTGCTGCCTCTACAGCCATCCGTAATAGTGAAAGTGTTGCTGGAGCAACATTTTGTTCACGAACTGACCTCTGAATTATGTGCCATAGATGTTCGGTGGGAATAACGTCGGGCGGTCTTGGTGACCAAATCCTTTGCCGGAATAGTTCAGAATGTTCTTCAAACCAATCTCGAACAGTTCTGGCCCAGTGATATTTTTGGTAGCACAAAGTCCATGAATGACGGCAAATGGTCTCGAAGTAGCCGAACGTAGCCATTTCCAGTTAATGATCGGTTCAGTTGAACCAGAGGATACAGTCCATTCCGTATCAACACAGCCCATGCCATTAAGGAGGCATCATCACCTCGCACACAGCCTTGTTGACAACTTGAGTCGATGGCTTTGTGGGGTCTGCACCACACTCGAATCCGCGGCACTGTCATAACGGATACTTTCGTCGTCCGTCCCACACTGATTTCTGTTATTATTTCACGCAGTGTATATTTCTGTTAGCACTGACAGCTCTACGCAAACACTGCTGCTCTCGGTCGTTACGTGAAGGCCGTCGGCCACTGCGTTGTGCGTGATGAGGAGAACTCCTGAAACTCGATATTCTCGGCACAATCTTGAAATTGTGGAAGTCAGAACACTGGACTCCCTAACCATTTCCGAAATGGAATGCCCCACGCGTCTAGCTCCAACTACCGTTCAGAGTTCAAAGCCTGTTACTTCTGGTCTCGCGGCCATAATCATGTCGGAAACCTTTTCACATGAATCACGTGTTTACAAATGACAGCTCTGCCCATGCACTGCCCTTTTATACCGTGTGTACGCGATACTATCGGCATCTGGATATGTGAATGACTTTTGTCGTGCTTGACTCATGGTAGACCAAAGATAATATTAATTAGTTTGAATTTTAAATAACTCCTTTGATGTGACACCACTGAAACACACCCAGTTCAGGAAAACTTTAGCACTAAAATGAGGATGGGAACAGATTCGAAAAATCCATATTCAAAAACGAACTATAAGAACATTACAGATGTCCAAAAATGGATTCTTCTTTCTGAACTTTGCCAGCTTGCAGAAATCTTCTCATGTGGGAAATTTCTGCAAGGATACGATCTTCAGAAATCTCATGATTATTGTCCACTAAACTTTTTACAGTCATTCAGAATTCCAACTCAGAGGTTTTAGCCAGATTCCTGGGTCCTAAAACTAGGAAACGATGTGATACACTTTCCATGGTTTTGCAATGTGTATCGACTACATTACGCTTGTTGGTTCTCTTCTGCTTATATTGCTGTGCTATTTCGGATCCTTACGAGATAGGCTTGACAGAGGACATCGAAAAAGTTCCTTTTCTATTATCGCTAAATGAGGGACAAAGTGTCATTGGTATGATATGCGAGATGGGCTCACAGTTATTAAAACCAAGTGTCTTCCTTTTCGCCGAGTGGTTTTCACTGAAATCCAAACGCCACCGTTCTCCTCTGAACCGGAAATTATTTTGTTAGCAGGAAATTATCTTCTTAGTAAAATAAGATAAATCAGTGCTCGTACACATAGATTTAAGTGTTCGTTTTTCCCTCAAGCTTTTCGAGAATGGAACGGTAGACAAATAGTCTGAAAGTGGTTCGATCAATCCTCCGCCATGCTCTTAAATGTGAACTGCAGAGTATTCACGTAGATACAGATGTGCTTATTTTTCAAACCACTGTCAAGTGCGTGGAAGAAGCTACTTAGCGCTGTACAACGGTTGGGAAGACAGATATCAGACACCCTCCCCTCTCCCTACCCCCTTGAAATCTTGGTTGTGACGACACACTGATCAGTAACGTGTCGTAAGGTATACATTAGGGTAAAAGATGATAATTCGGTTGAGTTTACAAATACCTAATAAATGTGGTGGTAACATATGGACCTATAGTTAACCTTACGTTAATGTTCGTGCCATTTTTAAATATACACAACACATTTTCCATCACAAGAAGTAAAAGTGCAAAGAAAATTGATAAACTGTATATTAAATAATGGACAAGGTTCCGACGAGAATTTTGATGTGTATTACACGCTCATATATAGAACATGGATGGAACACGTGTCGACTACGTAACTTATGGATAGTTTTTTCAATACTACGATATACAGGTAAGCTATTTGTGTGTGTCTCCAAGTACCGCACTTAAAAGAATTCCCGACGTCAGCTTTTAACTAGTATACCTGTACATCCCACTGTTTTCGTTTCCCTATCATCAACCCTAAAACACTTAACCGAATCTTTATCAACAACATGACGGAAAATTTAGGGCTATGGAACGGTTTTGACAAAGGGACAATGGACTTTTCACTGCCTGCTTTCAGTTTGCTTTACATTTACTTATCATTCCTTTGAAAAACGCGTAACGACTTGAGAGACAGCGAAGAAACAATCAGCTTGCACATTTTACAGGCGATAACATAGTATTTCGGTTGGACTGAGACAAGTCACCTGGGCAGAAGCAGCGGGTGGTACACATAGCTGCCAGCACCTGTTAGTTGCTACTTGTAATTAATTAAAGTGTAATATTTAATGTAATGGACCTCATAATAGCCTTATTACAGTGCTGAAGGATGCAACCCGTGAATTCGTCAACTGCGTTTCTACCTATGGCGATTCTCCAGTTTCTATTTATTCATGCGTACCAAGTTCTTCTCTGCACCAGTAGGCCCAGACGACAAAATTACACTGAGCCATCCAAAACTATTTTTTTTCTTTATTGTATTTCAATGCCCCAATGGGGCGGGCTGGCAGCAGCGTTTGCGCTGCTCTTCAGCCGAAAGACATTAATCATACAACAGAAGACATTTAAAATAACATAAAGGAGACAATATGGCGTACATACATATAATAAGGGGGAACATCATGGAAGAGAACAGACGAAAGGGGGGCGACTGAAAAATCATAAATGTGTCGACGGACAGCGTAGCACATAACAATCACTGACAATAACACTATATACAAGTCCAGCACACAATCAAAATCACAGCTCTTGACCTACAGGAGAACAGCAGCAAACACAACACTGATGCACTACACTGATGACGACGACAGAGAACATCTGCCAGGGGCATACATATGAGGAAGGAGGGAAGAAGAAGGGAAGAAGGGAGGGAGGGGAAAAGAGAGCAGAGAAGGGAGTGAGGGGAGGACATGGGGGTTACAGCTGGAAGGAAGCGTAGATGTCACAGCAAAGTTCAAAATCTGGGAGGGGGATGTGCTAGAAATTGCCCTGATGAAGGAGATGGAGGATGTGGTGGTTAAGAGAGGGAGGGATATAGCGATAAAGTCGCGGCAATGGGCGAGGGGTGGAGAGGAAGGAGGAAACCAGGGGGTGAGAAGGAACAAGCCTGTGGACAGTGTAAAGGATGTGTAAATGTTGGAGGAGAAGGAGGAGGTGTGGGAAGAGGATGAGGTCATATCCAGAACTTTCATTACCCCTCAATAACTTTTTTCCTTTTTTGTTCCTTTATTCTTATTTCATTCCTCACACGAGGTGGGCCTGCAGCGACCTACATATGCGGTTCTTCAGCCAAATGGTACAACATTAGATACGATAGAAAACAATAGAAAATATATGTATGGAAAAACATCGTGACAATACGTAACACGATAGAAATGAAGTCGTTCGACTGTAGGCTTGGTATACACAAATGAGATCAACAGTTAAAAGAAATGTAGACATCCAGTTGGAGACACAAACGTAGAAGGACACCGAAAAACACTGTTGAAGATACAGTGGTGCACTGAACCACTGTGGTGAGGATCATCAGCGAAAAGGTCACCAACACGCTGAAGAAGGGGGGCTGCCACTGAGTGTACGGAAAAGGCATGAGGGAAGGAGAAGGGGAACGAGCCAGTGCGAGAAAGAAGGGTGGGGTGAGGGGAGAGGGTAGGTGTTGGAAGCCCAGGGAGGAGAAGTGGAAGAAGAGGGAGACAAGGGAGAGGGGAGATGGGGGTGAAAGGAAGGTTGCGAGAAGAGAGGGAGACCAGGAGGAAGAAAGGGGGAGAGGGAGAGGGGGTTAGAGCTGGTAGGAGGGCTAGATGGTGGAATAAAGACATCACAGGGAGGGGGAGTTGGCAGAAACCACCTTGGGCGAGAGTATGGAGAGTGTGAAGATGGAGAGCAGGCGGGACACACGAATACAGGCATGGCAGTGGGCCAGGATGGGCGCAGATGCGAGAGACAAGTGGGTGTGAAGGATGGAGTCCGCAGGGGGTGTAAAAGATTTGTTTGAGGAAAAGGAGAAGGTGTGGGAAGGGAATCAAGTAATAAAGGATCCACATGGGTGATATGAGGCGGATGCAATAGGCAGGGCAGAGCACATGGCATTCAAGGATTTGGATGGACTTACAGTATGTGGGAGGGGCGGAAACCCAGGTGGGATAGGCATAGCAGAGGATGGGGCAGATGAGGGATTGATAAGTGTAGAAGAGAGTGGAGGTCGTAACCCCATGTTTGGGCGGAGAAGAGTTTAAGGAGAAAGATGCAGGTACGGGCCTCAGCTTGGCCTGCCCAGAGATGGGGGTCCAGGAAAGGCGGCAGTTGAGGGTGACACCAAGGTACTTGAGAGTGTGGGTTGAAGTTGATGGGGTGGCAATATATGGTTAGGTAAAAATCTAGGAGACGGAAGATAGGGGTGGTGTTCCCTACCATGATTGCCTGGGTTTTGGAAGGATTGATCATGAGCAACCACTGGTTGCATCAAGCGGTGAATTGGTCAAGGTGGGATTGAAGAAGGCATTGGGAGCATTGGAGGGTGAGGCCGAGGGCAAGGAAGGCAGTGTCATCAGCAAATTGGAGAAGTTGGATGGGGTGGGGTGATGGCATGTTCGCCTTATAGAGGAGGTAAAGAAGAGGAGAGATGATGGAGCCCTGGGTCACACTGGCGAAGGGGTAGAAGATGTAGGAGTCAGTATTGTGGATGGTAACATAGGAGGGTGATGGGAGAGGAAGGACGCGACCAGACAGGCATAACTGATGGGAAGGGCGAAGGTTTGAAGCTTGAAAAGGAGACCAAAATGCCAGACACGGTAGTACGAAAGTTTTAGGTCAAGAGACATGAAGATGGTGGAGCAATGGGAATTTATTTGGCCGGAGAGGAGGTGCAAATGCCAGACACGGTTGTACGCACGTTTGACATCAAGGGACATGGAGCGATGGGAATTTAGTTGGCCAGAGAGGAGGTGGGTGAGATGGAGGAGGAGGTCATCAACAGAGTAGGAGGGTTGGAAGCCACATTGGATAGAGGGAAGGAGACAGTGTAGGTGGAAGTGCTGGTGAATTCTTCAGGTGAAGATGGACCAAGACATTGCTGAAGAGTTAGGGGATGGTAGGAGGAGCCACCAGTGGGTGGTTTGGTAGATTGACGAACATCAGATCTGTGAGGTTTTACACAGGACACAGTAGTAGCCGGTCATGAGGATGACATTATAGAGCACAGCCAGAATGGTGAGGAATGATATGGGTGCCTCACAGAAATAGTGGTAGGTGACAGAGTTGTGACCAGGAATGGTGTAACGTTTATTGTGAAGTGTGGCTATGGTGTCTTGCGTGGTGATGGGAATGTTAAGAGGTGTGTGTGGGATGTGGTCCAAGTACTGGAAGCTAAGGGTATGCGGGGGACCAGAGGTGTTAGTACAATCACAGACATCTGGGAAGAGGGAGTAATCAAACATGGGATCTTCAGGAATTGTAAGGATATTGGACAGGTAGGAAGCAAAATGATTGGTCTTACTGAGGTTGTCAGGAAAAGGTTGATCATCATGGAGGAGGGGATACTGCGGGGAGGGATTAGATCCAGTAAGGCGATGGAAGGCTGACCAGTACTTGGATGAGATGATAGGGAGAGTATCACTTAGGTGGGTGCTGGTGCCAGCCGAGCGTTTTTTGGCAGCGAGCAAATTTCGGATCCCACCGTAGAGTTGCCAGTGGCGATGGAGTGTGTCCCAGTCCCATGTGTGGAGAAACTCGTGGTAGAGATGGCAGGATTCATGAAGGAGAAGGATGGCCTGTGGGGGTTAAGTGGGGCAGTGCAGGTGAATGAAGGTGGTGGGGAAATGAGCTTCAACAGCCTCAGACGGGGATTGGTGGAGAAAGCAGGTGGCATGGGTGACATCATCAAGATGCTGGAAGGCCAGAGGGTGGTCATCAAACCAGGTATCTAGGGTCGCCTGGTAGGCATTCTATTTAGCACGGGAGTAGTCATGGACGAACTTTTGGGGAGGGTCAGTGCATGGACCGAGGTGCAGGTTTCATCCATCTGTCACGGTAAGGAGGACAGGGAGATGGACGCCACCAATAGTGTCGAGAACGTCCGCTGTAATGCGTCCAAGGAAGTTGGAGGAGGCCAGGACTATGTTGGGAGTGGTATTGGATTCAGGGAAGGTGTGGTGGGGGACGGGAAGGAAATCACCTTGAAGTGAGGCGAGGAACTGAAGCCACCATCCTAGCTCGGCGGTGGTACGACTGTGTATGTCTAGGTTGGCGGCAATCATGTAGGAGGAGAAGGTGCAGTCAATGTGGGAAAGGATGTTAAATGGAATGGGTCCAGTAGCACGGACATAGATGGTGGCATAGGTTATGGTGAGACCATGGAAAAAGAGGCTGAGGATAAGATGATCAGTGGGGTCACAGAGGAGGTTTTGGAGCCAAACAGGGACCTGGCGTAGGTGGCTGATGGCAACTCTGCCACGACCAATCAGGAAGGGATTATCGGAGCAGTGAATGAGGTAGGGCGAAATGCTTATGATATGCGGGGGCTGGAGAAATGTTTTATTGAAGGGGAAGGCATCCACGTAGTGGGTCAGAAGGATGTGCATGAGGAGATGGTTGTTGGTAGCTAGAGAATGGATGTTACTGAACAAGATACGATGCTGCCACGACATGGTGAGGTTTAAACTAGGATGTTGAGATGGGAGACCGGCTTTAAATGATTACTGTAGGGAAATAATACAGCTCGCTACGTATTGCTCATAGGGGCATAGTGAGGATAAGATTAGAATAATTGCTGCATGCATATAAACAATCTTGCTTCCCGCACCCCATGCGCAAATCGAGCAGGAAAAAGCCCTAATAACAGGTACAATGGGATGTACCCCCTGCCATGCATCTCACAGTCATTTGCAGAGTATAATGGTTGATTTCACTTATGGTCGTAGTTATTGTGCTAGTTCAGAATTAACTAACCTACTGCAAGAATTTCCAAAAGTTTGCAATGAAAACTCGGAGTAGCTACGAGTTTGCATTTGGTGCATGTTAGCTCGTATGTTTCTGTATACGGAAAGCAAATAATACAGTGAAGTAGAAGGATCACCAATACACATACAGGAAAGAAAATACCAACACCAAGAAGGAGTTGTGCATTATAAACAAAAGCTGACAGGTGTGTTTCTACGTCTGAAAGATTATGTCTTTTCAGATTGCGTCACAGACGCATAAGGGTGGTGCTAGTAGCCTCAGTTACCTCTGCTATTGGGTGTGTTGAATTGATGTTAGTCAAGAATGCCTTTCAAAAATGGTTCAAATGGCTGTAAGCACTATAGGACTTAACATCTGAGGCCATCAGTCCCCTAGATTCAGAACTACTTAAATCTAACTAACCTAAGGACATCACACACATCCATTCCCGAGGCAGGATTCGAACCTGCGACCATAGCAGCAGTGTTGTTCTGGACTTAAGCGCCTGGAACCACTCGGCCGCAGCGGCCAACAACAATACCTTTAAGGAGACAAAGATGCCATTATCAATGTCTCACTGAGTTTCAATGAGGCTGTATGATAGGGTGACGCAAAGCTGGATGTTCTGTCTGTGATACTGCAAAAAGACTTAGCTGGAAAGTACCCACTGTACATTATTGCTGTCAGCAGTGGTCGCGAAAATATAGTCACAAGAAAAATGAGCTCCAGACAGGCACGTGGCACTTTCAAGAGGCACAACCATCGTGTTTGGCGTATGGTTATGGCGCAGCGTATTGCGTCTGCCCCAGGAGTCTAAGCAGCAGTTGGCACTATAGTGACACAACGAACTGTTAGAAACCAGTTGCCTCAAGAACAGCTCCAAGCCAGGCGCCTTGTAATGTGCACCCCACTGACCCAAACCACCGCCATTTGCGACTTAATTAGTGTCAAGCGAGAGCTCATTGGACGGCAGGGTGCAGTCTGCTGTGTTTACTCATGAGAGCTTCTTGTGTTGGTCAGTGCCAGTGATCGCCGTGTGTTGTTTAGGACTCAGCCAGTTGAAGACCTGCAACCAACCTGTCTGTGTGGTAGGCATAATACACCTATACTTGGAGCTTTTGTCTGGAGTGAGATTTCATATCACAGCAGGAGCACTCTCGTGGTTATCCCACGCATTCCGGCCGCAAATTTGTATATCAGTCCTGTGATTCGATCTGTTGTGGTGCCATTCATGAACAACATTCCAGTGGGTGTTTTCCAACAAGATAACACTCGGCCGCATACAGCTATTATAGCTCAATACGCTCTTCAGAGAATCGACATGTAGCTTTAGCGTGCTCCATCACCGATCTGTATCTGATCGAGCGCATACGAGACCTCATCGGATGACAGATCCAATGCTATCCACAACCAGCATTAACCATACCATTATTGACCGACCAAGTGAAACAGACATGGAACTACGGAACTCCACTCCACCCCACAAACTGACACCTGAGACCTGCACAACACAATGCATCTACGTTCTCATGGTTTCAGTCAACATTTTGGTACTTACACTGGTTAATAGTGTACTATCCCTTCGATTTGAGACAGCTTATCTTGCACTTAAATTAACCTATGATCTTGCAGTGTTAATCACTGAAATATGTTACCAAAGCAAGTTTAGCAAAGAGATTTCATTACTCCACAGTAATTATTATTTGTTGGTGCGATTTTTTCTTCTGTCAGCGTATTTGACACTCTCTCTGTTCAACCAGTTCTCACACATCTGGACTCAATAAAGGGACATAGATGGTTAATTTACAGCCTTCCCCAATCGTACGTCACGATATCTTCTCACTTGCAAAAGGCTGCGCAAAGTATATTCACGTAAAAGCTTGAAAATTAACAGCAGTTTCCCCCTACGAAACATACACTTTGTGATCAAAAGTATCCAGAAACCTGGCTGAAAATGACTTACAAGTTCGTGGTGCCCTCCATAAGTAATGCTGGAATTCAGTACAGTGTTAGCCCACCTTTAGCCTTGATCACAGCTTCCACTATTGCAGCCATACGTTCAATCAGGTGCTGGAAGGTTTGTTTGGGAATGACAGCTCATTCTTCATGGTGTGCTGGACTGAGGAGAGGTATTGATGTTGGTCGGTGAGGCCTGGCGCACCCAAAGGTGTTCTATATGATTCAGGTCAAGACTCTGTGCAGGCCAGTCCTTTAGAGGGATGTAATTGTCGTGTAACCAATCCCCCACAGGCAGTGCATTATGAATAGGTGCTCGATCGTGTTGAAAGGTGCAATCACCACCCCCGAATTGATCTTCAACAGTGGGAGCAAGAAGGTGGTTAAAACATCAATGTAGTGCTGTGATAGTGCAAAACAAAACAGCAAGGGGTGCAAGCCTCCTCCATGAAAAACACGACCACTCCATAACAACATCGTCTCCGAAGTTTACTGTTGGCACTACATACGCTAGCAGATGAAGTTTACCGGACATTCGCCATACCCGCACCCTGTCCATCGGATTGCCACACTGTGTACGTGATTTGTCACTCCACACAACGTTTTTCCACTGTTCAATCGTCCAATGTTACTCTCCTTACACTAAGCGGGGCGTCGTTTGGCATTTACCTGCGTGATGTATGGCTTATGAACAGCTGCTCAACCATGAAATCTAAGTTTTCTCACCTGCTGCCTGACTTTCATAGTACTTGGAATGGATCCTGATGCAGTTTTGAATTACTGTGTGACAGTCAGGATAGATGTCTGCCTACTACACATAATGATCCTCTCCAATTGACGGCAGTCTCTGTGAGTCAACAGACGAGGTCGGTCTGTACGCTTTTGTGTTGTATATGTTACTTCACGTTTCCACTTCACTATCACATCGGAAACAGTGCACCTAGGTATGTTTAGGAGTGTGAAAATTTCGCATACAGATGTATGACACATGTGATACCCAAGCACTTGACCATGTTCAAAGTCCGTGAGTTCCGCGGAGTGCCCCATTCTGCTCTCTCATGATGTCATTGATATGGAGTACCTGGCAGTAGGTAGCTGCACAATGCAGCACAGAGCTGGTTGATGTGGTGAACGGTATCTGTGGATCTGAATGCCTATACCAGTTTCTTTGGCGCCTCAGTGCATAAAAACCATCATAAAAATTAGAAATCTAGATTCCAGATTAGTATTATTTTGTCAAATAAAGGGCGTTCAGCCCAATCATGTCGATTTGTCATTCCACTCCCAGCATCACTGTACATACATTTATCATTTGCTGCCATGGATTAAGTAGCTAGAATTGTCTGTGATTTCTGTGTGTTTTTGTACTAAGAAAAACCCGGCTTTTCGTTCCAATCTATCACATAGTGTTTTGGCAATCTGCGCAGCACTCAGAATGGGCCTGTATGTGGTTGTTAGAAATCAGATGTGTTCTTCTGACGATAGTTTAGTTGTTTTGTCTGTCAGTAGCTCAGCAGAGTGGGAGGGGAAGAGCAGAGAGGAGCTTAAACAAGTGTTTAGGCATATGAAGATAAAGTGGGCCAGGTTGTGAGAGTAAGTGGCATAGCTATTGAAATGGAAGACAGAGCAGCAGCAAGGGAGATCAGCTGGAGGGTGTGGGGATGCTGCAATGGGTGGATATTCTGCAGAACAATGGTCGGGAACCAGATGTCTTCAGCTGTAGGGGGAAGGTGGAGGAAATTGATGGGGTGGATGGGCTGGTCAGTGTGGTGAACGGGGGCAGTGAGCTCAGGATTGGTGAGAGGGGGTTTGGCTTTGCATTTGGAGTAGGTTAGGTGGAATTCGTAGCAGGTGATGCAGGAAGGAGGAGGCCAAGGTTAGGACCATATTTAAGTTAGTGGGAGGCACTCCACGAGGTAATGGTGGATGCAGGGCAAGTAGAGCTGTAAATAATGGTGCTAGTGGGTGTGTCCATGATGGAATGCGTTGTCCACTGGCAATAGGAGTCACTGAAATGGGAAAACAGAACAAATATGGAGGGTGGCTGTGACGGGGACAGGGGGGCTGCGGCGGTGGTGGTGGGAAGCACCGTATGGCAGCGGCGGCAACCTGCAGACAGATGGCAAAGGCACCTTGAGAGTAGCCCGGGTGGCATAATCCTCCGATTTGGAAGTGAGGGGATGTAACCCTCGAGATGTTAATTTTTTCCCCTTACTGAATGTCAATCCCCCCTGTCGATAGATGCGTTAAGCAACAACAACAAAAAAAAGGGAAGATAAACGATATAAAAAGGCAATAAAATGGAGACTTGTTAAAAACGCTAAAATGGCAGAAAAGTTGCAGAAGTTAAAACAGAGAAGATATGGGGGTGATGAGGCTAATGAAGACATACAGAAAGTACACAGGCAAAATTTAAAAAACATGGCGACAGTATGTTTTCTGTTCGCAACACACATGCGTGTGAGCCCGCCGGCGACTGTTTCAACAAACCTGATCGTACTTCTCCAGTCAACACCACCAAGAAACAAAGACTCACAATGCCTGCTGTGACATCACAGCTCTGGGACTGAGTTCAGAAACTAGCACTGAAGTAGTGCGAGGGAATGCACATTCGCTATTTAACTAATTATAGAAGTAACGAAAACAATGACACCTAGAACTAGGAGAGTACTGCATACTGTATCACCTAGTTCGTAAATGATGAATTGTGTCGTAACACGATTGAGTGAAAAATATTTATATAAATATTGGATCCTGTATCTTCAAAGCCAGTTTATATAGTCACCACTACCTACTTTTTAGGATTTTAAGCACTTATAGCGTCACCTTACTGCTGATGAGATCTTACAATTAGGTAACCAACTCAATATTTCGAATACCTAAGGAATAATGATTTTCCTTGAATACATAAAAAAATACACTAGGACCTTAAAAATTCACCGCAAATAATGTAAACCATTTATTAAAAGTTTTTTCATGTAATAACTTATGAAAATGGAACATGTGATACTTAACAAGCTTCACTTTAATAAGTAAATTTCCAGAAAACATTTATTTCACGATTTTTTGTGACAAGGAGTCACATGTCAAGACTTTTTCATTCTTTTATAAATACTTACATCTTTTGTCACACACACACATCATTTATTCATTTTACAAAGTTGTTTAGTAAAACATTTGCACTGCAAGTCAATATACAATGTATGACAGATTCAAGAGTGTGACCTTTTAAACAATGGAAACCAAGAAGTAAGTCTTTTGGCACATTAATGGCTGCTTCTTTCACAAGCACATTTCTTTGATTTACTTGTTGCAGGTACAAATTTTTCCTTTTCTTTAAGAATTTTTTGTAGTGTTAAGTATACATAGGAAACACATGTGACTACATCACTGCTAGGGTATGTTAAACCTCCCCTATCATTTGCCATTATCAAATCATCTGCTTGTCTTGTTTCTTTGGATGTTACAAACTCTTCACAATATGGACAATTTATTTTAGATGCACTTGGTGTGAGCAATATAATGGAGTAATGGCCAAGTGTTTTCCTCTATTTTATCAACATCACTATCATCAACTACTACATTTAATAGCTCAGGGTTGTCGATATCTTGAAAGTCTGGGATTCTACAACAAGCAGCATCAACATTATTAGGTCGTACAACAACATCACCAAACACTTTGGACTTTAATACAAGAGAAAACATACTCTGGGCCCTAAATTTTCCTTCTGTTTCAAATACCTGCCTTAGCGATACATGGTAACTTCCCCCATTAAGTTGGCGGTATTTCCAAAACCAGTCTGTCTGTATTTTACCAAAGAGCAAATATGTTCTCTTCTTCTCACACACCCAGTATTCACTAAAATCAATAAAGGCTGCAGTAGTATGTTTGAGAGCAAAGTGTGTTTCTCTGGTCAATTTCTTTCCTCCATTGCAATCTTCCCATGAACACAACCACGAGAGAAAGTTTCTCAAAAAGTCAGGAATATATTTTGAATTGAGGGTAATCTGTTCTTGGTAAACATTTCTTAGCCTTTTACCCTTCAGCAGCGTTTCAACATTCAATATCAAACCACTGACTTATAATTATTACGAATGTGGCAGTACTCTCCCAGTAATCAATTTCTTCCTTACACCTAGTTCTTGCATTGCAACAACTGTCATGTTATTAAAATTACGCAATGCTAATTTCACATTTTTGCCGTTCAAAAGAATCTGGATATAGTGACTTAAGTGTTAAAATGCTGCCTTACTGCAACAGTTCACCTTTTTCTAGTAAATGTAGTTCCTTCAGTGCTGTAACAGAAGCAAGATCTCCCTTCAAGCTATCACTAAAAGAAGGGAAGCACATAATTTGGTCCTTTTCGTTCCCCCAGTTGTTCCGATTACATTTTAAAATGTGTACAGTATCCACAAAATAGTAAAATGGGCGGTCTGCAGAAGTCTGCTCAGGATGAACATATTTTATCTGTACACTAGGAGGGAGGGGGGGGGGGGGAGAAGAAGAGTATGAAATAGCTTTCTTATTAATAGCATTATTGTCAGCTACTACTCCTATTACCTGAAATCCTACTGTTTCTAGTTTAATTGAATTGTGTGAACTAGGAGAATATGCACCACATCTTTGTACACTGAATCCATACTCTGGATCATAAAAACATAAGCACTAGTTGTACACAAAACCACATCTGTGTTAAGAGCACCACCTACAACACTGTCACCTTTATAGTCAAGTTGTGACTTTAAATAAATCTCATCCATCAACAGGACAGTTTTATCAGTCACAGATAAAGCACCAACTTTTTGTGGTATGTAATTGAGAAACGGCTCACTCTGCTGCTCAATGATTGGGTTAGTTGGAAGTTTACTGCAAAGTTTTGACAAAGTACTGGGACCTGGAATGGAAAAATTACTAGCACTCCTCAAAAACCTATATGCATGCGGACTGATAGAATAAGCTAATGACCATAAAATCATTGAAACACTCCCTACCTAATCTGTGTTAGACTATTAAATCTTGGAAATGAAACTTGTTACTTCAAAAATTTAATTTTATGCTCACTTTGTGGTAATTTTTCTAACAGGTTGTCCAAATTGTCTTTAATGCAAGACAAACTTGCCTAAAATGGAGCCTCATTTATATGAAACATCACATACAACTCTTTCAAAATATTGCTAACTGTACCAGTATCACTTACTTGATTTGGTAATTTAATCTTACCAGCACACTTTAGCTCAGCTTCCTTCACAAATGCACTTAACACTAAATCACTATCTGTAATGACATGACACACAACACTTAGATAAGGAGCATCCTTTAACACAAGACACAAATTATTTGATTTGATTACCGTGACCCAGTCACTGTGCTTTTCACAATCAGATAATTTTGATTTAAAATCTTCTAAACTAGCAAATGAAATCTTCTCCGTCATTTTTTGTGTGATTCCACACTCTGCTCAATGACTTTCTCAAGTGCTTGGTTCTCCAAACGTTCGCGACTCTCTGGATCTTCTCGAGATGATGCTTGTTTTGAAGATAAATACGTAGAACATCCTAGCAACTTTGATGGTACAGCAACCGCAAATGAGATAGTATAGCAATGTTTCATGTGAAACATCGTGAGAAAATTAAGGAACCTGTACATTACTCTGTAAACTGATTACAAGTATCCTTTATGATAAATTTTCACGAACCTTTCTTTAAACGTGGACGGGCCAAAGGTGCTGTAAAGAGTTTGCCAGTTTTGGGTCGTAAGCACTCTCAATGTCGTCTGGAGTGAAATGCAGTTCACATATCTGAAAAGAACCATATATTTTACTGTTAACGTACAGGCAGCATGTAAACTGACAAATGAAATCTAACTGAGGACTGCTTAAAGTGAGCTTAAAAGTATATTGCTTCGTTATAGACAGGGTACTGATTTGAATTTTCATCTCTGTAACATAACAGTATTAAAAAGAGTAACAATATAGAAATAAAGTTAAGTTACAGATACTTACAACGAACTGTTTACTGGGTTCCCAGTCTTTCCTATGAACTGCAGCGATCCATTTCAATCTTAAGGCTTCATCAGACGGGAATGAAAAGACGCTAACTTTTAAACCGTTGTCGTAGTTTCCCCTACAATAGGGCATACAGCACTTGCGTGGCATCTCGAGCAGATGCTCAATAACAATCCGAATCGTATATAACAGTGAGAACAAGATTTCCGCCACAAATGTTACGAAAACAAAGCCATGTTTTCAGACACTGCTACGAAAACAAACCCATGCCGTGACCACGCTTCCAAACACCGCTTCAACAACAGATAGCACTGCTCAACCGCAGAACGCTAACGTCACAGCTCCCACAGAATTGTGTGCGTAACCTTTGTTTCTAGGTGTAGTTGCTCCAATGCGACTCGTTTTCGGCCAGTCACGAATTGCAGACGGAGCTAAAATGATCGTCATATTTCCTGAGGTGGCGTCTCGCACTGACATCTGTTGGCAGCGCCGAGCAACACTGAAGTATTCAAGCGCTGCTTATTTTACTTTACAAGTTCAGCACGAAAATATTGAGAGTAAGAAACAATTCCATAGTTGTATCAAGTATTTATTTCTATACTGCTAATAAAATAGCAATAACCACCCTCGCCCTTGGTTTGCCTGTGAAGAATATATTTCATACCCACAAAGTTTCTTGGTAAGGTATGATTTAAATATGGCAACTTTCTGATTGTAGTTATCATCTCCGGCGGTACACCGAAAGGTTACCGCCCTTCGATAGTGCACCTTCGCGCTAATCGAAGTGTTAGGGGTTTCAGGTGCCAGCCAGCAGCCAGCAGCAGCAGCAGTTCGCGGTCCCGGCCTGCAGCAGTGGTCAGCCAGCCAGCCAGCCAGCCAGCCTGCCAGCCTGCCAGCCTGCCAGCCCTCCGGTGGCAGCAGCAGTCCCGCCAGCAGCAGTCCCGCCCGCAGCAGTCCAGCCAGCAGCAGCAGCAGCAGCAGCCGCCGCCGCCGCCGCCGCCGCCCCGGCCCCGTCCGCGGCAGCAGCGTCCCTGCCTCTCGCCGTCGCCGTCCGTCCGCCGTCGTCCGTCCGTCGTCCGTCCGCCGTCCGTCCGCCGTCCCCCAGTGTGTGGGTCCTGTCCTTTTAGTGCTGTGTTTTTTCTTTCTTCTTCTTGTCGTCATGTCCGCCCCCACCACCACCGTCACTACTACCACCACCGCCATCGTGTATACGTCCCCTTCCGCCGCCTCCACCACAATCACTTGGTGTGCCCAGTCCCACCCCCCCTCCTTCCATCCCTCCCCTCTTCTCTATCCCTTCGCCCTCGCTCTTTGTCGCCCCCTCTCCCGCTTCCTCCTCTCGTTCTGATCCCTTCCCCCCACTCCCCCAGCCTGTCACTGCAGCTCCGGCTCGGGTGGTGGCCCGTCGGGCCACTGCCCACGCCCAGCTCTCCCCGTCGCCGTCGCCGTCGCCATCGCCATCGCCACCGCCGTCATCATCATCATCATCATCATCGTCGCCATCGCCATCACTGCCACATTCGCCTGCACCGTCACAGTCACTTCCTCCGGCGCCGACTGCTGCGTCCGTGCCGGGACCTGTCCCTTCCCACCACCTCCCCATCGTTCCCGTCCCTCCTGTCACCACCCGCCCATCTGCCGCTGTCAAACGCCCTAGTGGCGCCTCCACTTCCTCTACTCCTAAAAAGGCTCCACCCCGCCCCCCATCCCCACCCCAAAATGCCATGGACGTCTCCCCACCAGGCCCCGCTCCCTCCTCCTCCTCCTCCTCCTCCCCACCCGGTCTCTACAAATATCTCCTGTCCCGTCCCGATCCTTCATTCCTCGAGGCCCGGAATCTCTCCCTCCTCCTCCGCCAACATTTCCCTGGCGCCCCCATCTCTCTCCTTACTCCCAGACGGGATTCCGTTCTTATCTCCTCCCCCAGCCCCACCCTCCATACTGACATCCTCTCCCGCCTCCCCATCACCCGTTTTGGCCCTAACGCCTCCCTCACCCCTGCTCCCTCCCCATCTTCTACCCGCCAACCCCCAACCCCCGCGTCGCCCGCCGACCCTCACCGCCGTGATCACTCGGCTTAGCCCGTTGATCACGGAGGAGGAGGTGTTGGCGGAGCTGAAGGCCCATCCCACCCTGGAGGTGCGGGCAGTCCGCAGCATTTTTAACGCGACCGGCCCCACCCGCCTTATGCGGGTGTTCTCTGAGGACGCCCCCTCCATTGACCGTCTCCTGAAGGAGGGTGCCCTCCTCTTCAATCAGCGGTACAAAGTCGACCCCTCCCGTTCCCCCCCTCAATCCCTGCGCTGCCAGAGATGTCTGCGCTACAATGCACACACGACAGCCGAGTGCCGCGAGGCCCCCACATGCCCGCATTGTCGCCAAGCGCACTTCCTCCGGCAGTGCCCCAACCTCCAATCCCCTCCCTCCTGTAATACCTGCAGCCTCCCCCACCCTACCTACTCCCAAAAGTGTAAAGCCCGGCCCCCACCCACCACCCCTGAACTCACCGTCCCTGTCCGTCCCCTGGACGCCCCCACCCCTCCTGGCAATTCCCTTCGTCCCCCCCCCACTGCTGAGGACATCATCAGGTTCCTCACCATTGTCCTCCAAAACGTCCATCCTTTTCAGCGCCCCCACACCCTCCAACAGATCTCCCTCGCCGCCCGTTCCATATTCCACCTTAAAATGTACGCCACCTATTCCAATAACCAGGCCCATTTCACCTTCTCCCGCCTTGACACCCTCGTCTAAATCCTTATCATGGCGCGACAGCATCGTATCCTTTTCAACAATATCCGCTCCCTTCCCGCCAACAAGAACCTCTTCCTGCACACCCTTGCTACCCACCGTGTGGATGCCTTCCTCCTCAATGAAACCTTCCTCCAACCCCACCACTCCATCCACACCTCCCCCTATCTCCTCCACCGCTCCGATAATCCCCTCCCAGTTGCGCGTGGCGGAGTTGCCATTGGCCACCACCGCCAGATCCCCGTTCGGCTCCAGCCTCTCCTTCCCGACCCCACCGAACACCTGATCCTTAGTCTCTTCTTCCCCGGCCTTACCGTTACCTGTGCCACCATCTATGTCCGCCCCAACGCCCCTCTTCCTTTCGACTTCCTCTCCCACATCGACCGTACCTTCTCCTCCTATGTGATCGCCGCCGACCTCAACATCCATAGTCGCTCCGCTGCCCAGTTGCGGCGGTGGCATCGGTTCCTCTCCTCCCTTCAAGGCGACCTCGTCCCCATCCCCCAGCACACCCGCCCCGAATCCAATTCCACTCCCGATGTTATTCTTTCCTCCCCCAACCTCCTTGGTCGCATTACGGTGGATGTCCTGGAGCCTATTGGTAGTGACCATCTCCCTGTCCTCCTCACCGTTTCAGACGGTCGTCGCCCCCGCCCCGACCCTCGTCATGACCCTCCCCCCAAGTACATCCATGACTATTCCCGTGCCAACTGGGATGCCTACCGGGATACCCTCTCCACTCAGGTCGACAGCCACCCTCTCGCCTACCGCCATCCCGACGATGTCTCCCATGCCGCCTCCTTTCTCCAGCAGACCTTGTCTGAGGCCGTGGAGGCCCACGTCCCTACTGTTGCCATCCACCCCCACCGTCCTACCTTACCACCACAGGCCGTCCTCCTCCTCCGTGAATCCCGTCGTCTCTACCGTGCCTTCCTCCGCACGCGTGACCCGGACACCCTACGACGCCACCGGCAACTACAGCGACACATTCGAAATTTGCTCGCGGCTAAGAAACGCCGGGACTGGCGACAGACATGCACCCGTTTAAATGCTACCCTCCCCATCAACTCGTCCAAGTTCTGGACCGCCTTCCGTCGCCTTACCGGAACTAAGCCCTCTCCCTACTATCCTCTTCTCCACGATGACCACCCCTTCCCTGACGCCCTTAGTAAGGCCAACCACTTTGCCTCCTACCTGTCCGATGTGTTTTCCATCCCTGATGATCCCCGGTTCGATTACTCCCTCTTCCCAGATATCCGCGATCGAACTGACACCTCTGTCCCTCCCCTCGCTCCTGGTTTCCAGTACTTGGACAACATTCCACACACGGAACTTAACGCCCCCATCACTACACAGGATCTCATTACTACACTCCGCACCAAACGCAACACCGCTCCTGGTCACGATCGTGTCACCTACCGTCACCTTCGTGAAGCTCCTGTCTCTTTCCTCTCCACCCTGGCCAGGCTCTACAATGTAGTCCTGTCCACTGGTTACTACCCCGACCTGTGGAAAACCTCTCGTATCCTCATGTTCCTCAAACCTGGCAAACCGCCGTCCGCCGTCTCCTCCTACCGTCCCATCAGCCTTACCTCGGTCTTCAGCAAGGTCCTGGAATCTATCCTCACCCGCCGCATCCACCAGCATCTCCGCCAGCACCGCCTCCTCCCCGTTACCCAGTGTGGCTTTCGGCCGTCCTTCTCTTCCGACGATCTTCTCCTTCACCTCACTCATCTCCTTTCCGAACAGCTCAATTCCCGTCGCTCCGCCATCTTCCTCTCTCTTGACCTCGAACGCGCCTATGACCGCGTATGGCACTCCGGTCTCCTCTTCAAGCTCCAAACCTTCGCCCTTCCCATTAACTACGTTCGTCTGATCGGTTCCTTTCTCTCCCGCCGTCCTTCCTATGTCACCATCCATAACTCCGATTCCTACACCTTTTTCCCCTCCGCCGGTGTGCCCCAAGGCTCCGTCCTCTCCCCCCTTCTGTACTTGTTGTACACGGCGGACATGCCGCCGCCGCCACCCCCCGTCCACCTTCTCCAGTTTGCCGATGACACCGCCTTCCTTGCCCTTGCCCCCACCCTGCAACGCTCCCAACACCTTCTCCAATCCCATCTTGACCGGTTCACCGCTTGGTGCAACCAGTGGTTGCTCACGGTCAATCCTTCCAAAACCCAGGCGATCATTGTAGGCAAAACCACCCCTTCCTTCCGCCTCCTTGATTTCTATCTCACTGTTTATGGCCGTCCCATCGCTCTCACCCCCACCCTTAAGTACCTTGGCGTCACCCTCGACCGTCGCCTCTCCTGGACTCCCCATCTCCAGACAATCCAAGCCAAGGCACGTTCCCGACTCCGTCTCCTCAAGCTCCTTTCCGGCCGTACGTGGGGTCTGGACCCCTCCACCATCCTACACACTTATGAGTCCCTCATCCGCCCTATCCTCTGTTACGCCCATCCCGCCTGGATCTCTGCCCCCCCCTTCCTTTTATAAATCCCTCCAAATCCTTGAACGCCATGCTCTCCGCCTTGCCTATCGCATCCGTCTCCCCTCCCCCACGCGGATCCTGTATGATCTTATCCCCTTCCCTCACCTCCTCCTCTTCCTCGAAAGGATACGAATCCTCTACACCTCCCGTAAACTCGATCCTCCCCACCCGCTCGTCTCCCCGATCCTCTCCCACCCCCGCCCGCTGCCGCGCCTGTACTCTCATGTCCCACCCGGTCTCCATCTCTCCACCCTCCTTACCCTCTCCCAAGGTGGCTTCCGCCAGCTCCCCCTCCCTGATGATGCCCTCCTCCCCTCCATCTACCCCTCCTACCAACTTTGATCCTCCCGCCCTCCTCCCGTGCTTGCTCCTCCGGGCACCCTCCCTCCCTTCTCTCCCTTTTTCCCTCCCTCCTCCTTTTCTCTCCCCTTCTCCCCCGGGCCCCCCCTCCCCTGTCCCTCTCCCTCTTTCCCCCGTCTCCCCCGCCGTTGGCATCCTATTCTCCCCTCTCCCCCCACCTCCCCCCTGTTCCACTCTTGGCAGGTCCCCGGACTCGCACACGCTACGTGGACTTTCGCGCGCCGGAGATCGCCGCCATCAGTGTCTTGTGTGTGCCGTCGTGTTTCGTGTTCAGTGTTTCCCGTCACGCTCCGTTGTTCACCAGTGCCATCGTCTTCTTCAGTGTCTGTGCGTCGTCTCAACAGTTTGCAGTGTGGTTTATCGTCAAGTGTGAACGGCTCCGTGTTTGTCTCTCTGTGTCTCCTATTTTATCGCCCACCATTTTGTGACTTTTCTGTTTTCCTCCTGTTTTTTTGTGCTTATGTCTCATTTGGCTGAAGAGCAGCGTAGTGTGCTGCTGCCAGCCTGCTTATTGTATAGGCATTAAAATGGCAATAAAGTAAAAAAAAAAAAAAAAAAAGATTGTAGTTATTGCTTATTGGCACCTAGAAAGTGAATTAACAATTTTTGAAAGGTTCGGATCATGTATTCCGTCCCTGCATAACAAGTACAATTATTGTATGGTATCTTTTCGCTACTTACATATGTGTTAAATGTATGTTTTACTTCCAACATTTCTGTTAACAACTGAAGTATGGTTTGCTAGTGCGTTATGGGGCTTGACGAGTTTATATATATCCCTGTCTCCCACAGTAATTCCCAACAAGCAACTTCTCAAGCTAAAGGTCAAATCGTGTAGACTGGTAGTATTTCCAAACTTCGACTTTCGAAGGAGTCGGAAACTTAGTTTTAAACCTATATCGAGTTTACAGTAAAGCACCCACCTTACTTTTATTTTCGTGTTTATCTTACTTCTCTGCCCAATCTGTAACTTTCATCGATTTAATGGTTGCATGATAGTTTAGTTTTTTGTATGAAGTTCCAAGCATACTTCCCTCTCTCCAGTATTGAAATGACAGTAAGCTTTTCTTTCGTCGCCGGCGCTTAACTTTGGAAATCCAGGCAAGTAGAAGACTTAGACTGTAGCGACAGCGAAACACAGGAAGTGGCGGACAGAAAGACCTTTGATTGTTACTGTTTTCGTCGAGGTAGTAGATGCCGCGTGGAACTTTTGTAGTTACTCAGTAATGGGCTTTGTGGTATTGTGAGTTCTAAGAGACGAAAAGCGGAACACAAAATTGTTGGAGAGAAAACAGGAAATGTAACGTACATTCGGATTCTGGGATGCAAACAGGCTGATCGGTAAAAATGATTGTGGCTAGAATATCGTATTTTCCCATAGAATATAAATGTATAGGATCTATTTAGACTGTGACGTATGTACTAAAGCTGCACGTGTAGTGTTGTACTCATGAACGTTATAAACGGCAGATTTAGTTTCGTAGCTGTGTCGTATGCAACTTGCTACTGTTGCAGTGGCCATTGAAAGGCTTCTTGAAAGGTAACTCTCGTTGAAACCTGTTGAGATGTTAATTAATGGAGTTTTTGGACTTTATTTTTACTCACTGAAGTATATAGCGATGAAATTCGCTAAAAACAGGAAGTGAAATGCAGCAAAACTGGAGATAGTGAGGGAAATTCGCATTTGCAAAATATGCTGATACAGCAGGTAAGAGTTCATGCGAATTTCCCGCCTGACATTCAGGTAATTCTAAAATCAAATCAGTGTCTAGTGAATTCACTCTTCATTATTGGTCATAAGGACCATTAGGGAGTAAATGGTTTAGGATGTAAGTATTAGAATTTCGATGTTAGAATGTACAATTTTTAGATCTTAGCTGCGCTGCTTAGAAAGAAAATGCTGTAGGGCAGATTGAATAAAAGTATTCTGTTTGTGGGTCAGTACAGTGAGAAAGATATCCTAAGCGCACAGCTGGTAGTACTGGCCTTTTTGGGTTGTACCAAAAAGATGCAACCTCAGGACCAATGTTCCAACAGTAATTACGTTTCTTTCTTGATAATTTAGTTCTGTTTTCTTGCCAATTGGCAGTCATTGCATTCGCACAAGGTCAGGTGCTGATGCTACACCCAGCTGCTTTGACCCGTAATGTCATGGTGAGACTCGATGTTTGTAGTTTGACACGAATTGAATGTTTCATGTTGGTATTGAAAGAATTTGTGCTGGCTTTCTGGTGAGTTACTTTCAATTTGCATATTTTGGCTGATAGATTCATTTTTATGTTTGGAAATATTAGCGCCAGTGTTTCCTGTGGAAGGAGATTTAATATTTTTCTTTTTTCTTCAGTTGTGAAGAAGATACAGATATTTAAGAGTAGCTCATTGCTTGTTGCAATGGGTGAAGTTATTTGTGCATATTGGAATTGGTGGTGGTGAAAGTTTTCATGAGTTTTCGGGATTACCATGTTAATCTTCGGTAACTGTTGGAGTGTTATTAGTAGGTATCATGGGTGCTGATGTACCATCGTTGTTTAGGATACATTTCTGACTTTAGTCATGTGAACATGGTTTGGTTTGTTGTACTGAGAACTTTGGTTTAGATAGAGTACATGAAAGTTTTGTATCTGGAGCTTTGCTTGAGCTTTGCGGGCGAAGTGAAATTTGCAACACAATGTTTTAGAGTGGTCGGTTCCTGGTATTGAGGGCTTTGTTGGGGCTGTGTAGCTCGAGTGAAAATTGTGTTGAGTTTTCGAGTTCTGTATGGGTTACTGGTATTGAGGTCGTCATTTGCGATATATGGGTCACGTGAAATTTACAACACCAATAGTTTTCATTTTTGTAATTTTTTTGTTATGTTCTGACATTTTTGTGTGCTTGATTTTTGGATGAATATTTGTTTTGCAGTGATGTCATTACTCTTACTGTCGTGTATTTAGTTTTCCCTCTTCAGTTGGTTGTTGTATTAGTTTCATTCTATTGCTGGAGTTATATACTTCACATGCTCTTTATGTATGTTCGCGGTGTAATGAGTGATGTCGTGGTCACCATATTGTATTTGTTTGAAATAGCGTACACCTTGTTGAGGGCATTACTGGTCAAAACAGACATGTGGAGTCACGACTTTACGCCAATCTACCTTTTATAATTGAGAAGTAGATCACGTTATACAAACTGATTTTGTTTTTCAGATATAGTTTGTGTGTATTTTGATTAGTTAAAAATAATGCTGTGTTCCAAAGATCATTGGTCTGTTTCTATCAAAATGGTGTAGATTACTTTTGGATTTACACTCTGTGTCTTTGTTTATGTCTACATACTGGCTATTTACAGGTTACCAGGTAACTTATTGGCTGAAAAATAATTATAATGAACATATTGGTCTCTGTCGCTGCTTATGTCACTGTTACAGAATATTTACATCTATTAGCAATCATTGTAGTCTGTTTATACACAATGTTTTTGTTAAATATCCCTCTTTAAAGCAGAAGTTGCTAGAAGAAGCAATTTCAGTTCTGATTTAAATTTTTGTAAAGGTTTACATCAACCAATTGCCTTTGGTTTTCTTCTTCAGTTTCTGTTTACCATGACTAGATTTAAATTAACAAGCTGTTTATCATCAGATGGTGCATATTTATTGCATATTTGCAGCATTCTTGTGGCTCATGTAGTTATGGCAAGAGAATGAAACATACACGCACCAAATGTGGTTAGAAGTATGTACAGTTCTCGCCTGGCCACAGCTGCACAACTCCAACAAAGCTGCAAACATGCAATAAATGTGTACCATCTGCTGATAGTGATTCAAAACTGGTCTTGGTAAATAAAGATTGCAAAACAAAATTCAAATGGTGACTGAGAGTAATTTCAGGAAAGTTTCAAAACCTTTTTAGCACCTCTCAGAGGAAATACGGAAGCGTCCGATACCGCCCGTCTGCTTTGACCCATGACGTCACAAATATGGCGGAAACGACCATAAACCACGATTTCAATATGGCGCATATAAAGTCGGTACGTAACCATTATGAGGACGAAATTACATCAAAAAACAAACACACACACTTTCCACAAAAAGCCTATGTCACTAACGGGATAAGCGCGGGAAATGGGATGTGGGCAAACTAAATATAAACAAATTTAGACACCCGCCCCCGTACAAAACGACGAGAAAAACCGAGATCACAAAACTCCCCAAATACCACTAAACACAATATCATCTGGAATCGGACACTTCCCTTGGCCTATATATCACAAAAACATCTCCCGATACCAATATCAACATACACAGCCACACATTGGGATCGAACACTTGCCTTGACCTGCGCAATGTTACTTTTATCCGTGATATCCATTCCTGAACAAAAAACAACAACCGATTAATTTTACTAAAATTATCACACGATCTACAGCGAACAACACTAAATTAACTTTCACACAAAATCGTTAACTCACTGAAACGAATTACACCAAAAACACAGCCGACACTCGAACAATTCTGGATAATGAGCAAAAGCAAACTGAGCCCATTACACCATACAAACGAAAACCCTGAACATACCACAAGAGAGCACAACAAACCACAACACGACGACATCTACAAACACGCCACACTCACAAGGCAAAGTCCGCGCCGTCATGATATCACACATGACAACACCCGTACGTCACGGGTCAAAGCCAACGCGTGGGATCGGACGCGTCTGTCGACCCCTCTCCGATTATATTAGTGAATTATATAAGAAAATTTTGTGGTTATTTTTGAACGCTTTTATGAACCTTT